>NC_090936.1:823154306-823760868 GCF_040938575.1 Ambystoma mexicanum | reverse complement strand
TGTCCCACTTGTTGTTTTTTGAGCATTTTTCTGAAGCCTGTTCACCGGAGCTGCATCAGTATGTTGCTGACCAGAACATTTTGGATCCCTTTAAGCTGGCTAGGCTGGCTGACAAGAGGGTCTCCCACGTGTGTCCCCTAAGGATCCAGTGGGAAGGACAAGGACAATTAAAAGGGGGCCTCTCAGAAAGCTGAGGAGTCCCAAAAGCAGTCAAAGTCGGGTAAACCTAAACCCTCCTCTCCTAAGACCCAAAAATCTAGTGGGGATAAGTCTTCTGTGGGTGGGAATAAGAGTAGTGGTCCACCTGCTGCAAAGCAGGCTCCGATTGGTTCCAGTACAGTACCCCGCACTCCCGGCACTTGTTGGTATTGTGGGGCTCTGGATCACAAGAGGGGTGAATCCAAGTGTAAAGGTAAGGCACTTGGAGTACACGCTGTCAGCCTGACCTACCCTTACCTCATGTCTGAGGTGGAGGCCACTGTCCTCCCCTTCTCTACAGGGATCACATTTGGTGCTCCTGTAGAGATTTCCTTAGTGTCCCTTGGGGCCTGGGACCCGTACGCAGAAGTACTGGCGACTATCCCACAGAACACCCGCAGATTTTTTAGAAGTGTCCTCCTGAATGGCCAGCCTTCTACTGGTTTGAGAGACACTGGGGCAAGCATGACAGCGGTGGACAGGACCCTGCTCAAGCCAGAGGACTATGTAGGTGCTCCTCTGAGAACCACCAGGTTAGCTGGTGGGCCTCCCAAATTATCGCCTGTAGCCTTAGTCACACTCATAATTGGAGACAAGATGGCAACGCTTCCTGTCCTGGTTCAGGACAATGTCCCTGCTAACATTCTGTTAGGTAATGATCTAGTAGAGTTGGGATTGATTTCGGATGGTCTTCCATGACTGCTGCTGCGGTCACTAGGTCACAAGTGACCCCGGGTCTGGCTGTGAATCAGGTACCTGAGCCTGAGCAAGACGAAGGAAGAACAAGAAGGCCACCTCTGTGGAGGGAGCTCCTTCTCTTCCTGCTTTTCCTAGAGCACCCACTGGGATCCATGCTCCGGACGGGCTGGGTCCAGTGGTAAACCCTGTCTCAACTCCTGTGGGAGAAGAGCCAGAAGACTCCTGTGGGAGAGGTTCTCAACCCGGAGGATCATCCCAATCTTCAATGCTTGTTAGCTGAAGGGGGACCCTCCCGGGCAGACTTCTGTAAAGGACAGAGACAGTGCCACTCTCTCGAGGGTCTGAGGAAACAGGCCCTGTCCCAGGCACGAGGAGAAGTGCCTAGGACATTCTGGATTTATTGGGAGGGTGAGCTCCTTGTTAGTGAGCCCACTAAGCCTGAACCTGGTGCCCTCAAGAGATTGGTGGTACCCCAGGTTTACAGGCCCTTCCTACTGAAGTTGGCACATGAGGTGCCCTTAGCTGGTCATCTTGGTACCGAGAAGACTAAGCAGAGGCTCCCTGCCCATTTCTTCTGGCCTCGGATGGGAGTAGAAGTGGAGTCCCACTGCAGGACCTGCCCAACTTGTCAGTTGGCTGGCAAGACTGGAGGCAGTGTCATTGCCCCACTGCAGGCGTTGCCGGTGGTTGGCACACCATTTGAGAGGGTGGGCATAGACATTGTCGGTCCACTGGACCCTCCCACTTCAGATGGACATCGGTTCATAATGGTTTTGGTAGATCATGCCACCAGGTACCCTGAGGCTATACCCCTTCGGACTGTAACTGCCAAGGTGGTTGCCAGGGCTCTCCTGGGCATTTTCCCTAAGGAGGTTGTCTGTGACAGAGGATCCAACTTCATGTCTAGTTACATGAAGACCATGTGGAAAGAGTGCAGAGTAACCTACAGGTTCTCCACCTCTTACCATCCCCAGTCCAATGGTCTTGTAGAGAGATTTAATAAAACTCTCAAGGGCATGATAGGTGCTTTGGAAGAGCCCCTACGGAGGAAATGGGATCTCCTCCTGCCATGCCTGCTGTTTGCATACAGAGAGGTACCTCAAGAGGGTGTTGGTTTCAGCCCCTATGAGTTACTCTTTGGACATCCCGTGAGGGGGCCCCTTGCCTTGATCAGAGAAGGTTTGGAAGCCACCCCTCCAGGTCCCGCCAAGCAAGTGGGGGACTATGTGTTAGGCCTTAGACGGAGGATGACACATATGATGGGTCAGGCAACAGCGAATCTCAAGGCCAGCCAGGAATTGAACAAATACTGGCATGACCTTAAAGCATCGCAAGTGGATTGGACTCTGGAACAGGAGGTCCTTGTGATGGAGCCTACCAAGCCTCGGGCATTGGCAGATAAATGGACTGGACCCTTCAGGATAATCTCCAAGATGGGCGAGGTCAATTATCTGGTTGACATGGGAATCCCAGGGGTAGCCCCTCAGGTATTCCATGTTAATCGGCTCAAGCCTTTCCACAGGCGAGCAGAAGTCTCATGTCTCTTGCTGGCTTCAGAGCAAGAAGAGGATGAGAGTGAGCCCCTTCCTGATTTGCTGTATAGCAACCCTAAGGATGGCTCAGTGGAGGGTGTGCATCTCTCTCCAGATTTGACAACAGAGCAGCAGAGGGCCTGCAGGACTTTGCTCCAGCAGTATGCCTCTCTGTTTTCACTGACGCCAGGCTTTACCCCGTGGTTTAAGCACGAGATAGGCACGCTGTCACCAGTGTCAGTCAAAAGCAGGAGCTACCGTATGTCAGACACTGTTAAGAACCACATCCAGGCTGAGGTCGCCAAGATGTTGGATCTGGTTGTTATTGAACTCCCAACCAGTCCCTGGTCCAGTCCCGTGGTCCTTGTTCCCAAGGCAAGTTCCCAGGCAGGTACCAAGGATTGGAGGTTCTGTGTGGACTACCGAGGAGTCAATGCCGTCACCAAAAATGACGCGCACCCATTGCCCAGGGCTGATGAGCTCGTGGACACCATAGGTGCTGCCAAATTTGTGAGCACCTTTGACCTCACCTCAGGCTATTGGCGAATAGCTCTGACGGACCATGCCAAGGAAAAGACGGCGTTCTCAACACCAGAGGGACTCTACCAGTTTAGGGTCATGCCTTTTCGGTTGAAGAATGCCCCTGCCACCTTCCAGAGATTGGTCAATCATGCTCTCAGTGGGCTGGAAGCCTTTTGTGTGGCTTATTTAGACGACATTGCTGTCTACAGTTCCACTTGGGAAGGGCATTTGACACATCTGGGTAAGGTGATGCAGGCCTTGAAAAGGGCTAACCTCATTATCAAGGCCACCAAGTGCCAGATAGCTCAGGGGAAAGTCACATATCTTGGTCATGAGGTAGGAGGGGGTCAAATCCAACCTCTCCCCAGTAAGGTACAGGATGTACAGGACTGGGAGACTCCCACTACTCAAACCCAGGTGAGAGCCTTTTTGGGCCTCACAGGGTATTATCGCAATTTCATGGCGAACTATGGAACCATAGCTGCACCAAAGATAGCTCTGACTTCCCCCAAACAACCTAGAAGGTTAATTGGACAGAAGACTGTCAGAGGGCCTTTGATGGCTTGAAAGAAAGTCTGTGTAGGGCACCTGTGTTGTGTACGCCTGACTACAGCCGACCCTTTATCATCCAGATGGATGCCTGCGACACCGGAATTGGAGCTGTCTTGTCCCAGTTAGATGACAAAGGTAGGGAACATCCTATCATCTTCATCAGTAGACAACTTAAGGGTAGAGAATTTAGGTGGGCTACTGTTGAGAAGGAATGTTTCAGTATAGTTTGGAGCCTTAGGCATTTTAGCCCCAACCTTATGGGGTCTACCTTCAAGGTCCAAACAGATCACAAGCCCCTGAAGTGGCTTATGCAGATGAATGGTGAAAACCCAAAACTGCTCAGGTGGTCCATTAGCCTGCAAGGGCTAGACTTCACCATAGAGCACAGACCAGGGAAGAGTCACGATAATGCAGATGGCCTTTCCAGAAGGTATGTTGACCGTCTGGATGAGGGTGTCTATCCCGTGGGAGATTAGGCACCCAAGTTAAACCAAACCATTCAAGCCAAGACTTTTTGATGAGCCTATTTAACTCCGTTTTTGGTCAACGGCGGACATCTTACAAAGACTGATGGCGGAATACCTTTGGAACAGACAGGAAGAAATGGCTAACCTCTTCACTCCTAAGGGCAGCAATAAGCATGCATTCTTCAACCCCATACAGAAGCACGAGGATCTGAGAGCATTATTCTATAAATTGGAAAGACTCTCCAAAAAAGAAATTGACAAATATTGGGAGATAGTATCCCTGGAAAACTACATGAAAAATGAATTAATTCCCAGAGGGTTACACATTTTGATCTTCCCGAATTTCAACAATGATTTGGACAATGACCTAGCAGAAATGTGGGAACACAACCTAAATGGAAGTTCTAAGAAGATGTTGGAACTCTTTATTGAACACGCGACACGGGAACACAAGAGAACAATAGAACTTATAGATAAAACTAAAAAAGAAATCACAGATAAAAAGTCACAAGATTCAACGAAGGAGAAGAATTACAACACCATGCATGATATTCTGAAGAATTATCAAGACAAAGTTAAATTGAGAAAACTTAGGAAACATTACAGGGATGAAAGGGACTACCAATAGGGTATATACCTTCCAAGCAAATTACAACACAACAACAAAATTTGGATCTAAAACTAGCACACCTAATACATCATCCGCTAGTTCGGATGCAGACTCGGGAGGTGAAATACAGAACACAGATGAGTTAACTAATACTACAAATACGTCAGGGGCAAAAGAAATCACAAGTGGAAGATCAACCTTGGGATTCATGAATCAAATTAAGAGGTATAAAAAAGGCAACAGAAATCTCATACCCAAACAGGCCCGTTTTCAGCTACCACAGAACACTGGAGCAACATCCAGTACACCAGGAGGAGAGGAAGGAGGGGGGGTACAAGTTCTAACCAGTCAAGGATTACAAGAAAATACAAACAAAAGGCTTACAAGAGCAACCTCAAAAGAAGTGAACAGAGTGAAATAGGGCCCAACCTGATCCTAAATTTATCATGCAGACCGATATCATCAGAAGAGAGTAGGATTTTGAACAAAGGACTTTCTTTCGCACCTTCAACGAACCATAACGACACAGATTTGCACATTGATCTTTTCAAGTTCGTATGGAAATTGAAACTAAAAAAGTTCTTTGCCACCAAGGCACCAGGCATGTATAAACAAAAACTAAAAGTCACTCCAAGTGAACTGAGCATTAAAGAAATAGAAGACATTCATTTACTTAGATCAATCGCAGAACCAATGGACTATGAAATCACAAATGTACTAAGAGACCTTAACGTGCAAACTGATACATTACCACTCAAGGAACTGAAACCAACATCTAGATTTGTACCCCATTTAGCAGCTGACAACATCATTGACACAAGGCAGTATCCCAAGATTTCTATAGAATGGACCAGAGACAACTGCAATCAAGGTTAAAACCTAATCTCACCCTTAGAGAACAAGAAGCCTTACACCAATTGGAAACCGACCGCTCAATAATAATCAATGAAGCGGATAAGGGAGGGAACATCGTTATTATGGACCGGGATAACTATCTGGAAGGGGGGGCGTGGCTAACCGCCATGTAGGAGAGACGTGTTCGGTGTAGCTCCGTGCGATACGTTTAACAATCCGCCGCCAACTACTGCTTTTTTCGACTACAAACATCTGAAAACCGCACACAAGCCGTGTGAAAGCCTGATCCGCCCGCTGTCGAAGTTTGGAAGCCCTGCGTCCCTCCGTTGGCCCGCAACGTCGAAAAGAAAAGAACGCCATGCGGACACAGAAAATGGCGGCCATTGTGAGTCCCGGCCCGACGCTGTAAGCAGAGCGCTGTGACCGACCCTGAGGGAGCTCGCCGAGGACCTGGGCACCCGACCAACAGTGATCTGAAGAGGGCTGCCTGCACCCTCGGGGCCCGGACCTGCACGCCCGAGACCCAGGCCGTCGGAGGGGGAGTCGGAACGGCCTCGTAGGAAATCGGACTGAGGCGGCAGCAGTGGCCTCCGCTGGGATCCGCACTCCCGGAACCACGAAGGAAAGCGGTAAGGAGTCGGAGGGGGGGAGCGCCTGGCGTGACCTTTACCACACTCCCACTGGACCCGAGGCAGGGGCCTCGTAGCCGAACTGTACCCAGCCACCCTGCCAAGCAGCTGAGGCGCCCACACTCCGCTGACATTGCCCAGTGGGCCGATGACCCACATCTCATTGGCACCCTGAGCAAGGCTTGATGACAACCAGCGCACAAACACGTCCACCGGGAGACAAGCCCCTTGGAGCGTGAAAGCTTCCCCCCACACTAGCCGGCAGAACCGGCTCCGACGACACACGCAGGACTACCCATTCCGGGCATCCCTCGCATGACAGCAGACCATCGGTACAACCAGAGGCTACAGACCGCACAGTGCCTGCCGAGGACTGGGGGGCCTCGCGGCGGGGACATGACCACCAAGGGCGCCCGAAGCAAACACCGTCAAACCACCATGGAGTCCTTCGCGGCCGCCGGAGCGACTGGGCCCGAGGCGGCTCCCGCCCCTGGAGAGGCGCCAAGTGCCGAGACGCCTGAGCCGGCCAACTCCCAGCTACTAGAGGCCATCATGACACTTCAGAAGACCATGGAGAACAAAATAGATGCGGTCGCCATTGACCTGAACTTACTGCGGCAGGATGTGCGCTCCATCGCCAGCAGAACGGACGCCCTGGAGATCCAAGTTCGAGATAACACTGAATCCAAAACACAGCTTTTAAAGGAAGTGAACATTTTGGCGCAAAAGGTGAAGAACAAGGAAGACAGGGCCGATGAAGCCGAAGGACGGGCCTGCAGAAATAACATTAGAATCATCGGCCTGCCCGAGGGCATCGAGGGCAACGACCCCACTAATTACATCGAGGACCTCCTCATACACGAAATTGGAGCCGGGAAACTGTCACAGGGTTTTCACCATAGAAAGAGCCCACCGCTCCCCAGCCAGGCGGCCCCCTCCGGGGAACCCACCCAGACCTATAATAGCCAAAGTCCTCAATTACATGGACAGGGAAACCATCTTGGCCTTCTCTAGAATGGGTGGCTCTATACAGAGGGACGCTGCAAAGATCACAATATACCCTGATTACACCCTGCAGGTTCAAAGGAGTAGGGCCCAGTTCCACCACACCAAAGCCAGACTCAAGAACGCAGGCCTGCGCTATTTACTCCTCTACCCGGCTAGACTGAAAGTCCTGCGCAACAACAAGGCACTCTTATTCGATACCCCCGCAGAGGCCTGCGAATGGATGGACAGAGAACAGATCCCAGACATTGAATTGAAGCAACACAGGCCCTAGCCGCCCGCAGCGATGGTCCCTTCCTCACTTCTCATGGGCAGCACCCATCAATCACACAGCAACACGCCAGCATAGAGGGTGACACCGATGGTACCGGAGCGGCGCCAGACACGGCGTACCTCTTGATAATATCCCCGGAGGTAACCCCTCCCCTACCCCCAGACTAGTTTGGGTGAGTTCACCCGCCCGTAGGGCACCGGGAGACCCAGGTCCGATGGGGCAGAAACGGGAAAGTCAGAGCAAGGGTAACCTTGCTAGACGTGTTGTGTTTAAAGTTAAGTTAGACGTTATTATTCATGGGGGTCAGAACCCCAAGTTGGGATTTCAGTTTAAGTTCTCCACACGCCAGACCGGGACCACGCACAACGGAATCGCCACCAGGCTCTCCAAGTTTGTTAAAAACCTCAACCTCAGGCTGCCCGCAGCCCCACGACCACATCCAGACTATGGCTGACAAGATCAGAGTCATGTCCTGGAACGTCAGGGGACTAAATAGCTACATCAAACAGCGCCGCATCCACGCCTACATGAAACGCCACAGAGTTGGAATCGCCCTCCTTCAGGAGACCCACCTAAGCGCCCCCAAGCTAGCAGCGCTGGCCAAAGTCTGGAGAGGTAGCCTGGTGGGCTCCTCGTACTCCACATACTCCAGAGGAGTCTTGATATGGATTGCCCCCTCCGTCCCTGTCTCGCTGACCCACACCAAAACGGACAATGAAGGCAGAATGGCCCTGGTACAGGGCACCATAGAAGGGCGCGATATACGCCTGATCTGCACCTACGCCCCGAATCATGATGCAACTGTCTTCTTCCGCTCGCTGTACACCCGGCTGTCCCCGAGTAACGAATGCATAACAATATGGGGAGGCGATAACAACTGCACCTTAGACCCTCGCATAGACAGATCGGATAGTAAGCTTGGTGACCCCTCCCCACCCGCCAGAATACTGAACGCCCTCATGCAGCAATACGCCCTGAAAGACCTGTGGAGAGCACAAAACCCCGAAACCAGAGGCTACTCCTTTTACTCCCCCCCACATAAGGTTCACACCAGAATAGACTGTTTGTTCGTTAGTGAAGAGCATGCTGCAAGATTTGAGGACACGCAGTACCTGGCCAGAGTGCTATCGGACCACTCCCCCCTGATGACCTCATGGGCGATCACAGCCCCTAGACCCCCCATCCCGACATGGAAACTGAGAAGCGAAGCGCTACTAGACAAAGCCTTTAACGAACAAATCAGGGAGGGCACCACACACTACTGGCAAACCAACATTGATAGTGTCCAACACATAAGTACAGCATGGGAAGCCTATAAAGTGGTAACAAGGGGGGAAATGATAGCCGCCGCTGGAGGGGCCCTAAAACTCATCACGTCCCAACTAGCGCACACCGAAGCCGAACTCCAAGCCCTCGAAGCAACACCATCCCCTGACCCTGCCCATACACACAAATTGATCAAACTCAAACAATCATGCCTGACACACTGGGAGACACTGGGGAAACTAAGCTATACCAAATACACTGAAAGGAACCACGCACTAGGCGATAAACCCGGGAAACTACTTGCGTGGCTTTACAAGCCGGAAACTCCCAGGCACCCCATCTGCTCTATCCGTAACATAGATGACCTGACCTTCCACATGCAAGTGGGGATCAATGCAGCGTTCAAGGCATATTATCAAACCCTCTATTCTGACCCCGCCCCACCCCCAGACTCCGCAATTGAAGATGTCCTGGACATCATCAGGCTCCCTTACCTGGAAGACCACCTGGCAGATCCCCTCGGAAGCCCCGTCACCCCAGACGAGGTCATGGCCACCATCAGATCACTACCCTCTGGGAAAATGCCGGGACCAGACGGTCTCCCAGGCGAATTTTATAAAGCCTACAAGGACATACTAGCCCCCCTATTGTCCAAAGTATACAACGAGGCGTACGAAAAAGGCCACCTCCCCGACTCCATGGCTGAAGCCACCATCATCCCTCTACTCAAACCCGACAAAGATAGCACTGACTGCGGCTCGTATCGTCCCTTGTCCATGCTAAACGTAGATAACAAAATCCTCACAGCACTACTGGCCAGAAGGCTTCAAGCAGCCATCCCACACCTCATACACCAGGATCAAACGAGTTACGTGCAGGGCCGTTCCATCTCAGAGAACCTGCGCAGGCTGCATCACGTCATACACAGCACAAATAGCATACCCGGCAAATACGCAGTTGCGTCCCTCGACGCCTTTAATGCCTTTGATTCGGTCCGATGGAAATGGCTCTACGCCGCCCTATCCAAGATGGGGATCGGTCCGGCTTTCATGAATTGGGTCAAACTCATCTACACCAATCCCACCGCCAGAGTGCGAACCAATAACACCTTTTCAGAAAAATGGAGCCTGGCCAGAGGCACCCGGCAAGGGTGCCCCCTATCCCCTTTGCTCTACATCTTATCGATCGAACCAGTGGCGGCATACCTCAGGCAGGAGTACGGAGATGGGGGTATAATGATAAATGGAGTGAACCACCTGGTTTCCATGTACGCGGACGACATGCTCCTCTACTTAAAAGATCCCGAACACATCCTCCCCTACATTCTTGAAACCCTAGATGGGTTCCACAGATGCACCGGGATCCAGATCAATCACAGTAAATCTTGCCTATTCCCCCTGGCTGCCCTTAGCGAGACCAAGAAAGAACACCTCCCCCCTCTATCCCTCAAATGGGAACCCACCACATTCAAATACCTGGGCGTTATGATCCACCGCGACCCTGTAGCCGAACACGCACTAAACACCGGCAGGGCAAAGGAGGGCCTGGCTAAATCAATTGACTTCTGGTGCAAGCTGCCCCTCTCGATGGCTGGTAGGGCGGGACTCTTTAAAATGGTGGCACTCCCGCGCCTCCTGCACTTCTTCACCAATGTCCCTTACAATATCCCGCAACATTTCTTCAGAGACTTGAATAAACTCTGTAGGAAACTTCTATGGCGGGAAGGAAGGCACAGAGTCACCCTAGACATAACACAGAGACCGTAGGATAAAGGAGGCCTAAAAACCCCCAACTTTGAGCTCTACTATATAGCAGCCCAGCTCAAGCACGTGATTCAGTGGATGGCTGATGACGACTCAACGGACACACGCCTCTTACAGCCCCCAGACGCACCCTCGTTGCTCAGGGACCTTCTCTGGATCAAACCAGCGCCAAAAACGCATAATACACACCTAATCCGCCTGGGCACCCAGATCTGGAATCGGGCCTGCAAATCGGTCAAGCTGACCGACCCTTACGCCCACAAATCCCAATAGCCGCCATCATGTTCACCAGACCAGAGGACCGAAAGGCGATCCGGAACATATGGGAACCCTCTGGTATCGCCACCCTGGGTGACCTGGTGGATGACCAGGGCATCCACACATTTCCTGAGCTGCATGAGTTGACAGGGGTCCCGCTGGGTCAGTTCCTTCTACACGGGGCGGTGTTGGAAAAGCTTAAGAAGCAATGGCCAGATGCAGAATCCCTCTGTGCCGGGCACGAGGCCATCGAAAACTTGCTGAGCGTTGCAGAAGCGGGGCACGAAACCTCAAGGCTCTATGGGATCCTAATTGACAACACCACACATAACGAACTCAAATGTAAAGGCAAATGGGAATCTGAACTAAACATGCAGTTTGGAGACACGGAATGGGAAACCATAACACATTACCACAAAAGAGTTTCTAGGAATGCCCGATCCCAGCTTATTCAATTCTACATCACCCACAGAGCCTACCTTACCCCAGCTGTCATTTCAAGATTCAGCGGCACCAGTGTAATGACGTGCCCCAAGTGCCAAGAACCCGCAGCCACACTGACCCACATGTTCTGGGCCTGCCCGGCCATACAGACCTTCTGGTCCCAAATTCAAGCTAGGGTAGCAGAAGAGGACATAACACTGGACGTGCAGTCCCCCAGGGCCTGCATATTGGGCTCATACCCACGAGGCAAAAAGAACAAGCCCCTTAACAGACTCAAGGATTTAATGTACATCCTGGCAAAAAGACGTATCGCCATGGCCTGGAAGCGCCCCAGAGCCCCTAGACTCATAACATGGTGGGAAGACCTCCGCAGATGGACTGTGGCCGAAACCGGGGCCTGGGAGCTGGCGCACCGACAACAAAAAATTGGCAGCTCTGAGGACCTTTTACAATGGGTAGCCCACACAGCAGCTCTGTTCCGCCCTAAAGAGGACAGCTCCTCAGGCGAGGACCTGGACAGCCCAGGCTCACCTTAGCGCAAACAGTAGACAGCCCAACGTCCCGGTCTGGGTTTGCATTGGGGGGGGAGGGAAGGGGGGAGTTACTATTGACACATAACTGATTACTATGTTGATGATGCTGGTTGTATTGTATTTTGAAAAAACAATAAATATATTTATAAAAAAAAAAAAAACTATCTGGAAATGGCTAATAGAAACCTTAACACCCCAGGCTGTTATGAAAAACTACCGGCTAACCCAACAAAGGAGATTGTACAAGAATTGGAACTCAAAATTCTTGAATGGCATCGAAAAGGTCTTATCACAGACAATGAAAAGAGTTTGCTCATAATCAAAGATCCAACCATACCAATCATGTATTTCTTACCTAAGGTTCACAAAGAATATGACTTGATACCAGAGGGCCGTCCTATTGTTAGCGGGATAGGTTGGTCAACTGAGAACATCTCACAGTATTTGGATAACATTTTGAGACCCAGGGCCACAAAACTAAAAGCATATGTTAAGGACAAAACAGATGTTATCATGAAACTGCAATCTTGGAAATGGTAGGAAGACTGTCTTTTAGCAACCATGGATGTGAAAGCATTGTACACATCAATCCAACACTCATGGGCCTTAAAAACGATTGACCATACCTTTAGGGAGGACTCAGCTTCGATGTACCATCAAATTGCAATGATCAAGGAAATGTTAGAACTATCCTTACAGTGTAATATCTTCAACTTCAATAATGTATACTTTAGGCAAACTAGAGGCGGACTAAATATGCCCCAGCCCTGGCAAACCTCTTTATGGGCATATTTGAGGATTCATTTATCTGCCAGGATAAAGCTTATCAGAAGGAACTTGTACATTGGTCAAGGTATATTGATGATGTGTTGATTTTATGGAAAGGCACAGAATTGGAGTTCATAGCCTTCCAAAACAGAATCAATGTTAATTAAATGGGTATCCAATTCACTGGTGTCTGCGACACAAAGAGTATAAACTTTATTGATCTTACAATATATATTGAACAAAACCAGATTAGAACATGCACATTTCGTAAGCCTACGGAGGTCAACGCTACCTTACACGCCACAAGTTGCCATCATCGACCAACGACTCTTAATATACCATCGGGGAATTTTTAAGAGCAAGAAGAAACTGTCAAACCAGAGAACATTTTGAGAAAGAATGTAAGCTATTGCAATCAAGATTCCTAGCTAGAGGATATTAAAAAAAATGTGTCAACAAAGCCTTAGACAAAAGCCTGCTAGTAACACAGGAAGAAACTCTGGTTACAAGGAATAAGACTTTGGAACAACCTACCATTGGTTTCATCATTAAATATGGCAACGATCATAAATACGTGAGAAAAATTCTGGCCAAACATTGGCATCTTCTGAAATTGGATGACCATATTTCCAATTCTGTGGACGAAAAACCCAGAATCATTTTCAAGAGAGCTCAGACACTGAAGAATAAACTAAGCCCTTCGAAACTACCAGACCTAACGGAAGAAAAATCCAATTGCTTAAAAACCGCCAATGGTTTTAGGAAATGTGGGACTTGTACCATGTGCAAATATGCACATGCAAAAACAGACTCTTTCTCGAGTAGTAACAATAAGACTTTGAAAATCAAACAACCCATAAACTGCAGGACAAAATATGTGGTTTACGCAATTATCTGCATATGTAATTTGGTTTACATTGGGAGCACCATCAGAGAACTCAGGACCAGAGTGCGTGAAGATTTTGCTAAAATCGGAAGCCAAGATCTTAGACTGCTTCTTGCTTGTCACTGGCAAGAGAAACACCAAATGGATAACAAAGCGGACATTCAGTTTATTGGCCTCCAAATAGTGTCGCTGGGAAGACGTGGAGGCGACAGAGAAAAGAAACTTAGACAAACAGAGGCGAAAATAATTTGTAAATTTAATTCTACAGTACTTGGCCTCAACACAGACAATGAAATGTTGTCATTCTTATAAGAACTTGACTAATAATTATGCTGTGTTTAATGTGATTCCGTATTTGTTTACCATCTCACTAATATTATGCAATAGGGACCTGTCCCTTTCCATTAGTAATATGAGAAGTAGAATGACATTACTCGACATTCCTACCCTAGATGGATTACTTTATTTTCCTTTATATTCCTATGCACTTTTTATGCATAAATTGATACCTGATCTGTGTCTGGCCATCTTCACTATTTAATTTACTGCTTTTTACTATACTTCCTAATGTAACTAGACTCCCGTTAACTATGGCCGCCTGTGTAGCATGTGACTAGACATGGAGGAAGGACTGACCAGGGTACTCGTCACCATAGCAACAGATATAATCACAGAGAGGACGCCTACTGGCGCCCCCTCGGGATTCTTAGCAACTTGCGATCAGAAGCTTGTATTGGAAACAGCAGGTAAGAGACCGTCTGTCATTTCACGGCCCGCTGCACCCAGTTTTACGTGTAATCTTCGCGCACGCGAATGTGCGCTCTTATCCACTTGACTTTGGAACTCAATAATACGTATATTTTCGTCGGGCTTCTCACTGCCCGCCGCACCCAGTAATACATGTATTTTCGCGCACGCGAACATGCGTTTTCACTCACTTGACTTTGCAACTCAATAATACGTGTAACTTCGCACACGTGAATGTGCGCTTTTATATGTATCTGACTCTGTTATTCAGTAATTTGTGTAATCTCTTATATTGAAAATCTCTGACTAAGTATGACTTTAGTCTGTAACTTATCAAAACGCATATGTTTCGTCAGGCTTTTTGCGGCCTCCCGCACCTAGTAATAAGTGTAAATTCGCGCACGTGAACGTGCGCTTTCACTTACTTGATTTGGAAACTTAATAATACGTGTAATTTCGCGCACGCGAACGTGCGCTTTCTCTCACTTGACTTTGTAAATCTATAATATGTGTAATTTTGCGCACGTGAACTTGCGCTTTCATTCATTTGGATATTATCTCACACTTACAGGGATTTAACCCGTTCAATATATGGAGGTCTTATTTTCACATTATGTGACACGGGCATTTAGATGACTTCAAGGTAAACAAATGAATTAAAAAATGTTCAATCATAGTATATCGTATCTAAACTAATAAGTGTTTTGTATCTACCTCTCTCTAATTATCACCCCTTGCTTTCTCCACCCCCTTTTCCCGTCCTATTTTTGTCTGGTTTTTCATTTTTATTTTTATTTTTATTGTATTGGTTTTTATTCGATATATTTTGTTTCATGTATTTGTACTTTTGAATGCACAATTCACCTTTTCTTGTCACCTGAATTTTGATACATACACATGTTTATTAATGTGATTATCTTGGTGTGTTTTCATGTGCTTTATGATTATATGGTGCTACGACAGACCATTAGCCCTGATTTGAAAAAGGTCCTTCGAGGACCGAAACACGTGTCATCTTCTTTAAGGGCATTTTTGAGCAATACACGTTTTCTCTAAATATCAGGCGCAGTCTCTTTCCGGGTTATTCATACTTCTTCATTTTGTGTGGCTTATTTAGACGACATTGCTGTCTACAGTTCCACTTGGGAAGAGCATTTCACACATCTGGGTAAGGTGTTGCAGGCCTTGAAAAGGGCTAACCTCACTATCAAGGCCACCAAGTGCCAGATAGCTCAGGGGAAAGTCACATATCTTGGTCATGAGGTAGGAGGGGGTCAAATCCAACCTCTCCCCAGTAAGGTACAGGATGTACAGGACTGGGAGACTCCCACTACTCAAACCCAGGTGAGAGCCTTTTTGGGCCTCACTGGGTATTATCGCAATTTCATGGCGGACTATGGAACCATAGCTGCACCACTGACAGCTCTGACTTCCCCCAAACAACCTAGAAAGGTTAATTGGACAGAAGACTGTCAGAGGGCCTTTGATGGCTTGAAAGAAAGTCTGTGTTGGGCACCTGTGTTGTGTGCGCCTGACAACAGCCGACCCTTTATCTTCCAGACGGATGCCTGCGACACCGTAATTGGAGCTGTCTTGTCCCAGTTAGATGACAAAGGGAGGGAACATCCTATAATCTTCATCAGTAGACAACTCAAGGGTAGAGAACCTAGGTGGGCTACAGTTGAGAAGGAATGTTTCAGTATAGTTTGTAGCCTTAGGCATTTTAGGCCCAACCTTATGGGGTCTACCTTCAAGGTCCAAACAGATCATAAGCCCCTGAGTTGGCTTATGCAGATGAAGGGTGAAAACCCAAAACTGCTTAGGTGGTCCATTAGCCTGCAAGGGCTAGTCTTCACCATAGAGCACAGACCAGGGAGGAGTCACGATAATGCAGATGACCTTTCCAGAAGGTATGTTTATTTATTTATTTATATTTGTAGAGCGCACAACAGCCCACAGGCATCGCGGCGCTATAGCAGTACTCAAAGAAGGCTCACTTAAGGGTTACAGTGAAGCCGCCCAGGTAGATAGACTTAGTGACGATACAATGCATGATATAGGGTTACATACATATTTAGATCATGGTACATTGCGGGGATTGCGGTTGCACAATGCAAGTCATACAAAGAGACTGGTTTTGATGGCCTTGCGGAAGGCTGCATGTTGACTGTCAGGATGAGGGTGTCTATCCCGTGGGAGATTAGGCACCCTCCACCTCAGTCTGCGGGGGGTGACTGTGATGCTGGAAATGCATCAGAGGGACAGGGCCTCCGTATCCTTGTCCTTTACTGCCTTTTTATCGTGTGTTCTGTCATATTTGCAGCTTTCTCTCTTTTGGTTTGGTGAACAGACCTGTGAGATACCCTTACGGTACCCATGGGTGGGGGTACAACCCTGTGCCCCTAGTGTATGTTTTTGGGCACCTGCGGGTGGCCCGCAGAGCAGGGTATGGGCTGGTGGCAGCTCCATGCTGAATTTGACAGGTGCGCTGAGTATCCTCCATTTTGGGATACCCCGGCTCTGTCATTGGAATCAGTTGATTCCTGATGGAAAACAAGATGGCCCCTGTGGCCTCTTGCTTTCTATCACCTGTTACCTTGTTTTCCCAAAGTCCTGGGAAGCCCTGACTCTGTCCCTTCCCCCTGACTGGCTGTTGGGTGGAAGTTCCATATATGGTGTTTTTGTGAAGTCCAGTCCAGACTGACTGGAGCCTTCCCAGTGACTGTATGTTGTGGGTACGCCCTGTGGATGGGACCTGGGTGAATGCAGTGTGTGACCAATATGCACTTCTTGTTGTGGCGGTCTGGTTTCTGGTATGAGAGAAAAAGACTGAGACAGCCCTGCCCGAAACTGGCCTGAATGCAGTGTGTAGTGTTGAATGGCTGGGTACTTGTCAAAATCCACATTCCTTGTTGTGAGTGTCTGAGAGGGAGGAGGATGGCCTGAATGCACTGTGTGCCTGATTGGCTGACTGACTGCATGAATGCCCTTCTGTATGATTGGCTGCTGAGAGTGACCCAGCAGTGTGGATGAGAGACAAGATAGTATATCTGGGGACCTCTCACCACTGGAAAATTGTTCAGAAGCTGTGTCTACACTTGAAGAGTAATTGGAACTGCTGATCCTCGACGCTCAGCTGGAAGAGGAAGACTTGCTGTTGCATTTGCTTCGACCTGATCTGAAAGCTGCCGAACTCGTCAAGGACTGATCCGAGAGAAGACCTGGTAAGGCGCCCTCTTCCCATGCTACGAGGGACTATCGAGCACCGCTAACCTTCGTCGAAGCTCCCTGGAAGTCAGACCCTCGAAAGGCTGCCGACCCGAGACGGGACCGCTGAGGAGAACGAAGCAAAGCACCCAGACTTCGCCACTGTCGAAATCTAGTGCCGTCGACCAGGGTTTGCAGGTTTGTGGAACCGCTGGAGGCCCATCGAAGTTGTGTTGCCCAGCCGTGGGGACCACTGGACGCTGTGCCGCCGACGACCGGAGCCACCCGCTCCTTTGCCTAAGAACATTTGAATCCAAGGACTCCCTTGTCCGCAACGTCGACCGCTTTGTCCTGCCGGAGAAAGTCGAGGACGACCAACGCGCCGAGGAGATTCCACCGGTGGGTTTCCCGCCACCTGAAGGCCACAAAGACTTTGACGACTAGACGCCCTTGCTGGGCCACAGTTCTTCTGAAACTCTTTGTGGTCCTGAACAATCCATCTCCGAGGTGCCCCGCCCACCTCATCCTCGCATGACGTCACTGACGAGCACCGCCTGGATCGACATCAGGGTCTCGGCACCCTTGAACTTCTCATCGCCACCATCTTCAGTTCACAATCTTCGACACCTCTCGACGATCCGTGGCTCCTGCTTTAAAGGGAGTCACTCAAGAAGGATCCTTCGACGCGTCTTCGAAGAACACTACTCCACCAGGTACATTGGGGGGTAAAACCTTAATAGGAGGAAATAAGGCTATTGAACAATATATGAACTGGGCTTGTGCTATATATCTTTATTTTACAGGTTGCCCAGGTGGGGGGATCTCCACACAGAACTGTGCCTAGTGGTAGGGGCCAGTATTCTGCCTATTGTTTCAACCATCTTGCGTTCTTTCCTATCTCTATTGCTGGTGTCCTTGTTATTGATCTGTGTGACATTTTAACCGTACAGTTGATGCACTTTAATGAGATTTGATAACATTGGTGGTGCCACTTTAGAATTGTATATATTTATCATTGTTGATTTCCGAGTACAAAGTGCGTTATTGTGATCGTTTACATACCTTTGAATATTAATTATATAAAGACTGTGTTTTCAGTAATACAGTGTGCGAACATTCCTTTGTGCGGGTTCGGGGACTACACTGTACTTAAAAACCAGCCTGCATCACCTCCTGAGAAGCTAGGCCTTGATTGCTCGACTACGTTACCAATAATAGAGAATCTTGGCTGGGGTCCTCTGTGCCTCTCCTCTACAATATAGAGAGCGGAAGTACAGACACCACTCTCCAGTCTTTACACCCACATTGTAAGTTATAGGCTGCCTTGCGAGCCTCCTGAGGATTCCTGTGAATAGACATTTTTTTCAGGATGGCCGTCCTATAGGTGGACCATCTGTAATGATTCTGATCCTCCAGCCCCGCAAAGAAGCTGGAGTACTCGGCAGAAAATGTCCACTTTACATATTGAATACAGCTTTGGCTGACCTTCAAATGGAAAGTATCCATCATTTGTTCAAATAGCTCAAGGTGCTCCCAAACCGAATATTTTGCATTCTTGTGATAGGGCGTGATGACGCTCCTAATGGCTTTTATTTGTTTCAGGGGGTCCTTGAGCAATGCCCTTTTGACCTTGTTGGCTTTTTTAGGTCGGGTGAATCTGGTCCTCTCATCCTCTGACTCAGAGGCACTGCTACCAGAGGTGGCTGTCTGGTCTTCTAGGCTCTCTCGGATTCTGCGAGCTTGGGAATGGCTGGCAGAATGTGGGGGCCTAGTTTCTTGAGTCCTGTGGCACTCAGAAGAGTCTTCTGATTCTTCCTTGCTCCCAGGATTGGCTGAGTACCCCCCCCCCACTGTCCTAGCTGGGAAGAGGTTTTCAGGATTCCCTTAGTGGGCCTACTCTCATGGAGATCCCCACCAAATTTTACAATCTGATCTCTGGGTAAATTATATTTTTGAGGATCCATTTCTCTGACCCTCCCCTCATTGGAGTCTCCCCGATCAGAGAAGTTGGCCCTAGCACTTGGGAACACATACACAGATGCCCGCCCATCCATTCCTGGGAGGTGCTGATCTATGAGCCCCATATTCCTCATTGGGTTGAACTCTGCTATCCCCGTGGCTTTTGGCTCATGCGCGCCAGTGGACATGGGGGTGGCAGAGTCCATGGAGTTGAAGAAATGAAAGTCTCCGGTGCCAGGGTTCCTGAGGTTATGCTCAGGTGTTTCCATCTCCCAGCGGACCTCATCTCTCTCAGCCCCTGCTCCCTGTTGATATGCAAGAACCTTACCCTTTTGTTCTTCTATCAAGGCCTTACTAGTCTCTAATAGTTGTTCCTGCATAGCTACCAGTCTGTGGAGCCTGTCATTTTTCTCACAGAGAGCCTCATTGTCTCTCTGTGCTTCCTGTGTAATTTTGGAGTATTGGGCCAATTTTTGCTGCAGGAGGGTTACCTTCTGAGTCCTGTCCTTACTGACATGGTCATTCTTTGCCAGAGCATCTTCCACCCACCCTCCTGGTGTGCTCTAACCGTTTTTCATAGTATTTTTGGAGCTCACCCAGGCCTTGAAGGGCTAGGTTGTCCCTTTGTTTTATGGATTGCACCAGCTTTCGAGCGCTCTTCAACAAATTCAGTTTGGGAGTCAAGGTCTTTCAGGATTAATTTATTATTTTCTTCTTTTACTTGGTCTAGGCAGTTTTGCAGGGTGACTACCTGCTCTGCGCAGGCTCTATTAAAATGTAATTGCTGTTCCAGCTTTTGTTGGTTCTGTAGTAGGGAGTCCAAACTTTCTTGGCACTCTTTTTGCAGCGCCAGTACGTTGGTATCCTGCTCTACCTTCTCCTGTTGCAGGATATCCAGATCTCCTTTCACTTTTATAGGTACTGTCTGGTTTCATTTTCTGATTCTTGGCTCTTTTGTAGCCTTTGCTCTCCAGAGTCCAGATCAGTTTGGGCTTTTTACAGTGATTGTACTCGCCTATTTGCCAGATCTAGGTTTTATGCATATTTCTCCTGTATTGCTCCAATGTGGAGGTACAGATATGCCGCCATTTTGGCAATTTTACTTTGCTCTTCTTATACCTCAGGGGCCATGTAGTTCACTAAGTGCCATGTGTATTGGACCCTGATCCTGCCATGTATCTAATCCGGTGGCAGTGGCTTGTTTTTTGATTTCCTGCAACCACACATTCTGATCATGCTCTGTCCATTCACCCCTGACAAATAATTTGTGCAGTAGGTGTTCTTTTGCCAGATTAATTTCTACTAGGGTCGCCATTCCAGAAATATTACTTTCCTTTCTGATTTACAGGAGTTATTTTATTTTTGCAAAACAGGCCAACTCCTTAGAGCGTTCCTATTCAAGGGTGTGTTTCACAGTGTAGCAGAGTGTGGTAGCCCAACAGGGTTTATGTACCCCGTCAGTTAGCACGCTGTATTAGACTATCACAAGTGGTATGTCTAATTCAGAAATCTCGTGACGAGCCCCCAATCTGTAAGTGATTTCAATCCGGCACTTCACTCAAGTCAAGGCCTAGCGTGTAATGCACAACTGAAATCCCTATTTATTTGTGTCTAAAAGTAATTTTATTCTGAACGATGTACCACTTATATCACGCCCCTCTCTTGGAACCCCCCCGGTCACACTGAACCAGGAATCAGGCTGGATTGCAAAGTTAAAATATGTATTTATATATTCACAATATAATCACACTATTTCTAATAGAGATACAATAATCACCAATGGGGTGATGTCACGCTAAGCAATCTCTTTAATCACAAGGAGTAATAATGAGCAAAAACCATGCAGCACAGCAATAATACTTTTGTGGGTGTGTGTTCAAATAAAATAGCAGTGTGGTTACTCTTTCCCCCTGCACACCCCTCAACCCCCCAATATGCAGTGTAAAGAGATAGGAGGAGAGAGAACAGGTTTCAGGAATGCAGAATTCAAGCAAATAGATAAATCCCAATTTCCCCCAGCAAACACAAGAGAGAAACAGAACTGATTGGCAAACTGTCAAACTGGTTTTAAAGTTGTCTTAGAATGGAATGGGTAAAACACTTAATATGGCTTAAATCACTGAACATTTTTAAATTCTAATGGGAGCTGCTTTATATTGTTGCAGACAAACACTAGCAATGATTTGCACTAAAGAGCACTGTGCAACCTGAAATTTGAGGTCGAGTGCAATTGAAAGCTGTTTTACACGTGTGATATTTTGCCAAAATGTAAATTCGTGGCAAACTTTTCTGTGCGCAGTAATCGTGATTGCGGAATAACTATATGGATTTGAAATGTAGTTTTTGGTTCTATGGAAAGCTTAGGATGTTAGCTACAAGCAGACATTTAAATTACTTCATGGGCGTTTTTGTGGAAGTCGTTTTTCTGAGATAGGTGCAACAATGAGAAAACAGGGATGCGCTTTTAAAAGACAAACAGGGTTTCTTTACACTAGGGGGTGACTAGGAAGAAGCAAATACCACACGGAAGCACAGCCACTAGACCAGGGCACCTCTGTATCAGGTTTTTGCCTGCCGAGGAGCTTGCCTTCTTCAGATAAAATATATCAGCGCAAAGAAATGTAACAATACTAGGACAGAAGGAAGATAGTAGGGATAAGATAAAGAGTTCAGGCAATTCGAAAATATTTCTAACAATGCAGTTCTGAATATAAGAGAGGATGGGTTTGGATAGGGATGACTATGGGCGGTACAGAGGCTAGTGACAGTCCTATACTATGGATACTCACTATATAGGTTTTGAACTGAACCGTCAGGGATTCTGGTCCATCAAGATCAGGGTTTCTGCTCAGAAATTCTGCTGGGCACACCGGACTAGACAGCAAGGAGCTCTGTTCAGCATGGCACAGCACGACTGGGCTGGGTCCGCAATGGCTCTCGGCTCACAGCACAGCACAGCACAGCACGGCACAACTGGATGGGACCTTTTGGTTCTGGTAAGGATTCTTTTAGCATGAAAGCAGTTACAGCACAGCTTGGCTGTTCTTTTGTTCCCTTTAGATGTCTGGGGTAAATTCTGGTTTCTGGAATTTTAAGGCCAAGCTGAGAATGGTTCAGCTTTAGAATGGGCCTTTCTGCTTGCCAAGTTTCTGGAGACTGGAGCAAGGAAAATAGATGGTTCTGCTTTCAGGGTGCTCTGCCAATAATCGGTTAATGGGTGAATCTGTGTGTCCTTTCTAAGTCCTCAGCTGTCTCTATTTATGCATTTGATAAAGGGGTGTGTATGCTGGATTATCCTAAGCGCACACCCTAGGCTGGCTATAGGCTAGAGTCTCCCCTCTCCCTTGATTGGAGGAGAAAACAGGGTGTCACCATGATGATGTGGGTTTATGAGTCAGAGAATCCTCCACTTGGCTTTTGAACATGAAATCTACTTTTAGTATAATACATATTTACAATTCTGCAAACTTTATAACAATAACATATCTAGATTACATATTTTGTGGAGCAAATGCTCTTCCAAGCCCCGTCATTGTAGGATCTTGTGTCGGCTTTTGACAGAATTCTGCCCTTTTGGGCCGGAACACAATATCTAGTTTATCAAAAAATTAGTACAACTGTGCGCATTGCATACGGGCATAAGCATGTGAAGTTTCATGCTTTTGACATAATTACATTTGGTATAAAACCACAATTTCTACAGTTACTTCCCAGAACATAGCACAGAGTTCTGGCTCCTCTTAAAATGTGCATCCAAAAATTATGTTCAGAAGTCCAGGGTTTACATATTTGTTTACTATTATACACAGTAAATGATCAGTCTTTTTAGAAATATGCTTTTGTCCATTGTGAATCAACAAAAGGTTGTCTGTCTCCACCTCCTACTCCTTCTTGCAGCTCAGGAGCAATCTCCGCCCGCTTCCTTCTGGCAGAGGCCATTTACAATCCTTCCCGATTAGCATCTCCCTGCCTTGGAGGAAGTCCATTGTGCTCTTTCAACAGCAGCCCAAGTTCTCCTCCCCTCTTAATCAACACCTGTGTGTGAGATCCTGGTATAGAGAGCAGAAGGGAGGTGCCTGGCCCCTATGGGGGAAGTTGTGTGTGGATTGGCTTGGAGTCAGCCTTAAATTTAAATGTCATGTTGTTGCAAATTGTCTTGGTTTAAATAAACTTGTAATTTTAAAACAAGGAGCTAGAACACTGATTCCAGACTCTAAACCATGAAGTTTAAATAGTTACAACCTAGGTTACTCTTACTAAGAGGGCACTTAGATTTCAGACATTAGATCTTAATGGTACAAGTTTACAGTTTGAATGCAGGCTTTGGAAAACAGTCATTCAGGCGGCCGCTAGTACTGCACACAGATTTTGACAGATCACACATGCAGGTAAACGTGTGCTGTGGGTGTTTTGATGACCAATTCAGCTTTTCAGGATATTGCAATTTCACACATTTTGAATTCAGTAAAATGTGACACTCAGCAAGAAGATTGGATGTTTGTGCGTGTTTTGGACCAGCATTCTGTATTTTCAGCAAGCACGAAAAGATTTAAAATGCAAGATTTTGGATTTCTTTCAGAAAGCACTGCTTTTCATGCAGGCCTCATTTTCACTTGTTGGGCAGCCCAGTGACATGTTTCAGGAGTGCGCTCTCTGTTCCACCACTGACAACATGCATGGCAGATTGGGCAGCCGTCATTTTGTGTTGCAAAGTGCGATTTCCGTCGTTTTTGGCGCGCATAGGGGTTTTGTGGCCATTTTGATGATTCTTGTACCAGCAGGACACAGTGATGCCACAGGGCAGAGCATAAGTGGGTTAATACATCCCAAAATTTGTGTCTGCAAAATGTACATGCTGAAGCCTTCTGGCTTCAGCATGTACATTTAATTTCCTGATGACCTCAGCGCACATAGCGTGCACCGACATCATCACAACATAACCCCCCGATCCCCAGGCATTGAAAGGGAAGTCATTCCCTTCACTACCTGGGGTCAGAGGGATCGCGGTAGCAGCAGGGGGCGATCCACAAAGATAAGCACTGCAGAGGACGATGTATCTCGCCCCCCACACTGGAAACATTGTACAGACCATGTCCTCCGCAGTTAAGGGGTTAAAGAGATTAGCAGTACAGAGGAATTAATTAGGCGCATGTCCACCATTGGTCACATGAAAAAATCTCAATATAGGGAACTGTGTAGTAACATTAAAAACAAGGACCTAAAAGAATACATAACAATTTGCCTTGACAAAGACTGGCAAGCTCGCAAGATGTCTTGGATATTTGTATGTGAAATTGCCACAGCACTTTTAAATATATGGAATCGAGGACTATGGAAGATTGAAATTCTTTCAACAGGTGTGTATAGGATTCGAGGGCATAAAGGCACAAAACAATAATATTTAGTACTTGGGGTAAGGTTTCAAGCGGACTCATAGTCTATGTGTGCATTGTCTACAGTCATGCGCTGTGGTTAAACTACCTGAGGCAAAGCCTTTGCCATGGTTAAGTGCAATGTTCCTATACACATAGTCAGCAGGGTGCAAATAATATGTCACGGTCAGACGCAATAGGCTAAAAAAGAGGGGCTTATAAACACGTTTGAGCTCAATTTTGATTTCCTCTTTTTTTAAAAGGGGGCAAGGGTATATGAGGATTAGACCATATACAAAAGAAACAAACACCACTTGCTACCCAACTTCCTCTACACTGTCAACGGGGTGGTAGTTCCTATAATTGATACTTATTTAACTTAGCTGCAAAGATCACATGAACATGAATATTAACAAAAATATAACGACTTTTAATTCATAATCCAATTGTTAAAACAACCATCTGAAAAGCCAATATAACGATGGTTTGACTAAAATAACAACAAATCACAGATGTACAGACGAGTAGATATTTTCTCAGAGAGCTTCACAGTTTGGATCAAAGCATCATCTTTATGCATTTTACAGATATATTATGAAAACATCTTATTTCAAAAAAGATCTTTCCTATCTATACCAGCAACTGTGATGTTAGTATCAAAGTGATATGAAAACAACATGACATCCTATCTTTTGTCATGACACGTCTACACTGACTAGTGTTTCGGGAAGAGGCATACACCACAACTGATGTGTCTTGATGATAAGTGTGTAGTTTGTCCCCTTCTTCAGGACGCTGTCAATTTTTCAGTGTATCATCCAATATACATGCAAAGGAGCAGTCATGTGATCAGCATATGCTGCCTGCTACTCACGTAGCTAGTTTGTTCGTGTGGGAGTCAATTTTCGTTGTTTGGCATCACTATTTTGCCCAGTGGATTATTCCTTACTGTTCATGGTAAGGTATAAGTACGACATTCTGGTGCATAACCACCTTATATGGAGTGGACGAAGAAAAATCTCCACGTCCAGACGTCAGCAGCGTCTGTTGTTGTGGTGTTCTGCGGTGTTTGCGAAGTAATCCGAATGCCATGATTACATTTTGTGACGAATTTAATTTAATTTAATAAAATGACAGCTATGTCTGCACCATGTTTCACGGCCATGTGGAATGTTTAAGCCATTTTTACCAAAAGCATAATAGTAACATGTCATTTATTACCCATATTCCTAATTGTGCCCTCCACCAGCATGCCAACTCTCACATTTGGAACATTTTCAGATCAGCCAGAAACCCATCTTAGATGGCCATTACAGATCCTTGAGTCGAAGGTGGATGAATTTTATATCACCAACATCACCTGGAATTATCTAAAAAAATGAAACATACATGTAATCATGTGATCAGTATGACTTGTGGTTGCTGAGAAAAAGGGCCTGAGTTATAATAGTCCTTTTATATTAATAGTAAATCTTCATGTTGGACAAATGGCAGCTCTCCTGCCTCAAGGCCATTTGTTCTCACTGGGACAGTGTTTTTTATTACTCTCTTTGAAGTTGATTGTTTGAAGTTGATTTCAGCTCGTAAATACCGGGATGCACCATTTAGAGCATTTGGCCTGCTCAGAACTGCCCTTTCACAGACGAAAGTCTGTTTTTGATACCTCTTAGCAGCCACACTTTATTGCAATTGTAAACAGTTGGGGGAGGCATGTAAAAGCCAGGTTTCCAGTGGGGGAGTTCTTTGTGAAGTTTGCCCAGAGCTTTGTTCCTGGCTGAAATTGAAGTCAAGATTGCAATTTCTAACCTCAGTCTTTATTCTTTGACATAGAGTGGGTCTCATTATAAGTTTGGCGGTAGCCTTGCCGGTAAAACCAGCAGGCTGCCGTCAAACTTCTGAAAATTTCCGGTGCCCATGAATGGGCAATTACCGGGGCATTCCAGCATGGCTGGGCCCGGTATTTGCCCATTCGCAGGTGCCGGGAAAAAATGCTCCTCATTCCCAATTGAGCCCCATAGGGATCAATGGGAATGGGGAGGTCGAATGCACCGCCACCATTTACAATGGTGCTGGTGCATCCGACATGCTCTGCTCACGGGTGCCATTCCTAAGGCACCCGCGAGCAGAACTCATAGTTTGCTGGTCCGATAACTACAGTACCAGCAAGCTTAACGGTACCGTAGTTACCGGACCGGCAAACTTAATGAGGCCCAGTGTGTTTTACTGATCAGGATTCACTTTGCTTTTGTGCTGAAAGTGCAGAGCTGTTTCTTTCAGTCATTAATAAAATACACTATTTAATATCTGTTTGTTTTTTCTGCAGAATTGTCACAGTGTAGCCCCTTTGGTGGGTGACAGTTTGATTGAAAAATGATGCATTTATTTCTCAGGCCACAATGTGATGTGCTTTTCCAATCTATACACAGATGACATGTTTGTTTTAGCTTTATCTGGATTTCTCTTGCAGAAAGACACCCACATAGTCTGCCTAAATAAGGCCACAGGAACTTTTCATGGCAACCAAGCCGGCTTTTGTTTTCAAACGTTTTGACGGTATTTTTGTATGTGAAGCATAATCTACCTTATTTTTTGTCAACACAGACCCCATATCTTTTCTCTGACATCTTTATGTTGGCAGGGCAACATTTTTCACATGTCTTGCTAACACAGATGTAAAGCCGTTTTTGTGTCAGTGCTTAAAAATCCTGTTTTTCATGTGAAAGGGACCTTTGAATTTCTTCTGCCCTTGTGAATGAAGATGTTGTTTTGTTCTGTGGTAATGACAGATAGGCTTTTTCACATGGCCCTTCAGTTCTGTTCATTTGAGACCTTTGATTACACCACAAGGCAAAGGACAGCTGCAGAGTGAGCAGCTCCACTCTGTGTCTGCCTGTGTTTTCCTGGGAAGCCTGCCGCAGTAAACCAGCAGCGACCGATAAGGTAAGTGTGACCTCGGCAGAGTGCGGCAATTACTGTACTCAAGTAAAGCCTTGCCAGTTTTATTACCTAATATATTATACATACTTGCACTTAGATTAGCCTTCTCTTGCATGTAGCCCCATTGTCTAAATTACCCATATGTGCACTTAACCTGTTTGCCTAGATTAACCATGTTCCGCATCTGGTCTAACTGTATGGGCTAGCCTTATGCTCCCTGCCATCACAAGAGAAGTGCATGGTGTTCTGTATTGTGCTGGGTACCTCCCTCAAAAATTGATTTTTGGGGGGAGATGAACCACATTTATATAGATTGTTGGGAACATGAATGAACCGCAGTTCGATTAATTGTTGGGGGTAGGAAATGTACTACACTTAGATGGATTTCTAGGAACAATAATGTGTCACATTTAGATGAATTGTTGGGGGTATGAAATGCACCACACTAAATTGGATTTAAGGGAACATTAAGCACGTAGAAGGATAGTTGGGGGTAGGAAATGTACTGCACTTAAATGGATTGTTGGTAACATTAATGTTTCACACTTAGATGGATTGTTGAGGATGGGAAATGTATTGCTAGTAACTAACGACAACAAACCTCACTATTCGGCATTCTCAACCTCAAACTCTGAACTAAACACAACAATAACTCTACTGCACCACAAACCGCACCCACTACACAACACCCAACATTAAAACCAAACCATACACAATCTCACATCAACACCACATGATGGCTACCGACCGGAAACACACCAACACTCAGTGACCAGTTTCTCTGAACAGAAGCTGCCAACTGCACATAATAGCTCTCTTGCCCTTTTCCTGCTCAATCTGGCTAACAAACCCCACCATGCCCCTTCTATTACAGATCCAACAGAGTGCCAAGAGACCACGTAGGTGGCAACAATGCGTGGTACAAAAACCTTTAACATGACATATTTCACGTTACTGTGAAATTACAATTGGTCAAGGTATAATACCAAAAAAGTCTGAAATATGTATAGTTAAAAGCAAACCTAAGTTTGTCTACCTAAACAAATGACTTCTATATCACTTAAACATCACAAATAATCGTTAGCTTAAGTGGCGTTAAGGTTATGATATAAAAGCTTTTTCATAAATATAACTGTTTAAATAACATTGCATTATCCCACTTCTCCTTTTTGTGTGTGTGTGTGTGTGCCTGTTTACATGTGCATTTGAAATCCGAAGTTCAATATTTCAAATAAAACGAAGGCTTGAAATCTGAAAAATAGCTTTGTTAAATAATATATTACTTTCAGTTGTATCACAATGTTTCAAATAGACTTCCCTGAGGTGTTCAACGCTATGCATTTTTCTTCTGGCATGCAATAACACAATAACATGTTTTTATATTGTTTGCTCTGGGCATATTAGCAAGTTATTTTTCTTACATTATGTGCTGTACTGTATTAGGGTTGCAATGTTTCACTACTTCTGCAATATGTTTCGGTGTACTGGTCCTCATTCTATCCTGCCACAGGCATGTGTTTGTCACAGAGGCTGCTAAGAAGCTTTTCCTGTGAAATGTAATGTTGATATTATATACCATTTTAATGTAAGTAGCCTGTGTGTTGTATTGTTTAGTGTTCAACATCAACTAATGAACTCGTCTCTGGTTTCTCTGAAATCAGCACACAATGAATCAGAAAGTGCATTTGTGGCAGTTATGATTTTCATCTCCGTTTCTTTTTTAACTAATTGACTGCTATACGTGGTTATTAAATAGGAAGCGTATTGGGACACTATCATAAATACAAACATTTCACGTGAATGACATTTTGTACGTAAGTCGATGTTACTTTCAATTTTGCAAAATAAACCTAAATGTGGTGCACTCTCCATTGGTGTTGCAAGTATCAAAACATTTCACCTTTAAGCAAGTTCACTCACATTTCTTGCAAAAACTCATATTTGAATGATTTCGCTATTCTGACAATTCCACCTCAAAATAAAAATAGATGTTTAATCTGGGATTCCTGCAATGAATCGCAGTGGCCACTCAAACCCAGGCGCACATCGGATGTACTATTCTTCTTGAATGTATTCTTACATTCACCGACCTGTACTTTTTGATCTGGACCCTCTACTAGTCTCCAGCAAACTGTCAACCACCAGCTAAGATTCTGGAACATTGAAACCATAAAATTCTAATCAACTATACAGAGTGCACAATAAGTCTACGGTGCCCTGCGCTCAAAGGATGTAACCCTTCCTAGAAGTAATCAGAACTCAGTTTAAAGTAGCTCATTTCTTCTCTTCACCATGATAGCTCACGTGTGAATTCCCTCGGTCTTCCCTTTTCCCTTTCTTTACAGATCATTTCTGATAACTATACTTTAACAATTCACTGGCTTTTTTCAGATCTATGCTGATAGTATAAAACCGATGCACAGAAAAAGCAATGCCATAAGGTAAATAACCATATTTTAGATTGTCTGTTATTGGTTGTTGTAAAAACTGAAGCTATCACTTTTATTTTACTAGACTCTTCTCGTCTGACATTAACATGCAGATGTTTTAAATGTATTTAATTTATTTTGGTTATCTATAGAGTGTGGACCTAGCTTTGTGAAAAAGTGGCACGCTATAAATCAGAGGTTAACAACGTTATACCAGGGCTGTGTTACATTATAGTTAAGCAACAGTAGCGATTAGGGGTGAATAAGCGGTGAGGTAGGGTTGGCTGGGGTGAGCTCAGGGCTGTTATGCTGCAAGAAGAAGGTACTAATTGAAGAGAAGGATCTCCATCGCCTTTATTAGTTTTATTTGTGTGGGTGCAAGTCTTATGTTTGCAGGGATGAGGTTCCACAGCTGGAGGGCATAGAAAGGATATTTCCTGTTTTTTGTGTATTTTTTGCTGGTCTAATCTGACCTGGTCCTGTCTTCATATACTTGTATTTTTATTTTTGTATTTATAAAGTGCCTAATCCCTAAGCACTTTACAAACAATCAGAAGTGGTACATTAAATAGGGACATGCCAAATTAAACATATCATGTCAAGAGGAGATATTCTTTAAGACGAGATTTGAAATGAGGAATGGAAGAGAGAGCGCAGATGGGAGGCATTCCATTCATTGCTTGGGTGCAAGAAGGGAAAAGCAATGAAAATGGGAATAGGCACAGGGGACGAGGAACGACTAAGAGAGAAAGAGATTGCGAGCGAAGAGAATGGGAGGAGAATAGAAGGGGATTAAGGAAGAGAGGTAAGAAGAGGCATTTAAAGACAATACAGAGAAAAATGAGGAGTAGGCGAGCTTCAAAGGGCAGTACCCGGAGTAGGGCAGCAGTAATCTTCTGTATTGATGCAGCTGGTCTTGCAGTTGATGCTTGCTTGCAGGGTAAACAATGGATTTCAACAAGTTTGGGCATAATTAGGTCACATTTACGGTGGCCATTGTTAAGGCAAGCTGCAGCTTGGATGGCTCTTCTCATTGGTGTCAAGCTGAAGGTGGGTAGGCCAGTGAGAAGGGCATTTCTGTCTTTGAGCAGAGAAGGATCAGAATTTATCATCTGGAAGAAAGGGCTTGATTGCCTCAAAAGAGGTAGTTGACTATATTGTCTCTGTTTTCTTTGCTATGTGTGATTTGATGGAGTTATTTCTGTCCATATGGAATCCCAGGCACTTTGCACATGGTGCCAGCTGTCAAGTTAAGCCCTCTAGGTCACAGTGGATGGCCAAGTATGCATCTGTATAGGTTCAGTCTTACTGGAAAGGAGAGGGACTTATATTTTGATGGGGTTTTGTTGTAGGTATGTGCAGGATATTCAGGACATTCGGGTGTGTATCCGGGAGGCAGGTTTAGAGATAGTGAATTTCTTTGAGGTACAGTTGAGTTGCATCTGTGTAATGGTGAATGAGGATGGTGTGGCTGGCAAGGAGGGATCCTAGGGGCTTCATGAAGAGATTAAATTCCGAGGGAGCAAGGATAAATATATGTATTACTCTACAGGTGACAGGTAGGGTGGGTTATCTGGGGGAGTCCATCTAGACACACTAATGCTTGTCCTCGAAGGATGAGGAGAACCACTAGTGGACAGTCTCACCAATTCCCATCTACAAATCTCATTGGATAAAGAAACAGCTCTATGCATGCCCTTCAGCTCTCACTTAATGTGTGCCCTTACCAATAAATACTCTGACCCTGATTTCCCAATACCTACTTTACCTTCTCCAGAAATCCTAACTTTGTGGGATGGGCCTCAAGACTTATGAACTCAGAGCTCTATATCACCTGGATTATTGAAATGCCTTGCTATTGGCTTATCAAAGAAATATATCAATCAACTGCAACTAGTCCAGATCACAGAGCCTAGACGGTCTCTAAGCCTTAACATTAGTGAACATCTCATACTAGCGCTGAAATCTACACATTGGCTCCTGTTAGTACAAATTTGTTAACATTTGTTCAAAACAATTCAAGTACTTTGCAAGATAATCTTGGTACGTCAGTAATGATAACACATCTAAACCTTGTCAAGAGATCTGAAAAACCCCAACTAAATGCTTTTTTTTTGTATTTTGTTTCTTATGTAGAGCATTTGGCTATTTGGCTAATACAAGAAGAATCATCCCTCCTGCTGATGTGTGGCATAGATAGATAATTGGCACACTGTGCTGCTACATTGCACACTCTGATAAAAATGGTTGGAAACTGAAGAATGGCCTAAACTGTGTATGCAACCAAGAAGCACTGGGCTAGTACCTGAATAGGCCCACTTCCTGAATTGGACTGTGAACAAAACTGGATAAATGACAACCTCACATTTGTTTCTTCTGGTAAAGTGAATGATGCTCAAGGAAGGGTCCACCACTTGTTCCACCAACTAAATACGCTGCTGGGCAATCCCTACAAAGGGCTAGTGTTACTTTGTGAACACTGAGAGAACACATCTTGATTATCCCAACCAAACATAGTGATCACAACCTATTGGTGCTGTCCTGTAAGAAACCTTAACAGATGAATGTGCTTGATTTGAAACTGAAGCACTGGAAACAGAAATTGATTGTTGCCCGGGGTGGGAACATACTCCATATCAACCCAAATACTGTGCCACGCCTCATGGAAAGATTAAGAGCTTGGCAGGGTAGAGACTCAGTAGCCGTTATATATGAATCCTCACTGGCATTGCTTAGAGAAGAAAGAACCAAATGACCAAAATCCGTAGTTAAGCCAATGCACAAATTCAACGCCTTAATGGCATCAATGAAACGCCAACTGTCTCATAACCTAAGGTCAGTAAAAGCTTCTTCCACTAGAGATCACTTAATTAGAAGGAGGAAACAACACAGGAACTGGAAGCTATCCTACAGAGCGTCTCTGTATCAGAATGATGCCGGACATATGAAGCAGGCCATCGATTCAAAAAACGCGAGGAATCTATGGCAACTGATAGAGATAACAGCAAGAACCTGTCATAACTAAATTCAATCCCAGAGACTGCATGGTCGATCATTTTGAAACCCTCTTTACTAGGGGAGATATGGAGAACGAAGAGGTACAATTAAGAAAAAAGAGTCTTGGCAAATCCATTTCGACTAAGGCGAAATCTGGAGCATCATAACAATGTTTAGTATGCACTTGCATTGGTTTGTAAATGCAGGTCCTGGAATGTTTCCCTGTGCTGGAACCTTGTGGTGTGATGAGGTTCCAGCAGTGGCAGTTGAACACACACAGGATCGGAGAGCAACTGAGATGGATATGTATTATATAGCTCCCTATTCCCATTTCCCCTACTGAGCCCTGTAACAATAAAGACTCTTCCTATTTTTTAAGACTCTTCATATTTTAAAAAAGGCCCCCGAAGAGTAGGAAAACTTTTGTTTGACTCTGTTTGAAACGATTGTAAGATGAGGTAAAATTCCAGTCTCATGGAAACGAGCAGTGGTGATCCCCATCTACAAAAAGGGTGATAGGGGAAACCCTAGGAATTATCAACCAATTGCCCTTTGTAGACGTCCTGGGAAAGATCTTTGCAGGCGTCTTGCTCAAGCGTCTAAAAGAATGGATATTCAAAATCATACAATCAAAGGCAAACTGTCTTGGTCAGTAATGTAGGTTGTGATTTGAATCTGTTCCTAATTAACCTACTAAAGATGAAGAACAAGAAAGAGAAAAGGAATTTACCCATCGGCTGCATTGACATGAAATACGCCTTTGATTGCATTGATATAAACCGATTACGGCTAAAATGTCATCAATGGGATACCCGAGGGACTTAATAGCCACAATCAAGGACTTCTATTCCAGAACCATGATGCAAATCAGGCATGACCAGGATGGGAATCTAACCAGGGAGATAAAATCCACAAGAGGACTGAAGCAGGGCTGCCCCCTAGCGCCTATTCTGTACAACTTATTTATTTCAGACATGAAGGCGATCTTAGTCCCACCGAGATCATGCCCACCAAAGATCAATGGAAACTCGGCTGGTTAGCTTTTACATGCTGACGACTTGTTTCCCTTGGACAAGACCCCAATCAGCCTTCAGAAAAAGTAACATTCTTTACAGAAGTAGATTGAATGCCACGAGACAATTTGCGCCAGTTGAAACTAGATTTATTTCTGAATGGCAAGTAGTGTCCATTAGCAACTATTCATTAGTCCTCATTGTTGTGTATATACAGCAGAAAATGTGACTATCCAGCAAGTTCAAAGGGGTGTCATGTTAACAGGCACCTTTGGACACTTTACAAGTAAATGAGTAAAAACTAAAATAAAGAAAAGTGTATGAAGAACATCATCCATACAAATATCAAGTCTTATATGCTGACTCTCCATTAATTATTTGACCAAAAATATATGTAATTAAAGAAAAGCAGCCATCTTTTGGTCAAAATGTAAGCCCACTTATGTGGCCCTAAAGGGACAAATTAATTTTGCTTCCTTTTGCCTTAATAACATTCCATGTTGCCACCTCTGACATGCCTCTGCATTTTCTTCCCAATGAAACTCAATAGGTCTTTATTATGCAGTGATGTTCTCGTTGCCTATTGCACTGCTAGAGGCACCTTTTGATCTTGACTAGCAATAGAAGAAAAATGTTTACGTATTCTTGTTTTAAGATTCCTTATCGTGCTGCTAATATAAAGCTTTTTGCATGTACAACTTAGTGCATAGACCACATACTGGGTCTTGCGATAGATAAACTCTTTAATGTCCCATTTGCTGCCTACTGCATCACCATACTCCGTGGTGTCCTTGTATGCATACCGAGAAATGGTACAGGTACCACATTTAAAGAAACCCTTGATTCTTGGTTTATGCCAATTAAAATTACTTGTATTTGCTGGTGCACTTAGAAGAGATGAACTTAGCATGTTTTGAAGTGTCTGTGCCTTTTTGAAAATAATTTGTGGTCGAGCATCCAAGTGTTTGGATAGGTCTTTGTCCAACAGTAAAATATTCCAATGGCTGTTCAGGATTTTCTTAATTCTGTTATGATTTTTGCAATATTTGGTTATGAATTGAACTGGTGGGTGTTGTGATTCTATTTTCCTTCTCATTCACGGTATTAGAGTATCTTCTCTGTCCATGTTTTGAGCTATATTTAGCTCTCTGCGTACATCTTCTTTATTGTAACCTCTCTGGTGAAAGCGTTCCGTAAGTAACTTACATTCCGAGAGAAAACATTGGCTAGTGCAAAAGTTTCTTCGAGCACAAATTAATTCTCCAGACGGGATGTTGCATATGACTTTCTTATGGTGACAACTTGTAGCGTGCAAAGTGGAATTCACCTCTGTTGGGTTTCTGTAAGTGCAAGTCAAAAGTTGTTTCCGCTACATAGATTTACAGATCCAGAAAACTAATTTTGTCTTTATCTGATGTACATTTGAATGTTATTGCCATGTTGTTCTGATTAAATTCAGTGGTAAATAGTTCCAATTTTTCCCTTTTGACCTTCCATATTGCAAATACATCATCTATATATCTGGTCGAGAGGGACACTTTGTTCGTGAATTGAAAATTAGTATATATGTGATCATTACATGGCCACGATAGTGGCCATGTAGTTATGGTTAAGTTGCTGTTTCCATAGGAAGAGCACTTTTTGGGCGGCTTATAACTTCGCTCTCCCTGGACGGATCCTCACCAAACTTTGCAAAAAAAGTATATGGGTCACTCTGAATTTTTTTGAAAAGTTTGGTGAGGATTCGTCCAAGGGGGCAAAGTTATAGGGGGGGTCCCAAAACTTTTTTTTTTCCCATAGACTGAATGGGAAAAAAATGTGCGCACGGCCACAGGCCACACCGCTGGACGGATTTACACCAAATTTGCGGCAGGAGCGGGGGCTTGGTCCCGAAAGCGTGCTTTTGCAAATTTGGTGTAAATCCGTCCAGTAGTTTTTTATAAAATAACCAAAACGTAAGGCAAAAAAATTAGTGATATCTGTGTTTGCTTCGCGGACGGACTTCCCTGTTCGCTCCGCGGACAGCACCCCGATTGGCCCATGGCCTTGCGTCATGTCCGCGGACATGCAACGTGTTCGCTGATTGGACGGCGAGGGGCGCGGAGCGCGTCAGATTTTCTGTGGCGCCCGCCATCTTGCATTCGCCGTCGATCGCGTACAGCGCGGTGAAACGTGGATAAAAAATTGTATTTAGTGCCGTGTGTTGGTGTGTAAGAGTGTTTGTGGAGGGTGTGGGAGTATGAGATAGGTTCAATGTTTTTTTTTTTTATGTGCTAGACGTTTTTGTTGCATTCGATTTGTCTTCGGAGAACACGGCTGTTCTGACATTTTGTAAACTAAATGGTGGGGTGTTTAGAGGACGGAGTATGTGTCATTTTTGTTCGCAAGGAAGGTAAAAATGAGCTATGAACACTCGCGGTGTACTTAATTGTTCCTAAATACGCAAACTGGGGGTGTCCTCAGGACGCTGTCTGTATTATAATCTGTCTAGTTGAATATGTTCTAAGAACACTCACGGTGTCCTGAAATGGTTGCAATTACACAAAATGGGGATGTTCTGAGAATGTTGTTTGTATTGTTCGTTGTCAGGGTGAAAGTGTTTTAAAACCACTTCTTTGTCCGCTAATAGTACAATTTCCTATGGGCGTCAACCGACTTTTTGTCCACTAAAGAAACGATAAATCTGGCTGGTGTGCGCCGACATTATGTGATAATCCTATGACTGGCGCTATTGACCTGGCTGACTTGCTTTTGCGACACTAAATCATATCTCCCGCCCCTAAACCTGATATTATCAAAGCATTCATATTCCCCGCCTCTCTCCGTGACGTTACAGGGTGCGTCATCAAACGCGCCCAGTCCTCTGCAGTCCTAAGTGACTTTACACAGAACCCGGAAGACAACACATATTATGTCACAACACAGCGCGCCACAATTCGGAATATGAAACAGTGATTTAAAAGCAAACAGCAAGATTGTACATTTTGTAAAGTGCATTTATTTGACATCAAATGTTTAGAGAATATTGAGCAATTTGCATTTGTCTTTGTTGTCGATCCGCAAAAGTTCATGTTGAGGCACGCAATGTTCCTTTGCGGTACAGAGGGTGTTAGATCAGCTTACAACTCAGTGCACCACAATTCGGAATATGAAACTGTGGTTTAAAAGTAAACAGCAGGATTGTACATTTGGTAAAGTACATTTATTTCACATGAAATGTTTAGTGAATATTCAGCTATTTGCTATTGTCTCTGTTGTCGATCAGCAAATGTTTATTTTGAGCCACGCGTTGTTCCTTTGCGGTAGATAGGCTGTTGGTTTATGATAAAAGCAGTAAATGGTCGCTCTGATAATCGGAAGGTTGCTCCAACAAGGAGCCATTATACCACCCTATTGGTTGGTATGTTGTTTGTAGCCGCTAGTACTGCGTAAGGGCATATTGGTCCTTGGCGCTTGTCCCATAAAATGGTGAGGGTCATGAAGTTGCATATTTGGACCTGCACCTGGCAGTTGAAGACCCCATCCGCTGGAGTCTGTAAATCATGACATAGGCAAAATGGGGCAACATACCTGTTTTAAAAAACATAAATTAGTCTCACCAGCCGATCTTCATTAAAAATCATCATTTTATTTTTTAGGGCGTGAAACTATTTGCTATCGAAGATAGTGCAACGGAGTATGTTAATAATAAAATAATAATATTTTCCCATTCATATAGCGCTAAGAACCGTGAGGTATCTAAGCGGTGCTTATTATTAACCACAGTGTGTGGTGCTCATTTATCGACCAAGGAAGGATGAAAGGCTGATCCTGGCCTTGCCGGGATTCGAACTTGCGTTAGGTGTGCACGGATGTCAAAGCGAGCGTTGTACTCGCTGTGCCACTTGACAGGCTACAGAGAAGTGGCACAGCGAGTAGAGCGCTTGACCGCCTATAGACCGGTTCAATTATTTCTATTAACCCACCCTGTGTCATCTGCCTTTTTCAGAGCCCTCTAAACGACAGGGGATCAATTCGGCGGTGATAGTGCGCGGTAGAAAACATTATGCCACTTTCAACGAACAAGTTCAACTTGAGCGGTCTTTAATGCTACGCTATTGTAATTATATTTGGTATAAAATAATCTAAAGGGTTACTTACAGTACAATTGCAATTTCCATTGTCTACGAGTAGTGCAGTTCCAAAATACGACTCCGGGTGTGCGAACGATCTTTCGCATAGTGATATAATATATAAAAGTGGTTTCATTTCAGAAATTTCATCCTTATCTTCTCTTACGTTTTAGCAACACTCATTCAAGAGAAGTCTTTCATCACAATCTCTGTCTGTCAAGGTCAAAACACAATACAACCTTATAGTCCGCTTCGTGAGCCTCTCCGGGGCTCGAGAAAAAAATGGAAGCAGCTGACCTTCACTGTGAACGAGCATAAATTCTTACTTTGCAACATTCTGTGTTAAGCCATCTGTGAGAAGTTGGTTTTTGCACGCCATGTTTGTATATTGTTTGCGTGATATTAAAAAAAGTTTGTTTAAGGGACGTTATGGTTCTAAGTACAGCCGAAAGACCCCTGAAAATCGCAAGTTATGGTGAGCTATGAAAAATAACTTGCGCCACCACCGTGCACTGCTAAGACTAACACCCAGGACATCAAAGATGACATCGCAAATGTCATTGATGAAATCACTAATGACATCACATGTGTATGTACTTTTATTGGAATTTGTGTACTAGGGATTTTTATTATAATGTTGTTAAAAAAAGTGTCAAGGATATTGCAATAAATATCATACCGTTATTAGTGCTTTGAACGATGCATTGATATAAATAGCATTGTATTATGGGATTCTATCTAGTATACTGAGCTACTAATGGAGAAACATAGCATTGTGTGCAGAGTACAAGATGAAAGTATAATATTTGTAATGTTAATATGTTGAATGATGAAATGATAATTGTCCTGAAATGTTCGAAAATTCACAAAATGGGGGTGTTCTGAATACGTTATTCGTATTGTGTGATTGCTTAGCTGTATGCAATGAGGTAATGGCACAGAGAGTAAAGTGGACGCCGTCCGCGGACACCGCGGCTGTTCGTGGACAGGGCGTGCTACATCCGGGTTTTTCCAGGAAATCCAACATGGAAAGAAGACTGTACGGATCAGCCAATCAGATGTCGAGGTTGTGGATTTGTGTTGAAAGAGACTGTGTGTAGTGAAGATGGCAGAAGTGGAGAAAGTCAGGGTGTTGGTGCTCGGAGATATGTCTGTGCATGGTTTACAGCAGTATGCTCAATGCAGGCATGTTGCAAAGAACTTTGATGTGAAAGGAGTGGAGGTGGTGTGGAGCACTGTGCCTGATTGCAATGTACAGGGAATTGTACAAGTTTGTGAGGATATGGCCACGATGAACAGTCCGCATGTGGTAGTTTTGCACTATGGTGCTTTCCATTTGGGCAACGTCAGTGCCCCTACTTTGTTGGCTGATTTGGAACGCTTGGTTCAAGCCGTAATGAAGATCCTTCCAAATGCGAAAGTAATTTTTTCTGGAAAACTACCTAGGGCAATATGGGACAATAGTTCAGTTTTTTGTCCTCAGCAAAACATTGCTAGGTGTGTCATCAACCGAGGCATGTGTGCCTTCATGCTTAGAGCTGGTATGTTCTTCTGTAATAATGAGAATATTGATGCCAGTAATGCTGTTAATTTTAAAGAAGATGGCATTTCTTTATCTTTTACGGGAAATGCCTTTCTATTTTGGAATGTAAGGGTTGCTTTGGAGAAGGTTATGTGAAGATTTTAGGAGTAAAGTAAGAAAAAAAAACAAGAAAAACATACAAAATAACAGGTGTCTGTCAAGCATCTGTAAAAAAACCAAAAAAAAACGGCTCTTTTCAAAGCCAACTTCAAAGGGGAAATGGGGCACACTATTTAAATTTACATTCGCCACGCTCAGATTTTCGATATGTCCACGGACATGGCGGTAGTCCGCGGACATGAAAATCACTACGAGGGGGTTAGTATGTTCTATGTTACATGTATATGAAGTCAGGGATATTATGGTTAAGTTGTGCTAATAAAAACCTATGAAATTCAGTGAAAAAACTTTGTTAAAGGGACGTTATGGTTAAGTTGCGCTACTAAAAACCTATGAAATTCAGTGAAAAAACTTTGTTAAAGGGACTTTATGGTTCAAAGTAAAACCGAAAAACCCCTGAAATTCGGCAGTTATGGTAACATAAGCAACCATAACTCGCGCCACTGTGCACTGCTAACACTAACACCCAGGACATCAAAGATGACATCACAAATGTCTTTGATGACATCACTGTTGACATCACATGGCTGGCTCTCCCTTTTTATCCTTTACTGACATATCGAAGCCACATAGTTTTCTTGAGTAACAGTCAGGAAGTAAAAATTGAAAATGTACTATATTTGTAGACTTAGGGTCAAGTCACATCATATGAAACATATACATAGCGGAAGACACAGGCTTGAAAGAGAGCAATCCTTTCTGTGCATGAAGATAATCATTAGGGTTATCAGCACTTTCTCATAGTTTTATTTTTATTACTCTACCTTCCCTGTATATGCTCATATTTGTATACATTATACTCACTCTCCTTTCCTTTGGGTGCAGTCACATCATGTGATACACATACATATGGTAAGTAGCAGCTTTGAAACAGAGCAATAGTTTCTCTGCATAAAGACAATCAGTTAGGTTATGAACTCTTTCTGCTACTATTTCTGCTTTTTTGTTTACTTCACTGTCCCTGTATATACTCATATTTGTATGTGTTGTTGTCTCTTTGTGTTTTGTCTGTAATAATTATGTATTAAGTGGGTTTTATTATCTACTTATTACATGTTTCACAGTACGCAAAACTCTAATAAGAAAGCAGTTATCATTTCAGTATTCAACATGGCAAGATTATGAATATGGCACCTTCATCATGTATGCTGCACACACTGCCTATGTTTCTGCATGAGTAGCTTAGTATACTGGATAGAACTTCATAATAGAATGCTATTTATATCAATGCATTGCTTAATGCACTAATTAGCTCATGATATTTATCCCAATGATCCTTGACAGTTTTTGGTCAGCATTATAAGAATCCCTTGTACAGAGTTTTTATGAAAAGTAAATGCACATGTGATGTCATCAGTGATGTCATCAATGACATTTGTGATGTCATCTTTGATGTCCTGGGTGTTAGTGTTAGCAGTGCACGGTGGCGCGAGTTATGGTTGCTTATGTTACCATAACTGCCGAATTTCAGGGGTTTTTCGGTTTTACTTTGAACCATAACGTCCCTTTAACAAAGTTTTTTCGCTGAATTTCATAGGTTTTTAGTAGCGCAACTTAACCATAACGTCCCTTTAACAAAGTTTTTTTACTGAATCTATATATATATATATTCTATAGTTTGAATTGCATGATCATGACGTATAGATGTATAGAGGCCTTTCACATCGAAAGAAACAAGCAGTTGTCCTTCTTGCCAGTTCTACCCCTTCAAAATATTCAGTAAACTTGTTGTATCTTTCAAATAGGATTTTATTTCTGTGACATGAGGAGCTAGTAGTTCATCAATGTACTCTGACTTTGGCTCTGTGGCCCAGCCAATGCCACTTAAGATGGGTCTCGCCTTAGGAATCTTATCAAAGGGTTTGTGTAAAAGGTAGAACGTACATGGTTGGCAGTGTCGGCTCTTTTATACTCAAGAAGGCTTTCTCCCCATCTGTGATCAGACCTTGTCTATAATATCTGAGTATGTGTTCCTGTTGGGTAGTAACAACTTCCTTGATAGGATTTGTCAGTAAGGTGACATAGTATCCAGGGGTTTCAAGATGTCTTTGTGCCATTTTAATATAGTCTGCACAATTTTTTATAACTATATTTCACAGAAATGTTACAACTAACAGTTGAACACAACAACTTCTTTTTCAACAATACCTTCTAACAACAGAAATAGGGTGTTGCTATGGCACCTAAATATGCCCCTGCTTTGGCAAATCTTTGTATGACCATGTTTGAAGATGATCATATATATATATACTAATTTTCAATTCATGTACAAAGTGTCCCTCTGGACCAGATGCACAGATGATGTATTTGCAATATGGAAGGGCAATAGGGAAGAATTGGAAAATTTACCAGTGAAATTAATCAGAATGACATGGGAATAACATTCCCATGTACATCAGATACAGATAAAATGTGTTTTTTGGATCTGAAAATCTATGTAGCGGAACAACAACTTTTGACTCACACTTACAGAAAAACAACAGAGGTGAATTCCACTTTGCGCGCTACAAGTTGTCACCATAAGAAAGTCATATGCAACATCCCGTCTGGAGAATTCATTCGTGCTTGAAGAAACTGTTGCAGTAGTCAATGTTTTCAATCGGAATGTAAGTTACTTACGGAACGATTTCACCAGAGAGGTTACAATAAAGAAGAAGTTTGCAGAGGGCTATATAAAGCTAAAAACATGGACAGAGAAGATACTCTAATACCGAGAATGACAAGGAAAATAGAATCACAATACCCACCAGTTCAATCAATAACCAAATATTGCAATAATCATTACAGAATTAAGAAGATCCTTAACAACCATTGGCATATTTTACGGTTGGACAAAGACCTATCGAAACACTTGGATGCTCAACCACAAATTATTTAAAAAAATGCACAGACACTTAAAACATGCTGAGTCTATCTCTTCTAAGTACACCAGCAATGAAAAGTAATTTGAATGGGCTTAATCCAAGAATCAAGGGTTTCTTTAATTGTGGCACCTGTACCATGTGTCAGTACACATACAAGGACAGCACAGAGTATAAGGATGTGCTAGGCAGCAAATGGGACATTAAAGAGTTTATCAATGCAATACCCAGTATGTGGTCTAAGCACTAATGTGTACATGCAAGAAACTTTATATTGGCAGTACGATAAGAAATCTTAAAACAAGAATATGTGAACATTTTTCTTCTATTGCTAGTCAAGATCAAAGGTTGCCTCTAGCGTTGCACTTACAACGTGAACATCAACTTCATAATAAGGACCTGTTGAGGTTCATTGGATTGAAGAAAATACAGAGGAAGGTCAGAGGTGGGAACATGGAACGTACATTAAGGCAAATGGAATCACAATTAATTTGTCACTTTAGGGCCACAGAAGTGGGCTTAAATTTCGACCATGAGATGGGTGCTTTTCTTTAATTAAATGTAATTATGGTCAAATCAATCATGGAGAGTCAGCATGTAAGACTTGATTTTTGTATGGAAGATGTTTTTAATACACTTTTCATTATTTTATGTTTTACTCATTTACCAGTACAGTATCCAAAAGTTCCTGTTAACGTGATATCTCTTTGAGCTTGCTGGATAGTCACATAATCTTCTGTACATACACAACCATGAGGACTAATGAATAGGCGCTAACATACACTATTTGTCACTCATAAATAACTGGCACAAATTATGTGGTGGCATTCAAACTTCTTGTGCACTTAGGGCGGCGGGAGCACTCTTTGCCCGCACATTATGCCTTTGCTTCAATCATCAAACCCCAGGCATGCTAGATGCCTCTCAAACCAACCCACAACCAAGTTTGCTTTACAGAAGTATGTCAACTACAACGGCCTGAAAATCAATGTGGGAAAAAATGAAATATTGACAATGGAAAACTTGAGACCAAGAAGTAAGATCAACCTCCTTGTCGCTGGGCCTCAATAAAATAAGAGCAGTGCCCAAATAACACATCTAGGGATAATAATCAGCGCACACTGCTGGGAGAAGCCCTGGATGTTCAACTTGCAGGCTAAATCAAAGCAACTGATGGCTCAAGGCATGATGATAGGGTAGAAATATTGAAAATTCTCCCTACTCCTTGTCATCAACATTTATAATGAGAAGGTAGTACCAACACTGACCTATGTGGCAGAGGCTGGTTTGGGGCTATCCTGTGAGTCTTGGGAGAAACTGGAGAGCAGTTTCTGGAAGATGAACCTAAGACTGCCAAACCTGTTACCTATAGCAATCCTGAGACACGAGCTGGGCCTCTTGTCTCTGCACTTGCAAATCGCCTGGAGAGCTCTTCCCACTTTCGGCAAACTCAACACTGTGAATTGCCCGCCACAGTTCCGCATCATAAAGATGAAAGAAGAAGGCATGACAGACTGGGTGTTAAATCTCTGGAGAGACAGATGCCTGGGTATACTAAATGATCGAGGCCTATCAATTGATGTCCTCTGCAGAAACCCCTTACTGGTTAAAAGAGCTATTTGGACAGCAGACTGGACTGAAACAGAAGAAATGAGATGGAGCTCAAAAATCCATACTCTATCTAGATCACTCTTTGGGCAACTGAATAACACCCCACAGTATTTGAAGAAATGTCCACACCCCAAATACAGGGATTTGTTCTTGAGATTCTGTTTGAACACTTTACATACTAAGGTCACCTTGCTTATATTTGGTGGTATATTGGAAGACGACAGATGTCGTCTTTTCAAGTCACAGCCAGAATCCCTGAAGGACCTGATTCTCTTCAGCCCAGATCTAAGAACTCAGAGAACTCTCTTCTTATACGAGCGTTTGAAGGGATCCTTTGGAAAAGATGCAGTTGCCTGGTGGGAGTGCATTCATGGAGGAACAAACCCGGGTTTAATGCGACTGCTGGTGAAATATATAGAGTTCAACGTCAAACAAAAACTAGGAGAAAAAATTACCTCACAATGTGAAAAAGACAAAGTGGACAAGCTGCCGGATACAGTGGGATGTCACAATCCTCCTTGACAAGACTAAATATACTCCTTAGTCATTGAGGATGTCAAACAGGTCTATATTTGACAATTGAGTCATGTAAGGTCTGGATATATCTGTAACTAATAATTCATTAGTGATGTCTTGTTTTCTTAACTGCTTTATTACCCCCGCTTGTTCATGCTTTGTACTGATTGTTTTTCTTGGATATTTTTAAAGCTGGGGGTGTTTAACCTGGTAGGATTTTTAAATTGTTATGGATGGATTGGAATAGTGAACGTTTGTAATAAACTAAACGCTAATAAAAAAAATATAAACAAAATGTTGGGAACTGTAAGGATATTTGGCATGTTACAGCACAGAGTACAGCACTACTGCACAGGTAGCAAACAGCACAGAGTACAACACTACTACACAGGTAGCAAACAGCATAGAGTACAGCACTACTGCACAAGTAGCACATTTTTTTTTGCAGCATCACCACAAGGGTGCGGTGCATTGCTATATGGGTTACCAGATTAACAAGGAAAGACAGACTATTCAGTCAAAAACGATTTTAACATATAAGATGCAAATCTATTTTTACAGTTAAAAGCACACGTGCTCATTTAAAAATGCACACTATTTTCACCTGAAATGCCTATGGTGCGAGAGACACATTTGAAAATTAACAGCTAACCTATTAACCATTAACCTGACTAATAAAACCTTATTTAACATAACCCACTAATAAAATGTGTTCTCCACTGCAGAATTAGGCATACTCTGAAAGCCATTTAAATGTGTGTGCAGATTTTTTTTCTCTTCTCTGCCTGCTTCTCCGTGTTTTTGTGCACAGTAACTGCAGGAAGAAGGAAGTCAGATTTGCAACAATTGCAAATGTATAAGCGAAGCTATTGTTGAGAGTAGGAGGATGAGAGATGATGGATTTCATTGGGACACGTCATACAGAGGGCTGAGATGAAAGTTTTAGTGGGCAGTATCGGGGAAAAAGACAGGCAGACATTTTTCTGCACTACTGGGGAGAAGACCTGGCTGTGGGACTCCTGACTGAATGCAGATTCCTGCGTCCTGCTACAGTCCAGATTTGGCAGAGCTGGGAGGAAGACCTTTTCCTGGTTGGAGGCATTCCTATCTGCAAAAGCTAAGAATTCCAGGCAATGACCCCGGTTTGAAAAGGAAAGGCGATCCTTTTACTGGGGTTAATCTTCAAGGGAACCACATTCCGAAGGAGAACAGCTGAAGAAAACTTTGAACAGATAAGGTAATTACATAAGCGTGGGAGCCGTGTGTGCACGAAAATATGCAGTCAGTGTAGGAAAGGGGATTCCTGTGCGTGTATTAATCAAATACCAATGTTGCAATTTGAGTTCTGTTCTCCGCCACTCTCTTTGCAGTGTGTCATAGACAATGCTTTTACTGTACCATTTTATTTATTTCTGTAAAGAATGAGATCGTGTTTAAATGCAACTTTTATAATACAGAAAAATATTTGAAAACAGACGGGTGGTGTATTTACTATTTACCATTACAATGCCGATGATGTGGGGAGATTTTTAAACAGTGCAATGGTCATTTTAAGACAGATGTGTGCATGTCAGAATCAGTATGAATAATTGTGAGTGACTGTAGCATAGCTTGTTGGAGGTACATGAGCCAACGGGAAGAGAGACTCTCTGAACATAGCTCCCTACCGTATATAAGGTAGTGGAAATTACCACAAGACTACCATATATAGCTCTCTGTCGTAAATAAGTCAGTGAGTTCGCCCATGGTGGCACACCAACACTATCACTGAAAATGTGGTATTCCTAAAATGTAGGTCTGAGGTCTCTCTATCTAAAATCTAAGCAAAGATAAGGGATTCTGGACATTGGGGCCACAAATAAAACAAGGGAATTATGCTCACCAAAATACCACCAACCACGTATACCAAATATGCAGGTCTGGGTGCTGAAATAATGCATGTCCATTGTATTATTGTTGCACATGGCCAAATCTGAATACAAAGAGTGATTATTGCTAAGTTATTTTTCGGCGGTAATAAAATATCGTCAGGCCCCAAATCTCCACAAAATACCCTACATATTTATGGTGCGTTGCAGGCCGGGAAAGTGATCATAGAGTACCTACTGGGCGTGGCAAGTGTGTCTCACACTGCCATTTGCACATTAAAGGGAACCCATTTTATAATAGCAGTGTGCCACTAAAAACGAATTTCAGAATGTCACAAAGGGAAACCACATTCTCAGATCTAGTGCAATATTTAGAGGCAAAGTTATTTGCACATGGGATTTGGTCTTCGAATAGCACGTTAGAATGGAGTAACCGCATTCAGGGTGAGGTGCAGAAAGAAAAACTAGACAATATTTTTGCAGAAGGCAGCATAATTCAGGTCTGCCTTACAAGATTATTGAATGCAGCCGATAAAAGTGCAGAGAAAGACTGTTTAATACGGCTATGCGGCAAAATATGGTTTATTTTAAACAAGTCCCTGCGAATGCAAGAGAATGATACTCAGCTAATTAACAGGTTAAAGACTGAATTAGAGGGGGCAAGTAAAAATCATGAAATGTTGAGAGCAGAATTGGATGTATGCCAAAGAGACATGCAATTAAAATGCAGAGACTTTGATACTCAGTTATCCAAAAGCAAGAAACAATTTGAAGATAGTGAGCAAGAATTGGCACACTTAAAAGCCTTAGTGGATCACATTAGGCAGGATAAAGATGAGGTTGTTTCAGAAATGCAGATTTTACAAAAAGAACATTGCGAAAAAGAAGGTGATCTCCAGAGTGCAGAACAAGAAATGACTAAAATGATTCAAGAAAGAGACAAGAGAAATAAAGAGTTCAATGAATGCCAAATGCAAATGTGCGATATGCAGGAGGTGATTAATAAAATGAGTGATGAAAATAATTATTTGCATGATGAAGCCAACAGACTCCTTAAAAAGTGTAAGGACTTAGAACAGCAAATGTGCATTCCCAGGTCCCAGGAGAGGCGGCAGGGCACCACATTCAATGGAGTGGAGGTGAATTCTAGCTATGCCCAAAGAGCTAGTGCTACAGTGACTGGGCCGGTGACTGAACTTGGTTGCAGCGCCCTTGGGGGATTTGATACTCCCATTGGGGGCAGCCACCAATCTCATACACCTGAAAACAGGATTGAGTCACAAAATAGTGCAATTCCATGCATTGCAACAAGTAGCCCCATAAAAATAATGAAATCCATTAAAGCCCTGATCAAACCATTTAAGAAGGGAGGTGAATGCTGCATTGAGGATCACTTAGAAGCGGTACATGACATTTTTAAAGCACTCCAGATACCTAGGGAACAGTACAGACAATATTTTCATTTAACTTTAGATGCCCCGACGGCCAGCATCATAAGGGGATTAAATGAACAGCAGAATATGACATGGCTGGAGTTTGAAAAAGAAATTAGGCGTCATTTTTCTCCTTTTCAGTCATTGCAGGAGGCAAAGAAAGTCACGTACACAATTACTGCTGGACCTAATACATCCCCTCGCCAATTTTTACAAGACTTAAAAAGAGCATTCTCTCGCTTTGATGTATCTTTTGACTCAAATTCCAATGAGTTTAAAACCGCATACTTCTATGGGCTACAGAAAGACATCATATCCCAATTGGTCCGTGAATTTGACCGTGACAAGTCCCTTGAATGGATTGTACATCAAAGCACAAAGCTATATGAGGTACTCTATTGTCAGGGTAGAGAAAGTGATAAAATGCAAGATACCAGGCCTAAATCTAAAGAACCCTCAGCCACAGTAATGGAAATCAGGTCAGCCAAAATGTCCCTTGAGTCTGCTCAAAGCCAAGGTAAAAATAATGTGACACCTGAACAAAGGGGTAATCAACAAAGATCGCCATTTCCTGTACCAATGTTCCAAACACATGATCCTAGTAATAGAGAGAGCTACATCAGCCCTAGATATTTAGGGGATAGACCCCGGGTAGGATATCGGCCTGATATGGCAGGTATGAACAATAACCAGAGACAAAATCAAGATCAAAGAAATGATGGTCCCTACCAGTCATTGGGGACACAGAGCAGATTTGATCCCAGCACCATGATATATGGTAATCAGGATAGGCCCCGATATGTGGATCGATTTACTGATAATGGAAATCAACATAGGGGCCAGTACCCACAATCTGAGAGACAGGACATGAGGCAAAACGTGAACTACAGTCCACGCCAGTACAATGATTCCCCACCAGGGGACTATAATCAAAGGATGGGTGCAACCCGCTCCCCTCCACAAATGAATCAAGAGTTCAGAAACCATCCCAACCGACATCAATCACCTGAGAGGTATCAGAATAGATCCAATCAGGGGGAAAACAACCAATATCGACCTAGGCCACAGAAAGAGGATCCTAGAGAGATGGAAAGGTTCCAGTGCCTTGAGGCCCAAGTGAAAATGTTAGCTGAGCAAATAGGAAAGCTCTATACAGCGCAAAAACAACCTTCCAAAGAGGGGGCTGATGGCCATAGCAATGACCGGGGGGCTTCCGAAAAGTGACTAAGTACTCATGATAACTGCAGTGCCAAAATGACAGATTGCTCTGATATAATTTTGCATAACGACTCTGAGATGCCTAATGGATTAAAAATGAAAGTACCAGTAAATGAAATTGTGATAGAAAGTGCAAATACTTCTAAAAAAGAGGTACGGTTTAACTTAGAGCTAAATAAAACAGTAAAGATTTGCACAAATGAAAAAGAAACATTAGGAATTCCAAAAGAACAAAGGGACAGATTTAAGAAAAATGACTCATGCATGGGGAATACCAGTGAACAGGGAGTAAGTGGGGATGCCATAGCTCCTTCCCTGGGCAAGCAAAACAATGACCAAACACAGACAGAAAAAGGAAATACTCACAAGGAGGGTACAAGTCAATCACCTGAAGAATTCTTTGAGCCACATATTTTTGAAGAGGCTGAAAGGGCTGGTATTACACTAAATGATCACAAATGCACAGAATTAAAAAATGACAAATTGCTGAATGATGTTGTTACACATGTTCAGTTGGAAGGTTGTAATGTGGTCTCTGATGTTACCCAGATGGATGGGCGAACAGTGGCCACACTCCAAAAAACCTCTGAACATGGAGAAATGAATAAAATATCTCGCACAGAAATGGGTAAAAAGGAGGGAAAAATGTCTTTTCATTTACCAATGTGCTTAGCCAAAAGTGAAAAAGATCTGAGAAAGGTGAGCCCTGAAATCAGTAAGAATTCACATTTCTTATGTGTATTAGAGGAAGTTGAGGACAGATATTATGCACCCATCACTGTAGAAGAAAAATGCCACACCTTCGCTATGATTGACACTGGCGCACAGGCCACAATTATGTCCAAGGAGCTGGTAAAGAGTATCAATGAAGGGAGGCCTCCACAGAGTCAGATCACAGTGAAGGCAAATCAAGGCCCAGTGCATAACTTTAATGGGGAGGAGGTGCCCATCATAGGTGTAACTGAGGTTGACATAAAAATAGGAAAGCACAGAATGAAACAAGAGGTATTGATCACATCTATTTGTGAAATTCCATTTCTGATGGGGACAGATTGCCTGAAAAGATTGTCTCCTCTCATAGATGGGGTGAATGGAGTGCTGTGGTCCTTAACCAAAAAACCATTGAGGCCTAAGAAACTAAAATCACAAAACAGCAATATAAATGAATGTCACACCGTTGCCAAAACAAATGATGCTGTGGAGGTATATCTCCAGAATAGCTGCATACCTAGTGTCACTGTTATATTAATGTGTCAAGACAAAATGCAGAGCGACAATGAAAAACTACCTGTACAAGTATACTTGGACCCAAGGAAAGATTGGCAGACTGCCATAGATGAGCACACATTACGTTTCTATTTAAAAGAGAAAACATGCAAACAGAATATTGCTCCTAAAACAGATTCAGAAAAACACATTACCACTCTGGCAGAAATACACATGGAAGATGAGCAACCATGGGTTCATGTTGGTATAAATGATTATCTTAAAACAATAAAAGCCACTTTAGCACTTGAACATGAAAGGAGTTTCATTAATGAGAAATTGTTGCAAAAAATTATGGAGAGGGAAGAAATCCCGAAATTTAGGATTAAAAACCAATATGTTTCTGGGTTGGACAGTCCAGACTTTGAAAACCGAATTGCAGGCAGATGCATGCTTAAAATTAGCATTGGGCAGAAAACAATTTACCATAATGTATGGATAGTGAGTGGTGCACAAAATGAATTTTACATGGGCAATGACATCATGCACAGAATGTGTATGGTGTTAGATTTACTTAATCAAAAAATATGGTCACGCCTAGGTGGTCCGGCACCTGAATTTGAAGACAAAAAAAGGGCTTATCATTGTGCACAACTGGTTCCTTATGCAGTCGAATTACAAATGAGGAAAAATACTATTATTCCTGCATTTACAAAACAGTTTGCAATAACACTGAAATGCAAAAATGGGCAGCAGATGAAAGGCTCTGATGCATTTGTATGCCTGAATGAATCCATAAAACAGCAAGGCCTGGATTATGAATACATTCCATTGGTAGACATTGGTGAGGGATCTGTAAAAATCATGGTAAATAATAAAGGTTGTCAGGATATTCATTTAGAGGAAAACTCCCCATTAGGAATGGCCATACAAAAATCACATTATACGGCAGATTTAAATAACATGGTGATTGGGAATGTTCCTGAAAAATATGTAGATGCCAAGGGCGAGTTGCCAGAACACCTGGACTCTCAGCCCAAAGGAATATTTAAAATTAATTCTGTGTATCCTTATGATTCAAATGAGACAGTGTGCTGCCATCAAGAGGATTGCATAATATTTAATTTAAATGAAAATGAAACAGGAAATCAGCCCATTAAAAGTGGCAGCTCTACAAAAAGACACAGCCACACAGTTAGAGGAAAGCGCTGAGATTCCTTTACCAGAAGAGTTTCCAGAATTTTCCAGAATGGTAGAAGAGCAGATCTCCTTAGCGGATGCATGTGACAGCGATAAGGATAGAGACGACCTGAGGGAAATATTTATGGAGTTTAAGGATGTATTTGCAAAAGATGCTTATGATTGTGGTTTAACTGATTTACATGTGGCCACACTACCAGAAGGTTGTAGCAGAAATCCAGTGTTTGTACGCCAGTATAGACTACCGCTGGCATGTTTAGAATCATTGGCAGAGATTATTAAAAATTTGGAATCACGGGGAATAATCAGGCCCATTCATAGCACATCCAATACGCCTATTTTAGGTGTGTTAAAGCCAAATGGTCAATGGCGGCTGTGTGCAGACTTAAGAGAGTTAAATAAAAGAGTACCAGTATCTAGATGGCCACTACCATTCATTGATCAGGGCCTAGCTCAGATACATGGTTCAAATGTATTTACCACGTTAGATCTCACATCTGGATATTGGTGTGTGCCATTGGCAGAGGAGATACAACACTTATTTTCCTTTACATTTGACAGGACTCAATATGCCTGGCTTAGAGCTCCGTTCGGGTACATCAATAGTGGGAGTGAATTTGGCATATTTTTGAGAAAGGCCATGCCGGATGCAGCGGAAAGAGGAACAATAGTTTATGTGGATGATGTCCTGATAAAAAATGAAAGCCTGAAAAGCCATTTTGATGAAATAAGACATGTACTTGGCCAATTGCAGAAAGCAGGCGCCAAAGTATCGTTGCAAAAAGCACAATGGTGCAAGAAAAAAGTGAACTTTCTAGGGCATGAAGTGACTGAATGTGGGCTAAATCCACAAAGGAAGAAAATAGAGGCCATACAAAGATTAAAAGATCCTAAAAATGTGAAAGGAGTAAAAAGTTTATTAGGGATGACAGGCTATAACAGAAAGTTCATTGAGAATTATGCAGAAATCACTCAACCATTGACTAAACTGCTTAAACTAAATACTCCCTGGAGATGGGAAAGAGAGCAGTCTGATGCAGTGGCTAGATTGAAGGAATGTCTTGTAAAGGCACCATGTTTAGCATACCCCATAAAGGACAGGGATTTCTTTATAGAAATAGGTATTTCTGAACATTGTATGTCAGCAGTATTATCACAAAAACACGATTTGAATCACAAAACCATTGCATATGCAAGTAAGGCATTTTCCCAAGTTGAAATGAGATTTAATGAATGTGAAAAGGCCCTATTAACCACTGTGTGGGCGCTACAACATTTCCGCCCCATTGTTCAGGGAGAAAAGGTGATTATTGAAACAAATCATCAACCTTTGCAATTTTTAGAGAGTAAAAGGATTAGATCAGGCAATCTAGCGCAATCCAGAATCACTTCATGGACGCTGGCATTACAAGGTTTTCCCGTAGAAGTGAGATATGGACAAAATAAAAAGAGCCCAATTGCTCAAGGGTTAGCTGACTTACATGATTGTGCAGCTGAACAAATACCAAATGAAATGGAAGTGGAAACTAGTTTGCAGGAATTTGAACAATCATCACACAAAGCTTTTGATGAAAAAACATGCAAGGATTTGCCAACTGTATATGTGGATGGTTGTGCTTTTCACATTGAAAATGACAGTAATAAACAATTAGTGGCAGGAATAGGAAATGTCTGGTTGAAATGTGAAGGCGTCCCCAGTATAGGGATGAGGATTGGGGATAGGAGCAGTCAGGTGGCGGAATTGGCAGCCATCTATAAAGCAATTGCTACTGCAGTTGATAAAAAGTTCAGTGAAATTGTCCTGGTGACTGATTCTGACTATGCACGGAATAGCTTTGTGGAGTATTTGCCTGGTTGGAAAGCAAGAGGCATGGTTACATACAACAAAAAGCCACTTAAACATGGAAAAATGATACAAGCCATAGACAAATTGGTGTCAGAAAATAATTTAACAATATACTGGAGAAAAATTCGTGGGCATTTAAAAACACCAGGAGAGGATAAGGAGGGAAATGATAAGGCAGACCATCTGGCTAAGATTGGGGCTGTGATGGGAGAATTGCTACCTATTGATTATTTAATGGGTGAAATACAAATTGATGCAGTCACACGTTCTAAAGCACCAAAGGAGGTAGATCAACCGGTGGTGCAGTGGAGTCATGACACGCCAGACCAAGATTTGATTGAGGCACAAAAGAATGATCACATTTTGGGAATCTATTATAATCATTTGATAGATCCTGAACAAAATCCTTTAACAGAAAATGATTGTATGGGAAAAGAAGAGTTGAGGGTGTTATTAAAGAACAAAACACGAATCAGATTACAGGATGGACTCATGATTAGAGAGTCCATAACAGGGCAAATACAGTGGGTAGTACCCCTTTCATTCAGAGGACTAATGCTACACCATGCACATGATGCCATAAATGCAGGCCATAGAGGTTCACAAAAAACATTGGAAATACTAAAAGATTATGCTTACTGGCCACATATGTCCCAAGATGTGGAATTATATACTAGAGGATGTCTAGTATGCGCCCAATTTAAACCTGCTTCACCAATGCATAGAGCACCATTGATGAAAAGAGGCCTAACTCTCCCATGGTCAGATTTGCAAATAGACTATGTAGGTCCTTTAAAAAGGTCGAGCAGGGGACACCGTTATATTTTGAGTGTGATATGTTTGATGTCGAAGTGGATTGAGTGCATTCCTGCACCAGATTGTAGTGCGCAAACAGCAGCCACATTGCTGGTGAACCATGTGTTCTCAAGGTTTGGGTTGCCACAAAGAATTGAGTCAGACAGAGGAAGTCATTTCACAAGTACTCTAATGAGTAAGGTATGGCAAATACTAGGTGTGAAAAGGAAACTACATATCGCATATCGGGCGGCGTCTTCAGGTACAGTTGAAAGAAGCAATAGGTCTGTTGTGGATATTTTAAAGAAATTTGTGGCAGAAGCAGGTTCCAGCTGGGATTTGCGTTTACCATTGGTTTTGATGGCAATCAGGTCGACTCCTGCCAAAGCAACAGGTGTTAGCCCCCATGAGGTCTTAACAGGTAGGAAAATGGTGTTACCACAACACCTACTATACAGAACACATGAGCAAACCCTTGTGAGTGCATCCACAGTTCATGAATATATTGATGAACTGAGGAGGCATTTGCAACATGCATTTGCTTTTGTGCAGAGAAATCTGGAAAGAGCTGCTGACAGTGCAAAGTCATATTATGATAAAAAGACATCAGCAAAGGAATACAGTGTAGGGGATCAGGTGTACAAGTTTCATTTTGGAAAAAGTAAACAGAAAAATTCTAAATTTCTAGCAGCCTGGCAGGGGCCATTTCGGATTATAGATAAGGTCTCTCCTGTAGTGTATAAAATTTTGAAAAATGAAGGTGAAACTGCAATAGAGCAGTTTGTCCATGTAAATCAAATCAAACCATGCCATCCCAGACATGAGATCAGGCGGCTTGAGCATGTAGAAACAGATAAAATCCCTTGAACACAAAAAGAGAAAATAAATGGGTACAATCAGGAGGCAGTGACAAAGAAGTTAAAAAAAAGTTGATTGTTATGATGGTACATAAACACTGTAGTATATGTAAAATATAATATAAAATAAATATAAATAAATAAATAAATGCACATATAATGGAAGCTCATGGTTGGTGTGCAAAGAGAAAGTGTGTTAAATATTGAATATCTGCTTGTTTTCTTTTAACTTGTGTTTAATTTCAGAAAAAAAAAAAATGAAATATTTTTACCAAGCATGTTTTATTTTTGGCAAAAGGATGAAGTTAGTATTGTGCTATGTACTTAATCTGTTTATTTTCTATTTTGATTTAGACAATTAACATTATTTGGTCGGAGGTTCCGGGATCAGAGGCCACGGGAGACGATGGAGTCCTGGAGTCCCCTGGATGAAGACCAAAAGATGCCTGCCTCCAGGTGGAGGTGAAGACAAAATAACCGGAATGCCAAAAGAGATGACTACTGTGGATTCAAGATTGCCAAGATGAAAGAGTACTCGAATGAACCGAATAACATCGCTGGTCGGGACATATCAGAAGCGGACAAGAGTGCTGACATATGGAGTTCCACGTATTTATTATTTTAATTATTTATTTTAATTTGTTATATTAATTATTTGTTTTAGTTAGTTGTTTTATTTCGTTGTTTTTAATTGACTTGGAAAATTTAAACTTAAAGTAATGCCACTTCCACTGAGAAGGCAAATGTGGAACATTTTATGAACTGATGGACTCAGATGAAATGTTGATTGCAAATTTTTCATTGATGCACATGAATATTCATTTTGTTGGATTGCTATATTGTAAAAAAAAAAAAGAGAGAACAAGTTGTTTTTAGGAATTGGCTTGGATTGTAGCCAAGTTCTAAAAACAAAAGGAGGGTATATGTAAGGATATTTGGCATGTTACAGCACAGAGTACAGCACTACTGCACAGGTAGCAAACAGCACAGAGTACAACACTACTACACAGGTAGCAAACAGCATAGAGTACAGCACTACTGCACAAGTAGCACATTTTTTTTTGCAGCACCACCACAAGGGTGCGGTGCATTGCTATATGGGTTACCAGATTAACAAGGAAAGACAGACTATTCAGTCAAAAACGATTTTAACATATAAGATGCAAATCTATTTTTACAGTTAAAAGCACACGTGCTCATTTAAAAATGCACACTATTTTCACCTGAAATGCCTATGGTGCGAGAGACACATTTGAAAATTAACAGCTAACCTATTAACCATTAACCTGACTAATAAAACCTTATTTAACATAACCCACTAATAAAATGTGTTCTCCACTGCAGAATTAGGCATACTCTGAAAGCCATTTAAATGTGTGTGCAGATTTTTTTTCTCTTCTCTGCCTGCTTCTCCGTGTTTTTGTGCACAGTAACTGCAGGAAGAAGGAAGTCAGATTTGCAACAATTGCAAATGTATAAGCGAAGCTATTGTTGAGAGTAGGAGGATGAGAGATGATGGATTTCATTGGGACACGTCATACAGAGGGCTGAGATGAAAGTTTTAGTGGGCAGTATCGGGGAAAAAGACAGGCAGACATTTTTCTGCACTACTGGGGAGAAGACCTGGCTGTGGGACTCCTGACTGAATGCAGATTCCTGCGTCCTGCTACAGTCCAGATTTGGCAGAGCTGGGAGGAAGACCTTTTCCTGGTTGGAGGCATTCCTATCTGCAAAAGCTAAGAATTCCAGGCAATGACCCCGGTTTGAAAAGGAAAGGCGATCCTTTTACTGGGGTTAATCTTCAAGGGAACCACATTCCGAAGGAGAACAGCTGAAGAAAACTTTGAACAGATAAGGTAATTACATAAGCGTGGGAGCCGTGTGTGCACGAAAATATGCAGTCAGTGTAGGAAAGGGGATTCCTGTGCGTGTCTTAATCAAATACCAATGTTGCAATTTGAGTTCTGTTCTCCGCCACTCTCTTTGCAGTGTGTCATAGACAATGCTTTTACGGTACCATTTTATTTATTTCTGTAAAGAATGAGATCGTGTTTAAATGCAACTTTTATAATACAGAAAAATATTTGAAAACAGACGGGTGGTGTATTTACTATTTACCATTACAATGCCGATGATGTGGGGAGATTTTTAAACAGTGCAATGGTCATTTTAAGACAGATGTGTGCATGTCAGAATCAGTATGAATAATTGTGAGTGACTGTAGCATAGCTTGTTGGAGGTACATGAGCCAACGGGAAGAGAGACTCTCTGAACATAGCTCCCTACCGTATATAAGGTAGTGGAAATTACCACAAGACTACCATATATAGCTCTCTGTCGTAAATAAGTCAGTGAGTTCGCCCATGGTGGCACACCAACACTATCACTGAAAATGTGGTATTCCTAAAATGTAGGTCTGAGGTCTCTCTAGTGATCACACGAAAAATCTAAGCAAAGATAAGGGATTCTGGACATTGGGGCCACAAATAAAACAAGGGAATTATGCTCACCAAAATACCACCAACCACGTATACCAAATATGCAGGTCTGGGTGCTGAAATAATGCATGTCCATTGTATTATTGTTGCACATGGCCAAATCTGAATACAAAGAGTGATTATTGATAAGTTATTTTTCGGCGGTAATAAAATATCGTCAGGCCCCAAATCTCCACAAAATACCCTACATATTTGGCATGTTACAGCACAGAGTACAGCACTACTGCACAGGTAGCAAACAGCACAGAGTACAACACTACTACACAGGTAGCAAACAGCATAGAGTACAGCACTACTGCACAAGTAGCACTTTTTTTTTTGCAGCACCACCACAAGGGTGCGGTGCATTGCTATATGGGTTACCAGATTAACAAGGAAAGACAGACTATTCAGTCAAAAACGATTTTAACATATAAGATGCAAATCTATTTTTACAGTTAAAAGCACACGTGCTCATTTAAAAATGCACACTATTTTCACCTGAAATGCCTATGGTGCGAGAGACACATTTGAAAATTAACAGCTAACCTATTAACCATTAACCTGACTAATAAAACCTTATTTAACATAACCCACTAATAAAATGTGTTCTCCACTGCAGAATTAGGCATACTCTGAAAGCCATTTAAATGTGTGTGCAGATTTTTTTTCTCTTCTCTGCCTGCTTCTCCGTGTTTTTGTGCACAGTAACTGCAGGAAGAAGGAAGTCAGATTTGCAACAATTGCAAATGTATAAGCGAAGCTATTGTTGAGAGCAGGAGGATGAGAGATGATGGATTTCATTGGGACACGTCATACAGAGGGCTGAGATGAAAGTTTTAGTGGGCAGTATCGGGGAAAAAGACAGGCAGACATTTTTCTGCACTACTGGGGAGAAGACCTGGCTGTGTGACTCCTGACTGAATGCAGATTCCTGCGTCCTGCTACAGTCCAGATTTGGCAGAGCTGGGAGGAAGACCTTTTCCTGGTTGGAGGCATTCCTATCTGCAAAAGCTAAGAATTCCAGGCAATGACCCCGGTTTGAAAAGGAAAGGCGATCCTTTTACTGGGGTTAATCTTCAAGGGAACCACATTCCGAAGGAGAACAGCTGAAGAAAACTTTGAACAGATAAGGTAATTACATAAGCGTGGGAGCCATGTGTGCACGAAAATATGCAGTCAGTGTAGGAAAGGGGATTCCTGTGCGTGTCTTAATCAAATACCAATGTTGCAATTTGAGTTCTGTTCTCCGCCACTCTCTTTGCAGTGTGTCATAGACAATGCTTTTACTGTACCATTTTATTTATTTCTGTAAAGAATGAGATCGTGTTTAAATGCAACTTTTATAATACAGAAAAATATTTGAAAACAGACGGGTGGTGTATTTACTATTTACCATTACAATGCCGATGATGTGGGGAGATTTTTAAACAGTGCAATGGTCATTTTAAGACAGATGTGTGCATGTCAGAATCAGTATGAATAATTGTGAGTGACTGTAGCATAGCTTGTTGGAGGTACATGAGCCAACGGGAAGAGAGACTCTCTGAACATAGCTCCCTACCGTATATAAGGTAGTGGAAATTACCACAAGACTACCATATATAGCTCTCTGTCGTAAATAAGTCAGTGAGTTCGCCCATGGTGGCACACCAACACTATCACTGAAAATGTGGTATTCCTAAAATGTAGGTCTGAGGTCTCTCTAGTGATCACACGAAAAATCTAAGCAAAGATAAGGGATTCTGGACATTGGGGCCACAAATAAAACAAGGGAATTATGCTCACCAAAATACCACCAACCACGTATACCAAATATGCAGGTCTGGGTGCTGAAATAATGCATGTCCATTGTATTATTGTTGCACATGGCCAAATCTGAATACAAAGAGTGATTATTGCTAAGTTATTTTTCGGCGGTAATAAAATATCGTCAGGCCCCAAATCTCCACAAAATACCCTACAGAACATAGCGTTACCTATCTCCTGCCTGAGACATCTGGGAACAGATATATCTTGTAGAAATAACCACTGTATGTGTTGGGCTTCACCCTTCCTCCAAGGGCCTTGGCTAGCTGAACACTCACAGGGCGAGAAACAGGAATAAAAACCAATTATGTGAACATGACAAGAGCTCAGAAATGCAGCCTGAAACTGCAAATAACAAAATGCTCCTAACTCTTAATTGTGCATAGTTCAAAATGGCAGGGCGTTGGCTAAGGTGACAGGTTGTCCTTATGCTAATAATAATTAATTATCTACCATACCATACTACTTAAGACTACCTGGCACTTCAGCCATATACTCAAAAGTAACAAAAAGCGTGTCCTAATATAACAGTAACACAATCAAATTCTCTTCACTGCAACAAATACATAATATACTTCAATAATGCTTGATAGAAAACCTTTGGAAAGCATAAGCCTAAATTCTAAGTGTTGTGGACAGTATATTTTGGTGCCCTAATTTCAACCTATAATGCTTTCCAAAGTGTGTCAGAACTAAGTGCACTTCAAGTGTGGGCACAAATACTAAATCAAATAATACAATTTCTGACACTACAGTAGCCAGCTATTCATGCTAATAAATGTATACAGCCTGAACCTCCTTCCATGTCTGGAACATTGCCTCTGCATGCCTACAAATGTAATGTATGCAATGCTCCAAACCAGACCAATAGTCATAATAAGTAAAGCATGTTAATATGAAGCAACTTTTATTCTGAAGAAGGTGCAAGAGGAAGGGAGAGGGGATGAGTATAGGTATGTTATTCAACAGCGAAAGGCTGAGATGGAGTCCACAATATTTATGTCCATTAACATATTTTTGTCATCACAGTAGTAAAAATACTATGCATGATTGCCTGGGTAGTCCTGTTTAATGAACACATGATACTTACTAACTCTGATCAATTAAAAACAGATTGGCTGAAGAGTATGTGCATGTGATTAGTGCTGTGTTTTTATTTCCACAATGTATGGACCTACCATATGGTCCAACCAATTCAATTTTTTCCAATTTCAGACTTCATAGTAAAATGGTTAGCATGTCTTCCCATAAAATCGGATCGATGTCAGAATGTGAAGTAAACCTTTTTAGGGACTAAAAAAGTTATAATTGCTGTTTACTTTGGATTTCATGTAATTGCATTGCTTCTAGAGGTATTTTCCAAATCAAATGTAATTTATTTTAGGCCTATTGCAAGCATGACGTTCAGGCTCTGCCTATTTAACATTGATGAAACAGATGGCAGTGGAATATGTCAGTATTGAGACAGGAGAAGGGATCCAATCCAACCTCAGAGTTTTAAAAATAACACCAACATCCCTGAAATGTCATCAGGACAGAGCTAAAGAAAAGGAGTTATAGGATTGCCACTTTATTACCACAAAACCATCATAAAGGTATCCAAATAAACTGATAGAACAGACACTTTGTTGATTGTGAGGGACCTGCTGACTTAGTTGAAGATTGACATCTGTTTCATATGGCATGACATTTTTTGTCATCCAAAGTTACTTCCTCCTTACAGTCCTCTTCACATTTCTATTCAACTATAGATTTGACATTAAGACTTTGCACTATAATGAACATCAACAAATATAATGTTTTACATTTCAAAAACTTTGCAGTGAGAGGAACAGCGTTGAGGGGCAATTTGCTCCCCATCATGTCACCATTGTTTACTTGCCTCTGCACAAAGGCGTATTTGTAATTGGGAAAGATAGGAAATAGAATGCCACCATGCTAGCATCTCTTTGGAGTAGTTCTAATTTTGTTTGATGGTTGTTAATTAGCATAAAAACATGGAGTCTCTCATAAAGATTTCTTAAAAAGGTTTGAGGCAATCAGGAACAAAGAGAAGATATATAGATTTGTGTAAGAACAATCACACTTGAAGCAAATGTTCCCCACCAAGGGCAGTCACAATGTTGACTATATTCTATATGTTTAGTAATCATCTCTATCTGGCGATTGGCATTGATTTCTTCAGTTTCTGTGGTGTAGGATGCAAACAATACCCTGGGGTATTTCAGGCCATCTGGCTTTAATGTGTGATTAAATAGCTGATAAACACTATGGTATTCAAGGGTAGCATGTCAGTTCCAGCCCAATTAAAGTTTAAATGTGTGACAAGGGGTCTATCTGTGTGTGTGTAATGTAAACTAGCAATCTGTGTGTGTAATGTAAACTAACATACTGTCAACATAATCTAAGTGTCTCTATGAATATCTTCCTCTTGTCCTTTGTCCTGGTGTCTTGTAACCCTTTTATCTTCTAGGACCAGTAATCAGGCCAATATAAACAGAACCAGGGAAAGGGGCCATTTTTATAAGTATCACACTGGACCTGGGAGCAGACTCTACTAATTTCAAGAAGAACCATTAATTATACTCAAATACATTTTAGTACCTGCATCAGGTATTCCATTTGAAGCAAAGGCTGTTTTAGACATCCAAGGAGATATTCACATGCAAATTGACGGCTTGATTGTGATAGGGTATATTTTTCAGAACAATTTAGTATTGCAATCTGCTCTTGTCAAAGTCAATCTGCTCCAGAGAACAGAGAAATTTGGAGATCAAATTGAATCTGGTAGATAATACATTTTCATAAAATGTGTTCACAAAATGTGGCAATAAATGTACTCTGCAATTTTTTGGGAAGATCTTTTTACATGATTTTCAACAAAATATAACTTCATCACATAGGTTTCAATGAATTTTACTAACAAAAGCTAATACAATAATGATATCATAACAATAACACTATTAATACATATTTAAAATCCCAGTATACCCTCACCTAAAGGTACCAATACACTATCAACCTATGCAAATAACAAAAAGAAAGCAATTACAAAAACTCACACCTAAACACATAACACATGACAAAAGACCACAGAAAAAGTGGGGAGGGTAAGAAGAAAAAAAAAGAAAAAGAAAAAGAAACCTAGGGGTGCCTTCTCACTTCCCTCTCTTCTTACCTTCCCACAACCTCAATACTTCATCACTTGTATAAGGTGTTAAATGATCCCCATAACAAAAGATAATCTCCCTCTTTACCTTTATCCTTCATTGAAATCTTTTCATATTTAGATAGAATCTGTTACTCCACCAACCAGTCCTCAACAGTAGCTTTCTTTCTAGTCTTCCAGACCCTAAGGATTAACTTAACCACCACCATCATAGCTTTATCTATCCAGATAGTATGTTTCCTAGTGTTTACACACCTCCCTATATGTAGAAGCCAGATAACATTCGCTGCCGATCTCTGCATGACTATACCAAAAACCATATCAATTCTATCAATTACTTTTCCAAAAATCGTGCACTCTCGAGCAATCCCAAAGTAGATGTAATAGGGTACCCCTATCTCTTCCACAACTCCAGCACATCTCATCCATCCTCAACTTCAATTTAAACATCCTAACTGGTGTCCAATAAACCCTACCAACTATCTTCTACCTAATTAAGCATATACTCGTATCCTTTCCTAAACTTGTGCCTACTCTAAGAACATCTCTCCAATCTTCCTCGAAATGACCACGTTGACATCATCCAACCATGTATTCTTTAGCTCATTCCAAGCATCCATATGTCCTACCTCCATGGGCATGAAACACATATAGGTATGTACATTGTATTCCTGCCCAATCAACAGCTTACGAATCTCCGGTTTCTTCCCCAGTGAGTCACCAGCCATACTCTTCCTTTGATTAATTAGTGAAATCAAATTCAGATATTTACTCTGCTCTCTACTTCCTAGGTTATACTTACCCTGCAGTTCCTCAAATTGCAGCAGTCTACTTCCATCTCGTTAATAACTTAGATTCAATATACCTTTTGTAATCCAACTCTGCCAATGCAAACACCTATTATTGAGTTTTAATGTCTCATTGTGCCATATAGACGCATCATGACTGAAACCAAAACATTGTCCATTTTCCCTGAACCATGACCACAGAGCCTGTTTATTTGCAACTATTGATGGTAATTTTAACTTCTTATTTGTCAGCTTTCCCATAATATAAAGGCTATCTAAGTGATAAGGAGCGCACATCTCCCTTTCCATATGTAACCAAATTGGTCCTTTAACATTCTCTTCCTTAAAATAATGCGAACTCTTCTTGAGTAAAAAGGCCTTATAGTATTTTACCAAATCTGGATAACCAAACCCACCCTCTTTAACTTCTTGCATTAATATATATTTCGGGCTCCAAGGTCTTTTACTAATTCCCCACACAAAGGATTGAAACAGTTTGTCAATCCTCAGTAATTGTTTCTTATAAACCAATAAGGGTACTGACTGTATAACATATAACACCTTAGGTAACGGAACCATTTTAATCGCATTCATTTTTGCCCATAAATTCAAGTTCAACCTTTCCCATCTTTTAATAGACAATGGGCCTCATTCTGAGTTGGTCTGTAAGGAATAACGGGCACCGGTAAGGAGACCGGTGCCGGTAAACCCTTAACGCCTAATTCCGAAGTCCTTTAGCGGGAACCGTAAGGGACGTGTGGTCTGACCACACGTCCTTTACGGGTCCCGCTAAGGGACCAGGGCACTAATTACGGGCCTGCTATTTGCTGGCCCATAATTGGCGCCTTCCCCATTCCCATTGAGCCCTAAGAGGGCTCAAATGGGAATGGGGAATGGTTGCTTGAATGGGGATTTACCGGGTCCTCCTGGGTCGCAATGACCCGGTAAGTCCCCATTCGACCGGATCCAGACCCGGTATTGGAGGCAGCCATGGCGCTAACATCGCCATGGCTACGTCCAATCTCGGAATGAGGCCCAATGTAATTTTTTCTATTACCTTATCAATATTATATTGAATAATTTTATTCAGATCACCAATTATATGTATACCTAAATATTTAACACCCCCAGGAGACCATTTACAATTCCAGGAATTCAAAATACCATTATCACAAGTCCTTGACAAAGGAACAATTTCAGTTTTGTCCCAATTTACTTTGTGTCCCGACAGGTTCCCCACTTCCTCAAATATTTGTTTCAACATGGATCCGCATACCTCTGGATTTGACAGAAGAATCATCATATCATCTGCATAAGACAAAACATTAACTTCTGTATTCCCAATACAAAGTCCCTTAATCTCTTTGCATTGTCTGAGGTATGATGCTAATGGTTCCAATGCCAAGTTGAACAAAAATGGCGACAAGGGGCACCCTTGCCGCGTGCCTTTAGATAGAGGAAACGGTCCAGAAATCAATCCATTAACAAATACCTTTGCCTTAACATCATAATGAATAAAATAAATCATTCGCATACATACTGGACCAAACCCCATTTTCAACAGTTTATATTCCAGGAACTTCCAATTAACTCTATCATAGGCCTTTTTAGAGTCAAAGAAGCCTATAACCCCACTCAACTCTTTTCCATAATGTACACCAATACCATTCAACACAGTCCTGATATTATCATAACCAAATCTTTCTGGAGTAAAACCCACCTGTGATTTGTTAATCAGATCCCTCATACAAGTCATCAGCCAATTTGACCATATTTTGGTAACATTGTTAAGATCCACATTCAACAAAGAGATGGGCCTATAGTTCCCACATGTTTTATGATCTTTATCTGGCTTTGGAATTACAATAATCAGTGCATCCTTCATCGAGTCAATACCCCTGACGATATAAAATGATTAAAGATTGCACACAAAATTGGTGACAACTGAGTCGCAAACATTTTATAAAATTCCAAAACTATACCATCCAGCCCTGGTGACATTCCCTCTTTCAAATGTAATATTGCATTATAAACTTCAGCAACAACAATCATAGATTCATGTTCAATTTTCTTTTCAGTTGTTAACTCTAAAACATGAATTGTATCAAAATAGTTACCTAGGTCTTCTTCACAAAGAGAGAGTTCCTCTCTATATAACCACATGCAGAAGTCTCGAACATACTCACACATTTCTATATTCCTGTGCAAAGTGTCTCCTTCATCAGTTTGTATGGAAGTAACACATGTATCAGTCATCATCCCCTTAAGTTTATTGGCCAGCAACTTACCATTCTTATCACCGAATACCCAAAACCTTTGCTTGGTATAAAACAACCCTTTTACCACCAGCGTTTGTACATGGTTCTTCATCTCACCTTCTAGCTTATTCAAGTTTATCTTATTCGATTCTATATCTACAATCGCACAATCTTTTGTAGCTCCTTAACCTCCTCTTCCATTTTTTTTAATTATCCGATTTTTCCTCTTAGCATGTGCTTATCTGCTTATCAATTCACTTCTCAACACTGCTTTAAAGCAATCCCAAACACTTTTAATATCCACCAAACCTTCATTCTGCTCAAAATATTTTTTAATAAAATCCCTTAATCCTGTAATTACCAATGGATCTTTGAGTATATCTGCCTGCATCCTCCACCTTTTGGATTTCTCGCTCATGCCCCTTATATTAAGCTGCATGTCAAGCAGTGCATGATCCAAAAAACCTCTCTATTTGATACCCGAGCTCAATGTCTGACTAACCAGTCTATTACTAATAAAATAATAATCAATCCTCAAGTATGAATTATGAAATGTAGAATAGAATGAATACTCCTCTTCTCCATGATGAAGTTCCTGCCATATATCAACTAGTCCGTATTTGAATGTAAAAGCATGTAACTCTTCACTAACTTTTTCATTATTGTACCTACAATCTGATCTCCGGTCTAGCTTGCTATCCATCACCACATTGAAATCACCTCCCAAAATTACCTCTTCTCCTTCCATTTTAATCAAGCAGATTACTCAATGAAGTAAAAAAACAGAACATTTGGAGAGCATGGAGCATATCAAGTTCCAACTGTCACCTTCCTACAATCATAAAGTATATCAAATAACAGAATATGACCTTCCTCATCCTTTATTGTTTTCTTTATTTTTATCGGCAATCCTTTCCTGAACAATATGCTCACCCCCACTTGACCTGGAATCATAATATTTAGAAACCACCTCTGAATATCTGGGACTAGTCAAATAACATCCAGTCTGTTAATTTAAGTGAGTCTCTTGCAGGAAAATTACATTTCCTCTACTTCTCCAAATCCTTGCCAAAAGAGAATAAGATAACAAAAAACAAAAAAACAACACAGCAACACAATACAAACAAATAGCATTTAGAAACCAAGACATTTTTGCATCATGCAAAGTCCAATAACCATCAGACCTTAAATGAGCTAACATAATTACAAATAACACTGTATCTCAAACCATACTCACCAGCAATCCCATGGCCCAATAAACATAAATTACAATCATCAATACTATTACCAACTTATTGTCACAATACCCAAACCCCACATTTCCCATCATCATCAACCCTTTTCAATACAACTAAATCCATCTACGACTATCTGAACCTAACGAGGTCCATAGAGCTATTCCCCATCTAAACAATATATAATCATAAGAACCTATGAGATAACATCTCAGTTCGAAGTCCGCAGTTTCCAAGCTCTGCTATTTGTCATGTTTCTATATCATGGCCATATGGCTAGCAATAACTTTTACAACCCAAAAGAACAAAAACAAAACAAAGGCAACATCAATAACATCTAAATATATCAAGGATATCTATTCTCTCCCCTGAGAATATATTCACTGAAGAACTCATTACATTTGATTTGCACCATATTTGACTGCAGTACATAATGTGGTCCATACATTTCCTGTTAGCCTCCATGCTCTTCTACATTAGTTAATACTTCCAAAAGCAATTACCACATTGGCATTTGGCATCAACACAGTAGATGTGACCCCTAGGAGAGTTAGACAGCCAGTTGGCAAATGAAGAAGTGGCATGCAGCATCCGAGATGTACACAAGCTTTGCTAACTTAATTTCCGGTATACATCTGACCCTGCTCACCTATTGCAGCCATAAAAGGAATAAAATAAAAGTACTATACAGATCCAGCATTGCATTGAGCCCATATTCGATTGTTCAGCATAAGCAGGAAAATCACAAATCTAAGATAGGCTACTGCAACTTTGGAAACCTAAATATGTGCTAGTATCACATCAAGTCATGTATGCCTCAGCATAACATGTGTCCATATCTGCTAGCTGCATATCCCTTAGCAGATATTGTCCACCAGTCTACGTTATGGCTGGCACAATAATTGCCAAATTCATCCTTGATAATGATGCAATATCTCCACTTGTTTATCCTCTCACTCTGCCATATATACCTAGGTGATTAGAATGGACAACATGCAGATCTCATGATGCTGTCCTCACTAAGTGCACAACTTTGTGGATAGAAGTAACCTCAGTATGTCATGCCTTTTGGTTTCCTGAAATTAAGTCGACCATTAACTATTCATTTGAGACCTCCACCTACTTTATATACCCCAGTATCGACTGTAAATGGAACTAAACATGAGTAGAGTCAGAAGGCTCATGGACATAGGGTATTCCTTTCAAAATCAAGCAATGTTTTGTTCTAAATGCTCCTTCGAAATAGAGCAGAAGTTACAGCCGTTGCTCCAGCGCTCACCAGAGGCACATTAAAGCCAAATCCTCATGTAATATTCAGTTTAAGATTCCAGCAATGGTAGTAGGATTAAGGCACAAAACTGTACAAGCAAGCTGGCTGTAATACGTTCCCTTTCATTACTGACATCATAAATGTGTCCAACAGTAAGTGTAAGCCAGGGATTCAAAGATGTAATAACGTGGAAAAGGGTTTCTAAAAAAAAATCCAGCATGCTTACATATAAATAAACTTTACCACGGTAGAACAGTGCAACTAAACATCCCATTCCGTAATGCCCTGTTCTTTATTGTTCTTTTGACACCCTCCAAATTGCATCACAGTCCAATCTACACACAGGCACACTTCTCTCCGCTCACCGTCACTCCTGTCACAAGTTGCTCCAGACACTAACGTTGAGAATGCACTGAGAATGCTGCCTGAGTATGTAATCTCCCCAGAAGGCAGAAGCCGGGGCATTGGATCAGAGATGACAATAAGACTGTGCCCATTGAATAGACATAACTGTCTCCCATCAAGATCGCCAGAGGCAGAGAAGGCAGAGAGATCACACAAGGCAAGATCGTCTGCTATGTTCACACTGGGCTTATGACCTTTCTTTACTTGAATTGGTTGCTTTACTTGATGATGCTCGCCTACATAGTGTTTTGCTTACTGCATGCAAACCGCACAGGCTGCTTCACACCATTACGCGGGTGCGCCACATCTCTGCTCACTGTCACTCTCCATTCCACATTCCCAAAGTCTTCTTACGGCCATGCATTGTATCACCGCTCCCCGTCCCTCTCCATTCCGCATGCCTGTCGTCTTCATGCGGCCGTGTCACATTACGCATTCTCTTTCGGCAACGCTAGGGAAGACACACAAAGGTGCTTTCCTTTGTTCTGATAGTGGAGCTTGCCCGCAAGTTAATGTTGCTTATATTCAATTGGAAACTCAGCATGCTAAGCATTTTAAACAAACAACATTTCTGCGGTGGCCATCTTAAGACCATGAATTAAGGCAAACATTGAATTAAAAAATATAAAAATGGGAAAGTTCAAAAATAAATAAAGAAGGGGAAGTAACCCACAGCAAAAATCAAAATAAATAAAGTAAAGTCCAAATCCAGCCAGAACCCACAAGGCATACAGTTAAAGTAATTCAGACCTCCCTTTCTTTTTCTTTGACTTACTTGTAGTTTCCACATCAGAAGACATGCCCTCCATAGGGTCTGAATCCAGGTCTGATAAAAAAGCTTCTCCAGATTTATTATTAATGAAGGAGTGCAGGCAGCCATCAATCACAACTCCGAAGATGCCAGGGTAGATCATATAATAATTTAAATGCTTCTCACAAGCTTTTACCTTGGCTTTATCAAATGCCTGCCTCTACTCCAATATATATCTACCAAGGTCCACAAATACCATTATCTTATTGCCTCCCCATGCAAGATCCTTCAGTTCACGAGCTCTACTCAAAATATGTTCCTTTACTGGAAACCTTAGAAATGTAACAATAAGATGCCTTGGTTTCTCACCCATGGAGGGTTTAGGTCCAAGAGACCGATGTATTCTTTCTATCTCCAAGGTAACTGTTGAGTCTAAACTCAGTAATTTTGGCAATGTTTTTTTGCAGAAAGTCAATTGTATTACCTCTCTCTGCATTTTCTAGAAACCCAGCAAAGCGAAGGTCATTTCTCTGGGAAAAATATTCTTGCTCAGACAGCTTTAGGGTGATCTTCTCATTTACCGGTTTTAACTCTCTTATTTGATCCATCAGTTTTAGAGTCCTTTCATCCACAGTCGTCAAATGTGCCGCAGTTGAATCTACTCTCTTGACCACCTTTGTTCTTCTGATTTGAAAAGAGCGGCCTTTATTTCTGCAATGTCCAATGTAATTTTTCTTAGCAACTCCAAAAATGTATCTTCTCTACTTTCTCCTGTGTCTTTTTGTTCAGTTCCCTTTTTTGTATTTTGGCTGGCTGAGTTGCTACTGGGCTACTTGGCACAGACATTTTAATAAAAGTCAGGGAATCAGCATACGGCACAGGAGCACAGCTGCTATGCTGCCATGCCTGTATCCGACAATTCTAGAATCTACTCTGCAACTTTTAATGTGGATAGTGTTCACATTAAAATTTAGGAAAAGCCAATGTAGGGGCTCTGAAAAATGTGCCATTTCTAGAATAGTATTCAATTAAGCAATTGTTCAAGTGTTGACAAATAACACCTATAGTTTTGTAGAAAAAATGATACAATTTAGAAGTGAAACTGTATGGTTCTGGTGCTTTGCATTTCAATAGGGATCTAACAGTGTCATTGATCTCTTTAAGGGTGATCGGGATTTCCAGTTATATCCGGACCTTTTGAAGAATGGTTGTGGGCAAATACTATGCACAAATGTTGTAATAAATAAGTTGAATGGGTCTCTTAATTATACAATTTATGATTGAAATTACAAAACCATTGACAATTTGGGAGTCATCCATTTGATTCTTGCCAATTCATTACTAATGACAGCACAGGTGCAGTAATAATGTTTTGCTGTTTGATTCCCTGCCACAACCTTCCACTTTGTAGCAGATGATGTGGGATTAGGTGTTTCAATTTATTATAATTGAATTCCCAGAAGATCTAAGGATATAGTTTAGTTCAAAGTAGGCTAGTCTCTTGGATAAAAAGATATCTAAGCTTTCAAATGCCTTATATTTTCTCTCCAGCACTTATGTATGCTTCTCTAATTGTATTGAAGTTTTGTCTTCTACTCACTTAATATGCTGTGGTGTGAAATATAGCCCCTGAAGGCCAGAAATCAAGAGGCCCGAGTGATTTGTAAATGCCCATTGGAACAAAATTGGGCCCAAAATGTAAGGAAAGAAAGTGGGCTTGACTTTAAAAAGTGCAAAGATAACTGCAATGCATTTCAGCAAGGAAAAGAAAGATATATGGCTGATAATGCCATGTTATGACAATCCATTGAGAGCTGCACTTATCTATAAAGAAACGGCAGTGCTTACAGTATCTTCAATGGAATACCAGATTGTGCTGCAAGCAGCTAAAGTTAAACCAAGCTCCTTGCATGTATAAGAAATGAAATATTTTCCTGTTTGTTTTTCTCTCATCCAAATGACATTATGCTAAGAGAAATGATCATTATACTTTCAAAGTGTGTACATGGTGTGCTCATGTAACTGCGCTATACATATGGGCAACCCAGAAGTGCTACTCATATATTTTGAAATGGCAAAATTAAAATGAAACTTGGACATGTGGATAAGGGGTGCCTTATAAGATGTCATGCATAATATATTTATGTGTGAGTTTAAAAGGCCATTTCTTCACAGATGAAACTTAATCTCCAGGACCTTTCCTCTATTGCCCTGAAGAGAGGGGCCTGGGTGTCATCATCAATTAGAGCCATTACTTAAAAATATAAGCAAGAAATATACTACTTAGATGTAAACCACGATAAGGACTGATGAACCCATGTCTGTTCGTGCAGCAGAAGTGACCTGGATATCACAAGTCCCATAGAATGTCTATTAGTATGCTATTTGATTTTCACAGGCCTTGACGAGATATAGGCTAAGATAAACATGAGCCAGCCTCTGCCTAGTCACAGGTTTAAGGAGAAATTAAACTATGAGGAACAAGGGGGGGGGGAGTGAAAGAAGCCTGTGAAAGTTTGATTAATGGAAAAAATATCTTTTTGCATAAAAAGGGCAGCGGGGCAGTGTAGATGCCACACCAGTCATTCCAGACTTTTATTAAAGGTGATAGTAACCCCCTTGTAACCATGCTAAAACGATTTTCATATGATAATCATAACAAACGTTATTAATGAAAATAGGATTTGGGCCTTCCCTTGATTTTGAGAGATTTGAAAGTTGGCATGAGCGTGATGGAAAAAATTAATATGATATGATATGATGATATGATATGGCATTCATAACGCGCCTATACACAAGTGTTTCAAGTCACGACGAGGCAAGGGGAACAAAGGGATGACAGAGACAAAGATCTTACTCGGCCAGGTGACATTGAGATCGCTCAAGTGCAGGGGAGGGGGGAAGGGAAGGTGCAGAGGGGGCAACGGGGGAAGGGCAGTGGAGTACATAGGATCATCAGTAATAAATAAATAAAACAACAGATAAAAAGTTTGTTCAGCTTGTGGCAAGTGCAGGGGTAAGTGCAGACATCAAGTGTCAGGAGCTGGTGAGGGCTGTAGGGATACAGAAACAGCCCCCATCTGTAGGGGTTTCACAGGAGGTAGGGATGGTGTGCAGCTGGCGGGGGAGGGGACCTGGTCCCTAGATCAGGGAGTAGCCAGGTAACAAGTGCAGTCTTAGTCAGGAGTTCAGTAGGGGATCGGAGGACAGAAAGCAGAAGCAAAAAGGAAGGTCTTGAGGGGCCTCCCGAACCAGAGATGTTTCTCCTCAAGTTTTGGGGAGGCAAGCAAGGCTGTTCCAGAGGAAAGCCCCAGCTGAAGAACGAGATCTACCACCAACTCGTTGCTTGGAGAAGCGACTGACTCTGAAGCGTTTCGAGGTGGATGAGCGAAGAGTGAAGAGTGGGAAGATATTTAGGAAGAGAGAGTTGAAGGTATTGAGGCCCAAGGCCCTAGAGGGCATTGTGGACAAGGCAGAGGGTTTTCTAACTTAATCCTCTCAGCCACAGGGAGCCCGTGCAGAGATTGCAGTCCTGGAGAGATACGATCCCTGGGCTTGAGACCAAGGACAAGTCTCGCAGTCCTGTTCTGGATGAGTTGCAGAGGGCGGAGAGTAGAAGCAGGCAGATTTAGAAAGAGGCTGTTGCAGTAGTCCAGCCTAGAGAAGCCAGAGCTCTGGAGACAGTGAGCTTCTGGGGGAAGGAGAGGAAAGGAAGAATACCTCTGAGGAGGTGCAGCAGGTTGTGTGACTTCTTAGAGACGTCAGAGATGTGAGGAGAGAAGGGAGGTGTGGAGTCAAAGATGACCCCAAGGTTTTTAGCCTGACAGGTGGGAGAAGGAAGAGGGCCAATGGAGGCTGGCCAGAGAGTGATAGGAAAGGAGGGGGCAGGTGTGCTGATGACTAGAATCTCAGTCCTTCGGGCATAAAGGCAGAGATAATTGGGGGCACACCACTCCTGGATAGCAGACAGACAGTCTGAGATGAGAGAAGGAGAAGAGGAGCTGGAAGGAAGCCTGAAAATGAGCTTGGTGTCTTCTGCATAGCAATGAAAGTTGGGGCAGAGAGCTGCAATGTGGCATGAGGACTATAAAATGGCATATACTTCACTGATATGGCTCCTGAGTAAATAAAGAAAAAATGTATCTCTGCATAGGAAGAGTGTGCCGACTTCAAACTAGCATCATCTAATTAACCTTAAAATGTAGTTCTTAAAAATATATTCATACATGTAAAGATTTGAAAATGTAGGGTACTTGCCATGTTGATAGATTTTGAGTTTTAAAACATGCAGAGCCCACCTGTCAAAGTGGGATGACAAAGCTTTCTCCTAAAACAGCTGTCCTAAACTCACTCCCTCCATCTCCTTGTCCTATTAGCACACAGGTGGGAGGTGGGTCGGGAAAACCAGTCAGTCCCTTTTGCGGGAATCATGACAAGTTTGTGATGTCATCTGCCCTATGAGTCGACTGGTTTGCATTAGAACTGAGACTTTTCAACTTATTCTGGGAGGCAAACTGCTACTGAAATCTGGTGAAAAACATCCCAGCAGAGAGGCCCAGTTCTTAAAAATATATTCATACATGTAAAGATTTGAACATTTAGGGTACTTGCCATGAGGATAGATTTTGAGTTTTAAAACATGCCGATCCCACCTGTCAAAGTGAGGATGACAAAGCTTTCTCCTCCCACAGCTGTTCTGAACTCATTCCCCCATTTACTTATCCAATTAGCACACAGGTGGGTAGAGAAAACCAGCCAATCCCTTTTGCGGGAATCATGACAGGTTTATGATGTCACCTGCCCTATAAGTAGGCCAGTTGGCATTAGAACTGGGACCTTTCCACTTATATCGTGAGACAACCTGCTGCTGAAACCTGGTGAGAAACATCCCAGCAGAGAGGCCCAAATCTTGCATTGGAGACAAGAACCAAGAGAGATAGAAGCTGAATTGGACCCCTTGGAGGAGTCAGAGGAGATACTTGACTGACCCCCTCGCTGCCCAATGGTGCCCTGCTGTACCCTGATGCCAATTTCAAGGCCTCTCCTGTTTGTAAAACTACCCCAAAAAGCCATAGATTGTGTAGTGTTCTAGTTTCTCCCCATAGAAAAAAATCCTGTTTGTTGGTGTAGATCCCTCGCATATTTAATTCAAGTAAATCAATGAATTCCACTATAGCAATCACGGGGTGGGTCTTTTTGGCATTTGAAACCAACAAGCTTTGCCCAGTGTGTTTTTAGCCGGTATAGACGTAAAGATGTGCCTGAAGAATTCATCCCAAAACCATGTTTCCCCATTGATCCCCTTTGTTTTAAATCAAAAGTGTAAAGCCTGGTAGTGCAAATGCATGTGCAGGGTGCAAAATAAAATGATCCCCTTGTTCCCATTGTGGTCTGATCAAAACTGCAAAGCCCTGCCTGTTCTATCTAGGTGTGGCAAAACAAATTTCCCATTGCTTTTCGTTCTCTCCTACTACAGCTGTGATTAATCCCAAAACCGATTTTCCCATTGTGTTTCCACTCTCTGCCACAGGCCTTCCATTGAGAGGCATCAAGTCTAATTGATGTTTGGATGGTGAAGGTTGCTGGGAGTAAAGTACAACCAAATCAGCAATCACTGTGTGTCTTGAATTATTTGTTTTCTGTATTGGTGGGTGATATAAAAAGAAATAATTGTTACTACATATCTGAGTGTTATCTATGTGTTGGTGCATTTACTGGTGATTTTGGTTCTTGTCTTGTCGCAGCCCTAGTGGCTGGTTAGTCTATTTGTCAAATTTGGCTTGAATACATTAATACATATATATTCTGATTACACACCGTCCTGAATCTTGGGGTTGGGTGCGAGATGGGTTGGAGGCCTTACCAAATTGAACCAAATAAAAATAATAGTGCTTTATTGTGCGCCACATTCATTGGGAGAAAGCAACTCTCTGAGTTGAATGTGAGCATCTAATAAACTGTGACACATCTGGGGGCTCGCCGGGGATGTGTAGAGTGTTTTCACCCGTGATGGTGCGGTTGCTGCAGACTATTAATTTAGGTGTAATTGCATTTCAGTGGATGGAAAGTTGTGTTGTATTGTGAAGGCGCCATTCCGACCTGTATCCTGTGTTTCAGGGTGGTGTGTAGATACAATTCATTTGAATTGTCATTGTGGGTAAAAATTAAGCAGGAACTGGTTTGAGATGTTGCCCTTGCATAGAGAGCATATTAGGTGCAGAACACACTTCATAATGAGCACCATAGAAACCAATATGGCCAGTAAGCACCTTCTATCTAAATTGTGTATTTAGGACAAATGGATAGAACAGGAGCATAAAACGTGGCAAGCTAGAATGATGCAGGAGGTTACTTCTGTAAATGTTGATATGTGGCAGTATAATGGTCTGTTACATCAGGCCCTGACAGACTTTTATATGACACAGACTACCATAGATGAGCACATTAAAATGGCTCAGCTCACAGCGTATATGTACTTCCATATGATGATCACGGAAGAAAGATACCAGGAGAGGGCAGCCTCTGTAAAAAACCAATCTGAGCTTTTGGATCAAGCACAGAGAGGATTAAAACAATTAGAGTAATAGCGCAACAGAGCAAAAATTCAGAGTTAAAATTAGAAAACGTCAATCAGCAGCTAAAGGATGAGTTAGTTACACAACATCACACAAATTCAGAGCGCAAGGCTCAATTTTCTGCACTGAAAGAGCAGTATCAAAGTTTTGAAAACTTGAGTGTGAGTCAACAAAGCGAGCAGGTGGTTCACAATAAAGCCTGTCTAGAGGACATCAAATGCAGATGAAACAACTGAAAGATGAGACTAGGATGTGCCAAAGTCTGAGCCTCTCAAAACAGCACAGAGAATACCTAAGGGAAGAGAATGGCAGATTATGTCAGGAGAAAAGTGCCCTGTGTCAAGACGTGTTTTAGTTAAAGACGGACATGGAGAAACATTGAGTTATGTTCTCAGGAACTGACTAGCATGAGGATAGAAAATGAAAAATTAATGGGGCATGTGAGGCAAGCAGATTTGGACATAGAACAGGAAACACAGGCCAAAAGTGCACAAAGGGAGGAGATTAGTCTCCTGCAAAAGAAGAGGTCTGAATATTCCCAAATCAATACAAGCCTCACAGAAGAAAAATGTGTCCCTTTGTGAGGAGAACATGTGACTCAGTGACCAAGTGGTGGCACGAAACAAAGAACTCAAAGCTACTCAAGCACTGGTATCAGAGTTGAAAGCTCATGCATCTATATAACACCAAGAGATAGGGGCTGATAAAAAACTAATCTGAGAGATTGAAGAAGTAAATAGCCAGATACAAACAGGCTTTTAGGCACCCGACCAGTCTGAGAACAAAAATAACCCCAAAAACCCCAAACCCATCAAACATACCTGCTGCTTCAAAGGTGGTGGAGGTGAAAAATACCCCAATATTGGACTTGGAAATGGGGGGCCTAAAAATACTCCTCCCGCTAACACTAATAAGCAGAATGAGAGGCGGAGGAGACCCTCCAATCCAACCCAATCGGGTGGTAGCCAGACAGGGAATACAATCAACCACCATCTGACCCTGCCACCTATACCAGCCCAAGATACAATGGTAACAGACCCATCTTGGGGTATGTATGGACACCCCTGGCCCAAGGGGTGGTACAAGCCAATAAGTACTACCCCAGTAAACCTTCCTCAAAACATCCCTCAAAACTTCCCTCAGGAGGGAAGAAATACTCCACCCCCCAAACATAAGATTCTTTCCCAGATACCCTTAAAACCCCAATTTCCCAAACAATACTCCTCTCTTTCCCTGCTTTCAGGACAATAGATTCCCAAATCAGGTAGAAAGGAGACCAAAGATGGAGTGTTATCAGGGAAACTCCCAATACACAAGCTACTAGAAAAGGGACAACTACTCTTTCTGAGTGCAGCAAAGGTATGAATCCAGACCCTCCTACCAGCCAGAAAGGATGTCTAAACTGGAGCGCCAGGTCCAACACTTGACACAAGACCTGGGTCGCATGTTGAGGGCTCAGCAAAGCCCTCAAATGGAAATTGCTGGTCAGAACAGTTCAATACCTGGGTCTGGTGCCCCGGAGCAATGATGGGAAGAAACCCCCGACAACCAACAGGTTCCAGAGAAGAGGACCCAAACAGGAACGGGCGACTGTCTACAGGAAAAGGAGGACAGCAAAGAATCAGTGGAAAGAGGGGACTTCCTAATCCCACCGATATTAGGGTGCAAAATGTTATTTTCAGATTCCCGGACTCCGACACAGAAAACTGTCCACGAATACACAGTGTTGGAGTTCAATATAAAAAAATTAACTGCCAGGCTGACACAAAATGCCCCTTGTCTTTGTCCCCTTAAAAAGAGGGAAGGAAGATTGTATGCCTCTGTCAAGGTACAGGCTCAGTGGGCATTTTCAGCTCTGGTGGATACTCGATCCCATGCCACCATCCTGTCCAAAAAGGCCTCCCCCTCACACCTCTTCCTGGTCAACTTCAAAACTTTGATGGAAATTATATTTCCGTCAAAGGGACTGCAGATCTGGAGATCAAAATTGGGCGACAGAGGGTGACATACCAGGTTATTGTCATCACTCCAGAGGTCACACCCTGTCTACTGGGGAATTACTTCCTTCAGAGGTCATCATCAATGAATGACTGCATGAACAAGGTCCTCTGGACTCAGACTAACCGGCCAATCGAACTGAAACAAAGTACCAATTATGTGAGTTTAAATGGCACATACCACAGGATCCGAAAAAATAGAATTCCACTTTAGGAACAATCAAGTGTCAGACATCACTGTCATCTCTGTAGGAGAACAAACAGGTGATGGGAACCCTTCTCCATTTTTCCTCCCAGTTTTAAGTGGCATTTCACACTAGATGGAAATACTCTGAAATTGTATACCGATCCAAAATCAAAAGAAAACCCAAATCCCATGACAAAAGGTGATGAAAAACCAGCTCAAAGTCTGACCAACATCCAGATAAACGATGAATAGCTGTTTTTCCCAATTCAGGTAAATGAGGGGGGAGCCTGTTCTCACCAGAGAATGTCTGAATAATGGAAGAAGCTTCATCGGCAAATAATTATTCAGGAAACTCCCAAAAGATCAGACCATTCCCACATTTAAGTTGATTGATAAGTGGGAAATGGGCCTTGAAACTCCAAATTCCAAACACCTCCTGCCTAGCAGGTGCAAGCTAAAAATGTCCATTGGCAACAAAACAATAGAACATAAATGTTGGGTTGTGAGAGATATCCCCTCCACCTTTTACTTAGGCTGTGACATTCTCAATTGATTCACAATCAATTTGGCCCTAATCAATTATAAAGCCGGGTGCCAACTGGGGGGTAACCCCATGGGCTTTGACAGCACTGAGAAAGCATTTCAAGAAGCTCAGTTTCTACCGTATGCGGTGGAATTTCAAATGGGAGAAGAGGTCACCATCCCAGGGAAGGTACGACAATTCACAATTCCCATAAAAATTAAGCGAGGACAAAACCTCAAAAACAAGGACGCTTATATAAATATGAATTATCACCTCAAACAGCAAGGTTTGTATTTACATCTGACACCCCTAGTTGACTTAGAACCTGACACTATTTGAATATTGGTGGTTAACAGCGACCCTAGAAGTATTACTCTGGGCGCAGACACCATTGGATTGGCGTTTAACGCCCAACATTATTCTACTGACTTAGGTAATGAGATAATGGGACCAATTCCAAATGACTATTACAATTTTGATGACGATATCCCCCTGGAAAAGATTTTCACCTGGCAAGGGAGGAATTTCTTGGTGTACTTGGTGAAGAGAGAGGTGACCTGTGACATCAGGAAGTATGAGGTGGAATTTCAAGTCAACAGTGACTGCCTCCCATCCTTGAAACCTCATGTCCAGGCCAACACCATAACAAGAGATCTCTCCACCCAACTGGAGGATACTGCTCAAAGTGCAAAACGCAAGGGATTTCCAGGCTTTAAGCAGATGGTTGAAGAATTAATCAATATCTCTGATGCCTGTGAGACCGAGGAGCAAAAGCAGAAGCTAAAACAGGTGTTTTGCGATTTTCAGAACATCTTTGCCATGGATTTGTGCAACTGTGGGCGCACAGAGATACATTCAACCTCCATACCTAGGGACCGTGATGTGGCTCCATTGTTTGTGAAACAATGCCAGTTGCCTCTCGCATCTATGGAGTCACTCACAGAGATTCTAAAAAACTTAGAATCATGTGGGATAATTTGTCCAGTCCACAGTAACTTTAATAACCTGGTACTGGGGATACTCAAACCCAATGGCCAATGGAGACTTTGCAGAGACCTTAGGGAGTTAAATAAACAAGTCCAGATGTCAAGATGGCCCCTTCTTTTTTAAAATTTGTTTTGATCAAATAGATCTTTACAAAATATTAAAACCAACTTAATGCCAATTTACAATACTAAATATACAGATGTCTTTTTAAACAATTCCACAAAATTAGAAGACAAGCCTTTAAAAAACAAAAAAGATAAAAAGGAAAGAGGAAGAAAAAAGAAGAAAATGAAAAATCATCACTTCCCCAAAAACCTGCACCCCATTCTATGTTGTTAATTACTACTGCTGTGTTAAGCCACATTTTCTAGAGGAACATTAGTCCCAATCTGCCAAGCGCTTCTTTGGGGTCAGGACCTGACCCACTGCAATCGTCAGGGCAGTGTTATGCCCAGAAATCAAACGATTCCAAAAGTTCTCTGATTGCAAGCACTCCATTTTATGAACAAATTTCCCAAAGTACAGATCTCTGGTCTCCCAAGTTCCTTGACATTTTAGGAGCAAATGATGCAGGTTTTGCTTCTTTTGATTTACACATATTTTACAAAACGGTATTATATTCTGACTTTGCCCTCTAATGCTTACTATCTCGCCTGTATGAATTACATTTAGGTGGGCCCTGAGAAATACGTATCTTGATTCACTGCTAGGATGTTTTAGCAGATATTTAGGCAAATCTCCCAAATTTTTTTCCACTACTAAAAAGCCATTCTTTGGTTTAACGAGCCTCATTTCCAACCCTCTTTTGGTCCAGTCCATTGTTTCCAGTTCTTTCTTTGCTTTCATGGGGTTCTCTTTCAGGGTGGCTACCAATGAATCAGCTCCTTCCAGATTTCTTTTTACTTTTATGTCCAGCTGTTGGAGGATCTTGGAGCTATCCATCCGGAGATGGTGTTTGAAGTCTTCGTAGAGAGAGTCTTTCTGTGGAATTATTATTAGCCTGTAGAGAGATAACAATCTCCAAGCTAACTGTTGCTGCAATGATTTCAGGCCAAGCTCAAACCTTAAGACCTGAATAGGAAGACAGCTAGGCAAACCCAGAGATCTCTTTCGAATCTGGCCCTCCATTTTTTGCCAGTCTATGTCCCAGAGCTTTGGTTGGGCCTCCAACCCATACACTATCACAGGGATTACTTTGGCGTTATAAAACTTTATTAATGGTTTATTTGAGAATTTGCAAAGCTCAAAGAAGATCTTTTTCATCTGAGGTATTGTTTTATCAATTTTAGATCTTATTTCAAATTCCACTTTACTAACTGATGGAGAGGCAAGCATTGTGTAACCCAAGTAGACTAGTTCATCTACCCTCATAATTGCCTCTCCTTCAAAAATCCATTTAACAAAGTTAATTTGCTTTTTTGGATGTTTCATCACCAAAATGTTAGACTTCTTTGGGTTTACTTGTAGACCATTAAGTATGGTGTATTCACTTAATCCACTCAGTAAGTGCTGCAATGCTATTGCTGTCCTGTCGATCAGGATGATGTTGTCTACATAGGCGAGCCAATGAACCGTGATGGAATTAAGTTTGAGACTTGCCATAGTCCACGTTTGAAGAAAGTCTCCCAGATCTGACAGGTATAGGTTAAAGAAGAAGGGGGCTCCCATGCACCCCTGTCGCACTCCTTGCTCCACGCTGATTGTATTGGAGAGATGACCAGCCTCATCTAGTCTTACCATGAGCGAGGTGTTTTTGTGAAGCTCGATTAATATTGCCAGGAGCTTGTTTGGAAGACCCTACCTTCTCAGTTTTGCCCACAGATTCTCCCTATTTACTAGGTCAAATGCTTTGGAAAGATCTACCCAGGCTCCAAAAAGCGGACCCTCTCCATATTTTCTTGAGTGTTCCACTAAGAGACTCAGGGTGATTTAGTGTTGTAGACATTCCTTGCCTGAAACCCGCTTGAAATTTGGAGACAATATTGTTTGATTTGGCCCAATCCTCTAGCTCTATCAAGAGTATCCGCATGAATATCTTGCTATTCTATGTGCAAAAGGGCAATTGGCCTGTAATTTTGGGCTGAGATCTATCCCCCCCTTTGTATAATGGTATTATGACTGCTTGTTTCCAAGAGGGAGGAAAGCATTTTGACTCTAGTATTTCCCTGTAAAGGGTATCAAGAAGTATCGCCCAGGTATTTACGTTGGTCGTCAAAACCTGATAAGTTAACCCATTTGGGCCTGCTGCCTTTGATGAGGCGCTCATAATAAGATCTTCTATTAATTTTACATCAAAGTTAAGTTCCCACTTGACGACCTCCTGTTGATTTCCCAGAGTAGCTGACGTGTTTTTAAAGTTTGTTGTCAGATAGTCTATCTATCTCTTTTCTGGAACCAGATTACATTGGGTGATGTAGCTGGCTAATTTCTTTCCTTTGTTATTTATCATCGACCAGAAATTGCGGGTGCTGTTTTCACAAAGAGCCTCCAACATATGTTCATTGTCTCAGTGGTGTCGAAGGATCTTTCTTGCTCGTGACCATTGCTTATAGTTTCTGATGAGCGTTTTCTATTCTATATGAAGTTCAAATGGATTTGTAATAGAGATCTTCAACCATCTAACTTCTCGCCTTAAGGTCCTTTTCTGAATCCATGTCTTCTCATCAAAAGAATGTAGGTGATGAACTTCTTTTGCCAAGGCTCCTGCTGTTGGGCGGTACACCAACCAAATAAATGCCTTAAAGCAGTGTGGTTTGCAATTCTCTTTTTGTTATTCTAATGAGATAAGATTTAGCTTCTCATTCAAATTTCGTCCATCTCTTTTGTATTTAACCAGGACTGCTTTGCCTTTTCTCAGTAGTAAGTCCTGTGGATATTTATCCAACTGTTCTTCCAATGAGCTCTTGATTTTGACTCTTAACTGAGCGTGATCGCTCCCTTCTCCCCAAATAGTTTTCAAAGATGTTTCCTTCAGTTGTAGGTCTTCAGAGACAAAAAACATAGGGCCTCATTACACGGATGGCGGTAAGGATTTACCGGTACCGGTAAAGTACCGGTACCGGTAAATCCTTACTGCCTTACTACGAGGTCCCTTTGCGGGTTGGGGGATTTAACGCCTGCTTTTTGCAGGTGTTAAAAACCAACCCGCAAAGGGACCCAGGGAGCTAATTACGGTACCCAATTTGCGGTACCGCAATTAGCGCCTTCCCCATTCCCATTATGCCCTATGGGGCAAAAATGGGAATGGGGAAGGGCAATGGTGGAAGGGGGAATTACTGCCCCGCCAACCTTGGAATGGGGCGGTAATTCCCCTTTCCGCCAAGGCGGTGCCAGTATTTTACCGGCATGAACCACGGCGCTAATAGCACCATGGTTCTCCGCCATCCGTGTAATGAGGCCCATAGTCTAATGTGGAGAAGATGTTGCCGCGGGACCATGTTCGTTTCGAAGGGCAGTCACCTTCAACAGAGCCATTTAGCATGAAGAGGCCCCATGAATTTAGAAACTCTGACCACTGTCTCCCTGTCTTGGTGATTTATGCCCATTTAGATGGATTCTTCATGTCTTGAGTCACAATAAATTGAGTGTTCAGATCACCTCCCAAGATTACACTGGCATCTCCATGCAACAGTGCATTTTTTTCCAATACCATTGACAACGACCGATGGAACTGATCAAGGTTAAATTGCACTGGGTTCCAATAAATGTTCACTACTACAAGGAACAGAAGATCCTGAGCGGACTGTAGCTTGGCTTCACATGCTAAGATGCCTTCCTTTCCATTATGCAGAAGTGTGACATTTTTGCTAAATGAGTTGTTAATCCCAAGCAACAGTCCCCCCAACGGTCGTCCTTTAGATTTTTGGCTTGCCGGGTTGTGAATATTGGGTACCCTTCTATTTCTATTGGATGAGTATACCAGGTCTCCTGGAGTAGAATAGCATCAGAATTTAGAAAGAGATCATTCTTTCTGCTACTCGCAGTAAAGGTCTTTGTTCCGCGGGTTTTCCAACTTGTGATATTAATTTCATTTTGCCTAAAGACTCTGCTGACTTAACCCCAGCTTCAGTAGTACTTGTGAGAGGATCTCTCGGATTTCCCCGAGAGAATACTTCTGGCTCCTGGTTTAAGATTCCCACAGCTTTTACGCTTGTTCCTTCAGAGGCAGAGTTCTCACTGTTTTTGCCACTTTGCACTTCCACCGGGCTCTTACCAAAAATCATTTGGCTTATTTCTTCCAGCTCTTTTTGTTGCTTTTTATAGCTCTCCATGCATTTTGAGATGTAAAGCCCACCTCAACAATGTTCCTCACCTTTCTACTCAGAAACTTTACATATTCTAAGTCCCCTGAGCCAAACAGGTAGAGGTTGGGAACTCTTTTAACATAGTCCAAGATGGCACTTCTGCAAAGAGATGTATGTTTTGGTATTTTATTTAGCACTTTTAGCCAGAGTTTTGGGACGGCATATTCATGCATTTCTAGATCTTCTTCCAGGAACTGTTCATGAGAGTTCGCCTCTGATTCAGTTACCATTTTAAGGTCTTCTATTTTTTCTTTCGGTGCTTCTGTCAGTTCCTTGGTCTTTCCCTGACTATCTTTAACTTCATCCAACAATGATATACTTATGTTTTTCTTAGCATCTCATTTTAGAAAGATTGGTGCAATTTTTAACATTGCTTCTGTTGATCCCTGAGGTTTTTTAGGAAGACTTCTGTTCTCCTTCCCCAAAAATTTTGAGGCCCAAGGTGGGCCTTTCAGTGATGGACAGGTTGGGATTGTTTTTTTCCCTCTATTCTCTTCTCTTTTCCCAGTGGGATTTTTGGTGCTCATGACTCCTGCAAACGAGGTTTGATGTGGAACTACTTGTTGATCCATGAGATCTGTCTGTAGACCAACACTTGCACTCAAGATCTTTGCTTTTGCCGGACAACGCATATTGGGTTCCAAGATGGCTTTCTGCTTCCCTTCTGTGTTTTTTTTGTTATCAGCGACACATTGAGGTCTCCCACTTTTTGCATGGGGACCTTTCGTGTTTCTATTTGTTGTGGCTAGTCATTTTCTAGCATATCTTTCTGAGAGGGATTTCTTGTTTCTTTAGTTGCTGATGGTTCTTTATTATTAGGATGTTTCATTTTTTGGGCACCCATCTGCCCTTTTTTTTGTTTACGAAGGATGACTGGGAATGCCATTGTGCTGTTTTTTTTTTCCATTTTTTTTTGTTTTTGGGCTTTTCTTTGTCCCTTTGATAGTTGTTTGCCAGGTAACAGCCATTCACCAGAACATACATCATGAATGCTTGGCACGGCCTCCTGGTTATTTATGTGGGGCTCGATTTCTACCACTTCATCTTCTTCCACAACATGTGCAAGCCTTCTGAATTCCTCCAAAACTGACTCTGAGATGGGAGTGTCATCAAACTGATTGTTTGTCCCCTCCCCCTCTCTCGGGCTTTCCGGGGACCCAGTCGCTGTTTTCAATTCGGTCTCGATTAGTTGTAAAATTTCTTCGAGTAGGCACGTGTGTTTGTCTTCTTCCTATTTTTTCTTTATCAAATACCTTTCTAGGGCTGAGAGGTCTAATACTTGCCTTGCAAGCTCCCCTCTCAGCTCTCCTAGTGCTGGTGTTATAACTGTGTTGATTGATGAGGTCAGCCCCACTACTGTGGAATCCAAACTGGTTAGGTCTTTGGTTATTTCCATCAGGGTACCTGCTTGTAGTTGAACTTCCAATTTCAATTGCTCAAAGACAGACACAAGTGAGTTTAGTACGAAGTTCAAAGCTCCAAGTGCAGCTGCTCTGGGCTCTTTTGGGGTTTCTTCTCCTATTGAGTTTTTTGATTCCTGGGCTACCTCTGATGTGGAGCCTGTTTATTATTTTTTTTTTTCCTCATGATTTTGTGCTTGTGTGAGAACTTCCTCTCCTGGTGCCTCCTCTCCGTTTGGTATCTCTCTATCAGGTACAGCAGTTGTTTGTACGGGCGTTTGTGAAGGAGGATCTACTATGCATGAGCAATCATTTGTGTCATTTCCTAAGAGTTCTATGCTGCTTCTACAGCTAGCATCTCCACTATTGCTGCGTTTTTTCTTGCCAAAGTGTTCATCAATTTTCCTTTTAATCTTGTTTGTGGTGATAGTATATTCCAACCCCTTTCTCCATGACTGTACCATGTCAAAAGGGGTGATACTAGCTGGCAGATAGCCCGAAGGACCAGGATGCACCTGTGCAATAGTTATATTGGCTGTGTGCTGACTTGTGGAGGGTGCATTATTCGATGGCAACTCCTCAGAGTAAGAGCCATCCCATTCTGGGCACCTAGTGTCATCCTGCAATGCATTACTTCGCAATTTCATTTTTCCACCATCGTGTCACTATTATCGAGATTTTGGTTTTAGTGATCAAGGTATATCAGCCACTATCTTTATTTATCTTTTAATCTTATGCTCAAAGCACCTAAAACGTGAACTCTTTTCCCGTTTTGGGTTTTCCATGATACTGTGAACACTGACTTGCCGATGGGATCAAAGAGGACTTACCTCAATAGTCTCCCACCTTGTAGTCCATGCAGTGCTTATATTCTCTTGCAAACAGACCCTTTTTTCCAAGGGAAAGGGGAAGTCCTTTACTTTCTGTGTTCGTCCAATTCCGTCGCACCACTCGCTCTCTCTCGCTCTCAGCCCAGGGGAGTAGGGCACTGTGCAGCTCACAGCAAGCAACAAACAGCCAAACAGTAGATTGAAAGCGTGCCCTTGACTTGTGCGAGCTTCACGCTGCAAGGGCGTTGATGCTGGTGTTTTATCTCCACTTCCTGTGTGGGCGGAGCTACGTGAGGCGTAACTCTTAATGCAACAGTGCATTAATTCCTTTTTAATGTTTTTAATGCTTGCAGTGGCTGCCGTGGTCTCCACAGCTCACGCTCTCTTCTTGCCGGCAGCTCTCAGGAGGCTCCTCACAGGGCACAGAAGGGCAGCCACAGAGTACAGGTAACCACAGCAACACAGCAGCAATGAACAGCCAAACAGATTGAAAGCGCGCCCTTGACTTGCGCTACATCGATCAGGGACTGGCCCCGATCCAAGGGTCAAAGGTGTATACTGCCATTTTCCTGACCAAGGGTTACTGGACCGTACCCATGAGTAGGGAAGACCAGTACAAGCTTGCCTTTACCTTCAGAGGGCAGCAGTACACGTGGACCTTAATCCCCTTTGGATACATAAACTCTGGCAACAAATTTAACATCTTCCTACGTAAGGCCATGCCCGACTTCGGCAAAAGTGGAAACCTAGCCTATTTAGATGATGTTTTGATCAAGAGTCCAACTGTGGAGGAACACATAGCTGAAATACGCTATGCTCTGACCCAGTTGCAGAAAGCCGGAGCAAAACGGTTCTTTTAGTGGTGTAAGACCTGCATGAACTTCTTAGGGCATGAAATCACCCCTGAGGGCCTCAGTCCCCAGGCGAAAAAGGTGGAAGCATTATTGAAATTAAAAGACCCTACTACTCTGCGAGAACTATGAAGCCTTCTGGGACTCACACATTATGGTAGAAAGTTCATAGAAGACTACACAGAGGTCACATGACCCTTGGTTCATTTATTAAAGGCCGGGGTCAAGTGGGAGTGGGGTCCACAACAATCCAAGGCAGTAAAACAACTAAAGAGAAGCCTTTCCCAAGCCCTTGTTTGGCTTTCCCCATAAAGAACACAGAGTTTTTCTAGGAGACTAGGATCTCAAATACTTGCTTAACAGCAATACTATACCAAAAGCATGACAAGGTCAACAAAGTAGTCTTGTACGCGAGCAATACTTCAACGATTGTGAAAAGGCACTCCTGGCAACGGTGTGGGCATTGAAGACTTACCGGCCATTCATCCGGGGGAAACCCATCATTATTGAGACTCCTCACCAGCCCTTGCAGTATCTCCAAAGTGACCGAATCCAAACAGGGAAAGTGAGTAATTCCAGAATTACTTCCTGGATTCTGTCTATGCAAGGCTTTTCTGTGGAGATCAGATATGGCCAAAACAAGAAGAGTCCCCTAGAGCAAGGTTTGGTTGACTTGCATGACTGTGCTCAAGAAAACCTTTACGAGGATGAAAGTCTAAAGATCAAAGACAACATGCAGGTGTACCTAACTTCCTAGCACAAAGTCTATGAGGAAGACACGTGCCAGGGGATACCCAGAGTTTATGTAGATGGGTTCTCCTACCATGTTGATAATCACGGGGTAAAAAAGAACTAGTGGCTGGTGTTGGGAATGCCTGTGTTCATGATGCCCAAACCTGTCTGGTGGGTACAAAATATGTCCCCGAAGTAGTCAGGTGGCAGAGTTGATGGCGGTGCATCAAGCCATCTTCACTGCCATGCAACACCAACTCCAAGAACTGGTCATAATCCCTGATTCAGATTATGTCAGGAATGGGTTCATGGAGCACTTGATTAATTGGAAAAATCAAGGCATGCTGTGTGCGAATAACAAACCACTCAAGCACGGAAAATTAATCCAAGCAATTGATGATCTGGTCACCTCGAATGAGATGTCGGAAAAAGATCAGCGGTCACTCCAGAATAGAGGGACCAGAAAAAACTGGAAATGACTTGGCTGAACAAATGGACAAATCAGAGCCATTCACGGGGATCTCATAGAAACTGATTCTGTGTTGTCACGCCGATGACGCAGCCACTGCCGGTCATCAGGGTTTCATACAACTTTGAAAATCTTGAGAGAGGTTGCATACTGGCCACACATGGGTCAGGACCTTGGCCTGTACTTAAAGGGGTGTCTTGTGTGTGCTCAGTTTTAGTTTCAGCCAAGTTCCCTCACACACCGATCTTCCTTACAAAAAAGGGGAATGACACTACCTTGGCTGGATTTCCAAGTCGATTTCATCTGGCCTGTGATTCGCTCCTCTAGAGGAAACAATGACGTGTTGACTGTGATTTTCTTGTTTACCAAGTGGGTGGAATGTCAACGGCCCCAAATTGAAAGGCAGAGACTGCTGCCACCCTAACAATCAATCACATCTTCTCGTGTTTCGGCATTCCCCAAAGGATTGAGTCGGATCGAGGAAGACATTTTACCAGTGAGGTGATAACAAAGATGTGGGAGATACCAGGGGTAAAGAGAAAACTCCACAATGCCTACCGGCGAGCCCCGAGCGGGGGAGTTGAGAGGTACAATACAATGATTGTGGGCATCTTGAAGAAGTTTGTGGCAGACTCTGGACCTAGTTGGGACATCTGACTACCATCTTCTGTGACACAAATGTCACCATTCGAGTTCATGACTGGACAAAAAATGGTGCTATCTCAGCATCTCCTCCATAGAACTCAAGAGCAGACCCTGATCAGTGCATCCACGACCCATGAGTACATTGAGAATTTACAAAAAACACCTTCAGTACGCTTTTGCTTACGCTCAGCAGCAAAATTTAGAAAAGTCTGCAGAGGGGATGAAAACCCACTATGAATTAAAGACCACCAAGAAAGAGAATGAAGTAGGAGACAGGGTCTATCTGTACAATTTCCAAGGAATCAGACCAAATAGAGGAAGTTCCTCCCCTCCTGTCGCAGTGCTTTTTAAATTGTTGATAAAATCTCAACTGTCGCCTATAAGATCTGCATCCCTAAAGGAGAACAGACGGAAGAGAAATGGGTTCATATTAATCACTTGAAAAGCTTTCATCCCAGACAGAACTTGCGACTGATTGAAGAACCCAGTGAGGGTAGAGGCCAGGAACCATCTGAAGAATAAAGGTAAAGAATGGGAACCCGGATGGAGAAGATCACACATTTACAGGGAGTAGAACAACTTATACTTACCAGGAGTTAGCGAGAGCTATTGCCATTGTCCGAAATTGTGATGCCATGAAATGTGATATGTAACTTTTTGTTTTGCTGTCAATTTGCACGCCAATACCGGGGAAATTAGTACTGTATGAAATACTTAACCTCTCTTTTATTCTCGGCAGAATAAATAACTCCTTGCCTCTTCAGGCTGGAGGTGAAGCTACCGGAAAGGGAAGGGTCTTGGACCAAAATCCAAAATCTGAAAAGAGTGGAGTGCATACCAGAGCGCCACTCCCTTGAAAACGGAAAAGATCTGATGTGATCCCACAGAGATATCTGGAATGAACTCAGGCCACAAGGAAACGGAAACCCCACTCTCTCCTCGCTCTTCTCTCTGTCTCACTGGAATCAAAGTGGGAGGATCTGTGGGGTAAAATATAGCCCCTGAAGGCCAGAAATCAAGAGGCCTGAGTGATTTGTAAATGTACATTGAAATCTAAGGCCAGCACAGAAATGGTAATGCCAGACCTGAGCGCTATGGAGCCAAAACGGGCCCAAAATCTAAGGAAATAAAGTGGCCTTGACTCTAAAATGTGCAAAGATAACGGCAATGCATTTCAGCACGGAAAAGTAAGATATATGGCAGAGTGAAAGAGGCCTGTGAAACAGCAGCTTGATTGAAGGAAAAATATATTTGAGTGCCTAGAAAGTGCAGCGTAGATGCCACAACAGTCATTCCTGACTTTTATTAAAGGTGATAGTAACCCCCCTGTAACCATGCTAAAACGATTGTTATGTGATAATATAAGAAATGTTATTAATGAAAATGTGATTTGGGCCTTCGCTTGATTCCAAGAGATTTGAAAGTTGGTAATGAGCATGATGGAAATAATGAGCATGATGCCTACTCAGTGTCATATTTTTCACTGATATGTCTACTGCGTAAATGTTAATGTTAAAGGATATTTTTACCATGCACTATCACCACCGGAGTCCATCTAAGAGTAGCACTTGATAACATTCACAGTTTCATTTAAGTGTGGCGCATGCTACCATTCACATTTCTATCTAGATGCGACACCGGCTAAAGTTAAGAATTCCATGTGAGTGAGGCACATGCTAATATTCACAATCCTATCTAGGTGTGACAAAAGCTAAAGTTAAGCATTCCGTCTAAGTGTGGCACACGCTAACATTCAAAATCCAATCTAGATGTGACGCAGGCTAAAGTTAAGAATCCCATCTAAGTTTGGTGCATGCCAACACTCACATTCCTATCTAGATATGATGCAGGCTAAGGTTAAGCATTCCATCTAAGTCCATCTAAGTGTGGCACATGCTAACATTCACAATCCTATCTAGGTGTGACACAGGCTAACGTTAAGCATTCCATCTAAGTGTGGTGCATGCTAACATTCACAATCCTATCTAGATGTGACGCAGGCCAATCTTCATAGTTCTCTCTAGGTGTGGCACTAGTTAACATTGGCAAGTAAGTTAGTGTGTAATGCAATGCAACATTTACAGTCCAGCCATGAATAGATTTAGGCTGGTAGTCACACATCTCTCTAAGTATGCATGGTGTAAGTCTATGCACTCTACGTTATGGAAAGGTAAGGTAGAGTGGCAGGGGTGCTCTACACCCCACCCATGCCACACTTACAGTTTTTGTTGGTGTCTGTTGACTGCTGGCTTTATTGGCTTCACCTGCAGACACGTCTTGGAGCCAACAATGTAGGAGCCACCCTTTGCCTTGGGGCCACAGGCTGTAAGTGATTTCAATCCGGCACGTCACCTAAGTCAACGCCTAGTATGTAATGCACAACTGAAATCCTTATTTATTAGTGTCTAAAAGTTCTTTTATTCTGAAAGATGGACCACTTATATCACGCCCCTCTCTTGGAACCCCCCACCCCCGGTCACACTGAACCAGGAATCAGGCTGGTTTGCAAAGTTAAAATATTTATTTATATATTCACAATATAATCACACTATTTTAATGGGAATACAATAATCACCAATCGAGTGATGTCACACTAAGCAATCTCTTTAATGACAAGGAATAATAATGAGCAAAAACAATGCAGCACAGCAATAATACATTTGTGGGTGGGTGTTCAGATCAAATGGCAGTGTGGTTACTCTTTCCCCCTGCACACCCCTCAACCCCCCAATATGCAATGCAGAGAGATAGGAGAAGAGAGAACAGGTTTCAGGAATGCAGAATTCAAGCAAATGTCAATCCCAATTTCCCCCCAGCAAACACAGAATTGATTGGCATACTGTCAAAATGGTTTTAAAGTTGGCTTTTAATGGAATAGGTAAAACACTAAATATGGGCTTAAATCACTTAAATTCTTTACATTCTAATGGGAGACACTTTATGTGGTTGCAGACAAACACTAGCAATGATTTGATACTAATAAGCAATGTGAAAACTGAAATTTGAGGTCGGGTACAATTAAAAGCTGTTTTACACGTTATAGAAATTTCCTAAGACAACATTTGCGGCCAACTTTTACGCACGTGGTAATCATGATCATAGGAGATCTGTAAGGACTTGAATTTTGGTTCTATGGAAAGCTGAGAATGTTAGCTACAAGCAGACGTTTAAATTGTGTTTCTAGCATAACATTTGAAGACGTTATGGATGTTTTAGTGCAGGTTGTTTTTCTGAGATAGGCGAAAGGATGGGAAAACAAGGATGCGCTTTTAAAAGACAAATAGGATTTCTTTACACTAGGGGTGACTATGAAGAAGCAAATACTACACGGAAGCACAGCCACTAGACCAGGGCACCTCTGGATCAGGTTTTTGCCCGCTGAGGAGCTTGCCTTCTTCAGATGAACTATATCAGTGCAAAGATATTTAACAATACTTTTACAGAATGAAGATAATAGGGATAAGATAGAGAGTTCAGGCAATTCAAAAATATTTCTAACAATGCAGTTCTGACTATAAAATAGGATGGATTTGGATAGGGATTACTATGGACAGTACATAAACAGTCCTAAACTGCGGATACTCACTACAAATGTTTTGAATGGAACTGTCAGGGATCTGGTTCTGGGACGGACTGCTAGGCACACCGGACTGGACTGGGTCAGTGATCAGCAAGGCGCTCGGACGCTGCACGGCAGGACTGGACAGGATAGGCACAGCATGGTGCAGAATTGGGTTTAATCTGCCCTGGTTCTCCGGTCACAGCACAGCCTGGCTGTTTCTTTTGTTTCCCCTTTAAGTTGTGGGATGGGTTCTGGAAGTTAAGGCCCAGCTGAAAGTGTTTCAGCTATGCAATGAGCGTTTCTGCTTGCAAAATTTCTGGATTCTGGAGCAAGGAATATGGATGGACCTCCTTCAGGGTGCTTCGCCAAGATCGAGATGGTGGGTGGATCTGTGTGTCTTTCTAAGTCCTCAGCTGTCTCTATTTATGCATTTGATAAAGGGGTGTGTATGCTGAATTATCCTAAGCGTACCCCCTTGGCAGGCTATAGGTTAGTCTCTTCTCTCCCTTGTTTGGAGGAGAAAACAGGGTGTCACCATGATGATGTGGTTTTATGATTCAGAACATCCTCCCCTTGCCTTTTGAACATAAAATCTACTTTTGGTATAATACATATTTACATGTGTGCAATCTTTATAACAATAACATACATAGATCACATATTTTGTGGAGCAAAAACTCTTCCAAGCCCTGTCGCTGTGGATCTTGGGTCTGGATTTGACAGAATTTTGCACTTTTTGTCTGGAACACAATATCTAGTTTGTCCAAAAAATGTGTACAAATGTACGCATTTTATATGGGCATAAACGTGTGAAGTTTCATGCTTCTGACATAAATACATTTGCTGCAAAACCAGAATTTTCACTGTGCCTTCCCAGAACATCGCACTGGCATCTCTTAAAATGTGCACCCAAAAATCACATTAACAATGCTATTAATTCTATAATTTTTACAAATTTGCAGTCATTTATCAGTCTTTTTAAAAATATGATTTTTGTGCTTAAGAATCCAGAAATGGTTGTCTGTCCCCGCCACCTTTTCCTCCTGGCAGCTCTGCAGCAATCTCTGCCCCCTTCCTTCTGGGAGAGGCCATTTTTAACACTTCACAATCAGCATATCCTTTCAGCCAGAGGGAGTCCATTGTGCTCTTCTGCTGCAGCCCAATATCTCCTCCCCTGATCTAATTCTCACAAAAGTGTGATTTCCTGGCGTTGGTGGGAAACAGAAGGGAGATGCCTTTTGTTGGGGGAAGCTGTGGAACTGGTTTGGTGGCTTTGAGTTCAGCTTAAATTCAATGTCATTTTATTACATTTTTCTTGGTTTAAAACAAAAATTGCAATTTTCAAACAAGCAGCTAGAATACTTATTCCAGCTTCTAAACCATGGGATTTGAATAGTTACAACCTAGTTTCCTCTTAATAACAGGTCACATAGTTTTTAGATATTTTGATTTCAGTTGCACAAGTTTAAATCGTCTAATGCAACTACTGACAGCTGTCATACAGGCGGCGACTGGTACTGCGCCCAGATTCTGACAGATTTCACAGGCAGGCACTCTGGCTGTGGCTGTTTAGATGATAAATTCAGCTTTTCAGGATATTGTAATTTCACAATGATTTCTTGAATTCAGTAAAATGTGACACTCAGCAAGAACATTGGATGTTGGTGGGTGTTTTGGACCAGCATTCTGTATTTTCAGCAACCACGAAAAAGGATTAAAATGCAAGATTTCAGATTTCTTTCAGCAAGCACTGCTTTTCATGCAGTCTCCATTTTTACTGGTTGGGCAGCCCAATTACATATTTCAGGAGTGAGGTCTCCGTTCCACCACTGACAACATGCATGGTAGATTTGGCAGCCATCTTTCTGTGCTTTGTAGAGCGCAATTTCTATAGGTTTTGGTGCGCCCAGGAGTTTTGCAGCCATTTTGATAATTCTGGCACCACCAGGACACAGTGATGCCGCAGGGCAGAGCATAAGTGGGTTAATACATCCCACAGGGCAGCGGGCTGTCCTGGGAAAGTCAGTTATGACCAGGTGGATGTACCAAACAGGGGAGAGGAGCGGGTGGGGGAGGGCGGGACTGGGAAATGTCCAGACATAAACAAAGGGCTACACCGCAGGGACTGCACCCTCTGGATACAGCCCAGCACAGAAAAAAGGCTCAGAAGCCACAAAAACACTAGAAAAACACACCGGATTAGCACACAGTACTCACCCAAAAAAAAGTATATATATTTTTTTTAAATTACAAAAAGACTCACACCACTCCAATAGAGTTCATAAAGCAGACCAAAAATGGATTACAATAATTGTGAAACTACTCACTCAGCATCAACATCAATAAATGAAGAAAAAACATATCTTTGCATAGGAAGGGTGTGCCGACTTCACACTAGTATCATCTAATTCACCTTAAAATGTAGTTCTTAAACATATATTCATACATGTAAAGATTTGAAAATTTAGGGTACTTGCCATGTTGATAGATTTTGAGTTTTAAAACGTGCAGAGCCCACCTGTCAAAGTGGGATGACAAAGCTTTCTCCTCCCACAGCTGTCCTAAACTCACTCCCTCCATCTCCTTGTCCTATTAGCACACAGGTGGGAGGTGGGTCGGGAAAACCAGCCAGTCCCTTTCACGGGAATCATGACAAGTTTGTGATGTCATCTGCCATATGAGTCGACTGGTTTGCATTAGAACTGAGACTTTTCAACTTATTCTGGGAGGCAACCTGTTACTGAAATTTGTTGAAAAACATCCCAGCAGAGAGGCCCACATCTTGCATTGGAGACAGGAACAGGAGACATAGAAGCTGACTGAGACACCTTGGATGAGTCAGAGGAGATCCTTGACTGACCCCCTTGCTGCCGCAGCAGTGCCCTGCTGTTCCGTGATGCCCATTTCAAGACCTCTCCTGTAAGTAAAACTACCCCAAAAAGCCATAGATTGTGTAGACTCTGCATTGTTCAAGTGGTGTTCTAGTTCTTCCCCATAGAAAAATATCCGGTTTGTTGGTGTATATCCCTTGCATATTTAATTCAAGTAAATCAATGAATTCCCCTATAGCAATCTTGGGGTGAGTCTTGTTGGCATTTGAAACCAGCAGGATTTCCCCAGAGTGTTTTTAGCTGGTATAGACATCATGATTTGCCAAAAGAATGAATCCCAAAACCCTGTTTCCACGTGAGTGCGCAGGGTGCAAAACGAAATTGCCCATTGACCCTTTTCATTTTAAATCAAGTGTGAAGCCTGTTAGGGCAATTGCAAGTGCAGGGTTCAAAACGAAATTGCCCTCTTGTCCCCATTGTGCTCTGACCAAAACCACAAAACCCTGCATGTTCTATGTAGGTGTGGCAAAACAAATTTCCCATTGCTTTTCTTTCCCAAAAAACGATTTTTCCATTGTGTTCCCATTCTCTGCAACTGGCCTTCCATTCAGCGGGGTCAAGTCTAATTGATATTTGGACAGTGAGGGTTGCTGGGGAAAAAAGTACAACCAAAGCAGCAATCACTGTGTGTCTTATTTGTTTTTGGTTTTGGTGGGTGATTTAAAAAGAAATAATTGTGACTGAATATCTCAGTGCTATCTATGTGTTGGTGTCTTTACTGAAGTCATTTTGGTTCTTGTGTTGCCACCGCCCTGGTGGCTGATGTTAGTCTATTTGTCAAATTTAGTTTGAATAAATTAATAAATATATATATATTATGATTACACACCGGCCTGGTTCTTAGTCCATTGTGGCACTTGGTACTTGTTGGGTTTGGGTGCGAGATGGGTTGGAGGCCTTACCAAATTGAACCAGATAAAAATAATAGTGCTTTATTGTGCACCACATTCATTGGGGGGAAAGAACCTCTCTGAGTTGAGTGTGACCGCATAATGAACCGTGACAATGCAAATCATTTGTGATTATGAGCGTTCTGAGAGAAACATTGTAAGTATCTCATATTATCAGAGGGGACATGTATGCTGGGTTGTTATTCAATTATGTACAGCACAGTGTGTGCTGATTATGGCAGAAAGTAGATTATCCAATATATGCAATGCAGGAAGCAACCATAGATAATGTTTAGATATGTGGATATCAAGATCAGAAAATGCCAAAACTGGGCCTTGGTCAGAGGTGCCATCATGCAAATATCAGTGTGGATTGTGCTGTCGGGGTTGTTACACAGTACAGTACTCTCCCTTTTGTTTATTGTACATGTAATAATACCTGAATTGTCACTTGGGATTTTATGCATAATCTTTCAAACTCGTTTTTAATGGACACAAATCCAGTCATATACCAGTCATGTCTTTATCAATACTACCTCTTAGTATGTGAGCTGGTCACATGAATCAGTGGGCCTCATTAATAGTCCGCGGTAACCCTGCTGGTGCTTCTGGTGCTTTGCCGCCAAACTTGTAGCACTTTTCTGGCGCATGGCTTCCCGATGCCACCGGGACATTACAAATCCTGGCGGATGGGGAAGTCGCGCACCGGAAATTGTCAGTCCCCATTCCCAGGAGAGCCCCATAGAACTCCAGGGAAATGGGGACATGGAAGCACCAGCACCGTTAGAGTTGTAGTGTGGCAGTCCAGAAATGGGTTCCAGTACGGTGCGTGCAGCAACCGTAATTCCGGACCGCCACACTTGCAATGAGGCCCAGGGGCCGATTCATGGAACAAATGTGCACCGAAATTTGTGGTGCAAGCTGGCGCAAGCATGAAAAAGCAAGCGCACGTGCACGAGTGTGAATCATGGAAGGCCCTGGATGTGCACCAAATCCGTGGGTGGTGCACACGGGCGCACACGTCATTGCAACATCCCGAACGCTGGGCATGACACGCGCAGCGAAAGCGCACAACGTGTAGCGCACACACCAAAAGGGGGCGGAACACGCAGAATGGGGAACAACTTGTGAAAATGAGGGCGTAACTAGGGAAGTACTGCTGGGAAATACACAGAATGCCCACACGCAAGCGAACTACATGTATTCATGGAATGGAATAGGGGAAACACGCGCATGCCAAAAGACACGCACAGGCCTAAACACGTCTGCCACACGAAGGCAGGCGAAAGCGTCCAGCGCAGTATAAAAGTGCGCACAAACAACAAACACGTATATACAGCTACATGAATGTCCCATTCCATGGCCCCTTAGGAGAAATGACGTGTCACACAACACTCAGGCACAAAAAAGCAAGAAAAAGAGTTACGCGACCCCTGTAGCCCACGTGCGTGTAAAAAAACACTCAGTACTCTGTGGCAGCCAGGAACACAAAAAATGCATACACGCGGGCTAGTATGACCGCAAAGAAAGGGGTACGCGACTAACAGGGACACCCACAGTAGGAAAAATATCATGTGCAACTCACCGTCTGCCTTGCGTGTAGAAGAAGAACACATAGCCAACACCCATGCCAAAAGAAGAAGTACGCACAGTAGCCGCTGTGAAGTAATCACGTGTGAACCCCAACATCTTTAAAACACACGCACCGTTTTCCATAAAGAGCACGTACACAGCAATGGAAACCCATGTGGGACCTTCAACCCGTGGTGAGGGAATGCCCGCGCGTGTTACATCACAGAGCGCTTACACGCTAAGGGCCTTTCCTCAAATTACACGCTGACGTGCTGTTTTTTTCACGTGCCAAATCACTCCTTATCAAGCTGGCCACGCAACAACACACGGAAGACCACGCTCCTGCCCAGAAGGCCAAATACTGCCCCCCAACACCGCGAGCAGCCTCCCATGAGCCATCTGCTGCTGCTTGCCTGCTGCCACCATGCCCTGCCATTTGATGCCTGTACATCTGCCATCTGCAGGGCTCCATTTGCTGTGACCACCCCTGCTGGAACAGAAGACTACCGACTGAAGTTCATCACTCCACAGCCCAGCTCCAGGACCCAGTTCCCCACCCACACCTGCCTCGGGGGTTGCCATGTTCAACACAATACCTTCCGGCACCAGTGGCAACCCCCCAGCAGAGAGGCAGAGGGCTACCAGCTTCAATGAAAAGGAAGTTGGTATCCTGGTGGAGCAAGTTCTGGCACCATCACGCGCTGACAAGGAAGGATGGAAGAGGATCTGGAAGGACATAGTGGTTGCCATCAATGCGGAAGGGGTGGCACCCCGCGACATCAAACACGTCCAGAAGCGCTGGGAGGACTACAAGTCCAGGACCCTAAAGAAGGGCCGGCGCCTCTTGGAAGCAGCGGATGCAGTGGGCGCCGGGTCCAGTTTACCACCCAGCAGATGAGGGTCCTGGACATGGGCGTAGGACATAGAGGGATGGGGGGGACAAATCCCCCCACAATTTTAAGTGGGGGGATATAATAGCTTTTATCCCCCCCAGAATTCGTTTCTCTAATATACACTTTTTAAAGTTAAATTATTTAATGGTGTGTTTTGTGGCTATTTTCCGTTTTCAGGATCCGAACCCTGGTTGTCCCAATTGAGGGCAGGGAGCTTGGCTGCTGTGCCATGTGGAGCTACTTGTAAATATGCTGACAGATGTCAGTATCATGTTCTGCTTCTGCAGGCAGCCAGTAGTACCACAGTTGGCCTTGTCGGCCACCGCGAGACAGTCTGGCTTTAGCAAGCTGCTCTTGTTTGCCAGAGATGTTGGAGGAGTTGGGGCAGGATCATTGTGACCACGCAATGAAAATATCACAGTAGAACTGCCGCTCGCCTGGAAATGTTCAAAATAATATTAACAAAAATTGTGCAATTTCTTTCATGTGGCTTCTTTCCAAACTCCACACTGTACATTTCCACTTTAAGTAACTTCCATGACACAGGTACATCCGCTTTTAGTGCATTAAGCGATCCATAGACACGCTGTACAGTAGAAGCCTACCAGGGTAGCTCAGCAGGTTGACAGACCGATGCTGAGATGTTATAGATTCAAAACCACAGGTTGTTAATCGTATGACTTTTTGCAATGCCTTATAAAAAAGGTGTTATAAAATGTGTTTGGCTAGGGTATGGGTTGGGCTGGTTGCTTGCTTATATTCAGGGCGGAGGTGGGGATATTTCTGCCCCTGTAGTGAAAATCAAAAGTTGACACCCATGAACCCACTGTTTTATTTCAGCACAATAGAAGCATTTATTTGTGATTAACCAGTTTGACAAGCATATAACATCTTTATAAATATAACCTGTGCTAAAACACAGTGGGGCACTGTGTGGTGTCTGACAAAAAAAAGCATTTAAAAGAATACTAGTGAACGCAAGCATCATTTTACAATTAGGAAATTATTTTTTTTTTTGTAATGGAAGTGTGAAATGCACATTTGGAAAACAATAGTGCGCATAGCATGTAGAAAGCCTGCATAAAACGCGCAGGAAGGGGCACACAAATTACAGGATATTTGTGTGGTAGTCCAACAAATATCCGTCTTTTTGAGACAGCTACTAATAAATAATAATGCAACAAAGAGGTTTTTGAAGTTCTTAATATAATTGTGAAGGCATATGTTATTCCATCTGTTTACAGAGAGGAAATAATCGGGCCAAAAATATATTGGTAAAAATTCAGAGGTTTATAAATATCCCCACCCCAATATCACCCGCTAGTATCTCTCCACTGTTGGCCTCCACTACAAGTAGCTCTAGCTAACGTAAAGGTTGGAGACCCCTGCTCTAGCGACTTCACCTCAATGCCACGTTTGTGTGTCTCAGTCATGCAGTGCCATAAAACACCTCACTGGTCCAGGACCAGAACGGCTCTGCCCCTTGCCCGCAGTAACAGTTCACCCTGCTGCCCAGTGCACAGTGCCAGAACACACACACCTTTTCATCCAGTGTCTTTGTCGCTGTAGTCCTGGGTCAAGGGCTGTTGGAAGGAATGGGGTGCATTGCTGACTGCCCCCATTCACATTCGCTCTATCTTCCTTGCTGGCATGCAGTGGCAGACCACAGCATTTTTTTTACCACTGCTTTCAATGCCCCAACAAAACCCATCTTTCTTTCCACAATGCATACAGTGCCAGCACACACACACCATACAACGTTCTTCCCTCAATGCATGTAGAGTTAGATCACCCACACTCCCCAACATAATGCATACAACGCCTAAAGAAAGCACCCCCAGAACCCACGCACCCTGGCTCACTTTAACACTTGCATGCAGTGATGAAACACAGCCCATCTATTTCACTGCATCCCACTACACGCACTGTGTGAAGACACACCCTTTCTCTCCCCCCCATCAAGCGCATGTAATGCCAGAACACACACCCCTCTGACTCCTTAAACCCTAATGCCCCATATGGGCCCTGCCTCCTCCCGTCACCCCTTGGCCACAATGCATGCACTGCCACACAAGGTCACTCGCCCACCGCTCCCCGCTGTATGCAGTGCCACAGCAGCACCCGTGTGCCCCTCCGCCCCCCTTGCAGGGGTGCCACCCTTGTCCCTCCCCGGGCTCTCCATCACCACTGCATGGAGAGCTGCATGTGCCACTGCCACGGAGGCCCCCACTCCTTTGGCTGGTCAGTTCCAGGGTACGCTCTTTGTTGCCAGGCTGCTGTGTCAGTGTTGGTGTCCCTTCTTGGCCACATCAGTCACCATGCAGTCACTGTGTCGCCTCCTGTGAGATTTTTGGAAGCATTTTTTTTAAACAATTATTCACCTTGAAAGATCAGTCTAGTCCCAAAAGAAAAGATCTTCCCCTTGTGGCGATATGTTAGCGCTTTTGTATATTCCTGGCACTCTACAATACTCCGTGCAATATTTGGAGAACCAGCATATGCTGCCTCGTACAAACTGGGGGCGATACATGGCCGGTAGAGAGAAGGGGGGAGGAGAAAATGGAACTACAGCACAGCGCTGGTAGGTGGAAGGGGTGTCGCAATAAAATTGATATGTGTGCATTTCTTATGCTGTCATTGAAAGGCAAAGCTGGGGGAGTAGAGGCAGTCACGTGTTAGGTGGGTCGGGTGATTCCATGTATCTTTCTGCGGGCAGTAAAAGAAAAAATGATTGCTAATATTCCAGAAGTATTATAGATGCTGGTACTTCAGAGACTGTGCCAGGGCTGGGGCAGTTACATGTTGGTTGTGCCTGCATAACCTTCTGTTCCTCTGACGGCCATCAAATGTCAGCCACGGAATTGTGTAATGTATGAATGCATGGGTATTATACAGCGTTAACCTATGTGGAAAGCAGCCCCTGTACATAGGTGATGCACCTAGGTGGCCATTATTAAGCACCAGTCCATCTTAAAGACCAGCAGAGAAGAGAAGTCAATCTCATGTCACATGTACCCAACAGAGCCCTTTATCTTGCTTAGAACAGTAAAATGAGAGACATTGAAATGGGGAAGATTAACATCTGCAGGCTGCCTACAAGGTAGTACATAAGGGCATTCTCAAATGGTGCCGACTAGAATGGCTTCATTGCGCCCCTGACAAACTGGTCAAAATATAATAAAGTTTTCTCCAAATGTGTTAACGCAAAGCCCCAAAAGTAAGCCCACACCGCTCACATCAACCTCGTTTGAGGGGTGATACCCTCCTTGGGATCAGCTTCACCCTCACGAAAAACCAAATGTTTTTCATAATCTAGAATAGGGTGGGCGGACTAGTAATCCCTCATTACCGCCAGAATATATGTTATCTAATTTGCTTTTAATGGGATCACCTCTACCAGCATCTGAATTCGCCCATCTTGAAAGGTCAGGTGTTTTGCTATCCCTGGAACACCAGGCAAGTATCTGCAGCGTGTAAAATACAATGTCAGCTTGCAAAAGTTAAAGTAGACTGTCTGCAACCTCTTTAGCGGTGCCCCACGCCTGATGAACGTGCCCAGGCCGGGGGACAAACTGCACGTGCCCTGCCTGCGCATTGCACTGCTGCGTATCCTCAGCCTTTGTTTTTCCTGAACAAATGAGAAGCCAGGCAGCGACACATGCTCCAGTGACTCTGTGACAGCGTGTGGCATTGAGGGAGACAGAGTGAGACAGACTCCTAGTCCGACTGCGACTCGACCTCCACCTGAGTCCTCAGATGCCGTAAGGTAAGTCAAGTGGCGTGGCCCCCCTCTTCCAGGTGCAGGGTGCCATGGGGAGGATTTATTAGAGGGAATGTGCCATTGCCAATATCAGGTATACAGTTTCTATACACGCGTGGCACGTTGCAAAACTGATCAGGAATCCTGGCCTCTTAATGTTTCATGATGAAACATTAAGAGGCCAGGATGCCCTGATCAGTTTGCAATGTGCTGCGCGTGTTTATAAACTGTACATCTGACGTTGGAACACTTTCATGAATTGTAAAACCTGCGGCCCTGACACCCTCAGGTTTTTCAATTCATGAATGTGTGCCCCTGCTAAAGAGGAACATCACATTGTAATGGCTCTTTCTTACTGATGGGCGGACAGGGCTCACATTTAAGCTCCAAGCATTGGCCAACTCAGGCTTGCAAGGCTGCCAAAGAAAATACGGAGGCCATTCACCGATGCAGCGGAGGATCAAAGGTGCACAATGGGAGCCGCTATTGACATGTACATGCAGTTTCTATACAAATGCCAGGGACAACACTGTTTAATATATTATGTATTGCCTTTTTTAAGGAGAAGGGCATGACAATTATTTTTGCTCATTACAGTAGTGCCCCTAAACCGTCAAGTTACTTTGAGATTGTTTCTAGTTTTTTTCCTTGGAGTTGGATCAAGCTGACCATACCAGATACTTTTCTATGCAAAAAAACATTACAAATTCTATGAATGAATCTATAACTGCTTCCCATAATGAGACCTGGTCCCCCAGCTGGAGGTTATGTCTATTGCTGTGACACTTTGTCCCTCTTCGCGGTCACTCAACATGCTTAGCATACATGGAGCAACAAGAAACTCTGTTAGAACATTTACAATTGAGGCATTTCGTTATAGTGTACATTGCCAACTGAGTCACTTCTAGGTGATCCTAAGTCAACATATAGAGAAATGAAATGCACAGTGGGGAGGTCACATGATTCGCCCAGGTTCACACAATCTGGCAAAGACTGGATTTTCTCCATGTCCCTGTACCCTAGGCCTGGCTTGCAAAGGGCAGACACTGCCAGAGATATCAGCCTGACATAGCATATGAAATCCTCATGAAACCATATAAAGTAAAATGAGGATGAGCCAATCTCAAGAAGGCCTTCTACGTGATATGTGTGCTCTTTTCCATAGTAATGTCTAAGGTAGGCAAGGAAAAACACTTGATGTACACTCTAATATCAGTAGGACTCACTTAAGGCACACCCTTCCACCTCTTCCCACCAACTCACACCTGCTTGAAGTTTGTATGGTACCACACCTAAAGCTTGGTCTCTGACATGAGGGCTACCTGCATTTCTCTAGTTCAAACCCAGCAGCAGACGGGTCCACTTAACCTTTCATAAATTCAGTACCGTTCAAATGAGGGTAATAATTCCTGCTATTACATTGCCCAGAAGCTGAAAGCATCTAGCATGAAGCGCTATGACCAAAATGTTATTATATTCCATAAAACAAACTATTACCAGCCCAGACCTGAATTCTGTCCCTGCCCAAAATAAACCATTTGTTGGTGCCCATCCTGCGCATCTCTCAAAGGAAATCAAGCGCTAATCTTCTGTAGGTCTTGGCTAAGCTTCACCCTGTTTTATTCAGCCTGGCTGTTTCTGTCAGCGTACTTGAGTGGTTGCAGTGCGATCAGATTTTCGGGGTAGAGCCTCGGCAGTATGTGCATTTAGTGACTTCTGTGTCTGTCCCCCCTTCCAAATATCCATGCTCCTGACTATTTCTTAAGAGTTAATGCTTGCAGGTATCAATGGGCCCTTTTAAGGTCATGGATCTGGCATGCCTGTTCCAGCTTATTCTGAGAAGCTATATGGAGGGGTTGGTCATGCAAGGCGTGCAAGAGAAAACCTGTGAAATATAAGCCAGGATATTGAGGGTGCTCTGAAGACTGAAGAGAAAGTGCTCAGTAAGTGTACAGATGAGAGTTGTGCGGTGTGCTGGCCATGGGGGAATGGGAAGCAAGGGACTGGTGTGCAGTAGAGTGTGGGACTGCAAATTACACAGGGAGAGTGGCTTAGGGCAGAAATGGCATAGGAGGTGCTTTGGGTTTTGCAAATGAGAGAGAAGTACAGACAAGTGAGAAAGTGCAGAGGGCAGTGTGTCAGAGGAGTGACTTGGTGTGGGGTGCAGGGAAGGCTTCATTTTCCCAGATAATGGGTGCAGTCAGGAATGGATCTTCTTCTAATGCTTGATCTATGCTCACAAGGCCTGCACGAGGATGATTAGAAGTAGTTGGTTGAAATAATTGCAGATATATACACTACTGCATAATCTGTCTGCGCATTGATTGGGCCTGATAATAGACACAGTGACCCCCCTCTTCCAGGTGCAGGCTGGCATGGGGAGGATTTATTAGAGGGAACGTGGGAGTTCGGGCTCGGCGCTCTCCCACTGCCCCAGTGCCATCTGCACTCATGTCTGGTTCCTCTCCAGGAAGAGACAGTGACAGCAGGCTGTTACTGCATCAACTCCCTTTTCACAATCCTACCTGCAGCCTAGGTCTAAAGTCAGGACTAACATTAAATGAGGTATATATTCACCTCTGACCTGTCCTATAGTGGGAGCTGGTCCCAGGGTGCGTGGCATCTTGCCTTGCGACACAGCATCATGTTATTTGGGTTATCTTAGCAACCTTCATGGGTTTTTGGTGGATGGATGCCATGCAGGCCGTAGACTCATTTTCCGCCATAACCTATTCCTTTAAAAAAAACACTAGAACGCTCTATAAAGGGCACGTTAAGTGCCAGTTCTGGTTTATATAAAGCCACTGGCCTAGGGATGTTTACTACAAAGCCCTGTGGAGTTAACAACTTAATTGGAGCTGGGAACATACTACTGGTGTAATACAAATGTCTTATCCAGGGGTGCCTTCAGCCACTCTTTTAGCACTATGCATTTCCTTCACTGAAGTCCTACTAAAAACCAGCAATGACAAGCATTTGCTTGTGTATACATATTGGGTATTTGCCAGGCACTTCTTTTAAATGTCCAGGTACTTGCACCATTTTGCAGCTGCCACCATCAGTGGGTACCTAATACCACTATGGCGATGCTTGGCAAGTGCCTTTTCCATGCCTACATTAAAGCCCAAATGGTTGGCGTTGCCAACACTCGTTTTAAAATAGGGATGCAACTGCATTTTTGGTACCCACCACCAGCTGAATAATGAGTTGTAGATAAGTTTTACTAGAGGCCACCATAAGCCATCTGGGTGACCCAGAAAAAAATAAAGCAGTGCCTCGAGATTTACAACATCACTTGTTCTGCTATCCATGTACATCCAGTGAATACCCTGGTGCCGAGGTATGATTGCAGCCCATACACCGCTGTAAAGGGGCACACTCATGTTCCATCATTGAGGGTTCAAATGGAATAGGATAGGATAGGTTGGCCAAACTCCATTAAGCATCTGCACTTAAAGCGCAGGTGAGAGTATTATAAAAGATCTCTCTAAATGTCCATCGCTGGGAGGATTTTGTACTCTGAACTACTTTTCTTTTTTTAATTTTCTTCTGTTTTCTTTTCTTCTTTTCTCTTGTTTAATACAGTGATGATATATGTAATTTAATACATAGTGCTATTTTAATGTTGTGAAAAGTCGAGTTATTTGACTAAAACACAATAAATAAAATAAAAAAGCAAAGTCCCCGAGGTGCCCCTGTCCCCCCCAGATTTTATGGGTCTCCTACGCCCTGAAGCGCATTCACCCAGTGCTTCACCACCAGATCCTCAGGATGCAGGCCCGTCTGGAGTCGAGCAGTAAGTGGCCATGCATTCACGTTTAAAAAAAGGGCATGTTGCAGTGTGCTGGTAGTTAGCTACTTGGCTGCATGTGTGACATGGTTCATGTTTGGATGTGTCTGTGCAGGGACATGATAGTGCTGCATGTGAGTCCAGTCAGGAGTGACCCACATGGATGGTGTATGTGTTACAATGCATCATGTGGAGCTGCATGCAAAACTCACACATGTATGCATGCCTATGTTTGTGGTGTGAAAGATGTGTGCTGCTGTCATGGACATGCATGATGTACATGTCCGTGTGCCTGAGTAGTGTGTGCATCGGGGATGCATGACACATGTCCGTGACGATGTGTTGATTCAGTGATACAGCCTAGTCATCCTTGTATCCACTGTGTCTTGGGGTATACCGGGCCAGATGCATGACCCTCCGGTGATGTGTGTGCATGTGACCAGCATGTCCCATGATGCATATGAGAATCAACCCACCATTGGATGCAACTACGGTGCCTTGGACATGGATGCCAATGTATGTTGCATGTGCCATGCCTGTTCCTGCATGTGTGTTGCCTGCACTGACCCATGTGTTGTGGAGGGACATGATGGAAGTGATGTTTGACAGTGCCACTCATGTGCTATTGCTTTGTGTCTAGAGGACTATAGTTCAGTACCCTGATGCTTGTGTTCAATGTCTCCCTTTACACAGCGGCGAGTGAAGAAGAGGGCAGAGACGGCGCTGTGGAGGAAAGCGGCAGGGATGTCTCCACCGGCCGGCAATGCAAGGCCCGTCACCCTCCCAGGAAATACCATCATCCGGGAGTGAGGGGACTGGTGCCGCGTCTGCCACTACAGCTGCAGTGGAAGGGGCGGATGAGCCCCCACAGGGGCTTGTAACGGCGGAAGATGGTGCAGAGCCATCCAGGTTGGTGGTGTGTATAGAGGAGGAGGAGGCCCCCTCAGGGGCACACATGGGGCGTGGTGGGGTGGTACCACTGGTACAAGTGGTGCAGTCCAGGGGCAGGAGCAAGAGGCAGCACAGGTCGCCACGGAGGTGCCTGTGCATGTCTCTGTTCCGGACACTGTGACTGCATCACCATGCACCAGCAGGGATGCCCCGTCCCAGGCCCGTCCGCAGGTAGGGGGAGGTCCACATCATCTGGCACTCCTCTACCTGCAGACGAGGGGACCCGTGACTGGATGCAGTCTGTCCTATTGGTGTTGCGTTGCGCACACGTGACATTATTGATGATGTGCGTGCTTCCTGGGGGGACCAGCCACGTCATCACGAAGAGCTGTGTGCCAACATGGAACAGTTGGGAGGGTCCATGGTCGGGGGTTTCCTCCATGTGTCGGCCAGTCTTGCGGCACGCTCCTCCTCTGTGCACACCAAACGCCAGTCGTTCTCCGTGCCGTCTTCTGGCCCAGATGCCAGCAAGGCCCCCTGTGCATCTGCCACAACCAACGCAGCCAGCCTGGTGGAGATCCCATCCCTACCACAGTAAGGAGTTGGAGGTCCAGCAGGGGTGGACACCCCACCAACTGGACCCCAGCAACTGGACCCCAGCGGATGGAGGATGTGCCGGCATCATCGGCATGGCACGTGCACGACAGCGCCGGTGGATTCCATCATCCCGGATGCTGTTGTGGTGGCAGAGGCAGTTGCGTCGGAGGCAGTGGCAGGCTCAGCATGGGAGGCATCATGGCTAGGGGCCATCAACATCACAGGGGCAGGCATTGGCCGGAGTGCAGGAGGACCCTGGATTGGGAGTGTCTTCCATGTGGCAGCGGTTGGGCCAGCAAATAGATGTGGAGTGGCGGCGGGCGGAGGAGGCACGGCTCACTATGGTCAGGGCTGAGAACTCCATGCACAGGGCATTGAGGCAGGCTGAGTGCCTCGATGCAACTCGCAGGGAGTTGGAGGAGGGCATGGCTGCATCCCTGCGAGACCTTAGGGCCAGGGAAGAGGCCCCCCTCCAGGACGTTGAAGAGGAGTTCGATGATGCCCTGTAGAGCGAGACGTAGGACTTGCCCGCCGCCTTTGTACATAGTTCTTTAGGGTTAGGTTTCCTTTGTTTAATATTTTTATTTGGAGTTCATGTACATTGCTCCACTTTATGTATATATATAGTTTTTTTTATTCATAGGACTTTTTTGTAGGTTTCCTTTTGTTTGTGGATCATGGACCATTTGGACTTTCATTGTATATAGTTGCAGACTTGTACATACTTTCTTTCTTTGGACATTCCATGGAGCAATGTTGTTTTTTTTTTATGTTCTTTATATGGACAATGGCAATGGACCACTTTCCTGTTATGGATTTTTGTTTTACATTTGAACTTTTCATTTAATTTTTTTCCTTTCATTATTTCCTAATTTGCACATTTGATTTTTTATTTAGTTATTTCACTACGTTTTTCAATACACTGAGTCGGGCCTGCTGGAAGGTGCCTGTTAATGGTGGGGGGGACATGTGTTGGGGCTCACAAGTGCATGCTGCCATGTGGGCTGACTGCAGGGCATGGTCAGGGGTGTAGGGTAGTCACCTGTGATGTGGGCTGCCTGCGGGGCATGCCCAGGATGGATGGGCTGCCTGCAGGCCATGGTCAGGGGTGTAGGGTAGTCCCCTGTGATGTGGGCTGCCTGCGGGGCATGCCCAGGGTGGATGGGCTGCCTGCATGGCATGGGGAGGGGGAAAAGGGCACATCTGGGAGGGCCCACACTGCCAAATCGCGTGTGAAAGTCCCCACGCACCCCCGGAATACACGTACCACGCTCGTGCTAGCGAAAATGCGTGTAAAAGTCCATGCATACCCCTGGAATAAGTGCAGGCAGCCCATCCACCCTCCTCATGCCCCACAGGCAGCCCATCCACCCTCCCCATGCCCCAGAGGCTTCCCACACCACAGGGGGGGGGCTTTTTCCACGCATTTTACCTGATGCGAGTGGGGTACGTGTATTATGGGGATGCACATGGACTTTTACACGTGTTTTCGCTAGCACAAGTGGGGTACGTGTATTCTGGGGGTGCGCATGGAAGTTTACGCGTGTTATCACTAGCACGAGTGGGGTACGTGTATTCCGGGTTGTGCGTGGACTTTTACATGCATTTTCGCTAGCGTGCTCTGGGTGCGTGCATTCCGTGGGTGCGCGTGGACTTTTATACGTGTTTTTGCTAGCGCGAGTGAGGTATGTGTATTCCGGGGGTGCGCGTGGACTTTTATACATGTTTTTGCTAGCGCGAGTGAGGTATGTGTATTCCGGGGGTGCGCATGGACTTTTAAAGGCGTTTTCGCTAGCGCGAGTGGGGTCCGCATATTCCGAGGGGTGCACAGGGAGTTTTCCACGCGTTTTCATGGTTGGGGGGCTGTATCCTGGTCCACTGGCCTTTGCGCCATGTAGGGGATTTTTGCGATGTTTTTGGCACACAGAGTGGGGTTGGGGGTGTAACTGGCACTGCTGCAGGGTCGCTGCGCCGCTCTGCACCACGGCTGGTTATGGATGTTGAAATCCATGAATACGCTGTGCACTGAAAAGGTTTTTGGCGCACGCGGCTGGAGCAGACTGCTGCACGCGCACTCTGTGTGCCAGCCGCGTGCGCCACTTGTGCGCCGAATTCTATGACCCCCCCAGTGTCTTGTAAATAACAACCCCATGTTCTTGACAGTTCAACAATACACAGGGCCTAATACAATTTCAAGTTAGATCACTGTTAAATTCTGTACCTTCCAAACCATGTATCTTTGAATTAGAATAATAAAAGTTAAAGCGTTTAATTCAGTGACTCTCCTGCTCATACATGATTATAGGTATTTTGCTCATGGCAAACATGTAAGAACTCATATTTGAGTTCCCCGTAATTTGAGGGCAGGGACATGTTATCTTTGCACTTTTGCGTGCACACAACCCTGCCACTGCATTTTCGTCATTTGCATGGCAGAGTGCAAAAGGGGAGAGAGAAAAGTCAGCGCATATGTGTGCAAATGAAGTAAACGCTGCCTGCCATGTATTCGTGACAGTTGATGTTTACAATTGATTCCTATGGAGTCTAACTACTTTTTGCCGATGGCATTTGTGCCATTAGATTCCTGTAACGGTACAATGTCCTTTCATCGCAGGATGTTTTTTTGCTGGGTTCTTTCCCGCACATTTAAAAAAAAAAAAAAAAATCACATTCTTTGGGGGGTTAGTAAATTATATATATATGGGGTGTGTGTGTTTGAGAATAAATACAAATTAAAGAAAATGGGGGGTTTGGGGGCAATCGCTCCCAAAAATCATTCCCAAAAAATGTGATGGGTATTTTCGTAAAAGAAAATCACGGTAAAAAACCCAGCGAAAAAAAATCCTGCAATGAAATGACATGGAACCCCTGTAACATGCTCGTTTAAAATAAGTTAATAAACAACAATGAATACGACATATCCGCATGTCAAGCAACATGCAATTCATATCAAAATATGTGAATGCATTAAAATCCATTTACAACAAAGCAGTTATCCATGAATTCATATTAGCATGTTATAAAAACAAACACAAACCGGTGTCTTTATAGAATTGGAAACTTCAAGAAATAACAGTGAGTTACTTTCACGGAATGTATTCATTTACAAGCAAAAATGTCCTGTGCTATTAAACGTCGAGTTTGTGGCCTAGACGATTCCATTATGATGATCATAAATAACTATCCCTGTTAAAGCTTATCAGGTATTGAATACCATCCCCTGCAGCCTTGTATCCTAAAATGTGTCACTGTCTAGTTATGTATTTATCAACTTTTACATTGGAGTTCAACAGACTGCATTTCAAATGAAACAGAGAATGCCCACTTCCACTGAAACAAGCTGAATTCAGAGAGCTTAGCAAGACTTGGACATCTAATTCATAGTGAATGATACCCACTTTCCACAAATTTGGAATGTAAATCAGAGCAAACCAACAGTCAGCTTGTACTCGGATGTTGCATAAAATATGGCAATTGCTCTGGACGCCCACCTCGATGTACAAAGTGCTCCTCTCCTCAGATTAACCTCTGCCTCCCTGTTCACTCTGTGTTCCCATCATCCAAGCAGACCTAACCAGAACAGTCTGACAATGTCCAACAATCCCTTTTGTTATTCCACATTCTCGTAAAAAAACTTCATCTAACATCATTCCCTGCTGCAAATATGTTATGCATTTCATATACGTTTTGCTAAACCCAGTCGATGAGGCCCAACACATGGGCCGATCAATCTTGTTAAATGACAGCAAACCACAAAGGAACATTACCCTTTCAAAGGAAAATGTGCTGTTATTTTCCTTGTATCATAACATGTTGCTATGTCAACAATGATCCTTCTGGATGTATCTGCTACTTCAAACTGAGAAAGAACAAAGCTACATTCACTAAATCCACTGCACTTAAAGCATCTCTAGGCCTCATGCAGAGCTTAACATCCCTGTTGGGGTAGACAGCTGCATTCCCTCCTCTATATCACTGAATGACATTACCCACACATTATACAGTGTTGCTTCAATGTAATACACTAGCAGAGGTGGTGATTGAGTGGCCAGCATAAGCTATGTGGGGTGCCATACACCCCTGCCAGGCAGTACTGTCCTCCACCTATTGAGCATTTGGCAGCATTACAACATCTAGTTTACTTAATTTATTATGTTTTGAGCATGCATAAATGCCCATAGACGCATTTTCAAATGTCAATGCATTCTTTTAATTTTCATTTCACTCTGCATAATAATGCATCTTAGCCAATGAACAAATTAGTAAAATTAGTCTTCTACGACTCCATTAATTTTGCTTAAACGAGCCCCTCCGGTTCACCCAGCAGCACAACAATATAACAGTGGAATGCCAGTGTGCTGATTATCCTCTGTGCATGGTCTATGTGTGAACAATAACCTCTAAATGTGATTACTTTGTAATCATTAACACCACCATGGCTAACAATGGACAACCAGCCTGCAGTATTACGGTTAGTATTATTTAAATTAATGTATTGATTTTGCTGGAAATGCATATCACTTAAAATCAGACTCTACAGCTTCTAAAGACTGGTTACAATCCATGTCAATAGGGATGTGCTTGCATAAATGTATCCAGTTCTCCATCACAAGTATGTGAATTTGAGACAAACACATATTGAAATCTTTTGAGTTTAGAAACATCCTTTTCTTATTCATGTTAAAGGAGTTTATCATTGACTTCATTATCTTCTGGCCAATTCAAATCACACTGGACTAAAGTGTTAGATGGGGAGCAGGGGAAAATTAAAGTCCCTTTTGATGGCCAGTATATGTATACCTCAGTACATTTGTGTAAAACATTCTGCCAGAATCCCATATAATCAGTAGTTGTTGTGTATATATTTAGTATATTCATTTTTAATAAATATATCTATGGATTAGCATAAAGAACCTTTGAACAGATCACATATTGTGAATAAAAATATATTATTAAGAGATGTTTATTTATCTATACTACAGCACAGTCTTTCCAGTGAATTAAAGGAGTCAAATAGACACAAACACTACATTATCTTTAAGATCCCCACGAAGGAAGTGGGGTATAATTCATGTACAATGATGTTGAAGATTTAATTTCTTTGAGTAGTGTGTTCATCTCTGAACATTGGCCTACTGTAAGCTGGATAATGCACATTTGTATTGTATTAAAAAGATGCATGGGCACCTTGGGAAGTAGAGGAATAGAAATCTAAGGGGATTTTGAATGGATGTGTGGGGGAAACTAGTCTATCTAAGTAAGATATATGTTTTGCATAAGGACGGTCCTTTAAGGAGTGCAGTATCTGTGTGGGATAAAACCCCAACACATGAATGTATTGTATTTTGTAGACACAATAGCAATTTTATCCAATGACAATGTATGTGGGAGTAGTGTACACATCCATTAGGACTGAAGGAAAGGATCCCCAGAGATCTCAATCCGTCACTGACTTGCAACAAAACTGTTAAACTAACGTATAACAATTACTCGGCACAAAAAACACTGACATGGGCACACAATTGGATGACCATAGTTGAGGCAATCAGGCAAAGGAAAACAAAAAGTCCATGGAATAGAGGAGGGCATGCTGCATTGCTGGACATGTTTGTTTCTATTTAATGTGTTGTGTAGCATGCCTGATTAGGGTAAAAGTTGTGACCTGCCCAACTTCGCCTTCATTTTAGTGGCTCTTAGTATGTTGGGGCACCTAGATCATTCGTATGGACTTGTTCTATGATGGGATCTGATTTAATATTTAGAGCACAAAATGTAAACTCACTAAATATCAAGCATGATAGAGGGAGGCAGTTTCATCGATGTTGTCTAGAATTAGTCAAGAAAGTGACAGCCTTTTCACATGTATCTACTTTCAGTATGACATATTTACAAAGGTCATATTCATCTTCTCCAAATTGCCCACAACTTCATTAACAAGAAGATTGCATTCTCTTATTTGCAAGCAGTGGCGTAACACAAAATGTGGGCCCCCCCTGCGAGCCATGCTGAGGGCCCCCCCAACTCAGCAACAAATCAAGGGTTGCGCCACACTCTGGGGTGGCCTAGATTATCACACTTGCGCAATACGCACACATGTGCTGCTGAAGGGATATGCTGCACACTGCACTAGGAGAAAGATATAAATATGTGTTTTAATATAATATACAGGACACTTTCTGAGAAAAATTGGCTAAAAAACCAGAGTGTTTGCAATTGTTTTGTAGGGTAACACCAATTCAATAGATGCAAGTCACCAACAGTGCACCTGAACATTAATGCTTTGCTATTAAAAATGCCATGTCACAATGAAAACATGTCCATCTGGCGGCACAATGTAGACGAGTGTAGACAGCTAATAACAATATAGAAAGCTCGACAGGCCACATTTAGACATATCTAGACTGGTTGCACCAAAATGCCTGTCGAAGCAATAACACCCCTCAAGAAGAGAACACACATTCAGGCCAGGGTCTCTGTGGCCTCTAACAACACAGCCAAACTCTTTAAAATCTGAAAGGGACTGGTCAATCCTGTTGTGGTCTTTGCCTCTCCTGTTCCCTCCCAAGCCCTCTATATGGGTCTGTCATCTCACTTTTCAGCTAAAATTCAGGACATCCTGTCCTCTATCTGCTCTTCCTCTCCATCTTTCTCTCTCGGCCCCCCTTGGCCATCTCTACCTCTCTTCCTCCTTTCTCCTCTTTCTCTCTGACAACACCTGACAAGGTTTCTAGACAAGTCCTATCTATTAAAGTATCATTCAAACAGTTGTTCTCCTGCTCCAACAGAACCATCAAGAACCATAATGACACCCTCGCTCCAACCTTGACCGATTTCTGTAATCACTCTTTTGCCACTGGAACGTTCCCCTCTCCCATTAAGCACTCCCTTATGCACCCACTCCTCAAGAAGCTGTCTGCCAATCCTGCTTCCCTGACAAACTATCACCCAATATCCATCACCCCTTTCCTGAGAAAACTGTTGGAGAAGCTGGCCATCTCCCAGCTTACTCTCCACACGGAATCTGTTGGTTGTCCCCATGAACATCAGTCTGGCTTCAGAGCTGCCAGAGGCATGGAAACTGCTGTCCTGAACACGTGTGAAGATCTGCTCTCTAACCTTGATTCCAGCATTCCTTCTGTCCTCATCCTCCTTGATCTTTCCTCTGCTTTCGACACAGTCAACCATGCCATCCTGATCAATCCCGATCAATCGACTCCATAAGAACCTGGGCATCACAGGTCAAGCCCTTGAGTGGCTGACCTCCTTCCTCTTTGACTGCCCCTTCCAAGTCCAAGTTGGTCCCTTTCTCTCCGCTCCATCCTCTCACTCTGGTTTTTCAACCTCTACATGGCCCCTTTGGCCCACATGATCTCTACATTCTCCTCTAACTTTCAGTGTTATGCGCATGACACTCCACTTTCCTTCAGGCTCCCCTCAGACTCCTCTCCTTTCTCGCTCATTCCCAACTGTCTATACGCGATTCAGGATTGGTGTGCCTCCAACGATCTCTGCCTTAATGTCAGTAAAATGGAGATCCTTCTCATTTGGACTCCTGCCCCTGCTTTCCCTCTCTCACTCTGGCCACCCACCCTGGACCCCTCTTCCTTCGCCTTCCTGTAAGGCAAACAACCCTGGTATTATCTTTGACTCCACTCTCTCTTTCTCTCCTCACATCTCAGACATCACCAATAAGTCCCACTACTAGCTGCGCCTCCTCAAAGTGACTCTTCCCTTTCTCACTTTCCCCCAGAAGCTCACTGTCACCAGAGCCCTGGTTCTCTCTAGGGTGGACTACTGGAGCAGCCTCTTTCTCAATCTGCCTTCCTCTACTCTCCAGCCTCTGCAACTAATCCAGAACAGGACTGCAAGACGTATCCTTGGCCTCAAGCCCAGGGATTGTATCCCTCCAGCCCTGATATCTCTCCACTGGCTCCCAGTTGCTGCAAGTATCAAGTTCAAGACCCTTAGCATTGTCCACAAGGCTTTCTGGGCCCAGACCCGCACTACATCAAACCCTCTCTTCCAAAATATCTTCCTTCTCGAGCCCTTCGCTCAGCTACCTACTACTCTCTAAGGGTTAGATGCTTCTCCATGAGGAGAGTGGGTGTTAGATCTCACTCCTCTGCAGGTGCCTCCCTCTGGAAGAGCCTGCCTGCCCCTCTCAAACTTGAGCCGGACCACCTGAAGTTCCGGAAGCAGCTCAAAACTTTTCTCTTCTCCTCTGCTTTCTCTCTCTACTTCCCCTGCTGGCCTACCTGACCTACCTGTCTGCTGTACCGACTGGTTGCTTTGCTTCCCTCAGAGTCTCACTGAGCCCAGACTCTTTCTTGATCCATCACCCTTGCACTGCCTCTGGGCCTTTCATGCACTTAGGGGCTGTAACTACAGACCATTGTTCTCCTTGCACTACCCAGAGCCGCGCTGCCCTGACTGCACTTACTCAGAGCATTGCTGCCCTATTTTTCCCTCCCCTCTCCCTTGCATTTCCCCAATCCCTTTCCCCTTGCACTTCTTGTTCTCCCACTTGAACAATCTGAATGACACAAGGCCTAGTAAGATTGTTTGTCTTGTCCTCCTCTATCTTCCCTCCCTTGTCTTGTTGCGCCTTGAAACACTTGTGTTTAGGCGTGTTATATATGACTTATATCATATCATTTGATCACAGATGCCCAGAAAAATATACAGCTAGACTGGCAGCAGCCAAATGGCAGTCTAGCCAGGTAATTCACTTAGCAGGACTGATTTATCAGAAATGCCCAGTTCAAAAAAAGTCATACCAAGCTGAGGAATGACTAGACTGGCTGCACCAAAATGCCTGTCTAGCCACTAATACCACATATCATGCCTGCTTAGCCTGGATATGGACAGCCATTATGAGTTGTCATACAATCCTGCCCCCCCACACATCCCTTCTCACTTCCACCCCAACCTCCAAAGCTTATTGGCCCAGAATTACCTTCACGTCACTTTTCCTTGCCCCAGAGTTTACGGTTGAGGCCTCCTTGCCTCATAGGTAAGTACTGGGATGAGGAAGAGTGGGACTTGGAGTAATGAAGATTACACGTAGATAAATCAGGCATTACCTGCATGTACCTCTACCTCATTCCAGTTCTTGTGTATGAGTCAGAGTGCCTTTTAAAAAAGAACTGTCTCATACTCACTGGGACGAGGAAGAATAGGGCTAGGAGTAATGAAGATTAGCAATAAGTAATCCAGGCATTAAACACAAGTATTGGTGCAACACCATTGAGTTGACTGGGATTTAACACTCAACCCCCTGAAATGTTGGGCTAGGTAGACTCGACCTGGCTGACCTTCAGAGAAGTTGCCAGACAAAACAGGAAACAGATGTTAAACGGCACCTGGATTTCGCTGTTAACAAGAACCCAGCAATTACTAATATAAAGCATTTCACTGTTAGTAATTGCATTCAAATGCCACATTTTTTAGCCAATTGAAATTATGATGTGGGTTTAATACTTGCTTGCCAGAGGAGTGATTGGAAGGGTAGCGAGTCAACAGGGGACCACCCATTCACACAACAGTCCATACGTGGGTGCTTTCAAACTTAAAGGAGAGAGTTAACTGCTTGTAACATTGAAGCTCCACTAGAATAGTCTCATTAAAATGTGTAAAGAAATTAGATGCCCCAAACAAATAAGTGTGCCCCTCCCCCACCGCTGATGAAGTTAGAACCTCTCCCAACATTTGAAGAGTTAGCCCCCAAAATGTAGGTTTTGTTGCGCTCCTGAACCCAAGCACACACACCATTCACCATATACACACGCACACCCAGCCATCCATACATTTAAATGTGCATTCTTTCACCATACTGGCACGCCCAGGTAGCCATCCGTACATTTTAGTGTGCACGCTTTCACCATAGAGGCACACCCAGGCAGCCACCCGTACATTTACATGTGCACCCTTTCACCATACAGGCACACACACCCAGGCACCCACCCATACATTTAAGTGTGCACCCTTTCACCATACACCCACACACCCGTACATTAAAGTGTGCACCTTTTCACCATACACTTGCACAGGCAGCTACATATAGATTTAAGTGTGCACCCTTGCAACATACTCTCACACAAGCACACGTCATGGGGTTGAGGGGAGCCCTAACACTTCAAAAAGAAATTGGGTATCATTACAACATTACAACTATGCCGGACTGGAAACAACGGTGCCTGTAGGCTTACCGGCACTGTTGTTTCCGGGCTGGCATATTACAGCTCTGTGGGCGGCACCCACCCGCATAGTTTTCACAGAAGCACCAGCACCGTTACTAAAGTGCTGGTAAATCCTTACAGGTCTGGCGGGAACCTGCTGGTAGCACCGACACAGTTACCGCCAAACCCGTAATGAGGTCCATTGTTTCTTTTTGAAGTCACTCTGACTTCATAAAGAAATTATTTCTGTTAAGGATCGAACCATAACGGAAATAATTCCTTTGTGAAGGCAGAGTGACTTCAAAATTAAACTATTTATTTTTTAAGTCATAGGGCTCCCCCAACCCATGACATGGAGGCCTCCAGCGTAGGGGCTTCCATGCCATGGGGAGGGTGCGGACGTCGGACTTCAAAAAGAAAGTTTCTTTTTGTAGTCACTTTGCCTTCATAAAGAAATTATTTCTGTTACAGAAACAATTTCTTTATGAATGCAGATTGAATTCAAAAAGAAGTTTTTTTCTACAAGTGGAGCCCCTCCCAGGACATGTGCTGCCAGGGCCCCCCACAATGCGAGGGCTGCGGGGGTCCCCTGTTACGCCCATGTTTGCAAGCCCAGACTTTAATTGTGGTCTATTGCTGCAGAACTGCACTGTCTACAATGGCATGTGATGTGAAGGTGTTTCACGATGTAAGCTCTGCCATTACCTCAGTCAGGGATTTCATCAGGGCAAATGTGATAGGAAATAGTAGATCTGATTTTGACTTTAATCCAGAGGGAAGAGTCAAGCTTTTCTTCCCAGCAGGTTTCATGCTTTCCATCTACTCTGACGAGTTTTCATAACTATACATTCAGTTTTGTAGGAGCACGGATGCTGTTCAGTAGACGTAGGTGCGTAGTGTTGTGGCTTGCGAAGCTGAGATGTGATGAAAAGTTGCTAGGCGGATAAGATAAGTGGTGGAATATTTAGCCCCATAAGTCTCTCTGAGCCTTTCACAGCAGCACTGGCAAACCATTCACATTATAGAGGACGATTGTATCTGCGCAGGGCTAATAGAGAACACAGCATGATTTACAATGGAAGCAAGTGGGGGAGGGACACAAAAGAGGTATGAGCACCGTGGTTGGCCTGGGGCACACCTAAATGCTCCCATAAGGCTTCTCAGAATGTATGTCTATGATGTGTTCAGAAGGATGGATTCGGTGCCAGAATGAAGTACTCCAAGCCCCTCACATCATCATGCAGGGGGTTAATCTGACTGCAAATTGTTATACTTTAATATAATTATAATGCGCACCATTTCACCGGAGGCTTAATGGCGCACATGAAACAGGAAGACAACGACAGGACCACGGGAGTAAGTTATCCAAGGATAACATTTATGTCGATTTCAGCAACAACTTGTAGAGCATTCTAGCATTGGTTTAGACTCTACTAAGGGGGTGCACAACTGATTTTGCCAGAGGGCCGAATGTACCCTACGTACTGCCTATAGTGGGCCGAAAAGTAAATGCGGGAGGAACGGGAGTGGCAGGAGTGTTTTTCAACCCTCCATTTTTATTAAACACATGGAAAAAGAATAAATGTTTAGATGTGCCGGTCTTTTTTTGTATTTCAAACGTACATTTTTGCACTACAGATTTTCCATTTTTACAACTCATTTCTTTCATAAGGATATATTGGCAATAGTGGACAAAGTAGACACATCTTTCAGGAGAAAAAACACTGCGCTCAAACATTTCACGCATTATGCCGCTTTAGATTTGCAAGACACAAGCTCGTTATTTTGGACTGCTATACTTTGCTGTTTGGGGTGGCCATACTCTTGGGAGTATGGCCTTCATTAAGTCAGGTTTCTACAAAAGGCAGAGGGGGTACATCTCTTAACTGTGCCTAATTTAGCTTTGATTGGGTTCACTCTTGAGTGTGACACTGTGCCCTATGGCTCCCACCCTCCAACCAAACACCATGCCCCATGGTCACCACCCCCAACCAAACACTATGCCCAATGGCCACCTCCCTCCAACCAGACACTATGCCCCATGCCTTCTGCCCACCAACCAAACTCTATGCCCCATTACACCCATCCCCGACCAAACACTATGCCCCATGCCTCCCACCAGCACAACCAAACACTATGCCCCATTGCCTCCACCCACCAGCCAAACACTATGCCCAATGGCCCCCACCTACCAACCAAACACTATGCCCCACAACCACAATCCCACAACTAAAAACGGAGCCCCATGGCCTGCACCCCCTCACAAAGACGGTGAGCTAAATAGCATTGGCATCAACAAATGAAACAGTCTGCATCTCAGTTTCACTACTAACCAAAGTGTGTGATCCTGGGCAAATCATGCAATCGCACCGTTCCTTACCTGCAGTGATTCACTTCATAGCTTATGTTAACATATCATGAGGTTATAAAAAAAACAAATTCTAATAACTATAGAGTTGCTGAATATATAATAAGAATGCCATTTTAAGTATTTTGCACCACAAAGTTATTTGCCACTTAGCTTACTTATGGCGACCTATTCTGAAGTCGCTTCCATGCTGCCACCAAGTACCAAAGTCTGATGATGCTCCTTGCAGCGTCCTTTTCTGTGAGGTCACTTCTGTTGGTGCAATCCGTATGCAAGTGTAGGTGTTAACATGCCATCTGCCACTAATGTTACCAAAAAAAAGTTGATGTTACGGAAAGCTGCTTAAATGAGGCCGTATGTATGGAATTGTGCAGATTGCATTTGGGGGTGGGGGAGTAGCAGGACTTTTTTTGCACCTCACCCAACCCACTGTTGCAGTGCTGGATACTCCACCGCCCACCCCCCAAACTCCTAGCACACACACACACACACCAAAAAAGAACATTAGAGCGCCCCACTTAGCACCGTGGATGTCGTTGCGATGTAGCTGGTGTGGCAAGGCTGAAATGCCTTCCAGTAACAGTCCACGCCACGCCAGCTGCAGTGCTGACCCTCTATTGGTGGAGCACATGTACTAAGTGACTCGTAAGAGCCACGTAGTAAATGCAGTCCACCAATAGAGGGTCAGCATTTCCAGGCCCGACAAGTTAAAAAAAAAAAGCTTTTCTAACAGAGGACGGCTTTAGCTGCTCGCGGGCGCCCTCCATTAGGAAAGTGTTTCATACTAGCGGGCCGGGAAAATCAATATGCCAGGCCGCACTTGGCCCACGGGCTGCATGTTGTGCACCCGTAGTTTAGAGAATTCCACTGAGGTCATTGTTTTTTCATGTAGAGCATATATAGTAGAGCTACACACCACAAATTGCATATGTGTCTGGGAAAACAAAGGCTGCATCTAGAGTGCAACACGTCAATGTGGCAGTGATTAAGTGTTTGCGCACACTTTTTTTTATTATTATTTTATTTTTGTAAAACTACAGTTTAATATAAAATAACATTCAACTTTTGTTACAACTTCCACATTTTTTCGTTGCTACTTCGTGTCCATTGTTACTTCAATTTAACAAGGTCCCTTGGTCATTTCATTCCAGTAATTTCTATTTCAGCAACATGTCCATTTAGTCAGCAGACTAGTTTGAAATTTTGGCCCAGTAACAGATGTTTCCACCACACTTCCATGTCATTGTTCAGTGGGGCAAATTTGTCAAGATGTATTTTGCGTTGGGTAATGGTTCCTGTACACTCAGTTATCAAGTGTTTAATGGTTTCAGTCTCGAGCTTAAAGAACCTGCATTTGTTGTCTGTGGTTGTGTCTTTTCTTTGCCATACATTTCTTTTGTGTCTAACGCATTTAGTTTCAATCTCAGGAATTGAGTACGGTGATACTTTGAGGGACACTGTATGTTTTCGCTGGACTCTATGTTCGACAGTGATTTAAGATTGTCTCGTGTCTCCTTATTAATAATCCAGCTCCACAATGGGAAAAAACCTTCTGGACACAAATACATCAGGCTAAATGATTAGTTAAAGCCCCTTACGCGCACCAATCTAACGTTTGCCAAGCTGCCATTTGGTGCAAAAGGTCCAGAATTGTGTTTTTTTTAATGTGCTCTGTACATCACAGTCTACTTCAACATTTGTAGTGTATTTAGAATAGAGCGTTTTTTTGTTTACTGATATAACAGTAAACTATGGACCTCTCTTCAAAATAATCATGAGGCTGATTTTGCTAAAATGATTCTGAGAACAATTATTGTAAACGAGGAAAGGAAAGGAGACACATAGCCAAGATATGATTATAAACATCCCCCATGTATTCAATTAGGTAATTGGTTTATTGACCAAGAGGCTGTCAAGGTTGCATGCATGGTTAAATCTACATTTCTAAATCTTACAAATGAGACCTGCTTATACTGACGAGATCTTAAGGAATGCTGTTATAGCATAGCTCTCTATTGTTGCAGTGTCTATCAAGTTGCCTAATTTCACTGGTGCCCTCTGTCCCTGGAAGATCACTCCTGACTAATTTTACATTCGCTTTTCTCACTTTGACATCTACAAATATGACAAGGGAGGGCATTTAATGGTGGGGGGTGTCACTTTTGCGTGACAGCATGTCTGTGGGGACCATAATGAATGTTTGCGTTTCCCCACTGTAATAAGACATGGGAGCTACGACATAGGACCTTCATATTATCATGGAAAGGGAGCGCCAGGACCTTCATATTATCATGGAAAGGGAGGGACCAGGACGTAGGCCAGATTTGCTTCTTGACTTGGACAGTTGCTATAAAGTGGTGTCATGTTTAAGACAGACCTTGTTTATCACTTACATGATCTGGGGTAGAAATTTACAATCGATTCTGTTTTATGATTTGGCTATTTAATGTGTTTTCATGCTGTTTGTGTATTTTTTCTATGCTAATGATTTCATGGAATATTATAGATTCTGAATAAATCTTGATTTGATTAACAGGGAGAGCAAATATGGCATCGTCTAAGAAAGAATGACTAGCTACATATTGTATCCTTCGAAACCAACCATTCTATGTTCATTTTAGTGGTCATCAATAGATGTTCTTCACATTACTAAATGTCATGAGAAACTGGTCCTCAGAATTAAAATATGGAATCTTCGGGGTAATTCATTGCAACAGCGAGTTACCCTCCTCGCTCTCATTCGGAGCATCCAGGATTACTGGTCTCTTTTTTAATGAATCGTGGCGCTGTCAGTATTGCTTTATTGGCTAAACGTTACATCACGGATAACAATGAACAATATGAAGCAGCTTTTCTTCAAGATGTTCACATGAGGCTGCTGACCCACCTGTTGCTACACTCACAGATGCTGGTGCTAATTGGTGGCTGGGGAATGCAGAGACATGCGCTCCTCACATAATAGAAGCTCTCGCGCTAATTCCAGCTGACTCGCCAGTGGTAATTGTATTACCCAGGTTTTATTAATTTCATGTTACTTTGTGGACTGCTCGTTATTTGTAAATTCATTGCCTTCTGTTTCTTCAGGAGCCTATTGTAGTATGTGTTTCCTGGTAAAAATGTATTGGATCCACGGAGTCTTACAGAAAAATAGTGAGACTGAGTTATTATTTCATGAGCAAAAGATCTCGAATGCTTCTTAATAGATAGTCTATTATTATATAAGGGGTGGAACACGTGTGATGCTTTAGCAAGTAGCTAATTGGCTATTTGTCTTGCTAATCACAGTTTTGAATATTCTCCTTTGAATGACACGTGTCGACTCTCTTTCTCTCTCATTCCATCCCTTGCCTCCCTTTCTTTCTTTCACTCTACGTCCTCTCCCTCACAGATGTCAGCATGTTTCCCCTTAGAAGTCTTCATCTTCACAGGTTTGTTCTGATGTAGTGCACTTCTATGAATTCCACCCAAGCTAATCAAATGTCCATGAAAATAGTGTTCAGTTTTGGCTGCAATAACGCACAACAACCACTAAGGTGAAAAGTCATGTAATAGGGGGAATTTTCAAGTTGCATAGAGCATAAATGTCATCTTTCACAGGTGCTGTGCTGTCTGAAGAGTGCCCTTTCGCACTGACAAAATTTTGTGGACAATGCTATGTATATCCAACTATCATCTTGCAATTTATGTTTTTAATATTTCTGACGAAGGGCCTTCCTTTCTTTCCTTCCTTCCTTCCTTCCTTCCTTCCTTCCTTCCTTCCTTCCTTCCTTCCTTCCTTCCTTCCTTCCTTCCTTCCTTCCTTCCTTCCTTCCTTCCTTCCTTCCTTCCTTCCTTCCTTCCTTCCAGAGAAATTCCACCAGCAATAGAACCAGAGTTTCCACTTCCGTGTGCATGTCAACCAATAAGCAAACCACAATAATTCCTGACATCCAAGCACAAATTCAAAGGATTTTCTGAAGTAGTGGATTCCATCTGAAAATACGTGGCCCCCAGCATTAAAGCATCATTGCAAAGACCCTTTGACCAGAATAAAAGTGGAGTACCCAGACAAGACGGATGTTCCTGGTCAGGTGATCATAGTGTTTGTTTCTTTTAGTCGAGTTGCTACCCAAAGCCCTCTCAATCGCATGGCACAAGCAAGATGGAAACGTCTTGTGGGTCCTCATAGACGCTGTTTCGTCCAGCCCTTCCCACCACCCAACACTCTCCCTTAGGCTGCTGCTTGCCTGGACATCTTAAAGTGTAGTAAGAAAAAAGGTGTTTGTTTCGAGAGGGTTCCTGGGGTGGGTGGGGGACAGGGGTTTGTGGGGGGTATTCTTGTCTGTGTTAGGGGCAGTAAAGTTATTTTCCTGGAACCAGTGCTCTGCCCAGCCTTTAGGTACGATAACGTGTCTGTACTGATACATCCCACGACCCATAATCCCTACCATCAAAATCACATGCAAGTGTCCCTGCTGTACTCAGTGCACATGGCTCACCACTTGTGAAATCTCCATGCCCATACCAGGTTTCACCAACAACTCTCAATCCTCCAAAAACGAGCCTTACATCTCCTCATTAACATTTTTTCTAGATTGTTTCCAATCCCATTAGTACACAGAGAATAGGCATACTCTTCATCACATAGATCTGGCTCCTCCCAAACTCTGCACTTGCCCTTTATGCCCTTGTCTCAGTAGACGACCCCTGCCCACCACTCAGATAAGAGCAGAGATCACAACCAGCTACAAATCACCATGGTCCTGCACGCTGCAGAACCTGTGGTACTCAAGATCATTGAGATCCTTGCAAATCACTTGATACTCGCACCTGCATTGACTACACCTTTACTCTTATCGATCATCTACCACAGCAAAGCCCAAATTAAATAAAACACTGACCTAATGAATACTAGAGCCATCAACCACTCTTACATTGTCATGTTCAGGTACTTGAACCTCCAAGCCAATACTGTAAACACATAAACTAGCTCAGCATTCCCAAATCTCTTTGACATTTTAGGAACAACACTGTATGCCACAAAGACACATGTAAGCCATACATGTTTTACCTTCAACTGCCTATCCTCAATGGCTTTGTTCACAATGGATGACCATGCCCTCCTGATCTGAACATACCAAGCATGTGTTGACTATTTGCATGAGGTACTCTGATAAAGACTGTTTGTGTAGTCTGGTCTTGCTAGCACAAGCGATACCACAGCCTTGGGCATGTGGATAAAGGATAAGCAAGGTGTGGTGTGGTGTGTTGTAGAGTGCAGATTTTGTTAAAACAACTTCTGCACGTGGCTCTTACTTGCCTTTTGAGTATTTATTGTGAGTTTGAGGTGCATGGTAGAAGGTATAGGCTCATCACATTGGGCCCTTTAAGGATGTTGGGACGAGCTGTATTGCACAGCATGTTTTCTATTTGTAAGTGTTCAGCTTTAGTTTGTTTTCTGTGAATAATGTGTCCAGAGATTAAAGTTGTGCTTTTAGATCTGAAGAGTTGGTTGTAAGGTTGCTCATCTGTATGTTATTGTGGGGTCATCTGCATAGTTGAAGCAGGTAAGCTCCGACATGTTGATGCGGTACAACAGGAATGGTGTGTAAATGGTGAAAAAAGTGATGGCAGTCTGGATCCTTGGGGTGCCCCACATGTTAATGTGTATGCTGGTATCTGAAAAGGGGACGTAATGCTGCTTTCAGTTCTCTCCATGAGAAAAGGGGTTGAAGTGGGAGAATGGAAGACCAGGCTCCCGTCCTTCACCTCTCGCGCTTGGCCTAGAGGGTCACGACCCAGACACCCGCCACGAGAAGAGTTTGTCCATTTACCAGATGACCAAATACCCTGGTATAGGAACATACGGATGTGTCCATCTGCCTGCCCAACAGCCCGCACTGGCCATACCGACACCTGCGGCACGGACCAACTAGACTAAAATCTACACGTCGTTAGAGATGCCATGACGACCTAGACAACGGGAAGCACATCTGTACAAATATACACACTGGACATTCCCACACCGATCTACACGAAGAATATACTCAGTGCTATGACGTAGGCGACAGGCATATTCACGGACGTGCATCTTTATTATTTTTACATAGGCTTTCAGAATGCAGAAACGCAAGACGCGTCATGAACTCATCTACAAAGCTTGCTCATGCTTCTCTTGAAACCAGTTACCACCATAAGAAATATAATGAAGACACGATACTGGTCATGGAACTATATGCTACTATAACTTAAAGCACCTATGCACCAAACGGACCACTTATGCACCAGGCCCAAGTAGGCCTCAAACAAGAGCTCCCGTGGACATTAACAAAGCAAGAGTCTGGTTGCTGATCCTGCAGAAGGGGCCCGGTGAAACAACCAGCCAAGGTCGCGATGTTGCAAACCCACATTCCAAGAACAAAGCATCAAAGGCACGATGTTGCAACCTCGCACTCCGCGCAACAACGTTAAGGTCACACCTGCAAATTAAACCAGACACACAGTGGAAAAGCAATATTAATTGTGCAGAATTCTGCCTCAAACACGGTCCCTCCCCACGTGACCAAGCCGAACCTGATGAGATGCCAAACCCAGGAGAGAAAAGGCGTATGGGTCCCTCGCTACGAGACACAGGCAGATACACTTGAAAGGCTCAATGGACATCTGCAACAGTGGGAGCGGTCAGCCTTCCAACTATGAATAAATCCTCACATTGTCTGCACGTACCCATAGTGAAACATTGTTGCAATTGCAGGTACACCGAGAGCTGGGAACAGCGGTGGTCCCAGGCTGGGAAGCTCACGGGCGCACCAATCAGAACATGGGGCTCTTATCTCTGACGTCAGTAATATTAACCAATCCTCAGGAGTCTTCATGTAACAATTTTCATGTATCTAATTGTAGGGACAACCCAGATATATCACCTGACTACCCTTTGTCCACTAACATTGTCCTCTATATGTGTGCTATACTAACCCTACCACTCGAGCAACCAATTAAGAGTGGCGATAGGTTTTTTTTTAACTTTCTGAAGTGACGCAAATAGCGTGTCATAATACAGTAAAAAGGGCCTGCGAGCCCCACGATTGTGTGTGTGTCAGGACGGACGCGTACGCTCCTTGACCCATCCCTGCCGTTTTGTCTAATAAACAGCAGAGTCACCTTGCTCCTTGTGTGTGTCTCATACTCTATCTCATCTGGGATATACGGGAGGAGTTGGGGCCTCCCTGCCTGGAGGTCTGCGGACGGCCCGGCCGACCCCGGCAGAATTTCCCCCCGACAAGTTGGAGGCACTGCTGTTTAAGATCGACTTTTTATTTTTTACTTCGACTTTTTATTTTTACTTTTTCCAGGCACTCCCGTTGCGAGGAGGCCCGGCGGTGCGGCCCCCTCTGCCGTTGCCCCCTTCTGAGGACTACAGGACCATCGCGGAGCTGCGAGAAGACCGGACAGCGCAATCCGGATATTGTCCCTCGAGAGCCGGTTGAGAAGTATCCCGCCCGCGGTTGGCGAGTGTCCAGACGTGGTCCAGACGAGGGGAGGTGGCGAGCCGCTTGGAGGGGTGCACGCAGTCGAGCGGCCCTGCATCGAGAGAACTTGGTGAGCATGACACGCACAACAAGCAATGCGAAATTGTGAGGGAGGGGGGAGGAAGTAATTAGGGGAGGTGTTGTACAGATGCACGGCAAAGGTCTAACAACTCAGTGTTGCCAATGGAATGAATGGTAACGAAACGAGTGCGAGAGCAGTCAGCTACGTTACGCGAAAGAGGGAGGGCGGAGCACGAAAACATCACGTGCGGCCGCTCGTAAGGCACTGATTGGCCTAAGTCGTGACTACGTGTAAGGGTGGGGGTGTGTGTGGTTTCCTACGATTTGGCATTTATTGATCAATGAGTAGACGAGGATCCCTATTGTTCGAGCAAGAAACTCGATAGGTAGATGACGATTCCCTGTAGGCGGTGGCTAGTTGCCTAGTTGCCCAATACGGAAGATAATTGGCTGGTTGAGTCCTCCTGTTGAGGGCGTATCACACGCGAGGCGACGCAGCGTGCGCAGTCCGATTATAATATTGATTTGATTACCTTGTTCCAGGAGTGACAGGAAGACAGCTGTAGGGTTAGCGGGGGTAGATTGCAAGTGTATTTTAAACTTAAAAGAACATAATAAGAATGTACCAGTAGCTCGAAGAGATCGGTGACGTCACCAGTAGGGATTTAATAGGATATAGCGAACACAAGGAACTTTGGTTTTGGGAGTGGTGGGGAAGAGAAATGTGATAAGGGAGCGGACGTGGAGATAAACGATAAACGAGTGGATCGGGAAAAGGAGAAGGGGAAAGGGGCGTGGCTGCGCACGGAGAACGCCGGCCACGGTAAGTGTAAAAGGGGGAGGAGAACGGGGAAACAGGACGACGGTATAAGAGCGTCGTAAAGGGTACGCAGCCGCGGGAGGCTGCGTGCGCTTCGGCCGCAGGGGGCCGTAAGGGTGTAGTAACAGAAGGGAATAGACAAATGTAAAACCATACATAAAGGATTGTCGTAAGTCCCCATACTTACGGGGCCAGGTAAACAATATAAGGTTGTATATTGTAAACTACTAGTGAAGGGAAGGATAACAAGTGGAGCGCCACTATGTCATACGGGACAGGGTCGGGAGGTTGGGGGAACACCCTCACTACACCACTACAACACATATGCACCACACTGCCACCCCATAGGGAGAAATTAATTAAGTACAGTATAGAGTGGACCCAGGGGACGGATAACAAAATGTTAACACCATGGCCGCCTAATGGGAGTTTCGATCCATATGCCCAACATTCACTGCTAAACCATCTGCACAATACATACAAGGGGAAGAAGTTGGCAAACCATGTGGAGGTGTTTAACTTATGGAGGATGTTCCAGGGGTCCCGACCAGGACCAAATGGAATGTTCACTATGGGGGAAACACCGGAAGAAAAGGAGATTAAGAAAGAAGGAGAGGATGGGAAACAGGGGCGTGAAAGCACAAAGAATACGGGGAACGGAGGAGAGGGAGGAGAAAAGATTGTTAAATCAGACGACATAAAAAAGGAACCGAACAACGAGATACCCATAACACCGGGAGTGAAAACGGAGGGAGGAGGGTTGTACCCTTTAAGAGAATTAGGAGAAATAGAAGGACAGTTAAGGGCGGCTGAAGGATACTCGAACCCGGCATACAGCCCTCCACCATATGTGGCTCATAGGAAGATGCCAGTGGGGGAGGGGAGGATTGGAGAAGAGCAGACTGTAGAGATAGGGAATGATGAGTGGGTAGCTGCACAGATATTATTAAAATTACGAGGTTCACTAACTGGAGAAGAGAGGGAGGTAGTAAAGAGAACAGACGAGGATAGTGCAAGAGAGAGTGAATTGAGGGGGGAGGAGCTATTACGGCAAAAGGACGAGATTTTAGAGGAAAGATTAGCAAAGCTAAGGGATGAGCAGAATGAATTGATGAAACAGCTTGAGAGGGAGGAAAGTGAGAGAGTGAGGAAAAGGAAAGAAGGTAAGAACGAATTGGAAAAATTAAGGGAACAAAATGAGGAGCAAAGGAGAGAAGCTGAAAGGGTAAAAGCAGCAGCAGACAGGGTATCAAGAGTAGTGTTGAGAGAGAAGAAGAAGGAAGAAGAAGAAAGAGAAAAGGAAATGGCAATATGGAAGAGGAGGGTACTATCAGAGACAGCTAAGAAATATGAAGAGGGGAAAATAATAGAAAGTATAGTAGAGAGAGAAAGAGTGAAATGGGAAAGGAAGAAAGAGAATGAAAGAATATTGGAACAGATGAGCAACGAAGTGATGGAGGAATTGAAAAGGAAGAGGGAGGAAAATAGTAGGGAGATGGAGGAGAGAAGTGAAGGGGAAAGAGAAGGGAGGAGTAGGGAGAGTGAAATATGGGGGGATGTATATAGAAGTAGAGAAGTAGCAACAACATCAGCACTAGGGGGAGCAGTTGATAACAAAGGAAAAGGAGAAATAGACCTAATAGACTTAGAGACAGTAACAATAAAAGGGAAAAAGGCAGAGTGGGGGGTGCCATTTATGAATGATTTTTGCAGTGAGGAGGAAGAAGGAGTGGAGAGAGAAGGAAGAAAGAGTGAAAGGGAAAGCTTAGATAAGCTATACCTCACTCGAACAAACATAGACTCGCCATGGATCAGTAGGAGAAGGGAGGACTTGGAGAGAAGTGAGGAGGGAGTGAAAGGACTAGTGGAAAGACAAACCCATGAAACCACACCATCCCCATCTCCATCACGCCCTCCCCCATCGCACCCTACATGCTCAACCACCGCACGCTCGCTGCGCAGAATAAAGCTCGCGCCCTTCATGGACGAACTGACACCCTATGCATGTCGGCTTAGAGACCTCCCTAGTCGCAGGCAAGACAGGCAAATAAACACGCCCACATTAATTACAGGAAATGACGAAAGGGGAAAGGATGGAGAAGGAGTTAGGAGCAGGGGTAATAAGGACGGAATTGAAGAGGTAAAGGAACCGGAAGAAGAGGAGGGGTGTGAGGACTCGATATTGTGGAACATAAAGGGTGACACAAGACACAACTTAATGCCACTGTTGGAGAGAGGAGGGGTTAGACCACAGTACGTCCCTTGGAAGCATACGGATAAGGAAAATATAAAATGTAGGCTCCCATCACTAAGTGGAGGTGCGGGTAAGTGGATATATGAAATGGAAAAACACACCGCAGGACAGAAACTAGCAGTAGGAGATGTAAAAGGCCTGTTAATATCAATATTAGGGGATAGAGCGGATGACATTTGGAAGAGAGCGGGATTCCATGGGGTAACAATAACAAACACATCGCATGATGGGGCACCATTTGCAAACTGCAGACATGCGCTATGGCAGGCACTGAGAGTACAGTACCCAGACACATCAGACATAGGAGCAATTACTTCCCGTAAGATGCGTGAGAATGAGGATCCTGTTGATTATATCCAGGATATCCAAGAGAAGTGGCGCATGGAAACTAGAGAACAATGGGACAAAACACCAGCCATATTTTATCATATACTAGTACAAGGGCTCCCAGAAGGAGTTCAGAAACAACTAAAGAAAGTAGTGGGAATGGAAGCAAAACCATGGCCAGAAATACAACTGACTATAGTACATCACTGCAGGACATGGCAAGGAAAAATGAAACAAAAGGAAGAGGACAGGAAAACAGAAGAGGCTAAACTAGTACAGAAAAAACTTTATAAATACACAACGGAAGGGGCACTAATAACTACGCCCACACCAATGGCCCAAAGCCCCACACAAGTAGTGGCTGCACAAGATTCTGCTCAAATAGCACCTCCACAGACTATAACACAACAAGTCCCGCCACTGCAATTACACGCACCAAACATGGGAGGAGGGTACCCAATGCAAGGAGCTGGGTATTATAGTTATAATAGGGGGAGAGGAGGATTTATGAGAGGGAGAGGATACGGATATAATGCCCAACAGCAGGTGGGAGGACTTAGAAATTCCTACCCCACAGGGCAACCAGTATACCAGGACAACACAGGGAGCTTCCCATGGCAAAGCAGGGAACCACCCGTGTGTTGGAGTTGTGGGTTATTAGGACACATGTCACGTACGTGTAGGGTCAGGTCAGGAACACCAGCATGGAATGAACAGGCACAACCTAGGACCTCACAAGAACAGCAGGGCATACAACAACAGCAGACGTTACAACAAGGAAGTGACCCACAACAACAACAAATAACACAACAACAGCCACTGCCACAACAACAAGTAACGCTAACACAGCAACCCCAAACTCAACAAACGCAATTGGGTAGGGTGACGGTCTTGGGGCCCAACCCTTACACAGGGAATGGCCAATCATTGTACCCACAATAGGACAGCCCACAGACGGCCTTGGTATGTCCCATCCTGTCAGTAACACCTAATAGTGCGGAGGAGCCACGCATAGAGGTAACGATAGGTGACAAAAAATTATCATTCCTTGTTGACACCGGGGCAACCCGGTCTTGCATAAGGGAAGGTAAATTTAAGATGTCAGGCGAAGCCATGAACACCCAAGGATTTTCTGGGGCTAAAGGGTTAGTTCCCTTTACTGATAACGTTCCCTTATCTATTGGAGATTATGATCTGTCGGTTCCACTTTTATATTATAGTGCCTCACCAGTGAATATACTGGGGAGGGACATAATGAACAGGTTGAATATGACGATCTCCTTTACAGAGGATGGCATAATTTGCTCTACTCCAGGGATTAACATGCTCGCAGCACGACAGATTATGCAAGCATACTGTGGACAGACAGCGATTAGGGCGGAGCCAGTAGATGGCGAGCTATTCCAGTATGGAACAGACATGGCGTTTGCATGGATGCCAGGGATAGAAGGGAAGATATGGAGGAGGCCAGCAGCCTATCTGTTCCGACCAGAAACACCTGTTAATGAACCAGAAGGAAAGGTGTTTGTAATGGACATTGAGAGCATTATTGCAACAGCTGATTATATTGCTGTACATGCCCAAGATAAAGAAGGGAGAGCATGGAGGGCAGTGATAGCACTAGCAGAAGGATGTAGGCTGACCCAGGTGTCAGATGAGGAGCTGTTCTCAGAAGAAAAGGAGGAAGGTGAAATGGTGTTCATGATGAGTGTAGGAATATGGCTAAGAGTGGCTCACAAACAAGTAGCACAGAAAATTGCAATGGCACTTGAGGCACCCGCATGCACCCCAGTCCCCTTCTTTGAGGAGGATATGTCAAGGGTGCCCAAATCATTATGGACTATTAGCCCTTATGATGTGGGATGCATAAAAAGCATAGGGGGTCTAAGGATAAAATTGAAAAAAGGTGCAATACTACCAAGAGTGAAACAGTACCCACTGTCAAAAGAGGCAGATGAGGGCATATATGAAACCATAACGGCCCTTATAAACAATGGCATATTGGTCCCCTCAGAGTCACCCTGTAACACGGCTGTGTACCCAGTGCGCAAGGCTAAAGGGGGGTCTTGGCGCTTCATACAGGACCTTAGGCCCTTGAATAACATAGTAGAAGCAGAGTATCCAGTAACAGCAAACCCGGCCACAATATTGTGTGGCATTCCAGCAGAAGCATCACGGTTTACAGTGATTGACCTTAAAAATGCTTTTTTCTCAATACCATTACACCCAGACTCACAAGATTTGACAAGCTTCACTTACCGAAATACAAAGTGGAAACATACCAGATTGCCACAGGGGTATTGTGAATCACCCTCAATTTTCAATAGAGTAATACAGATGGATTTGGGTAACGTTGAAGTGGAAAGCACAGTGTTACAGTATGTGGATGACATAATAATTTGCAGTACAAACGAAAGTAAATGCAGAGAGGACTCCTTAAAAATGTTGACGATATTGGCTGAAAAAGGGTACAAGGTAGACATGAATAAGATACAATACTGTCAGGAACAGGTACTTTACATTGGCCAACTGATATCCCAACATGGAAGAAAGATTGCACCACAAAGAGCACAGGCCATTTCAAGCACTCCAATGCCACAGACTGTGAGAGAACTGCAGCAATTTCTGGGGCTGTGCAACTAATGTAGAGCATGGGTATTTGATTACAGTTCATACATAGGACCCCTGCTTGAGGGTTTGAGAGAAGCAAATAAAGGGGAGAAAAAGTTGAGGTGGACTATGGAAATGAGGGAGGCCTTTGATGAATTGAAAGACGCGATATCAACTGCTCCGGTACTGGCATCCCCAGACTATGAGCGACGATTCTTTATATTTTCACATTGCGACTCAGCAGTGATGAAGGCAGTATTGGCCCAAAAAACGAGCATGGGCTATAAACCAGTAGCATTTTACAGCGGTCACTTAGACCCTGTGATGTTAGGTCACTTCCCTTGCGAACAAGGTCTCGCTGCAGCTGCTTTTGCAGTGGAAAAAGCATCAGCAATAACCATGGGGTGTCCAACTACACTGTTTGTGGAACATGCACTATTTGCAATATTGAATAAACCTAAGTCCACACTAACAACGCAGAGGGCATCAGGTTATGAGTTCATTTTGTCTAGAGCTGAACTAGCAATTGTTAGATGTAGCACGGTTAACTCTGCAAGGTTCCTAGCAGAAGTAATTGAGGAGGGAGATTACTCCCATGACTGCACCCAAATAACTGAAATGTACTCGTGTACTAGAAAAGTTGAAGAAAACGCACTAGAGGGAGGTGAGCTTTTGTTTATTGATGGGTCATCAACTATTGATCAAGGAGATGGGATAAGGAGGACTGGGGCAGCAGTGGTAAAAATGATGGAGGCGCCGGTGTGTGTGGCTATGAAATGTGTACAATTACCACAGCATTATTCTGCTCAAGCCGCGGAACTGGTTGCACTAATATTGGCATTGAAGGAAAGTTTTTACAAGCGAGTAACCATATATTGCGACAGTGCATATGTTACATCCACTGTCCACTCAGGGCTATCAAAATGGAGAAGAAGAGGGTTTAGGAGAGCTGATGGCACTCCAGTGCAACATGCCCTCTTATTGGCTGAACTAATTGAAGTAATAAACGACCCCCAAGAACTAGCCCTAGTAAAATGCACCGCACACGCCAATGGTGAAGATCACGTCTCAAAAGGGAATGCAGCAGCAGACGCACATGCGAAATATGCTGCATACTTTGGTGAGATATGGAACCCCACAGACTCACAGAGAGGGAGAGGGAGGGGAATGGCTAGGGAGATGTTGATAAGAGAAGGGTACACCCATCTTCCAGCCACACAGATTATGGAGCTACAAGCGGCTGCACCAATGGCTGAAAAAGAAATATGGGTAAAAAGAGGATGTACAATGTCACCAACCGACGCACTATGGCGCCAGGGTGGCACTGGGAAAGTTGTAATACCGTTGGCACTTTTAAACACCGCCCTGAGCCAATTACATCACCCAGCCCATACAGGCAAGGAAATAATTGCAGCACGAATTAGAGAAGATTGGTTCTGTCCTGAGTTAAATTCTCATGTGTCAAATTTTATCAGCAATTGTCTCACATGTCAGCAGTTTACGGCCGGTCATACCCTAAAGGTGATAAGAGGTACCATACCCCGGCCAGAGGGACCTTTTCGGCACATTCACATTGACTATGTTGATATGATCAACATATGTCAAGGTAATAGGTATATGATTGTAGTAGTATGTCCATTTTCTAGGTGGATTGAAGCAGGGCCCTGTTCACACCCAGATGCATTTAGAGCAGCCAAATTCCTAGTAAGGGAGGTATTCCCCAGGTGGGGAGTGTGCGAGGTGTTAAGGTCAGACAATGGCCCACATTTTGCAAACGAAATGTTCCAGCATATCACATCCTTGCTGAGCATAAAACATAAATTTGCATGTGCATACCACCCCAGGCTAACGGTATATGTGAACGCCTGAATGGCCTATTGAAGGAGGCAATTGCAAAAAAACAACAAACAACAAAGAAAAGCTGGTTGTATTGCCTTCCATTAGCCCTATTTGAATTGAGGAATAGGCCAGGGTCCGACCACCACCTCACCCCTCACGAGGTGGTTACTGGACGTCAAATGCGCCTTCCCCTAACGCCAACGTCAAGGGCATTCACTGACCACGAAAGTTCAGCAAGTGTGTTAGGTGATGAAATGTATCAATATGTGTCTTCTTTGATTAGTAGTGTTGTGTTTGTGTCTCAACAGCTCGAGCGCACACGGGGCGGGTCTACCAGCAATCAAGAAGAAGGCGCCAGTATAGAATTGGAAAAGGAGAACTTGTGCAAACTTGCCAAGGGTGACCACGTGCTACTTCGCAATTTCAATAGGAAGTGGAACGATAAGAGGTTCACTGGCCCCCATCTGGTAGAGGACGTATCAACAAGAGCAGTAAAACTAAAAGACAAGCGTGCCTGGAACCACCTACATGATGTAAAGATCTACAAACTGCAGACCCGCCCCAGCGCCAACGACAGGTCCAGTGGAAGAACAGCAACAACATCCCCGACAGAGGAAGGAAGTTCTACCACAGACAACGACCCAATTGTTCCCTTACCGTGTCACTACCCAGCTTCCCCGGAGACAATAACTGACGAAGAAAGGGGTGATCCCCATACTGCCCACCCCATGGTCACACGCTCAAGGAGTAAAAATACTTCCGCCATCTGAGCCCAAACCCCCCGCCCATTGACCCCCAAGTATAGTTATAACTGAACTGAAAGACATTGCCTCACAAATACACATGTAAACACGTGAATGTTCTCTTTTTCTCTCGCACATACAGGAACTGCGTATTATTGTATTGTTAAGAAAATAGCTTACTAACAAGTTCACTGCCCAGGTGTAGATGGTACTCCCAGACGATAACTACCCAGAAGAATTGTCACACCAATTTGTATACGAAATAAAAAGGCCAACGTACCTAAAAAGGAGAAGGGTGCGTGTCTACTACACAGCATTCCTCTTGGCCATAGAATATTCCATGCCCCACCTCCGCCCATACTTGCCGATCCTAAGAGACAGATCACTTAGAGTAGCGTGGGAACAGCTCTTCGCCTGGGCACTGAATGACTATTTGATAGGGAGAGCTTAAAGGAAACAAAAAACTAACATTTAATAACAAGCATTTTGAGAATTTTCAGGAGGGCAACTTTAACGTCGCAAGAATACGCTGCCAGGACTGCAGCAAGGTAAGAGCAAAATGCCGGTGAGATTAGCATATGTAATAAAAGTAATAGGGATTTTGATGATCACCGGGTTCTTGGCTGCCTCTGTATGGCAGTACAGCTATGCTATTAATTTTATTGCTGCACCTAAACCTAATATACCCCCGTCCCCTGCTGCAACAGGTGTTACGTCAGGTGATAGTAGTAACCTTGCACCCAAGCAAAATAGAGTTAAACGCAGCACATACTCAGACAATAAAGGTATTGATAATTATATACAAGATTCAGCACACGTCACAAACAACATATGGTACCAACACATGACCCGCATTGGTAAGCAGACAACTGAGGACAGCTGCTACGTTTGCTCATTAATACCATACGCCATGAGTGCTTCACGAACATTTGTTGCCACAGAAATTGATGAAAAGACAGCACAATGCGTAATATACTTGGCACTGTTCCAAACGAAAGGAAGATTTCAAGGGACGGTAGTGCACATGACATGGAAAACACGAGACTCATATCCATATGAAAATAACTTCCTCAAGACCTATTTGAGTTACCACAAGAGCAGTTTACATGCTGAAGCATTCAGATACATAACAAGTGGCCCTGTAAAAGGAGAAACAAAGAAAGTAACACTGCAGTATCTACCATGTGATTGGTACGCCACTGAAGTTCCGGGTAAACAAGGATGTTGGGAGAGGCCGCTGGTGACGATAACAGGAAAGGTGTATCTGGACAACAGCTGGGAGATAGGAGTGATTGGCAGCAACATGATAACAAAAGAAACTATCTCAACTATCGAGGCCCACAATCACCGATGTTGGACGACGTGGATCAAGTATGTACCAATGCTCACGTGGGTAGAAACAGATGAAGACCCAATAACAATACTACCGCTGACTGCGCCCAAGGTATGCTACCAGCATAAAGGAGAGGTGGACGTAGGATATAACACCAATTGTGCAAGTGTGATGGAGTTACCTGAGGGGGGAGCAGGAACAGCAGTAATAATGGACCATTATTGGGCCTGTGGAGAAAAGGCATACCATACACTGCCCCCCCTGTGGAATGGTGTGTGCACAATGGTGCACGTCAATGTACCATCACTAGTGGTACCTAAGAAGCATGTCAATGTGGCGAACTTTCCCAAAATGGATGAAGGGGACAAGAGAAAAAAGAGATCTGCACCACTTCAGGAGGAGCAAGGGAACAGGACCAACAGCAATGATACTGTCCTAAATGGAAGAAAAAGACAAGGAGAGCCACTGACAGGAAATTACCTGTGGGGAAGGTCGGAAACGGAACTAACCTCCATACCGCCAGAACACAGACTATTCAGCAGAGCAGCAATGTTCATCTCCTCAATAATACACCCGGGACTGCAGGCTTACGCAAACGCGAAATGGCTCCAAATAACTAGATGGGAACTAATGATGACCATCAATTCTACAGTAAATGGGTTTAACGCAATAAAAGAGGAGCTGCGAGCTATAAGAATGGTAGCACTCCAGAACAGATATGTATTGGACCTTCTCACAGCAATGGAAGGAGGAGTTTGTGCAAAGATAGGATAATCATGCTGCACGTTCATACCTGCCAACGATGCAGATAATGGTACACTGACGGAAGCAGTTTCACAATTGGCCCAGATGCACTCCAAAATGATGGATGAAAGTAACGGTGTAAACAAGGATAAGAGCTGGTTTTCAATATTATGGTCATGGATGCCATCCTGGCTGTCAGATGGACTGAAAATAATAGTGGGTTGTACTATTTTGGCTGGAGCTACGCTGATCATAATTAGATTTTGGAAGGCCCGGAAGGTACGCACCACTGACGAGTTGCTCGAAATGGTGGGAATGCTCCCCCTGATGCCAGCAGATGACGGCCAACATACAGGTGTGATAATACAGGAGAGGGAGAAGTTGCGCACCCAAATCATCACCAACCATCTAGACCCACCATCAGTGAAGATCGAGAACCCAAGAAACCCCAGGAGTTACATAGGGAAATGGGTATACTGTACTCCTGGAGGAACCTGTGAATATATGTATTGGTCATTTGAAGATCATGTAAACCATTATGGACATCTAGGAGGAATAACTAAGATATGGCGAGTAAGAGGAGATAACGAGAAGGATATGTTTGTGGTCGACAAGTCGACCAGAGGGGGGACTGAAGTGGGAGAATGGAAGACCAGGCTCCCGTCCTTCACCTCTCGCGCTTGGCCTAGAGGGTCACGACCCAGACACCCGCCACGAGAAGAGTTTGTCCATTTACCAGATGACCAAATACCCTGGTATAGGAACATACGGATGTGTCCATCTGCCTGCCCAACAGCCCGCACTGGCCATACCGACACCTGCGGCACGGACCAACTAGACTAAAATCTACACGTCGTTAGAGATGCCATGACGACCTAGACAACGGGAAGCACATCTGTACAAATATACACACTGGACATTCCCACACCGATCTACACGAAGAATATACTCAGTGCTATGACATAGGCGACAGGCATATTCACGGACGTGCATCTTTATTATTTTTACATAGGCTTTCAGAATGCAGAAACGCAAGACGCGTCATGAACTCATCTACAAAGCTTGCTCACGCTTATCTTGAAACCAGTTACCACCATAAGAAATATAATGAAGACACGATACTGGTCATAGAACTTTATGCTACTATAACTTAAAGCACCTATGCACCAAACGGACCACTTATGCACCAGGCCCAAGTAGGCCTCAAACAAGAGCTCCCGTGGACATTAACAAAGCAAGAGTCTGGTTGCTGATCCTGCAGAAGGGGCCCGGTGAAACAACCAGCCAAGGTTGCGATGTTGCAAACCCACATTCCAAGAACAAAGCATCAAAGGCACGATGTTGCAACCTCGCACTCCGCGCACCAACGTTAAGGTCACACCTGCAAATTAAACCAGACACACAGTGGAAAAGCAATATTAATTGTGCAGAATTCTGCCTCAAACACGGTCCCTCCCCACGTGACCAAGCCGAACCTGACGAGATGCCAAACCCAGGAGAGAAAAGGCATCTGGATCCCTCGCTACGAGACACAGGCAGATACACTTGAAAGGCTCAATGGACATCTGCGACAGTGGGAGCGGTCAGCCTTCCAACTATGAATAAATCCTCACATTGTCTGCACGTACCCATAGTGAAACATTGTTGCAATTGCAGGTACACCGAGAGCTGGGAACAGCGGTGGTCCCAGGCTGGGAAGCTCACGGGCGCACCAATCAGAACATGGGGCTCTTATCTCTGACGTCAGTAATATTAACCAATCCTCAGGAGTCTTCATGTAACAATTTTCATGTATCTAATTGTAGGGACAACCCAGATATATCACCTGACTACCCTTTGTCCACTAACATTGTCCTCTATATGTGTGCTATACTAACCCTACCACTCGAGCAACCAATTAAGAGTGGCAATAGGTTTTTTGTTAACTTTCTGAAGTGACGCAAATAGCGCGTCATAATACAGTAAAAAGGGCCTGCGAGCCCCACGATTGTGTGTGTGTCAGGACGGACGCGTACGCTCCTTGACCCATCCCTGCCGTTTTGTCTAATAAACAGCAAAGTCACCTTGCTCCTTGTGTGTGTCTCATACTCTATCTCATCTGGGATATACGGGAGGAGTTGGGGCCTCCCTGCCTGGAGGTCTGCGGACGGCCCGGCCGACCCTGGCAGAATTTCCCCCCGACAGGGTGATCCTGCATAGAGCTTCTCCCTTAAGGCCAATATCTCACAATCCTTTTAGAAGAATCTTGTGGAACTGATTAAAAACGTGGTGGCAGGTTGTCCAGAAGGATGAGTGTTCTCTGGGAATTGTCATCTGTGATGTGTTAATTCTATTGTAGATTTAAGACAGAGCTGTGTGCATCCCATATTGGTATAAAGCTGTTCTGTCCCAAATGGAAAGGATAGTTTGTCCCAACGATATCCGACGGTTGACCATACATGATTTCATTATTAATAGTACTTTTCTGCAGAACATTTAATATTGGAATTATGTTTAAGAGGACAAATTTCCAAAACTGGTTGTTTCATTTTGGAAACCCTTGTTTTCTGCTGTGACATGTTAATAAATAACAAATAAAGGAAATAAAGAAAATGTATAATATTGTATTTCCTTAAAATAGACACAAATATTGTCTCAATAACTGGAACAGGTTAAAGGGTTAAAGAAATGCAATATATGTGTGACATTACCATAAACATTTAGAAGATTTCATTATACTTAACGGTTCATTGAGCCTTCATAAATAGCACCATAGAAACAGGATTGTTGTGTTTGGATTACATGAACGTTTATCAGTGTCTGTGGGCCTCATTACGACCCTGGCAGTCCAGGAACTACGGTACTGGTAAGCATGCCAGTACTGCAATTCCCGGACCGCCACACTACGAGTAGCGGTCGCGGGTGCCGCACATCCCGCCAGGTTTTTCCTGGTGGGCATTGTGGCACCCGCAAGCACAACTCGACAGATGCACCGGCACAGTTCATGATGGTGCCGGTGCATCCGACGTCCCCATCCCCATTCAACCCTATGGGTTAGAATGGGGATGGGGAGGCCCTTGTTTCTGGCACCCGAAAATGGGCAACTACCAGGTCCGCCGAACTCGGTATCACCCGGTTCTTGGCCATTAATGGGTGTTGGAAAAAATGCAACTCCGGCAGCAGCCCGCCACGGCTAACGTCAGAGTTGTAATGAAGCCCATATCACAAATAAAAAGTGATAAGACCCCACTATGACGTCACAACAGCGATTTATGAAAGTCATAACTAGCTGCAGTTATGTCACACATTCACCCTCATATGAACGTGTGCCACTCTTCAAAACACTGAACATGTTCGAATGGCTATGCTGTACCAAGCACACATTTTGCGTCCAATCCTGAAACTGCACTTCAAACAAGTGGCTCCACAAATTAAACATAGGCCAGACCTTGACTACATTACAAAGGGAGGGCAAACTCTATTCCAAAATACAAGACCCCATTTAAGAAAAGGACCACTGTTTTCAACCAGCTCACTTTCAGACCTTCCAAAATGATTAGCATGCTGCAACACTTCATGTGGCTGCAGAGTGGCTGCAGAGTGGCAGTCTCTGCAGTGGCTTGCGAGTTCCTGCTGGTTTCCTGTGTTTTGGAGTCTGTCTCCAGTTTCTACTACCGAGAGGGCTGAACTTTTACTCAAAACCCCTCTTTCCTGCGGAGCGGCCGCGGAGTGGCTGCAGAGTGGCAGTCTTTGCAGTGGCTTGCGAGTTCCTGCTGGTTTCCTGTGTCTTGGAGTCTGTCTCTAGTTTCTACTACCGAGAGGGCTGAACTTTTACTCAAAACCCCTCTTTCCCACGGAGCGGCCGCGGAGTGGCTGCAGAGTGGCAGTCTCTGCAGTGGCTTGCGAGTTCCTGCTGGTTTCCTGTGTTTTGGAGTCTGTCTCCAGTTTCTACTACCGAGAGGGCTGAACTTTTACTCAAAACCCCTCTTTCCCGCGGAGTGGCTGCAGAGTGGCAGTCTCTGCAGTGGCTTGCGAGTTCCTGCTGGTTTCCTGTGTTTTGGAGTCTGTCTCCAGTTTCTACTACCGAGAGGGCTGAACTTTTACTCAAAACCCCTCTTTCCCGCGGAGCTGCCGCGGAGTGGCTGCAGAGTGGCAGTCTCTGCAGTGGCTTGCGAGTTCCTGCTGGTTTCCTGTGTTTTGGAGTCTGTCTCCAGTTTCTACTACGGAGAGGGCTGAACTTTTACTCAAAACCCCTCTTTCCCGCGGAGCTGCCGCGGAGTGGCTGCAGAGTGGCAGTCTCTGCAGTGGCTTGCGAGTTCCTGCTGGTTTCCTGTGTTTTGGAGTCTGTCTCCAGTTTCTACTACCGAGAGGGCTGAACTTTTACTCAAAACCCCTCTTTCCCGCGGAGCGGCCGCGGAGTGGCTGCAGAGTGGCAGTCTATGCAGTGGCTTGCGAGTTCCTGCTGGTTTCCTGTGTTTTGGAGTCTTTCTCCAGTTTCTACTACCGAGAGGGCTGAACTTTTACTCAAAACCCCTCTTTCCCGCGGAGCGGCCGTGGAGTGGCTGCAGAGTGGCAGTCTCTGCAGTCTATGGCAGCTAGGGCAGGGCGGCTTGCGAGTAGGAAAAGCCGCGCTCCCCGAGTGACTCAATTGTCTGCCGCCGCGGTGACCAAAAAGACTTTGACATCGGCGGGATTTCCTACCCCCGCCACTCACCCGGAGTCAACACCACTGCAACCTGATACCCCAGGTCCCCGATTGCGGAGCGCCAAATCAAAGATGATCCAGGTGCCTAACCAGCCCAACCAGCCTCGCTCAGATCTCGAGGCAGACTCTTCGGTGCTAAGGCTGGTTTCCATCATACCTGGACCGTCTGCAGCAGTGAACCAGGGTCTGGGAGCACGCCAGATGGATGCCCGGGATGCCCGGGAGTTTGTACCGTCAGCTTGGACACCAGTTTGTCTTCCTGCCGGTCCCCAGTCAATGGAGAAGTCCCCCGAGACCGCCAGTCACCGTCTGCCGTGTGAAGCATTTACGGAGTTGCCCCTCGGAGGAGAGGAAGCGCCGTATGTCGAAGGTGAGGAGGGTCTGGTGGGTCTGGTGGGTGAAGATGGGACGGCGGGCGGCAAGCGGCCTCCCGCTGACCCTCCGTGCTTGTCACGTACAGGCGCCTGTAGCCCCAGTTGCCAGGCGGGCGACGAGGTCAGTGGAGACGCAGCGCCAGTAGATGATCCACCAGTTCCGATAAGTTTGGACGCTAACCGGCTTATAGTGGCACCGATCCTGCACCCTTCCCCCCCAGACGTCGGTGGCCCCCTGGAGGTGGACGTGTTGGAAGGAGCGAAACGAGCGGTCTCAATTGAAGCGGCTCCGCCCGACATGGGATTGTTCGACCCTCTGATAAGGGCTGCGAGAGTCGACAGGGCAACCAAATCAGCTCAGGTCCCTATACATGTCTCACATCCAAAAAAGAGAGGAAGACTGATCCGCAAGAAACGATGTGCACATTCACACCAAAAGCTGGGGATAAAAGCCCAGCAAACACAGCGCCCTAGACATTCCTGCGCTTCGTCAAACCTTCAGTATAATCAGCAGAAGGATGATACAACACAACTGTCGGTGAACAACAGATTCTTCGCAAATCTCCTAAAAAAGAAAGCCCCACCATTAGGGGAACTTTCGGATGCGGAGATTTTAGAAGTAACAGCGGATCAAAACGCTCCGTTAAATGTTATGAGAGGCTCTCCTAACTCGCGTCCAGCTTTCTCACTGAAACCTCCACGCTTCTCCTTCGCAGGACCTGTGGAAGAAGCAAACATCAGGTGGCACTTTGGCTCCCCCCGAACTGGTGCACCACCCCCGCCAATGCCATCTACCAAGTTTACATCCGACCCGGAGAGAGCTACTAACTTTTCAAACCCCCAATCAGCATCGGCTGAAGGCATGGCCCTTGAAGCAACGGGCCCCCTTGCCAGGCCTCCGCCGGTTGGGTTGACGGTCTCAGCAGCCACATCTTCATCAGCCAAGTCTTTTCTGCAAAAACAGGCCCGCTTAAGTTCTCCGGTGACCACCCTCATCGATTTAAACAGTGTTGAAGATCCGCCTTCACTTACCCCCATGGAAATGAAATAGAAATCAGCGTCTCGGCTCCTCTAACGCCGGATCAATTTGATCAGGGGTCCATCGAGATGCCTGGTTCAGAGAAGCAAGGGAAAGTCTCGGCTCCAATCGAGCCTCATACGCAAGGAAAGGGCTCTGCAATGGCGGCACAAACAAGCTACGGGACCACCAGTCCTTCTATTGGCCAGCTGCATGGGAGCACCCAAACGGTACCTAGCTTAACGAGCCCCACACATTCAAACGAGAATGGAGGAAAGACCACAAAAGACACCTCGCCAAAAAAGACGGACTTAAGACTTATTATGTCAACTGTAACTCTGGCCATGGCTCCTTTTTGTAAACTATATGAGTCAATAAACGACTCAATGAGAGACCACACCTCCATTATAGCGATGATGAATAGCCGTCTAATTTTTTTGGAAGGCTACATCAACGCTCTGAACAGCAAAATGGAAAAGGGCACCAAAGACGAGGAGTTCGTTCAGTCCTCAGCACAATCAACGAAAGGCCCCCTGGTGGATGCCAGTTCCCAGACCCCGGCCCCAAGTCCGCAACCTCAACTTGATGAACCGAGAACAACTGTCAGTTACGTGCCCCGGTGCGAGGGTCTGAAAACGATCAAGCCAAAGTCCACCAAGGCCAAGGGAAATGGAGCAATATGTGATGACCCGAATGAGATCATCATAGACCAGGGGCATGTTCCGGACACGAATGTAAAGGAGGCTACTTCTGTAACAAAAGGTCCTCCTACCGCCCAAAAGCAAATGATTATAAATTTCTTCCCCCCCAACCGACAATTAACAAAGCACAATCGGCGAGAGACCAAGGTGAAAAGAACCGCGGGTCTGAGACCCCCCCTTAATTGTGAAACATCAAAATCAGTGGCCGAACTGGAAACTACAAGTCTGATGTCAGGACACAACGAACTAGATAGTGCTCCCGTAAACAAGGAATCAGAGCATATGATTAACGAGGACTTATTGAACTGCAGTGTTTATACTCTATCTGACGATCAGGAATCAACAAATAATTTTCGCCATATGGATAAGGAGCCCTCGCCCTTCTGTACTTTGGAAAGTCGCTGTAAGAAGCTTCAAAAAAAGTGTAGCTGGGGGGCGGGACTGTCGAAAGACAGCAGCCCCAAAAGGCACCATACTAACTTCCAAGAAGTGAAAAGGGGAGAGCCCAATTTCGAAAATTCTCGCTTAAGACCGGGGGAAAGAAGACCTGACTCTCCTCCAAGATCTAGTTCCCCGTCTGTAACTAAATGAGTGTACGCCACCCGGGACAAATGGTTTGCGGAAAATCGATCTTCCCCAATTACAAATACGAAAGACAAGCAAAAGCTGCACCTCTCCACCGCTGATGTAAACAAAGGACGAGGGTCAACGGCATATGCTTCTAAATCAAAACGAAATTTCAAAATCGAACAGCTGTCAAATAACAGAAATTACGTGATATTAAATAGAAGCTACCTGCTACAACTGCTCAAATGTATACCTTCGCTCAGGAAAATCGAATCAAATGACCTTACCAGGGTCGAACCCTTTCACCAAGGAAAAATGGCATGCGCTTATCTGTACGTGCAAACAAATTGGGCCAAAGTGAGAATCTCAGAGGCGGCGGAACAACTATTAAAAATGGGTTTTGACCTGTTTGAATTGGAAGAGAGTGCACTATTTACCCCTCCCACCAAATCTGCAGATTTAACAAATCCAACTACACCACGCACCGCAGTTGTGAAAAGTAACAAACCACAATTGTGCTCTAGACCTGGCAAGGAGAGAGGATTCCGACAAATTTGTACACACAATGAACAAGTTTTACAGATGGCCTCCCCCCGGTCTTCTTTTTGGAATCCCAGTGGCAAAGAGGAGAGCCAGTGTCTTAAAATGGCAACAAAGACAGACGGAATTGCCCTAAATGATCCTTTGGGTACAGGAAGATGCCCTCAAGGACCCAGGTTGAGAATTGTAAGGACCATACATCAAGTACCGGAGGGCAATGAGTCCGGCACCCATGAACCCCAACAACAAGTTCCACTAGCTGAACAATGGGCATGGCTGCCCAACGCTCTGACGATAAACAAGATCAAATAGCAATTTGTCGCGTGTACGTCTGCACCACTCGCCTCTACACAACAAACCGGTAAACCAAATATCTCCCTGGGGTCATGGAATACACGTGGTTTCCAGCATTTAACGAAACAAGGAGACCTAAACTTGGGATGTTTAGATATCATCTGTTTGCAAGAAACCTGGATGACAGAACCCCCCTCCATAGACGGATATGATTTGACATTCGCTCCAGCTGTTAAAGGACCCTTTGGCAGACCGTCATCAGGCCTTATAACTGCAATTCGCTGTGGATCCGGTTTACACTTAAAAAACACTTTGAGAGTGTCATCCCACTTATTGATCACAGAAGCTATCTGGAGTGTGGCAGAGGTGGAAAAGAGAACGTCCAGAACACAACCCTTAATCATTTTCAATGCATATTGGAACCCTGCGATTATGACTGACTCATTCTTCTTAGCACTGATTGAGGACTCAGTCGATGAAGCACGAATAGGGTGTCCTGAGGCCCTGCTGATCATCTGCGGAGATCTAAACGCTACCTGGTCACCACCTGATTCTGCCGATGACCCACCTCTTTTTTCGACTCTAAGAAGTGAACGCGGCGTGGCTTGGCTGTCGTTGATGTCATCTTGTGATCTGCTCTGTGCTGAGGATTTATTCCCAAGAGATGAGAGGCCGCCCACCTGGGAAAGAGGCAACTCCTCAGCGGACCTCGACCACATCTTCGTAAGCAGGCTCTTGGCAGCGTTGACCACTTCGTTCGAGGTACGCAGGTCCTCGGCCAGTGACCATAACCTGCTTGTACTGGAATGGAAGACTACAAGGCCAGTAAACTCAGTTATGCCAGCACAAGTGGAGCTGAATTACCAGCAAAATCGTTTAAGACTCTCAGAATCATCAATCTCAAAGATCCAGGCTAAATATCTGGCAATTGGAAATGAGGACAACCGTTTGAGTGACCCGCAAGTACCAGACTATCAACCTCTCTTGGTTCCTTTTAGAGCTAAATTTGCCGGCCTCAGACACAACAACGACTGTGTTAGACATCAATACAGTCAAGAACTGGTCCTCAAACGGAGATCGGTAAGACAAGCTAGAAGAAAATGTGCCGCTCTTCCCTCACTTGAAAATCAGGCAGTCCTGGATCAAGAAAAGAAATCCTACAAATCATGGCTTAAGCACCACCGTAGCAAATTCTACCAACAAGATGCTGAAGCGATGCTGAAGCTTGTAAGCGGCCACCACCCCCGCGAATTCTGGGCTCTCCTAAGATCCTTTTTGTCGCCCCACGAGATTTTACCATCCAATCCCATCGGGGAAAAAACTTGGATAACATTCTATTCAAACCTGTTCAAAGCTCCAGCACCGTCAAGCGCCTATGAATTTAATAAATAATAAAGGGGCAGCATGGATAGACTTGAGCAAGGAATCTGAGATGCTCAAAATCCTGCATAGACTAAAGCCATCACGAGCACCTGGCCCGGACGGAATAACAAATCTTGACCTAAAGAAATACCCAAGTCAGTGGGCTAGGCTGATAAGTGAAATCTTCAGACGCTGCGAACAGGCAAGGCAAATCCCGTCTTCATGGACAACATGGACAACATCTATCATAGTCCCGATATTTAAGAAGGGCAGGAAAGAAGATCCAAAAAATTATCGCCCTATCGCACTTTTGGATACGGTCGGAAAGGTGTTTGGTTCTCTATTAATACAAACATTCCAGGACTGGGCGAGGGAGGCCGAATGTGCGGACCCGTTCCAAACAGGATTTACAAAAAACAGCGGCACAACCACTAATATCATGTTCCTCAGGGCACTCAAAAGTAAGGTGTTGGGAGGAGGCCCACGAGTGTTTTTTGCGTTCATAGATCTGGCGCAAGCCTTCGATCAAGTAAACCGTGAGCGCCTATGGAGAAAACTGAGTCTCTGGAAATGCCCGGACGAACTCCTCCTACCGATCCAAGCTCTACATCAAGAAACAAGGATGCGAGTGAGACTAACCCAGGCTGGTCTGTTATCAATCGAAATTCCAGTTGACCGTGGAGTGAAACAGGGTTGCCCACTGGCTCCGTCACTCTTCATCGCCTACCTCGGTGATTTCAAAACCTCGGAGAAATCAATCCACTCGTTTCCACCAACTATGGGCAAGTTGAAAACATCGAGACTACTCTATGCTGATGACTTAATCTTAATGGACTTGACTCCTATCGGTCTCCAGCGTCAGCTTGACCATCTGGCGACATACATTAGAGCAAACGATTTAACTATAAATACAGCCAAATCTTGATAATGGAGAAACACAAACGTCCTAAGGAAAAACTTGCCTGGTACTTGGAGGGGGCAGCACTGGAAAAAGTTGTAAATATCACATACTTGGGAGTAGCTTTGGACTGCTCGAGTATAAATGCAACCCTCCAAAGCAGCTTAATGACCAAGGCAAAAAATCTAGCTGCACAAGGTCGGGCATTGGACAACAAGTTCGGTGGATTTTCCCTGCTACCTTTGATTAAATTCTACAAGATGAAGGTGGTGCCTACCCTCACCTATGCTGCAGAAGCCCTCCCTCATACTCCGACAAACCTGTGGCTGAAGCTTGAGGGCTTATTTTGGCACACCGTTCTAGGCCTCCCTAAGTCAACATCAGCCCCCTTGATCAGAAGAGAACTTGCCCTACTATCGTTGGAAGGGACCGTGGAAATCAAATTGATGATACTATACAGGAAGTTGCTGCTTTCGGACTGCCCTCATGTGCTAGCTATTGTACGCACGGAACTATTGACACCTTCCCCCTCAGTGCTAAAATCCTGGGAAATGGCTCGCAAAAAGAAGCTCGTGGAAATAAACTCTTCAGAGCAGGATCTGATCGGCAACGCGCTAAAAATAAAAAGGAAAATCAGTGAGCTTGACTGGATTGAAACCTTGAACATTGCTTCTAGAGCAAATTCTGTCAGTCACTTGCCTTCCTATCAGAACAAATTCAATACAGTACCGAACTATTTGAGCAAGTTCCCAAACAAAGCAGCTAGAAACCTGTTCTTGAGAGCGCGTCTGAATCTACTGCCGACAAATGAGATCTTAAATCTCAGAGGACAAAGCGACTCGAACACGTGTCGTTTTTGCAAAAACGAGACACACGTAGAAACCATTCGCCATCTTCTTTTAAATTGCCCCGGAACAAGAGCCGTAGGCGAGAAATTTCTGCTACCACACCTTTGTGCATCTTATACCAGGGAAGAAGAAACGTGGTGGACACGTTTGATAAGCGGAGAAAGAAATACCTGGACTATCGCCACTACACAGACTTTGAAGTTTATTCTATCTCTCTGAAAACCCCTTCTTCTCTTCTCAACTTTCAGCCTTAGCTCTACTCTGACTCTTCACTTCGTTTGATTTCGATCTGTTGTAAAAATCATTAATTTGATTAAATCAACTAAATAAATAAAAAAATAAAAAAATAAATCCATATACAACATAAGATTAGATGTGGATGACAGTCGAGAAGTGGAGCTTGGTCTGCAATCGAGAAACTTTGCTGAAGTATCTGTACTACCCTTTTTGTTGGTGGCAGAGCCCCCGGCTGAGCACTGCTGCTGATCCCTTATTAGCCCCATAATACCACAGAGCTGAGTGGGGTTGAGTGGAGTGTGGTCTGCGATGGCGGAACGATGCTGCAATATTTTTACTCCCCTATTTGTTGGAGGCGTTGCTGTCAGCTGAGCACTGCTACTGATACCTTATCAGCCCCATAATACCAGAGCGGAGCAGGGTTGAATGGAGCCTGGTCTGCAGTGGACCACGGCAGTCACAAGACACACAACATAAGACACACAACATACTTTAAAATTAAATTTTGAAATGCTCTGGTGAACGGGTGCTGACCTTGTAATTTCACGGCCGTGGTGGCCTGCTTTTGTATATTTGCATATGGTTTCCTACTGACCTGCTCGCACGGGGTAGGCTTGTAAAATCATGCCAGCTGGCTGCCGGAAATGCTCACTGCATAGTAAAGCTCACGCAACTGGTCCATGTTCGAATGTGGGATCCAGCATTTTGAAAAATAAAGTGCTAAAAGAGTCTCCCAAACCACGGAAATTATGGTGGCTGAAATGAAGAATGGCCGTTACAATCTAAATAAGCCAGAAAACTCAGTGAGAGGCAAGATAACAGCCTTTTTGAAAGGCACTACGAAGGGAACCAACAGGGACATTGTAGACGATGCGCCATCATCATCTAATGCGGCGCTGGCAGCGCCTGATCCTATTGAATTCGAGCTGGATTCCGCAGAGGAAAATCCTATTGACGACAACTCACTTTTGACGCTACTGCTAAACTTGCAGAAAGAATCTTCTACTGGGACCGTTCAACATAAGGTTCTGGATGGTGATTAACATCCCGTGTACCAATTTATCTGGAACACCAAACCTCACGCAGATTGTGGAGAATGTCTACTCATCTTTGCCCAGACGTAATTCCACACTGACTAATGCTGTGCTCTGCTATGCGGACCCTTGTCCTGATTCAGAAAGTCTGAACATACCTGGGGCCTTATTCTCTCTCTGTAACATGCTATACCGAGACCAACAGGTAACAAGGCCTGATTAAATTGATTGATGTTGCTCTTTCTTATCACACCCCATCGATGGTGGATGGTGGCAATAGAAATTAATAGCCTTAGACGATTCTGGTGAGCACTGCCACCACTTCAACCGACTGTTCTGCCCAAAACGGGGTGTTAGACCCAATCATTAAATCTGTGTGACTAACGAAAAATCGGAAATCCAAGTGCACCAATACCAAGCGAAGTGAAGGCAAGCACGGCAAGAACATGACTACCTCCATGCCATTTCTTCTTTCCCAAAAAAACATGTCTTGTCAGAAAACACTAAAGCTAACGGGTTTGAAATAGTATGGACCGTCACTCACATTGCAAAAAATAAGAATAAACAGCAAAATGGCAACACTAAAAATCCTAATAACAAGCAAAACAGTATCACTGATAGGTTTGAAAATACTAACTGTAACATAAAGAATAATAAAGTGCACCTACAAAAGTGCAAAGAACACATTAGAAAGTCAAGAGACTATCAGGAAGGAGTGGGTCTGTGTTGAACTTTCAGACAGCAGTATTACTGAAAATAAAGCCTACAGTAAAGTGTTTCCTCATTCAGAATGCCAACTGTGAAATGCACAATTGGGAAGTGAAAATAAGATGATGTTTGACTTAGGCTCATTAAAATTGACTAGGGCTGCCTCTAAAAGGGTATCTGGACTTTTCATTGAATTCAATTGCAGTCAATTCAATCAAATGTTATTAATCGAAAATCATTTCCATCGAAATGCCTTTTCTTTCAATAAAATGTGATTGATTTCGATGGTATTTTTATGTATAGATTTAGGGTTAGGGCAAGGGTTAGGGTTTGGGTTTGGGTTTGGATTAGGGTGTGGGTTTGGGTTAGGGTTACCGTTTGAGTTTGTGTTAGGGTTAGGGTAAGATTAAGAGTTAGATTAGGGGTTAGATTAAGGGTTAGATTTAGGGTTAGGTTTAGGGTTAGGTTTAGAGTTGGGGTTAGAGTTGGGGTTAGGGTTAGATTAAGGGTTAGAGTTAGGTTAGGATTAGGGTTAGGGTTAAGGGGGGTGGGCGTGGGGGTTGAGGGGCCTGGTGGTTAGGAACCCCCTCAGTATGCACAAATAATGAAAACGTTGCAAGGAGCTGGCCAGTGCCGAAATTTCAGCACTGGACAGCTCCATGTACGTTTTAAAGTAGAAAATGAATGCATCGAAATGCTATCTTTTACATTTAAAAGTACATATCCATGGAAATTGTCAATTGCTATTTTCGATGTATATGTACTTTTAATGTAAAACAGAGAATTTCTATGCATTTGTTTTGATGAATAGTTTACAATGCATTGTCTTTTTGATGCATCTTTTTCAATGCAATGACCATAAACCCTCTAAAAATATACCAATACTGATTGAATATGCCATCTGAACAGCATTGACACACTTTGTTGCTACTGCATTGGGGTCGCTCTCTATGCCACCCTGCCTTGACTGTCTACTGTTCCTTCTGTTGGGCCATAATAAATGCAATTGTCATGCCGCCCTTACTGACTTACATACAATGATTGCTTCATTGTGAAGCCCTGTTACGCATTGGTGCACGGTTGATCCTTGTAATGTACTCATTGTCATTATTGCCATGAGTGATGCACGTGCTGTGCTGTGCCTAACATACATTGCATTGACTTATGAGACTGTTCCTAATGTCACTTCCGCTTTGCGCTGATCTATTGGCGCTCCGAGTGATCTTAGTGCTATGCCTCAGTGCCCTTTATACAATGCCTAATTCTTAGTGATGCCCTCTTTTTCGTGATCATTGTGAGGCCACACACTGGCTCTTTGATGTTCCCTGCACTGCATTGATTGTCGCTGATGCTCTGAGCGACTCATTCACTTTATGCTACTATACTATGTTTCTCCCAAACCTAACACACATTATACTGACTCCTGGAACCTATGAGAGTTTTGGCTGAACCGCATCACACTAGCACTTCTTGCTACCCCCTTGACTCTCTGTGCTGCCCCAGTGCTACACCTACCTTGCACACTATTTATCAGTATCTTAAGGTGACAGATACCTACCGTATCGAATGCGTACCTACTCGTGCATGAGGCTACACACAGGGTGCAGCACGATTTAGACTAGCACAACACATAGCCTACTGTAATGAGTGTCACACGCTCTGCACCAGCCTTTGCCACTTGATCCTGACAATGCGTGGCCATTATGTCTCCCGCACTAGCTTATGTAACCTAAACAAACATGTTACTGCCACATCATTTCTTCAGAAATTAGCCTATCCTGTGATACTTTTATTCAGCCTATTCTGCGATATTTGCATTCAGCCCACTCTATGATAATTGCATTCTGTCTACCCCATGATAATTGCTTTCAGCCTATATTGTGCCACGTGCATCTAGACTATTCCATGATAACTGAAATTAGAGTATTCTGTGACATCTGCATTTAGACTATTCTGTGACAATTGGAATTAGACTGTTCCATGACAACATGAGAAGCCCACTTTGTGGCAACTCTGGCCCTGACTCTCCTATGAATATGAGCAAAACTCAGAGGAACCAGACACTCTTACACTTATTACGACTCTACGCCACTATGACAACCATCACTACCTCATCATTCCCACACCAGGACAGAAACATGAGTCTTAGAGCAAGACTGTCACAGCTTTATGAGCCTAAAACAAATTTCAAACGATCCCAAAACAGTACGCCTAAATGGAATACCTCCCAAGCTGCCGAACCTCTGACCAGACCAGGGCAGAAGGGTATGCTTAACAATCCTAACGTGACACATGTCACCACCCCAACAATTATTAAGAGTACCACCACCCCTTTAATTAAACTCCCACTTATCTTAAAACATAATAGCACGACCACCCTATCTGGAGCGCTCATCAATGCCAGATCACTCGTGGCACATCCTACTGAAATTGCATACATCCTAACTTGGACTTGCTTGTATAACTGAGTCCTGGCTTCATGAGGCAGCAGGACCCGCACTTATGTTAGCCATATCTGATGGCTACCATATACTCAGAGCTGACAGACCTAATGCCAGAGGTGGCGGTTTAGCCATCATCTCCAAAGCCAACCTTTCCACCAGATTGCCCACCCCTCTATCATGACAATCGTGCAAGATACTCACAGCCAAACTGCCCCTCTCAAGTAACCGAACTTTAACTATCCATTTGGTATACAGGCCCCCGGGTCCACCGGGCACCGTTGAGGAAGACTTAACAAGCCTTCTAGCTAATAACACAAAAGATTCCTCTCAGACCTTACTGATGGGGGACTTCAATCTGGGCTTCAATGACCCTGATAATAAAAATGCTCAATCAGTAGCAACTATACCGACTGATTATGGGCTTACACAAAAAGTCCTTACCTCTACACATACTAAAGGAAGGACTCTCGATTGGGTGGCCAATCTGAACTGTAACATTGCTATCACCAATATTGACCCGCAATTTTGGACATACCACTACCTAATCTCCTTCTCCGCCACTCTAGATCTTCTTAGCCCTAAATCCATTATCATGGCACCACCACTCCCTACTAGAAGTAAAAAGGACATCACAGCAGAAAAATTACTCACTCATCTCCTTCCTTCCATGAACAACCTTGCCAGCAATGCAGACCCCAACATTCTAGTTGAGGTTTTCAACAAATCCATGACCAAGGCGCTGGACATTATCGCACCTACCAAACTTTGCAAAGGCAGACAAAAAGCACACCTTAATGCATGGTTTACACCCCAACTCAAAGAATTAAGGCTCCTAAAAAGAAAGCTTCAATCTACTTGACTTCATTCTCCAGCCGCTGAGAATAAAAGGAAGCTAGCAGACCATTCCAAACTCTATAAAAAAGAAATAATCAGCACAAAAAAAAAATACCTTCAACGATAGAATCTCAAAGGCTAAGTCCAACACCAAGGAATTATTCACTATCCTCCTGGAAATGGAAGTTCCGATCCCTCCCGTTGACAACGCTCCTAAAGATAAGCAACGGTGCACCGACATACAAAATGCCTTGTTAAATAAAATTGCTTCCCTCCAATCAAAAATAGCAATTAAAAAGGCCTCCTTGCCCCCTGCGGACCAGCAACCTTCTGACCAACCCATACCGGTCAGAACCACCACACCCTTCAGATTCACTAAAATGCTATCCTTGAGGCAGAGAAAATTATCCTCTCCTTAAAACCATCCAATTGCAAGGGGGATATCTGCCCGGCTCAAATTATAAAGGACGCAGCTAGAGACCTAGCCCCTTTTATCTCGAAGCATATTAATGCCTCTTTCAAAACTAATACAGTGCCAAATAACTTCAAAGAATCCTGGGTTCTCCCCCTGCTAAAAAACAAACTCTGGACCCTCCATCCCTGCCAGCTACAGACCCATCACTACAGTCCCTTTCCTACAAAAAATAATTGACAGAGTAACCTACCTTCAAATTCAGGACTACCTCGAAGCAAACCACCTATTAGGAACACATCAATCTGGCTTCCATCCTCTACATGGCACAGAAACATCATTAATTGATCGTAAGACCCAAATCGACAAGTTGAAGGACAATGGGAAGACAGCTATGTTACTCCTCCTTGACCTATCTGCAACCTTCGATCTGGTGGTTCAAGCAGTCGTATGTAATCACCTCAGGTCGGCTGCACATTTCTCAAGTGATGCTATACTCTGGGTTCAGTCCTTCCTGAAAACCGTACGATGAAAATCTTCTCCCCCTCAGCCTCCATTGACCCGATACTAACATCATGCTGTGTCTCACCTACCATGTATAACATCTTTACTAAACCCCTTTTCGACAAGTTGGACAGACTTGGTGTCACCTACACTAACTATGCATATGAAACTCAGATCCTCATTCCCCGTTTGGGCAACTTTCTTGAGGACACAGCCTTAGTAAACAGGATATACCTCCTCATCCAGGCATGGATGGCATCCCATGGCCTCTGCCTGAATGACGACAAAACCGAGATACTGATCCTAGGTTCAGAGACAAATCTAAAAAAACTCAGCCCTAGTTATGCCTGTTTCAATATTGATAGCAACTCCATCAAGGTAATGTCGGTAGTTAAAATGTTAGGTTTCTACCTTGATTCCACATTAACCTTGAAGAAACAAGTCAACTCACTAGCATCTTCAACTGCCTACACCTGCAAGCTTATTCCGGCAAGCAGACCTTTTCTCTCCGAAACTAGCTGTATCACCCTGGCCAATGCACTTATAATGTCCAAACTTGACTATTGCAATGCATTGTATTAAGGCGCCAACAAATACATCACTGTCAAAATCCAAAGGCTGCAAAATAACGCCCTAAGAGCAGCCTTAAATATACCAAACAGAGAGCACATCACCAAATCCAGAAGAGATGTCCATTGGTTAAACATAAAGGACAGGATCCTTCTCAAAACAGTTTCACTCACTTCCAAGTGTCTGAACAACATAGCATCACCATATCTACAGGAGAGCCTGCACATGACCAATGAGATCGACCAATGCCCACCTTCTAGAGATTCCTAGATTTAAACAAACCACAGCTGGTGGTTCCAGCTTCACAGTCAAAGCAGCCTTAGCATGGAATGTACTGCCTCTACACATTAGAACTGAACAGCCTTAATGCAGTTTCATTGAGTGGTGCCAAAGCTATAAGCCATCCAAGAATTGCTTTTCACCAACCCTATATTCGTCAGCGAACTTCACAGGAGTGTCTGCGAACATCCTGACAGTTCACTGACTACTTTTTGGCTTCTTATGGTCATATCCCATCCCATCCTCATCACCCCTCACCTCCCCCGAGATTGTTTGATAAGTTCGACAGTTGCAATGTTTTTTTTTATATGTTTGTACCGCAATGTCCGCGGACACCTGCTGATGTCCGCGAATCCAACATGGCGGGCATTTACAAAATTCGGACGCGCTTCATGCTTTTTACCATCCAATCAGTGGGTGTGTCTTATGTCTGCGGTCATCACGTCACCCTCTGGACCAATCATGGCCTGTCCGCGGACCGAAAAGGGAAATGAGTCCTCTGACCGAACCCTAATGTCACTATCTTTTCGGGAACTATTTTTTGGTTGTTTTAAAAAAAAAAATACTGGATGGATTTCCACCAAATTTACAAAAGCACGCTTTTGGGACCAAGCCGCCACTCCTGCCACAAATTTGGTGAAAATCCATCCAGCGGTTTGGGCTGTAGGTGTGTTTGGGACCCCCCTATAACTTTGCCCCCCCCTTGATGAAACCTCACCAAACTTGCCAGAGAGGGACATATACTTTTCTTGCAAAGTTTGGTGAGGATTCATCCAGGGTGAGCAAAGTTATAAGCCAACCAAAAAGTGCTCTTCCTATGAGTTGAGCAACCTAACCATAACTACACGGCCGCTACCGCAGGCCATGTAATACATATATCTTGGGAATTAGGGATTCAAAATCACAGATGTAACTGCTATTTCTTAACCAAACTGTAAAATTCTATTTTTCTGAACAATTTTCTTTCTTTGGTCTATTTCTGAAATAGAAATTCAATGGACTAGTATTAAATAGAGTATCGATGGAAAATAAGACATTTGATCAAGTAATACATGTGGATCTTCTCTGAAAAGTGGATAACATATTTTTTTCAGTCCTGTAGCTCTGAGAAGCCAATAATTAACTCCATATTGCTACTTTCTAAAATACATGTCCCATACAGTAAATAATCATTAAAGGGCACATATCATAAGGCCTATTTCAGCTTGGAGCATTCTGAGTTATGAAAATTCCTGAAAAGTTAAACTAGATGTCGCCACTCATCTTGCTTTTAATTTTCTATTTAATACCGTAATCCATGTGTAACAAGGTCAGCTCTGCCCCCCAGTGAACATTTTCATCAATTTTTGGTTTTACACCCTAAAAGCGAAAAAAGAAATCCAGGCGGGCAGACATCAGATTACATTGCATTTTACTAAAATCCAAGAAGCCTAACTATTAATATTGGGTTGACAATTCATGATTATATGTTGAACTAGCATAGATATTATGAATCTTCCAACTACTATGAGACTGATACTAGAAAGCAAAACCTAAGGATATGCATGTGTAAAACAGCAGATGTAAGATACCACAATTCTAGGAAGTGCCACCATGGTGTACATCAGCGATATGCGGCATCCAACTGGAGTACAGCCTGCATGTGCTCGATAAGTCTGTGTTCATTAAGCACACGAAAACCTCAATTTACCAGAATAATTAAAGAGCCTTAAAACCATGTAATAGCGGTTTCACCACTGCTTACTCAGGAGTGGTGACACACCCCTGAAAAGTTTTGACCATAAACTGCAAAAGGGAATTTTGCAAACACCAGGCAATTTGAGCCACACATTCAGGCAAGTGTAAGGCACACATACTCAGTGCAGGATTAGCTCAATGCAGCAAGGTTGCCCCCAAGTACAGCCATGGGCAGGCTATATGTGTAGCTGTCCACCTCATTACATAGGGAAACATAATTGTGCCTGCATCTACGCATTAAGGTGCCTGATAATGAGGAAGGGTGCATACACCGTTCTTCACCTCACATCACACTGTAAATGATAAATGACTGGGGTCCAGAATTGCAGGCCTCCACACATTGCAGTGAACCCATCACTGTGCATGCAAACGTGCTGATGATCCCACACTTCCTCACTACTTGGGTCCTTTCAGAAGACAAGTGGCTCAGTGATGGGCATTTCACAGCCAAGCCAGTCACAATGCTTAAACCACACAATATGCTGGCATCACCTTATTGTAATCAGGATGACATGCAACTGAAATCAGCAGAATATGTTTCTGCATAGGAGGTTTACCCCAAGTGTTGGGTGCCATAAACTGCAGTCACGTGGCCTGTAACTCCCTCCAACTGCCAAACAGAACTTCTGTTAACAGTCTTAACACTTCAAAAGCACCAAATCTCACACACGATTTCCAAACTTATATCAGAATTAGGTCTTATTAATGAATGGCCCATAACTTATCCCTCTGATATATAATGTACTTTTTTCTAAAATTCCCACAGCTCCCTCTCAAGATTAGACTATGTATTAATTTTTCAATCTATGGCTAGACATCTTTTGGATGCCCAAATTGAATGAAATGCTCTATCGGACCATGCACCAGTCCATATCCAACTCATAATCTCACAAAATATGTGTAAATCTAATAGATGGAGAATTAATTTGGCCCTCTTGAAAGATGAGCAATTCACACAGTTCATTACTCAACAGCATAACATCTTCTTTTCAGGAAATAAGAGCCAAGATACATCTATTGACATTAATTGGGATTGTTATAAGTCTTTACGTAGAGGACATATTATATCCTTTGTGACAAATAAAAAGAAAAATCTCAAAACAAAAATCAGATAATAATCTTTGAATAATCAAGTCCCTTGAATCTCAGCACATACATACCAACTCTGTCTATTCTTAAGGAAAGTATTAAGCCTGGAATGCAATATAGTAATATTGTTACACAATACTCACGTGCTAATCTTTTAAAATATAAAGCGAAAACATTTATAATTGTTCTAATAAATTAAGTAAATCACTTGCATCGTACCTCAAACTTAAAAAAGAAACAGCCAGGATTGCAGTCATTAAGGATCAGACAGGTAATAGGATCTGTTCAGATAAGGAAATCATACAAGTTCTCTACATTTTACCAGACATTATAGACTTCTGACGCTCCCCCCAATAATACGCATGTCCAAGACTTTCTTTAACATGTACATCATGGGACATAGCCAAAGACTGATTTTCAAACATTGAACGTTCCTCTCTCTCCCATTGAAATTCATAAAGCCATTCAAGATCTCAATACATGTAAAGATCCTGGCCTATATGGCTTTCGAGTTGATTTTTTTTGCTCATTTCAACAATCTTTTAGTTCACAAATTTAATGAACTTTATTCCCATTTCATAACAAATAAAAAGGCACAAGGATCCTTCTCAGAATCCATGTTAATAGTTTTCCCTGAATCCAAAAAAGACTCTAAATGACCCCATAATTGTAGACCAATTTCCTTAATTAATACTGACATCGAAATATTTGCCAAGATTCTGTCAAATGGACTTCTCCCCCTATTACCTAATTAATTTAAAAAATGATCAACTCACATATGTTAAAGGGAGATTATCTTCTGCCAATATTAGACTATTTATTGATGTTCTAGACACAATTCACAAATTAAAATACCTCTGTGCTGCTGTAGCACTAGATGCAGAACAAGCATTTGTTAGAGTAGAATGGAACTACATGTTTAAAGCCCTTAAATGGCATGGGATTGATAACCCCTTTCTCTCCATGATTAAAGTATTATATTCTAACTCTAAAACAGCAGTTGTTTCTAGTGGACAAATGTCCCCATACTGTCCATTATTTAGAGGCACATGTAAAGGTTGCCCCCTTTTCCCAATTCTTTTCATTTTAGCCTTAGCACCTTTTTTGGAGTTCAGTTAGATAGGAGAACAATATACTGGGCATTGAGTGTCGAGGAATCCAGGTTAAAACTGCGGATTATGCAGACGATGTACTACTGCTTTTGAAAAAACAGATATCAGTATACAATACCTGCTGGATATTATTACGCAATTCTCACTAGCTTCAGGCTATACGTTAAATACAGATGAATCAGAAATTCTGCCTCTTAGCATACACTGTACTAAGCACCAGACTCAATCTTCAGGTATGAAATGGTGTCCTATATGTATCAGATATCTTGGTTTTCATATTTCTCATTCGATTAAAGATATTATTTAACAGAACACTCTAACCTTATCGTCTAGAGCAAACGCGCTAACAAACTCATGGTCCCCCTTGTATTTATCCTGGTGGGGTCATTTGGAATCTATTAACACGAAGATATCCCAAATTATTTTATATCTTCTTTATATGCTTCCAATTTCCATTCCCTCTTCTTTCTTTAAATCTATTGAATCGTGTTCAGTTAAATTCCTTTTGGGAAAGAAGAAGCATAGAATGTCTTTATTTGTAAACTTTCAAAACCATGATCTTGTGTCAGAGAAGGGTTCCCATATTAAAAAATAAATACTATATGGCCTTTGTTTTTGACAAGCACAACTGTGGTTTACTTCTATCAATTATAACAATGCCTCTAAGTGGCTTCTTTTGGAAAGAGTGGTAGCATCCCCTCCAACTGTTGCTAATTGCTACATCATCAAGAGGAAAAATAGATTAATTAACTGTGCAAGTATAAGTCTAACTGCCCGTTATCTTAGAATCTATATGTTTCCCTCCATTATAAAATCATGCCAGTTGATTTCATAATATATCTCCTCTTTTTATTACACATCCTGGGACATCCCAGGCTTCTAAGGAAAGTCCTCTTTTTGTTTGAGGGCCAATTTCATCATAACTCCTTTTGGCTTCTTCGTCTCAGTGATGGACAGACAGGCATTCTTTATTGTACTCGTCACAGCACCAGGCTGATACTTTTCTTCGGTCATTGTGTTACAATAACATATGTAAGAGGAGTCTGGTTGCCTGCCAGCAAATAGGGTTATTTTGGATTTCTAAATATAGTGAGAAGGGAGTTCCTCATTGGTAAGGGACTCCGTATCCACAAGAATGGAGTCCCTGTGAGGTCCCGCTTACCACCATCCCTATTGGGAATGTTGCATAGTGGGCTCACCTCCCTATCCTCACAGAAGGTGCTCCCCCTGGGGAATGTGACTGACTCCCTCAATTCGTCACAATGGGTATGCATGAAGGCAACTGAACATCAACGCAGACATGACCAAAAGACTACTCACTGTCAAGGAGACATCAAAACACTGTTAAGTGTGCCATGTACTGGCACTCTGCCCTGGGAATCATTTTACAGGGAGTTGGGTATCAATGTAACATAGTACAACCCTCACTGGGTAGATTAACACATTGTCACTAGGAAAAGGCCTGTTCAGGGTAAATGACAAGTGCAGCGCTGATGTTCAGTCACTCTTTCTCCCTCTCTAATCCAATCCATATATGACATGCCACCACCAACTCAGGATGAAGGCAGTACATGTGTGTAAGGACTTTCATGACCCAGGTATGGACTCAAATGCAGGGGGACAATGACAGTGATATGCAGCTCATCTGAAGGTGACATAAATCCACAAGAGAGGATCCCGCAGTCACTATAATGCCCCCAAAGCACACCACTGTTACCATATCTCTTGGCAGAGGATGAGGATGGGGCATCTGAGCCACTGGTAACATGTGCACAATAGCATATGAAAAAATCAAGTTATGAAAGATATGACAGAGCCCCCGTTTTGAAGATCGGAAAGACCAGGCACAGGAGCTGACCCGGATCCTCTATGGGAGAGCTCAGGTGTGGCCAGGCAGTGATTGGGGGATGGAGGGCGAGGAGCCTAGGTGCACCCCTCAGTTGGTGTCTGGTGGAGGGCATGCGAAGACGCAGCACTTGACTTGCAGTTCCAGGAGGTGTAGCCCAACATACCTGCGGTGTGCAAGGGAAGTACATGGCAGCAATGGTGGCTTTGTTAGACCGTCTTGTTGACATGATGGCAGTCTGTTTGGCCATCCAGGTGCATACCTGAGGAGCCGGAGCTGCTCATGGTGATTGGTTGGGGAAGAAGGGAGGTGCTGAAGTGAGTTAAATCAGATAAGTGGCATCAACAGTGTTTACCTTTGAAATCTTTCACAAGTCTAACAAGTCTTCACAGTCTTAATCAGACATGTGCCTTGCTTTGGATGTGCATTTGCCTGCTGGGGCCTCGGCTGTAGTGGAGGGAGGCACCGGAATTGGAGGACATCAGACCTGAGCCTCAATGTTAATGTGAGACCTCCATTCCATTTGTTGCTCTACCAGCATTAAGTTCATGGAAAAATCCTTTCCATTGCCAGACTGAGCCAGGAAGAACTAGCTTCAAGTGGTCTTTAAAGCATCTTACAATGTTTCTTGGAGAATTATTCTGATTGTACTGTGGATATGGCAGTAATTTCCTGTGGGGAGGTTTCAGGAGTCTTGGTCATAATTGGAGAAACCCAGGTTAAACAGAGCCTGAACTGTCCTTTCACTCATCTGTTCTGCCAGCTGGTGATGAATGCCTTTGGGATTGTTTTTGCATCCACTCACATAAATAAGCAGGAGGAGGTGCAGCATTAAGGCCGAAGAGTCAATTATGGGAGTTAAATGATATTTTATACTTGGTGCATTTGTCTACTTGGTGAATTGAAGGCTGGCAATGGTTCTAGTCTCTTAGCCTCTTCGTTGTGCTCGCCCTCTGCCTCCCACAGGACTCTCCTCACAGGCCTGTACTTCCTTCTTTAGCACATTATTCATCTGCGCCTGTCTTGCTGCTAGGCCTACTGGAACAGTGTGAGGTCCCTGCTTCCTCTGTCTCCTGGCACCTCGATTCTCCCTTACCATCAAGAGCCCTTTCGGATCATTGCACCCTTGGGTTTGGCATTTGGGGTAGTCGCACTCCCATTGCTGGAACAGCACATCACCCTGTTTCAGCACAGCATCCTGTGATGTCTTGTGTATCAGACCTGTCTCCTGCTGTCTTGCTGGTAAGCCGCCTGCTGAGTGTGCCGTGCATTGTACAGTTTCTCTCTCTCTCTCTCTCTCTCTCTCCCTTTTCCATCTCTCTGCCCTCTCTCCCTTCATGGTGCTCCTCATCTCCCCTACTTATTCTAACTACTATTCTGTCACCTATCCTACCTCTCTCTCAAAGCCAGGAAGAAAAAAGTACAGAAAAAGATCTCCTGTTTTCCAATCCAGGCCTACCCATCGTTGACACCTACGTCAACTCTTCTTCAAAGCAGACTGTCGCAGACAACATCTTTTTCTCTCCCTCTCCGGATCTATGGACTCTCCACATGGTCTCAGTCTACTTCCCTTTCTCTTCGTCCCCCATTAGTGGTGGCACCAGATGGGAGGTACTCTTGGCATGCTTCCAATCCTCTAGGTGCATCATTAATGTCTATCCAAATGGCACTGTCATGACTCAAGGCTCTCAGCCCAACCTCCTTATTTTTAATAGGTGTCTACCGTCTCTCATCAACTACGTCCCTTCTCCTGCCCCACCATCTGACACCCCTCTTGCCCCTTCTCCACCACTGATACGCATACCACATCCCTGTACCACTCCTTGGAAGAACTTCAAAGGAGGCAGCAAGCTTCACCTAGCTACCCTCAACTCTCACTCTGCTGGTAAACACTCCTCTGATATCTGTCTCCTTTTTGAAGACTTTGACCTTGACATTCTCACTCTCACTGAGACATGGTTTACTGCCAGCTCTGTCACTGCCTATCCGGTCTGGAGGCAGAGTGGCCTTGATCCTCCCTGAATGGGTCCCTGCTACTATCCTTCCCACTCAGACCTACTCTTCCTTCAAGTACCTCGTCTGCAGGCTTGGTGTCTCTTCAACCCTCTCATTGACTCTCACCACCATCTACAGGACCCATAGTCCAGTCTCGCTCTTCCTCCCAGAGTGGTCTGACCTTACCTCTTCTCTTCTTGCCTCGACCTCCAAGCTTCTCCTCCTCAGTGACTTCAATATTCACCTTGACTCTCCTGATTTGGCCACAGGACTCTTCAATAAGCCTTTGTGACTGTATTTCCATCACCATTCTTCCCCCTGGTCTGACTTACTCAGCCGGACATACCTTGGATGATCAGCAGACATCCCCATCTCCAACCCTCTCACTACACCTCTCTCCTGGTCTCACGTGGATCTCTGAAGTCCTCCAGCTAGGCCTCTGCATGTACTGCCATTCTCCTTCTCTGCCATTCAACTGATAAAATGAGTGCAGTTGCTGCTTTTGCCACCACTGTCATTTCCCCTCCCTAACCTGCCATGGACTCAAACGCTGACTCTGCCCTTGCTAATCTTCACCTCTCTATCACCAACACCATGGACATCCTTGCCCCTGTCATGAGGATACACATGAAGTCTGCCTCCAATCGCAACAAATGGTATGACTCTGACCTAGCCTCTCTGAAACACAAGTGCAGAGTTGCTGAGTTGAAGTGGCGGACATCTGGCACATCCTCTGACAGACTGGCCTGCCGCCTGCTCAAAGACAATACAGATACTCCATCCGCTTGAAGAAGAGGGCCCATATCTAAGCCTGTATCTCTAGGGCCACTAAGAACATGGGCACATTGTTTAAAAACTGCAAGGAACTCAGCAATCCTATTACAATGCCACTTCTCCCCTACCATCCCTGACCCTTTGTACTTCACTGGCCTCTGGCTTTTTAACCAAAACTCAGAACATCATGTCCTCACTCTCCTCTACACACCTCCCTACTCCCTCTCCATCTCTCAGACCTCCCTGGCCCCCCTCTATCATTCCCGCCTACTCTCCTCTTTCACATCCATAGCACCGGATGAGGTATCTAGACAAGCCCTCTTTATGAACGTCTCCCCCAAATAGGTGCTCCCCTGCTCCTCCAGAACTATCAAGGACAACATTGCCTCCCTTGTGCCAGATTTGGCCGATTTCTGTAATCACTCCTTTGCCACTGGCTGCTTCCCGCTACCCCTCAAGCACTCCCTTGTCCATCCTCTGCCAAAAAAAGCCCTCTGTCCACTCCTCCTGCTTGGCAAACTACCACCCTACCTCCATTACCCCATTCCTGGGCAAACTCCTGGAGAAGCTGCTCATCTCTGAACTGATCCAACACACTGAATTTGTTGGTTGTCTCAACGGCCACCAGTCTGGCTTCAGAGCAGCCAGAGGCACCGAAACTGCGTTTGTGAACACCCGTGAAGACTTGCTCTCAAATCCCAATTTCAACTGTCTATCCATTCTTATCCTTTGATATTTGTACTCTGCCTTCGACATGGTCAATCATGGCACCCTGACAAATCGGCTCCATGACACCCTGTGCATCATGGGCCTGGCACTAGATTCACTGACCTCATTACTCTCCGATCGACCTTCACAGGTTCAACTTGGCCCTTTTCTCTTCCCTATCACACTCTCCACCTGCAGCGTCCCTCAATGCCTTCAACATCTACCTTGCCCCTCTGGCCTACCTGATCTTGTTGTTCTCTCCTCACTTCCAGCGTTATGCAGATGATGCACAGCTCTCCTTCAAGCTTCCCTCTGCGGCCTCCTCTTCCTTCTCTCTCATCCCTGACTGTCTGACTGCTATTCAGGAATTGGTGTGCTGTCAATGATCTCTGCCTTAATGCCAGTAGGACTGAGATCCTTATCATTGGCACCTAAGTTCCCTCCTTCCCTCCTGCACTCTGTCTGCCCTCTTTGGGTCCCCTCCCCTTAGCTTCTTGTGAGGCAAAAAATGGTGGGGTCATCTTTAACTCCTCTCTCTCATTATCTCCTCACATCGTGGACCTTTTCAAGAAGGCCCACGATCAGCTGTACCTCCTCAGAGGCAGTCTCCCTTTCCTCACCTTCCCCCATAAACTCAATGTCTCCAGAGCTCTGGTCCTCTCTAGGTTGGATTAATGCAACAGCCTCTTCCTCAATCTTCCTTTATCTTCCCTTCGCCCTCTTCAACTAATCCAGAACAGGACTGCAAGACTTACCCTTGGTGTCAAACCCAGGGACCGCATCTCTCCAGCCTAAAATCTCTCCACTGGCTCCCGGTTGCTGCAAGGATCAAGTTCAAGAGCCACTGCATCCTCCACAAGGCTTTCTGGGTTATGGGACCCCCTACATCCAACTCTCTCTCCCTAGATACCTCCCTTCAGTGCACTTAGCATGTGGATCCTCATCCCCTGAACCCCATGCCCACCTGACCTACCCTTAGCACTTGCCTAGCCCCTGTAGCCCTCTTCCCCCTCCACGATCTCCCTTTCACTTGCACTTTGTCCTCTTTGCCGTGCACTTCCTTTCCCACCATAGCACCCTCACACTTATTGTTTCTGCACTTGGATGATCCGAATGTCACAAGGTAGGACCATCATTGTTATATTTATCCCTTGCCCCCCCCCGACCCCCTTTTTGTTATGTGGCGCCTCTAAACACTATTTGTTGTGTAGGTGCCTTAAAAATATCAAATACATAAAATAAATAAATAAATACAAATTAGATGAAGAAATCATGGGTCTAATTAGCATGGTGCCAGTGAAGAGATCTGTCATTTATCACACAGGCAGCTCAACATGGATTGTCCAACATGCTGGCGGTCATGTAGTTCATCATGCTGGGGAGAGGCACCATGAGAAGATCCTGGGGTCGTTAAAGTATAGCATTTTGCAGCATACTTTCTTTAAAATATTGCGTCAAAAGCCACACTGTTTACATTTGGTTTTGTAGCATAACAAATTAATAAATCCAATCGATTCAATCACCAACCGCGCACAAAGCATTTTCAACTAAATAAAATCATGACTTATCCCACAATTTATGTCAGTATAAACAAATGTTCATGCTGGCTGCGCACATCGTCCATGTAAGCTGCAAGAATACAAGCCACAGTGACCATTTAAGGTCATTTTCCTGTTGGCTTTGCCAGCCGAGAAGGCCATGCAGCATTTAGAGAATATATACAGACTAGCTGCACCAATGTAGGCTAACCTAACCATGTTATACTAGTCATCATGTTTGCTTTACCCTTGATGCCCATGAAATAATGCCATGTAGAAAGACAAACATGCAAGCAGAATGGCAGGTGCAATGTAGGCCTGTCTAGCCACATAACAATCATGTTTGCTTTCAACTTGAAGGCTAGTACAAAATGCCATACCAGTGGCACTCTTAAAAAAAATGTAATCGGACTGGTTGAAGCAATGCAAAACAGTCTAGCCATCCAACCACATTTAGCTTGCAGCCATGATAGGTTTTGTTAGGTGGCAAGACTGGCTTGTATTGTTGCAGCCAGTCTGGATATGTTTTCTGACTCTGGCAAGGCATCATTTGTTACTGGGCAAGGCTAAAGCAAGCATGCTTGTCCATTTAAGGGTTAAGGAAAATCTGATAAGTGTTCTTGCATAGCTACACAGGGCTGCATTGCTGCAGCCAGTCTGGTTACGCTTTTTGCCTCTGGCACAGCATGTTTTAATGGTCATTATTATTACAGCAAACCTGAAATTATGTTTGATTTGACGTTGATGGGCAGGAAACATGACAATTGACAAAAGCCCCACTCCCAACCCAGAGTTCTCATCACTGTGCTGGTGAGGGAGCCTCTGATTTAGGGGCACCCCCTCCGACTCCTTCCACACCACAAACTCTGATGCCCGCTCACTGTGTTCGTGAGTGGGCCTCTGTTTTGGTAGTCTGGGGGGAGGTAGTGGATGTTCATGACACATATTCATACACATTAATTTGTGTGCCCATGCACATTCACAGCATTCATAACTCTTTAAGCCACACACCCATGACACACACTCTCTTTCCACATACACCAACACAACAAACACTTTCATTCATGCACAGACCCAAACATATACTCATTCCGGTACTTGCAGCCATGCACGCTTTTAAACATATACTCATTTTTTTGTATATACCTGTATCCCCGTTCCAGAACCCACCGCGCCATTAGGAGGATGGGATCTGGCAATGCCTCTGGTCCCCGTGCAAAGTGAACCGGGAACAGGAAGCAGGTATCACTTCCTAGTACCTGCACATGTGCACAGAAGATGAAAAATCCCCTGGAGTAAGCCCCAGTTGTTCTCAATGTGTGGGGAGGTGCTGAAGTCTGCCTTCACACATTCTGATCTACATTATCCCAGCCTACATCCCCAATGGGCTATGCAAGGCTGAGAACGCAAAATGCCACTGGTGTTGCTTGGACCACTGGGTGAACTCTCACAAGTAAATCACATTTCCCTTTGACAGTTCAAGCCAGCCTCGGAGCGCTGCCTCAGCTGCAACAAGCGGTAACATTGGGCTGGTTTAGCAGTTCATACAAAATGTGTGGGTCAGTGCCCCATCACCTATTATGGATGAGTTAACCCTGAACATGTCTCAAATGAGCTCGACCCAATTCTGGAGCTAGTCCCTGGTAAATATGCAGGCCTTCTCTGCGTTTCTGAAAACAGTTTGAAAGTAAGAAAATGAGCACTGCAACAGGATTCAAACCTGTTCACAGATGTGTTAGAAGACATCCCTGAACCCTGACTACTTTTATGAGTACATGCCTAGAAAGTGTTGTTTCTATACGTAAATGCCCCTAACACAATTTGAACGCGAGGCAGAGAACAAATACTCAATTACTTATGGTGATAAACAATTACAATGATCAACAAAACGACAAAGTCCGGCTTCACATAGACTCAATTAATATGTGACCTCCTTTTGAACGCGGTCCACTTCCTGTTGTCATTGGGGTTTGACATTCATGAGGAATCTCTGGTATCACCGTCAGCTGAAATACCCAAGGAAACATCAAGGGAGGGTGAAGGAGCTGGAAAAAATCAAGCAAAAACTATTCAGAGGACCGTGGCTTCCCATGACTCGACAGCAAGGGAGCATATAGCTACTCAGATCTCTAGACCTCAAATTGAAATGGATAAAAGTTCCGAAACTCAAGCAATTTATACACCTGGTGACCAAATTAAAATTATGATACATGGAAATGCAAATACCCTGGGAAGTGAAAACAGTGCAGTACAGGGTGTATCGGATCAAGTCAGGAATATGAACTGGAATTGGCTGGCAGGAGTTCTGGGTGGTCATTCAAGCTAATGCCAACAATGGCTAGCTAGCCCTAACATTAACATTTTATCCTGGAACACTAAAGACTTTGTACACCTGTTCAAAGAAACAAGAAAATGGAGTGATGATTTAACCTTCATTTGTTTCCAGGAAACATGAATAGCCAATAGTCGGATTTCCGATGATTATGAGCTAGCAATAAATCCAGCAATAACAAGAAACAAGGGACGTCCGTCTGCCGGTCTTCTGACAATGATCAGGAAAACCTTTGGTTGGAAACTGGTAAGCTCATGAAACCACACACTGTTTATACAGTACACTGTGGTAGCAGCAAAAAATTAGACAAACAATACCATAAATCAAATTCACATATTCAACTTTTACTGGCATCACAAAATCGCTGGAAGATTCAAATTCCTAAAAATGGTGTGTGACTTAATTGATGAAATAAATAGTGTCCATCAAGCACCCAACATAATCTGTTGTGGAGACCTGAACTTAGCTTGCATAAATGAGATCAAAAACAACCCCGGACCACAAAATGCTGTACAAGAATTAGCTAAAAAATGGTGCACCAACCTTGAGGAAAGAAATATAACAATGGTAATGGAAACACCACAGGCGACATCCCTCCACTGAAAACTTGGAGAAGTGCGAATCAGTCGTCCACCATAGATTACTTTTTCATCTCAGAAAATCTACAACAACGAGTAGTGTCACTTCAAATTACAGTCGATCCAAATAGTGACCACAGTCAACTTAAACTATTCAGGCAACAAACATCAAAAAGCCTCAGCAGTGGAATAATTATGTTATAGTAGAACCTAACAGATCTCAACTAAGAATAAAGCCACAGGAAGTCAAGATCCTCACAGAATCTTACGACAAGTACTTAAGTGATGTGACAAATAAGAAAGTGGAATACACCTGCCTTCTGGATCAGTTTAAGACCACAGACAATGGAGCAAAAAGATCTTTGTTCCAACCTAAACACTACTATGACAAACAAGTCCTTAAAAGAAAACAACAACTACAAAAAGAACTAAGGCAACACAAAAACCTTAAAAAAGAGCAACAAAAGCAGGCAAATAAAGCCAGCAAACAAAAATACAAAAAATCCCAATTTTCCCGTAAGGCAATTCTGTACCAAGAAGACAGCGAATCTATGCTTGCTAGTCTTAACAACAAGAACTCTTCTGAGTTCTGGAAGCTCATAAACAACATTGATTGTCGCCAAGAAGCAATCCAAGCGAACATGGTGAGTGAAAGTGAGTGGACCAAACACTTCCAAACAGTGTATGAGAAAAAATGTACCACCACTGATCCACCTATACCGCTGCTTGCGAAATGGGACCTTCATTTTGAGAGAGAGGACATTCTACTGAGCATCTAACGAAGCTCCTCTTCCAGGGCACCGGGACCTGATGGTCTAACAAACTTCATAATCAAACAAAACCCTGAAGAGTGGGCTGATTTTCTAGTGAAATTGTTCTCAACAATTGCCAATGAAGAGACAATTCCTGCAAGCTGGAAAACAGCTATTGTAATTCTGATATATAAAAAAGGCAACAGAGCTGAACCTAAAAACTACAGGCCAATCGCCTTATTAGATGTCCTGGGAAAAAATATTTGCCACACAACTGCAAAAACAACTTCTCAATTGGATCCATGACATTGACCACTTGGATTGCCGGTAATCAGGTTTTGTTAAAGTTGTAGGTTGCGGCTTAAATCTTTTATTGCAAAACATACTCAAAATGGTGCAATAAAAAGGGATTAAAAGATCTACCTTGCGTTTGTGGACCTGTCACAAGCATTCAACAGTATTGATAGGGAATTGCTATGGAGGAAGATGTCTGATTGGAAATGCCCCAATAGCCTTCTACTAGCGATAAAAGCTCTGCATACCAATACTGAAAGAAGAATAAGGATGGACAAAAGGGGCACCTTATCCGATCCAATAAAAACTTGGCGAGGTGTTAAACAAGGTTGCCCTTTAGTCTCGATAATATTCAACCTATTAATTTCAGACTTGGACGAGGCCTATGCAGATGCAAATACATTCCCTCCAAAAATTAATGGAAAAGAAGTTAAATGTTTACTGTATGTAGATAATTTTGTCCTTTTGGACCTTACCCCGATAGGTCTTCAATGAAAACTTTGCATCCTAGATCACTACATTCAAAAAAATGGTCTAAGTGTGAACACGAAAAAATCAGAGATACTAATTCTACAAAATCTGCAAAAGAACAAAGAATTTGCTGGGGAAAAAAAGTTCATTTGGCAATTGGGTAAAGAAACAATTGAACTAACAAAACACTTGATATACCAACCTAGGCTCAATGTTCTCTGCGTCTTTTCGGGAAATGGAGTTAACATCAACCTCTAGATCGGGACCCTTGTGACGTCCTTCACTGTTTTTAAGGGTGTCAATGTGACCCTTTTTTTTGTACTTGCTGGCGGCAGTCATCTTCTATTATAGAGATTGACTCCTTTTTATTTTCAACACTATGGAAAAAGGTGTTGTTGGGAAGAGGTTTTCCCATTGAATTTAAATCAGGCACCTGAACATCGCCACTTTCTACAGCATTAATCTGGAAGTGTTTCTGACTTTCCTCGTTCAGTTCCAGAAGATTTTATGTCAGATCATCTACGCTCGAACTGGACTTTATAGTCGGGCCAGGAACGATGTCATTGTTAGGTGTTGGGGTTGACTCCACCATATTTCTTGTTTGAGATATTTGGTTCTGCTTAACCTTGGCAACCTTCAGCTGTTTTTGTGCTCTCAAAAATGATTTCTTCGCCTTTCGAGAGATGAACTGCATTCCTGATTGTCCCTCATTGTTCACGCCTGTATCAGTCACCAGTAAAGAATCTTGGGACTTTACAGAAGCCTGATGATCGATTATATCTGTTAAGGCTGAAGGACTGTCGGGGGAGGGAGTTCACTGTCACTCCATTTATCGAGTCAGGTGCCACTGGGACTTCAGTTTTTAAAAACTCAGTAAACAGCTGTTCAACTGGTAGCAGATGGTCATGATGGAGTTTAGCCACCTCCAGAAGATTAATGGACTCAACACTACCATGCTCTGTTACAAAAATGTTTGATCCTTGTAATGCTTGGGAATATGTTCTTTGTGGTGGATAAGTATCATAGACCATGTTAACTGTTTGCATTCCCTGTGAGGTTACAAGGGGACAAGATGAACGAGGAACAACAACTGATTGATATGATGTCATGATTTTTTCTATTTTATTAAGATAGAAAGATTTTGATTGTTCCTCGGACAGAATGTATCCTTCTGATTTGCAATTTTTGTTTCATAAAGGTTAATGAGCCCTGCATTTCTCTCAATGTGCAGTGAGTTAGTTCATGGCATTTTTTTCAAGAAGATTGGCAATTCTTTTAATCACCAGAACATTTTGTAATTCGTGATTAAAACTACCAGTAGGAAAAAACCTCCGGAGTTGAGGATGGTATATCAACTACTTTTGGAGAAACATAACCAGCACCATTTTCCTTAATTCGTGATCACCAAAAGAGATTGGTAGAAAGGAACCTGTGGAATCTGGGTGAATTTCAGAGTTGTCTCCCCGACCAGAAACTATACTCATGCCAGGCACCTGGTAACACGGATCTAAAGTTTCTCTTCTAGGTACAATGGATTCCTTGTAAGTAAATGTATCTGGGAGATGAAGATGTACTTGTTCTCGGAATACATGGGACCTAGATGCAGGCGATGAAGGGCCAAGGGATAACCGTATGCGTTTTCCTAACTCGCTCATAATTACAGGCGCAAGCATGGAAGTGTCAGCGATATGCGCAAAACCTTCCTGAGCATCTTTCATTGAACAGCCACAGTCAGCTAAATGGGGAGGATCACAGGCTATCTTCCCTTCATCATCATTTGCATTTTTAAGTGAAAATGAAGGTAAATTCAGCCCTAAGTTAGCCATAATGGGAATGCGACCCTCCCCAGATACCAAGCGTGTCAGTGAAGAAGGAATGTATGCCCCCTCTGTGCCGGCTGGCAATGAGCCCGAGGGCATGGTTACCGACATGGAAAGGAGCGATTTTTTTAGAAGGCGATAACAACGTTAAGACATTGTTTGATAATTTAACAACAGAACTTTTCACAAGAGCTTTTGTAGATTCACCCACACGATTTCCACTTCTCAGTGAGTGACTCATGGTCATTTTCAGATAAACAAATATGTCCAATTGACTAGCGATGGAACAAAAAACCAACCCCCTATTATTCGTACAGATAGAGATGTGGACACATTGTATTAGTCAGAACATGCTCTAGTCCACAATGTGCAGGAAGTAAAAATCAAATACAACTAATTTGAAATCCCACACCAAGCTGACAGCCTTAGGAAAAAAGTTTTACCAAAGGCCGATCAAGGTACCAATACAAGCATGCGTAACTCACATAGCACAAATAATCCTTCATGCATAGCAAGAACAAGAATACCAGAGGGTCGGTCGTGCTTAACAACCTCAACGAAGTCCCAAAAAAATACTGCCCCAGTGTTTGTATGATGTATAATTCTGGAGCTGTATTCCCAACGCCAATCTCATAGCCCTTAGGCCTGAGTAGGTAAACTCAACAAATTCAAACATAGAGTTGTATAAAGGGACTGCCACAACTTTATAAGCTGTAATTATTAACAGAATAAACATCCCACCATCATTCCAATTTCTATCAAAATGTGGCTTCATAATTACCCTTTGTACTTGGTTCCTCACCTATCTGGGTTCAAAGGCACCATGGCCTGCAGTCACCCTCACATAGGATGAACTGAGACTAACCAGGCTGCCACACTTCGGCCAAGCACAAGGCAGTGTGCACATTTCCACTACCTGTCAGGGTTCAACAGCACCACGGCCCACAGTTACCCCACAAGGTGTATGTCAGGATTAATTTTACCACTAGACACTGTTTAGAGGGCTGCCACAATGCCGAGTTTCTTTTCCCAATGGGGTTCAAAGACACCTAAGTCCACAGTCACCCCCATGCGAAAGTATGAATCTAATGTCATGCAGCCAAGTAATGCAGTTTGAGCATACTCCACAGAACTAGTTGCCGTTAACACAAGGGGTTCAAAGGCACCAAGGCCTACAGTCACCCCCTAGCATGCAGCACCTAGCACAGACATACAAGTTGCCCTACAATTGGGCAAGTTTTTTTCTCTCCACTTTATGCCGTCTTTCACAATAAATTGAAACTTAGACTACTTTGGGAGCTGGATAGACCCCCACACCATGAAATTCAAGTTCATAGAGATCCAATGCTTAAGTACGTAAAGTTCAGCGCCAGCCTCCTTTAGCTGAACAAAGGGAGTCTAGAAAGAGATTTAAAGTACATAGAAAGTCAGTGGAATCCAAAACACAGATGGTATCATGCGACACCACACAGCTAATCCCAGGTGGAGTAGAAGCAGTGTCGGCATCAGTTAATTGTAGGTTTAGAGCAGTGAGCACTATGTATATTAAGAATCGGCGATGGTATCTGCCCAAGTCCAAACGTTTTTATGGGCAGAGTAAGACCAAAGAAATTAAACAGCTGAGTGGCAGAGAATACCCACCAAAAATAAACTTGCATCAGTCATTAGTTGGAAGCCTACACGCCGACACGTGCCCACTGAACACCAAACACACAGCTGGCACACCGTGCTGCGCTCCGCGCATGCGAGGTGTGTTTAAAGGATAAAATGATAATCCAATGAAGTAGAAATGGGACTTCCGAGGTACTTCCGAGGATTCTAATATCAGATGAAAGACAAGCCTTGTAAGTCACATAGGAGTATAAGGCTGTTACAGCAGACTCCCGTAGTAACGCCAGAGAGGCACAAGAGACTAGCTTCCACCACCAGCAACTCCAAACACACAGCTGGCAGACCGCACCACGCTCTGTGCATGCGCGGTGTGTTTAAAGGATGAAACGATAATCCAACGAAGTAGAAATGGGACTTCCAAGGTACTTCTGAGGATTACAACATCAGATGAAAGACTAGCCTTCTAAGTCACATAGGAGTATAAGGGTGTTACAGCAGACTCCCGTAGTAACACTAAAGAGGCACAAGAGACCATCCTCCACCACCAGCAACTCCAAACACACAGCTGGCACACCGCCCTTCTTCGTCCTCGGATCTGTACATGACGGTTTGAAGAAGTGTCTCTTTGGAGTCCAGATTTGTATTACTCCTTTCAGGCTTCCTGCTGTCCTTCAATTTTCGTTCTTATTCCATATCATCAGTTGACATTGCCCATTTGGGCTGCAATAAACCCATCTTCCCACATAATTTCTGTGCTTCCTGGGATAGAAAAATGTGGTTCCTTCTGGTGTGTGAATGTTGGCCTTCACAAAGTCTCTTATTTCTTCATCAGTCAGGTCTTTGGGCTTCCATCCTGGCTTGACGTCAATCATGATCTTCATCCCTATGGCCTTTTTTGCAGTCTTCTGACATTGACAGATTATTATCTTCATAAGACAAAACCCTAGCAGTATCATCACCAGCAGGGCTGCCAAGAACTTGAATGTGTCTGCTATCCACTGTGGGATTCATGAGAATAGTGATCCAAACCAGCTGTCATCATCAACTTCATCGGTTTCATCGATCATCTGGTTCTGTAGTTTTATCAGCATACCTATGGCTTCCGTTAAAGTTCCATTTTCCTCATCGTGAGAAGGTATAAATGTGCAACCTTATTCTCCGATTTTTGCACAAACTCCTCCATCCATAGCTGTGATCATGTCAAGGACATAACTGTTCTGGAGAGTCATCAATCGGATGGCTCCTAGCTCTTCCTTGATTGCATTGAATCCATTTATGGTTGTGTTGATTGTTTGCAACAACTCCCATCTTGTTATCTGTAACCATTTTATATTTGCTCATACTTGGAATCTTGGCATGAGGATTGTCGCGAACACTGATGAGGTGAGGCTAAACAGTCTGTGTTCATATGGGATTGGATGAAAGGCTTCTTCAGATTTGGCAGAGAAGTAATTTTCCCTTTTCAATTGAGTCATCAGTTCCATAGAACTGCTTTTTCTCAGGTGAGCATCTGTTTTCGGAAAACTGTCGATATTAAAGTCACTTTTAGGGATCACTAATGCTGGAACGTGAACATTCACTATTGTGTATGTATCTTCCCAGTCTCTTGGCAGTCTGATGTAAGCTTTAGATCCACATGCCCAATAATGATCCATAATTACTGCAGTGCCATGAACCATTCCTGGAGCATCGAAAACCTGTCCACAGTTCTAATTCTCTCCCATTTTTCTTGTGCCATTATTCCTGAAGCACAATTTTGAGCTTTCTAGTGGCACTATCTGCAAAGGTCCTCCTCTCTCTTCGAACCATGTCAGTAGTTTTGAGAGCTTTGGCCATAGTGGCTTACGTAGCCTTTGTGAATTTTCAATTGCTTTTTTGCAGGCTCCGAGGACCATCCATGCTCTGCAAATTACTATTCCTTTTTCCCATCCATCTGGTGAAAGCACTGTTCCCCAAATCTGCTTTTGGCCTCTGTTCTTCCAACTTTGAGCCTCTTCTGGAGTTTTTCCTTGGACATTTAGCTTGTGATTTACTTCCCATCTGATTCCTGCTCCTTTCACTCCAGGTTTCTCGTATCGGATTACATGGTGCCTAGTATGAGCTCTGTTTCTTGTCTTTATGTCTTGAACATAATCATCTTCATTTGGATCAGTTGCCCATTTCAGTGAGGCATCACTTCCCATGAACTGGCCTCTGGTCATGCATATTGCTACGTGTGATAGACAGTGCGCAGTCTGGACATCGAGTTCTACAGCTACAAAGATCTTTGACTTCCTCATGCTGTATGGTAGGAGTGCACAAACAAAGCATTCCCCTCCTGAGTTTCGTCTTCCAACTTCTTTCATGTGCTGGTACCAAATGTTGTTTCCCAGATGTGCTGTGCTATCCAGGTAGTCGTTTAATTTGTTGTCATCTCCATGCATGCTTCTCTTGATTCTTAGTGTTTTCCAGTAATTTGCTATCACTACATCCCCAAATGCATCTGTATGGCTCCTTCTTGCTGGTAGGCTCTAAGGTATCCTGGTCCATGGTGCAGGCTTCCTCATCTGCACCATTTGAGTAGACAAACGTCTGGAAGTTCTTTCATTGTACTCATACATCTTTTTACTGCTGGTTCTAAATGCCCATCTCATCCACCCTGACATTGGTCCAGTATATGGCGGTACTGTGGAACTTGCACTTGTCCCTTTTGTTGGAACATATATGTGTGTCACTGCTGTCTCTGTGGTTTTCTTTTTCAGCTCCTCTAGTCTTTCCACTATGTCTGCATCCTTCATTTGGCTCTTTATATTACGTGCAATTTTCCATAGTAGGCAGTCTTTTATTCTCTGAGGCTTTGAATTGTGGTTCTGCAGTCATTGACACTAGGCCTGTTGCATGTGCATTCAAAATGTGCATGCGCGTGGTTGTCAGTAATCTTTCCTCATTCACTTTTTGCCAACTGTCTCCGGCGTTTCTTTTTATTTGTTACCACAAGTGTGTGTGTGTCATTGCTAATCACATCCATTTCAAGCTCATTCATTCCACCATCAGATCTTCTAGGGCCCGGAATGACTATGGATGGTCTGGGTGCCTTGGTGGGTTTCATGTGTGCATCATTAGGTGGCTGTACTGGAATTGGAACGCTTTGTGCACCAATAAAAAATTAAGTTCTGATTGGTAATGACATTAAAACAATGAGATATATGATACATACATACATTATGCCCCTGTAGGTCAGGCGGCAGAATTTACTTCCAGGGAAACGTGGACGTCTCTCCTCCTTTGAGAGGACAAGATTGCTGCTCTGGATCACCATCTAGATCATTCGGACAAATGTCTACCTTTTACTATATTTATTTAGACAATATTGTCTGTTGGATTCTCTGTTAAGCGGTTCAGGTGTCCTACAAGTGTCCCCCCTCTTGCGGGCGTGAATTGTCTCTTATTTCTGGATACAATTCCTTTGCTAAACTATGGGAAAAATCAAATCAAATAACACTTCAGCAGGTTCGTTTACTGCGCATGTTCAAAGTAAGTCAGCTCCCAGTCCACTCCTCGGATTTGCTTCAGTCCCAAAGACAGGTTGTATCCTGGTCAGGATGAAGAATAGAGACAAAATAACAACAAATGGAAGAATGTGAAATCCTTGACACTGCTTCCTCGATCTGTCCCTCAGCAGAAAGCTTTTGGAATGTCCTCAGATAGTTCTGTTGATGGTTAGAGAGTTCTATTTGTAGTACGATTCCATGCAAGAGCATGCCCATCTGTGCAACATTAGCTGGATCACTGATGAATGTGAGGACGTCAACATCGGTCGGTCTACCCACTAGCTCTGGAAAGTCAGTGATTAGACAAAAAAGGACATTGTGAGCTAATCTGCTATCTTCTAGTGACAGGGACATCTGTCTTGTCTTGCTGAGTTTCAGGATTGTATGCTTTCTCTTCAATGTAAACAATGTCTGCACTGTCCGTTCACGTGAAGTGCAACTAAGATCACAATTTTATTTAGGAGTTGGCTTAGATGTTCTATATTCGCCGGATCTCGAAGAAACTTGAGTGTGTCTGTCATTCTTCTGACAAGATTTGGACATTCCTCAATTCATGTGAAAGAACAATGCATTTATTTCCTTCTCTGCTTCAGACATTTGGTTTCTCCTCACTGTACTCAGGAAGCAGGAGAAATTGTTCAGCAATTACAGTAAGCAATCTTCTTATTGTCATTTCGTTTTCAGGATCTTGAAGAAAGTCAGTGACACTGGTGAGTCTCCCCACCAATGACGGGTATGATCTTAGCACTAGATTAAAGTATGCCACCACGTCTTCGGTGATGCTGCTACTGTGGGACACCATAAGTGATTCAGAATAGGGTCTCGGTGTGGAATGAGTCTGGATACTGTATTTTCTTCCAATTTATGTGTCCTCGATCAAAATTTGCATAGTCTTTTCTTATCAAGGCTTTAAGTGTGCCTCAGTCCGAGGTTCAAAGTCAACAGATTATATTGTGGCAAATACGCACAGTTTTCTTCTTCACCCTGCAACTAGGATGCACAGAGTGTCCGTTTGTATGTCCTTATCCCCTTTTTTGCTTAGAGGAAGTGTCCAATTTAAGCCACAATTTTACAAAAGTTATTTAACTTTGTCTGGCTGGTCATGCATCTTTTTTGTTCGTCATGGATCTCGTCTGCACGTGCTGTGGTGCTTCCCTGTCGCTCATAGACTCCTCTTGTTGGGGTGCAGGCAGGGGGCCTTCTCGGATGTAGGGTTTGATATCGGCCGGAAAAATCTAAGCTCTCCTACCTTGTGGTTTTACTGCAGACGTAGTGCAGTACTCTACTGTGAAGGGGCTGTTAAATCTTGGCTCATCCCACTTTTACCTCGTATGGTTGCTTACAGGGACAGTGTCTCGAGTAAAAATGGATGGCACACAAGTCCTTGTGCTGGGTCTGTAGTAGTATCTCATTCTGTGTTCCGTGCTGCCCTCTACCCCTTTCGTCGTTGCTACTGCTGGTCTGAAATTACAGTAAGGCAAGATGTCATGCAATTGAAGAAATTTTGCATTTCAGACCCTAAATTTTCTCCTTTTGGATGGGCATCACATATAGCTCTGTCTCGGGGTGTCAAGGGAGTTCTCATTCTTCTTCAAGTGGCTATCTCGTGTGGCGTAAAATGATGATCGGAGCCTGGTTGGTTCTGAAGAGCAAACAGTGCCAGTGGAAGGCAGTGCAACCTTCCCTTCCTTAGAGTAAGCTTCAACTTGGCTATCCTTTCTTTTAACAAGCCATTGAGCTTCTCCTAGATCCCACTACCTTGCAGATGATACACTGATGAGAACTTGTGCTTTATACCAAGCAGCAAGCTAATCTTTTTGAATATCTCGTTTACAAAGGGAGCTCTGTTATCTGATCTCATGACCTCGCACACCCCCAACCTGGGGAATACTTCTCTCACAGGTAGGGTCTGGGTGTGTACAGGGACCTGCCTCAATCCATCTAGAGAATGGACACACCACAACAATTAAGTATCTGTACAGGTTACATACTTGAATCATGTTGACGTAATCAGCATTCAAGTGCTGAAAAGGACTGAAAAGGACCATTTGGCCTTGGGATGGCTCCTCTCATTACCTTTAATGAGTGCCCAGCTGTGAATTGTTGACAGATTATACAGTTCACCATAAAGAATGCAAGGTGCTTGGTTAAATTCGGTATGAACCAGTCTTCTACGAGTGTTGCTGCTAAATTTTCTTTTGTCATGTGTGCCCGATAATGCAACTGCTCCAGCGCTATTTTTAATAGGGATACAGGCATTACTGGTTTACCAGTGCTGTCTTGTCGCCACAAGCTGTCAGAGGGGTTTAAAGAACACCCTTGTTGTTTCCAAAGATTCTTCTCTTCCTCTGGTTCCTCCCCTTGGAGTTCCATCAATTGTGTTTGCCCAAGATTGTTATACCCTTCACGTGTTGTTTGTGCAACCATCATTCTCTCATTGGTATAGATGACTTACACTTCCACAATTGTCTCACTTTTGGATGCCATACACTTGGCTTCCGTGTCTGCTGCTTGATTTCCACGTGAGATAAAATCTGTCCCTTTCGTGTGGGTGGCACATTTCACGACCGCTATGCCCACTGGGAGCTATAGTGCCTTAATCAGCCCGTCCAATAAGGCTGCGTGCTGCACTGGCATGCCGTCTGCTCAGAGGTTGCCCCTCCTTTTCCAGCGCGCTAGGCCTGCGTGCACTGTCGATGTCACATAGTCGGAATCACTGTACACCGTTACTTCCTGGTCTGCGTGATTCTCAATGGCGAGTATCAATGCCAATAATTCTGCAGCCTGTACTGAATAATGAGATGGTATTTGTGCACTAATAAGTACTCATAATTCTCAATTTGCTGTGTGCTTCATCACAGCAACGCCTGTATATCTTTGTCCGTCACTTTGATTGATTCTCGAAGAACCGTCAATAAAGACACTTTCTCCTTCTTCCAAGGCATTTTCTTTCACCCTGGGAATTTCATCATAGAATTCTTCATAGTTTGCAGTCATGTATTGGCTCTCCTTCAGTGACGGGCTCTGCTACAAACATAGCTGGGTTCACTATCTTGCATCAGACTACCTTAATCGATGGAGTTGACATGATCACTTCATAAGCAGAAGGTCTCTGAGATGTCAATGTACCCTTTGGTTTCTCTAGAATGGCGAAAAGCGAGTGCTCAACATACAACGTCATTGAGCAACCCATTAAAATGGTTGTAGCCTTCTCTATGGCGAATGCTGCGGCAGCTAAACTCTGTTCGCACGGGAAATGACCTCTTATTACTGGGTCTAAATTTCCACTATAGTATGCCAGGGGCTTGTACCCCAATGTGGTTCTTTGTGTGAGCACTGCCTTCATAACGCTGCCATTCATGTGTGAAAATGGGTAAAATTCCTCTGCATAATTGCCAATCCCTAGAACTGGTGCTGTGCAAAAAGCTTTCTTGAGTTCGGCAAATCCTTCCTCCATGTTCTCAGACCATTCAGTTTTTCCTTTCGTCACTTGGGCCTTCTTTAGGGCCTGAAGTAAAGGCTTAGTGGAAGAGCTATAGTCGAAGACCCATGCTCTGACATAATTGCATAGGCCTAAAAATCTCTGCATCTGTTTTATTGTGTGTGGCTTAGCCGTGTTTAGTATGGCGTCAGCCCCTTCTGGGGTCACCCTCTTCCCCTCATGTGAGATCAGCTGGCCTATGTACAGCACTTCTTGTTGACAATATTGCAGCTTTTCCTTGTCAACCTTATATCCCTTCTCAGCCAGTATAATCAATAGCTGAACAGACTCATGCCTGCATTGCTCTTCTGTTGTGCTAGAAAATTAAGATAACATCCACATATTGTAGGACAACACTTTCCAAGGCAATACTGCTCAGGTCCATCTGCAGGACTCTGCAAAAAATAGGACACTCACAGTACCCATGGGGTAGCCTTGTGCTTTTCAGACGCATCTGTCTGAATGTGAATGATGTCAGATCTTGCGACTCACGGTGCAAATGCATTTTTCAAGTCAATCACGGGGGAATATTTTGCCTCAACAGGTATATTACATAGGATTGTAGCCGGGTTAGGGCTAAAGGAAACTCGGCCTCAACAGTATCATTTATTCGGCGTAAATCTTGGGATTATCCTCCAAGACCCTCCCTTTGATTTTTGGATCGGATAAACCACAGTATTGCATGATAACTCTGATGTCACTACGATGCCTTGCTCCATCATAGCCGAAATTGTCTTAAAAATTCCCTCATCTGCCTCTCTGGACATGTGATATTGTCATGCTTTTGGTAAAATTGCTCCTGGTTTTAGCTTAATTCTCACTTCTCCAACCCCTTTCAATAGGCCTATGTCATAAGGTCCTTGGTCCACACTGAGACAGGCACCTAGACCATGTCATCAAAATACTCTGGACGGTTCCATGCCAACGTCATTCTTTGAGGCTGTGAACGGAAAGATGTGACCATGGAGAAGTGCAAGGAAAAAGGACAGACGGAGGGGCGGCCGAAGTTGGAACACTGCGGTAGTGAAGGGAAACCATTTGAGTGCCCGCTCAGTGTGAAACACCGAGAGTGGGAAAAACAACAATGACTCTGGCTTCCTGGGACTAACCAACATGCGGCTGACGGCGGCGAGACACCTGGAGCCGAGGTCACAAGAGACCCGAATGAGAGTGCCCCGGCAGTATCCGCTCCCCTGTTTTCTACATATCCCTTGAACATCATTCCTAACAAACAAGAAGACAGGACCAGGGGTAACAGTGCCGTACGCGCACCCGCGTCCACTCCAGATGCATACCACGCGGTTCACCTTCCTACACAGCAGGAAAACACAACAGACATTTACGAAACAGTAACTTTTCCCCGGTTTCTCACCTTCCTTGGGGAGCTGCAGCGCTCCGGGAGCTTTGGCGATGCTGGCTTGCTTGGAGACGGGGGTTCCCCGCGGTTTTCCAGCATTGACAGGTGAGGCAGTGTGGCAACCTTCAATCAAAGAGAAAGGGGGCGGGGCTTATGGGGATACTTATAGAGAAACAGAACATAGTCTTCCTGATTGGTCCAGCCGACTCCAGCCCCTATATAAGGGTGAAACGAATGATGGACTGTGTGTGTCTTTCCTGATCTCTTGCAAAATATCGGAAAAGAGAGAGCTGCACCCGAGACGATCTGGCCCTACGAAGACTAGCTGTCACTTTTCCAAGGCGCATCCTTACTACAGACAGAAGAAGAAAGCTATATTGGAACGCTGAGCTGTATTATCATTTCTTTTTTCCTGAATAAAGGCTGTTTTAGTTTCATATCCCTGGCTGCCTGCTTCCTCCTTTACAGAGGCACTTCTCTTTTGATCATTCTTACCCAAAAAGTGAGACTCACTTCCACCATTGTCTCTCCCATATCTGCTTGTTCTTCAAACCGATCATCATCAGTGACATCAGTCCATCGATATCCTTCTTCAATGGCTATTACTGCGCACCATTGTTGGCCTTTGACGTCATAACCATCAATCAAGGCCATCCTACCTCGTACATCAGCTGTGTGTATTACCAAGGGAAATACTTGTCCCTTCTCCTTGTGCATCAGTATTCTTGGTCTAAATAGGAACTCATCTGGGGTTCTCATGATTCTGTCTGCAAGGCCTGGCAGCCCTGCCATTAGTATGCACATACCATATGAGAACATTTTAGGCTCTAATGATACAGCCCTCATGGTTATGTGTCCTGTGTATGCTCTGATAATTTTGCATACATTTGAATAGTGCATTCCTGGAGTTGAACATACTATGCCTTTCTCCGTGAATGAGATCATCATGTTTAACGTCGTCATTAAATCTCAACCCAAAATGTTTATTGGGGTATGACGTGAATATAATAACGGCACATTCATCTCACATTCTCCTATAGAGACTGGAAGTGCATTTGTGAAGGGAACACTAACTGTAGCTCCTGTGAAACTGAGTATCTATGGCCTCGACAGACAAGGAAAACTTTCCTTCACGTATGCACGAGCGTGTTGCACCTGTGTCAACTGAGAAGGAATATTCTTTATACCCTATAATGACATCCACTCTAGGTTCCCGGTGAAGGTCTGGTGTTACTGATAGGATAGAACACATCAGGGTTCCCAGTGAGCTGTCCTAGTCCATATACAATTTTGGCCCACTGTGTACTGGCAGATTTCCCCCATTCCCAAAGTTACTCCTCATTCCAGGGTTCATGGTCTGCCCTGAACTCAATGTTTGTGACAATTGCATCGGTGACTGTTGGGACTGCCCTTGTGGGAAGCTCATTATATGTTGGGGCTGTGGGTTTTGCCGAGCTCATGGTGTTTGCTGTTGGATCGTGTGATTCTGTGCAACTCCGTGCTGTAAAATGGCAGGTGGATTCACCGTCCCTGCTCCCATACCTTGGCCATTTTGCATCATGCCTTGGTTTCTGCATATGCGTGCTAAATGTCCAGTCATCCCACACAACCAACATACTGGCGGTGGTCGGATCATTTGCCCATTTTACATATCTGGATTGCCATTCTGCACATTTTGGAAAGCTCCTTGATTACTCTGAAAACCTCCCTGACAACTCTGCCATCCCCTTCCTCTAAATCCTCTTCCCCTGGGGTAAAACCCAGTACAGCCCTGATTAATCTGCTGCAGATAATTCACCTGCTGCATGCTCTATTCAGCTGTGCTCCCTCAAGAGCATATTTTGACAATTTCTTCTGCAACAATTTAGCTTCCTCATCCTTTCGTGCAGCTTCCTTTTTGCAATTCTTCTTTTGCGGTAACCTGCAATAGTGTGTGATGGTCAGCTGGTTTAGCCTTGATTTCTTTCAATTTCTTGAGCTGTTTCTGTACTGGCTCTGACAGCCCTTGGCACAATATATGGTAGAAAACAGGTATAGATTTCGTCCAAGATTCATGAGTCTCGAGTACCCACGCGTCTTGAAAATTCTGTATGTAAATCAAATGATCCTCAGACTCCTTCATTTTACGCTTCATTATAGCTCCCATATTGGAAGTGTTTGTGTAAAGCACTGGTAGTGCCTTCCATACTGCGGCTCTGCAATTGTTAAATGGAGCTCCATCATGTGCAGTGTTAATTGTGGTCACACCTGGGTATTGATATTGATATTTTATTTCTATCGCGCTCGTACACAAGTGTTTCAGAGCGCGACAAGGCAAGGGAGGGGAACAGGGGAGAACAAACAGTGATCTTACTAGGCTCAGTGACATTGAGAAGGCGCAAATGCATGGGAGAGGGGGAGGGGAAAAGTGCATGGAAGGGGGGAGAAGTGGAAAGTGTGAAGCAGAGGAGAAACAGATAAATAACAATAAATAAATAATAAAGGCAAGAAACAGTGGTAGTGCAGCCAGCAATTTGCAAGTGCTAGGTTTAAGGCAGCAGACAGGGTAGGTCTGATAAGTGCAGGAAGAAAGGTGGGGGCTGTATGGGTACAGATACAGAACCCAGTGCAAGGGGCGGCCCGGAGGCAGTGCAGGAGGGTGGCAGGGTGAGCAGGTACCTGGGCCCGGAGGACAGAGGGTGGCCAGGTATTTGTATTTGTATTTATTTTATTTATAAAGCGCAGCCAGGCCCGGGGGCATAAGGGCGCGTAAATGTGGAGCTGGTTACAAGGAACAGTTAAATGAGTTACGTTACAGATACATTTGCAGGAAGGTTACAGTTACATAAGTATGCAATAACAACAATACAGACAACCAGGTTCCAAAAATGGTTACAGGTAGGAGCTGGCGTCGTAAACAAGTGCATATTCCGAGTGATTGGTCATGTTCAGTAGGTTAAGGTATAAGCTGTCATGAGTCCATGTTATGGAGCCAACACTTCGTGCTATATTTGAATCGGTTAAATGATGGTTCTGCACGTAGATGTGGGGGGATGGTGTTCCATAGTTTAGAAGCTTGTACCGGGAAGCTAGCTCCACCCGAATTGTGGAGCTTAAATCTCGGGGTGGTCAAGGTGTTAGATTGGGCTGCTCTAATAGGTCTCGAGGCGGAGTGTGGTGTAAAATGGTTAGTGAGGTATGCTGGAGCAAGGTTAGCTCTAACTTTGTGTGTGAGGGCAAGCGTTTTCAGGGATATTCTGTGCTTGACTGGGAGCCAATGCAGGTTACGTCTGGTCTCAGATATGTGTGCTTTTTTGGGGATGTTAAGGGCAGCTCTGATTGCATTATTTTGGACTACTTGTAATTTATTGATATTTTTGTGGCTGGTGCCCAAGTAAAGGGCGTTACAGTAGTCTATTTTGGAGAGGACTAGAGCTCTCGCGAGGGTGATACAGTTGGGAGCGGATAAGAATGGTCTACATGCTGTAATAAGCTTGCAAGTGTAGGCAGCTGATGCCGCTACTGCGTTAGTTTGTTTAGAGAAGGATAAGGTAGCATCGATGTAAATACCAAGAGTTTTAGTATTGTTAGAGACTGAAATGAGGTTGCCATCTAAGGTAAAGGTTTTGAAGGAAGGATTGAGATTTTTAAGTTTAGCGGGAGTGCCCAGGATGATCAACTCAGTTTTATCGTCATTGAGACACAAGCCATGGTGTGCCATCCATGCTTGTATAACTGAGTAGATTTCATTGAGGGTTGTGCTGTCAGTTTCATAGTCACCCGTGATAGGAAAGAGTATCTGGGTGTCGTCCCCATAGTTGGTATACGTAACACCCAGATAGTCTAGGATACTCTTGCACAGTGCCAAGAGAGAACAGATCAGCAGGGGAGAGGGGGAGCGAAGGCAGAAGCAAAGAGGAAGCTCTTGAGGTGCTTCCGGAACCGGAGATGGTTCTCCTCAAGTTTTAAAACTTGAGGAGCCTGCTCATGTCTATACATAGTCTGCTCTCTCACCAAATTAGGAGACCCTTGATATCCCCTATAGCTAACGTGTTCCCTCCTGTATTTTTTTCTAACTCGTGTATCCACTTTCCAGCTCCGGATGTCAGCATTGGAAGCTTTTTTTTCAAGTTTTCTTGATCCATGTGTGGCCATGGAATATATTGTGGTCTCGCCCCCCATTCTCAAGTAATGGGAATTGGAATGAATAGTTCTCTCTTTCTTCTCTCATTGTTCTCTGTTTATAGCAGGGGTAATAAATTTGCATCGCCGCCTGCCGGGCAACGTTCTTAGCCTGTCTACATAGGGTGGTGATGACACCCCCCTCTGACCGTGAGATACTTCTTCATGTCGGTCTGACTGTGTGGCTGATTCTGATGCCCTCGGTGCAGACTCACTAGTGTCTGACCACCTTATCCCTTTCTCCCTTGGGAGTCGTCTTTCGCACCTTCTTTCTTCCTCTTTTTCCTCGTGCTCTTCCCTTTCTGAGTCGGACATTGTCTGTGCCCAACTCGTGCCACTTCTTGTGTCGTCTTTTTTCCTACTTATTTCTAGTCTATCCAGGGATAGTTCTCTATTCCCACTACTTCCTCAGTGTGGTATAGCTGATTGCTCTCCAGGCACTCATCTTCCCCCTCCCCTTGTGGTGTTTGTTCTAACCCCATTTCATCATATATTCTGTCGATCGTTTCTCCGATGCTTCTGGTGTCAAGGTGTGAAGGTCATCTTCGATATTCGCCTTAGACGTTCCTGGTACTGAATCGTACACAGGGAAGAATTCTTTGATATCTTCCCGTTCTACCACTGGAGCGGGTTTCTTAACCTCGCTCTCCAGCTATTCAAGATCGCGTGCTCTCTGTCTTCGCTTTCGTTCTACATCGTCATCGAATTCTCTGCGCTTCCTCTCCTCCTCTGTGACCCTATCTTCTTCCTTTCTCTTTTCACTTCTACGTTCATCTATCCTTCAAATTTCCTCATCCCTTTGTCTCTTTATTCTCTTCTCTCGTATTCTTTGCTCTTCCTCTAACCTTTCCTGCTTCTGTCTGTCTTGATCATTGGCTGTTCTCTGTCTGCGATCGAGATGTCTTTCTTGCTCTTCGCGATATAGCTGTTCTCGCTTTTGTCTATCTTTTTTCCTTATTCTCTCGTCTCTCAATTACTTCTCGTTCCCCTTTCTCTGTACCGTCTAGCCTCTCTTTTTGTTTCACATCATCAATGCCTTTGCCATCGAGTTTCAATAAAATGTGCACTCCCACCCATTCATTTTTTGAGAATGCTATCTCATCAGTTCTATCTTCGTTTCCCTTCCATCTTTTCCCTTCTCTTTCTTTATCGAGAGATGCACTTGTCTGTGTCTGGTCCCTTCTCTCATCATTGCATCTCTCCTTGTCCCTTGGGACCGTGGAGATGATATCCTTACCCTTTTCTCGCCCTTGAATTTCCTCACTACTTTGCCTAGGTGACTCGCATGCCGGATTACTATACCGTGTAGCTGCTTTAAGTTCTCTCAGCGGGTATAAACCCTTGTCTTTGTTTTCTTCAACCTTCGTTTCAGATGGGGCGGATGGCGTAGTGGGCGTCTCACCCCCTATGTCCATAAATTAAGTATCCAATCTATTGGTGGCTCCTCTTCCTGTCCCTGTGCATACATCTTCCAAAGTTCTAGAACAGCGAGGCGTTTGTCTAACTTTTTGCCCGTGTATGTGGCGTGCAAATATGTCGTCATGTGTTGCAAGACATCTTTAGATAAGGACCCACCCTGTGGCCATGGCATAAACATTTTGTGGGCGGTTCCTTTAACCCACTCAGTACTGTATTTTTTAACTTAGGTGCATGTTTCGGCAACTGTTTGCATAGGTGTGCCAATGGAGTTATGTCTTCCATTCTTAAATCTGTTTCCTTTCTCCTTATATAACACTTGTCAATGCTTCACGTGACTTAAACAACTTCCAACAATATGAGCGAACACCAAACAGCGCAAGCTCCAAGCCTGATTTTTTTTTTCCACAAAATTTTACATCTCCTATTTTACTCAAAAAAATTGATTTGCATGCGATATTATCTTAGCTATTCAATTGTGTAAAATTAAAATCAGTTTTCTTAAAGGACATTTTTCGATTTGTGATGTCCCAACAAACAACATGTAAGACAGATGTTTAACAGACTAGACAAACACCACAGGTATCTCTGCCTCTAATCATTACCCCTTAATGTAGTTTAAACGTATCCCTTTTCACAGCATCTTTAATCGCCATGGCAGACTATTTGTTCACCTTTAGTTGGGACTATGGATACACGTTTCTTTTAGCCGCTTGTATTAAAAGCATAGGAATAAGGCGAAACCTCTCACTTCTCGGGTGTCCTCCCCGGTAACCTCTCTCTTCTCGTATGTCCTCCCTGGTAACCTCTCTCTGTTTACTTAATTATTCTCGAGTCATTATTTCCTTCCCCTTAGATATAGACATTCTTCTCTACTTCTAACTATATTTTGTTTGTTCCCCTCTCCCTCTGTTATCTTTTCCCTTTACTTGTTCTAAAGTATGCACTTTTGCCAAAACACTCTGTTTTTTTCACTCACCGTTCCCATTTTTTTCCTCTCTGGACCCTCGGAATCACCACCTTTGTTACCGCCTTCTTCGGTTTTTCGCCCGCTCAGCTGCCCGTAGAAATGGGAAGGGGGTTAGGTGGGTAACACCGGTTCCTTCAGACCTTGGTCTGCAGACTTCTTTTACACTACCACTGTCTACGGGGAGCTTCACGGTCTACTCACCCGAATGGCAAAGGACTTGTGATATTGCCGAAGACCTAGAGTTACTTTATGTCGATGGTCAATGGCTGTCTTATTCTAATCATTAATCGATAACTATCAATCTCTGCTACCAAGTGTACTCCGAGACCCCCATCTGGCCCATAGAGCTGAGGTTTGCTCAGAAGTACTTTAAGACGAGATAGCTGCACCCTTGAGATGGATGGGGTTGCAGATTCATTACTCCAACACCAATCAATAAGGACAACTCAATGGTTTGGCAAAGGGAGTCAGTTTAATGACAAGTACAACAAACAAGGAGTCATGGATATCAGCAGCGATGTGATCGTCCTTCTTGCTTCAACTCCAACGAACTTCATACAAGTTGTAACATTTATACTCAAAACTCATCATAATTGATGTGTAACACTCAAAAGTTAACATGCAATTCTATTGGTTGGAAAAAGGTAACTTTACTATAGGTACTATATCTGTATATGGTAATGGAGTGAGGGGATTGGGTAAACACTGTCAGGTGGGCATCTAAGCCCTTCCTTCAAAAATGACTACTGTGAACGTCACTAAAAGTATGACGTTCTATTGGTTCTATTAACTATAGTACCTGTAAGGAATAAAGGATTGTGGGGTAAAAGAAAGCAGGTACGGCATAGATAAACTACACTTCCCAGTAGGCATGGGGAAAGTGTAGTTTCTTGGGCCGTTAGGTCACAGCTGCGAGCGATCTGCAATTAGTGTGGGTCTTCATAACGGCCGCTCGCCCATGCTTCAGTGCTGTTGATTAATGACTGGAGAGCACGGGCGGCGGCGACGGCAGCAGGCAGGAGCAAAGCAGAACACTTAGAAGAGGCGTGAAGGAGTCACGCTAGCTATGCCGTGTGTAATCTTGATTCCTGGGCTGCGGCGGTGAAAACTTTCTTACTGCTTAATTCATTGCAGGTCCGGGTCTGTCACGGATGACTCCCCGGGCCATAAAGTTAAGTGGTGCCTATGTTTATTTACTTGCCGGGCTGCGGCGGTGAAAACTTTTCTCATTGCCTCATTCCCTGCAGGTCCGGGTCAGTCACGGATGACTCCCCGGGCCATAAAGTTAAGTGGTGCTTAGGTTTATTGACTTGCCGGGCTGCGGCGGTGATTTTGGGAAAAAACACTGACTTTCAATGCATTTATGTTTTCGCTGGGCTGTGACGGTGATTTTTGAAATGCCATGTAACTTTCATTTGAGTCCGGGTGATTTATTGATGAAAGTCCGGATACTAAGTTAAGTACACACTAATGGTGCCTCCATCTTTTGAAGCTAACTAGTTTTGGAGGGTTTTGCCAGAGATATTATGTTCTGGACACAAGAGAGATATTTTTGCTAGAAGGCCTTTTAACATGGATACTAGGTGCCTTCCAAGTACATTGTTTCATGATTTATGAAGTATCTGTGTGGGTCAATGCTTTCTTGTTTATTATGCACGCACTGTTGACAAGTCATGATTTCTAATGCAGATGGTTTTTGTATATGCACAAGGTTTTTGTAATGTTACGTGAATACAGGAGTCAGGTCAGGTTGCAGGAGTAATTATTGAAGAGTTCCTTCAATTAATTAGGTGTTCTTTGCTTGTATATGTCTTGGTTTTCCCTTCCTTTCCTTTATTTGTCCATCCCCTTTCCCTAACTCCGTCTTCCCCCCATTGGCTGCCACGTGGCTACCTGTAATTCTATAGTCAGGCGCCCGTGCCAACCACGGTGGGAGGGGTCGATCCATTCGGCTTCTGTGGTTCGGGAGAGAGGATTGAAACCCACTCTCCCTTAAGTTCAGAGATTTTGACAGAATCAACAGCCCCCGAATTCGGGAATACTGAACCACCCAGGCCAAATGGATAACCCTCCTTCTTTAGCAGAAGTGTTAAAGGTACTACAAGATATTCAGGTGGAATTGATACATGTAAGGCAGGAATCTAGCACTTTGAAGAATCAAGTGCAAGGATTAGTAGCACCAGGGACTCCACTGGAGGAAGCAGGGTCGTCTACGGGTAGAACAGGAACCAGAACGCCCACTGTTGTGGTTCAAGCACCCAGCAGTGTGCCTTTGGCATCGCCTGAAAGGTTTTCTGGGGACCCAAAGAAATACATGACGTTTTTGACCCAGTGTAGATTACATTTTCTGTGTAAACCATCGGCCTTTGAGACTACTCAAGCAAGAACTGCTTTTGTGATTTCATACCTAACAGGAGATGCAGCTGCTTGGGCGATGCCTTTGGTACAAAAAGATGATCAATTATTGTATAATTGGGATAATTTTCAGGCTGAATTCGGTAGATTATTTGATCGGAGGGAAGTATCATTGGCGCAAGACAAGGAGTTATTGGCACTAAAACAGGGTACCAGAGATCTAGTTTCGTATGTGACCCACTTTAATAGACTGGTAATTGAAACAGATTGGCCAGAGAATAAACAAACAGTTCTATTCTATCAGGGATTGAAGGAAGAATTAAAAGACGCCATGGCACAGGTAGAGCCTCAACCCAACACATGTACAGCTATGATTGATTTAGCATTAAGGTTGGATCATAGAATGAATGAGCGAAAGGGAGATAGGAAAAAATCAGAGGTGGTACCTTTTGTACGATTAGATAGAGGTAGGGTGAACAGAAACAGTGAAGGGGAACCTATGCAGATTGGAGGGGTTAGGGGACCATTATCGGCCACAGAAAAGGAACAGAGAAAGGCTAATAATTTATGTTTGTATTGTGGTCAACCAGGACACTATATCCGTACTTGTCCAAATACTCCTAAGAAGGTAGGGAGTGGAGATAAGAGCAAGGGCGAGTCGGGAAAAGGATTGGGCCGGCCTTAGGGGGAACAAAGGTGTCGGGCTCAGTGGTAGAAAAGTTCCCCACGTGGGTAGCAAATACTTCTCGAAAAGGTAATTCTCATTTGTATATACTGGTAACTTTAATTTTTGCCTGTAATAAACAGATGGTGTCAGCCATGATAGATTCAGGGGCTACTGGACATTTTATTGACATTGATTTGGCCAAAAGACTAGGGTTGCCTTTGAGGGAAAAGACTCAAGTGGAAGGGGTACAGTCGGTGGATGGGTCACCTTTAATTTCGGGACCCATTTGTCAGCAAACTCAACCCCTAGAATTGAGGTGTCAGTCGGGTCATGTGGAGGATATTGTACTAGATCTCATCGCAGCTCCCCAGTTCGGTCTTATTTTAGGAATTCCTTGGTTAACTCAGCATAATCCAAGGATTGATTGGGTAGCTAGAGAGATATTTTTTGAGAATACGGAATGTATGGGTCACATTGAAGAAGAAGTGAGCCCTGCATTGTTTTTGGCAGATCAACCACCAGCAGTACAAGTAGAGGGGGGGCGGTGGGAGTACAGGTTCCAGTGCAATATCAAGAGTATGTGAATGTGTTCGATAAAGGAGGAGTGGAACAACTACCCCCCCATAGACCATACGATTGTGTCATAGAGTTGGAACCTGGGGCTAAATTACCATGTAGTAGAATATATGCATTAACGGAAACTGAAAATCAACATTTGAGAGAGTATTTGGATGATATGTTAAAGAAAGGATTTATTAGACATTCCACATCACCCGTCTCATCCACATTGTTTTTTGTGCCTAAAAAAGAGGGTACGCTGAGAACATGCATTGATTATCGTGCATTGAATAAGGTGACAGTTAAAAACAGATACCCACTCCCTTTAATTTCTGGACTGTTGGACCAAGTAAAGACAGCAGTGGTTTACACCAAGCTTGATTTACGTGGAGCTTATCATTTGATTCGGGTCAAAGAAGGGGATGAGTGGAAAACTGCATTTCGAACTAAGTTTGGATTGTTTGAATATTTGGTTATGCCTTTTGGTTTGTGTAATGCTCCTGCAGCATTTCAATTTTTTATGCAGGAAGTTTTGAGTGAGTTTTTGGACATTTTTGTTATTGTATATATTGATGACATTCTAATTTACTCAAATTCACAAGAGCAACATGTGAGTCATGTAAGGGCAGTGTTAAAGAAATTACAAGAACATCAGTTATATGTGAAATTGGAAAAATGTGCCTTTCATGTGAAAAGAGTGGAGTTTTTGGGCTTTATATTGACCCCGGAGGGAATAATTATGGACAAAAACAAGGTACAGGCAGTTTTGGATTGGCCCAAACCCCAGTGTGTTAAAGATATTCAGTCTTTTTTGGGTTTCGCCAATTTCTACAGACGATTCATTACTAATTTCTCTCAGGTTGTAGCCCCTATAACACGACTATTAAGAAAGGCAACCAGCTTTTGTTGGAATGAGGATGCAGAAAAGGCTTTTCAGGAATTAAAGATGGCATTTACATCAGCTCCAGTGTTGCGACACCCAGACACGGATAAGATGTTTCAAGTAGAAACCGATGCGTCCAATGTGGCAATAGGGGCGGTGTTATCGCAGAAAGATTCAGAAGGAAGTTGGCACCCAGTAGCGTATTATTCACGAAAACTCACTCCATGTGAACAAAATTATTCCATTACAGATAAAGAACTATTAGCTATCAGAGCTGCTTTTCTGGAATGGAGACATTATTTACTGGGAGCTAAACATCAGGTGTTGGTTGTGACAGATCATAAAAATCTACAGTACTTCAAGACTGCCCACACATTGAGTCCAAGACAATTACGGTGGTCTCAATTTTTCAATGAGTTTGATTTTGTGGTGACCTTCCGGCCAGGAAAAAGAAATGGTAAGGCAGATGCTTTATCACGTCAACAAAACCTGGACAACCTGGTATCGGAAACAAAGTCCATAATCCCCGCAGAGAGAGTGGTAGGGGCAGTAATTTCTAAATTGATGACGCAAGTGAAACAGGCAATGAGGAATCAAAGGAATCTGAGTTGGGGAATGAGTAACACTTTGGAAACATTTAAAGAGAATCTTCCTTACTATGATGGAAGATTGTATTTGCCCACTTTGGAACTCCAAAAGAAGGCTTTGCATTGGTGCCATAACTCCCCTTTGGCTGGTCATTCAGGGAGTAAAAAGACACAGACTCTAGTGGAAAAATACTTTTGGTGGCCGAATTTGAGACAACAGGTGATCAAGTATGTGCAGGAATGTGAAACATGTGTACGAAGTAAATCTGATCATACTAAAAAGTCAGGGTTACTTAAACCATTGCCCACTCCCACTAAAATCTGGACACACATATCAATGGACTTTATTACAGACTTACCACCAGATGATCAGTACGACACAATATGGGTGATAGTGGATTACTTGTCTAAAGAAGCTCACTTTGTGCCCTGTAAAGGAATTCCAGGAGCAGGGAAATTGGCGGAATTGTTTTTGCAGCATGTGGTTCGCCTGCATGGGCTACCACGTACTATTGTTTCTGACAGAGGACCACAATTCACATCCAAGTTTTGGCGCGCTTTCTGTCAGATGTTAGGAATTGATTGTGCCTTGTCCACTAGTTATCATCCTCAGACGGATGGACAAACTGAAAGAGTTAATCAGACGCTTGAGCAATACCTGCGCTGTTATTTACATGATGGTATGGAGTCGTGGGTTCGAGCATTATGGTTGGCTGAATTCACATATAACAATGCTGAACATGCCTCCTTGGGAATGTCTCCCAATGAGTGCTTGTATGGGCAGGTACAGGAAATGTTGCCAGAACAGTTACCAGAGGTTGAAAACCTTCCAGTACTTCAAGACAGAAGGCAATTACTTCTAAACATCAGACAGAAGGCGCAGGATAATCTTGAATATGCAAAACATCAATATAAAATGTATGCAGATAAAAAGAGAAGGGAGGCTCCTCAGTACAAGGTGGGAAATAAGGTGTGGCTATCCACACGCAATTTGTCTCTGGTAGGATCTCGAAAATTTGCTCCTAAATACATTGGACCTTATGAAATAGTAAAGATTGTGTCTGAGGTTGCAGTAAAATTAGATTTACCTAAGTCTCTGAAAATTCACCCGGTATTCCATGTGTGTCTCCTTAAACCCGCAGCACCTGGAACACGCATGAAGAGACCTCCTGCCATTCACAAAGAGGATCATGTTGAATATGAAGTAAAGAAGATTTTGGATTCAAAAAGAAGGAGACAAGTGTTATGGTACCTCATCCAGTGGACTGGATATGGATTGGAAGACTGTTCCTGGGAACCTGCTAGTGCAGTACATGCACCTCGTCTGGTAAGAATGTTTCATGCAAAGTATCCGGAGAAGGCAGGTCCTGGGAAGAGCCCTGGAAGGGGAGGTAATGTAAGGAATAAAGGATTGTGGGGTAAAAGAAAGCAGGTACGGCATAGATAAACTACACTTCCCAGTAGGCATGGGGAAAGTGTAGTTTCTTGGGCCGTTAGGTCACAGCTGCGAGCGATCTGCAATTAGTGTGGGTCTTCATAACGGCCGCTCGCCCATGCTTCAGTGCTGTTGATTAATGACTGGAGAGCACGGGCGGCGGAGACGGCAGCAGGCAGGAGCAAAGCAGAACACTTAGAAGAGGCGTGAAGGAGTCACGCTAGCTATGCCGTGTGTAATCTTGATTCCTGGGCTGCGGCGGTGAAAACTTTCTTACTGCTTAATTCATTGCAGGTCCGGGTTTGTCACGGATGACTCCCCGGGCCATAAAGTTAAGTGGTGCCTATGTTTATTTACTTGCCGGGCTGCGGCGGTGAAAACTTTTCTTATTGCCTCATTCCCTGCAGGTCCGGGTCAGTCACGGATGACTCCCCGGGCCATAAAGTTAAGTGGTGCTTAGGTTTATTGACTTGCCGGGCTGCGGCGGTGATTTTGGGAAAAAACACTGACTTTCAATGCATTTATGTTTTCGCTGGGCTGTGACGGTGATTTTTGAAATGCCATGTAACTTTCATTTGAGTCCGGGTGATTTATTGATGAAAGTCCGGATACTAAGTTAAGTACACACTAATGGTGCCTCCATCTTTTGAAGCTAATTAGTTTTGGAGGGTTTTGCCAGAGATATTATGTTCTGGACACAAGAGAGATATTTTTGCTAGAAGGCCTTTTAACATGGATACTATGTGCCTTCCAAGTACATTGTTTCGTGATTTATGAAGTATCTGTGTGGGTCAATGCTTTCTTGTTCATTATGCACGCACTGTTGACAAGTCATGATTTCTAATGCAGATGGTTTTTGTATATGCACAAGGTTTTTGTAATGTTACGTGAATACAGGAGTCAGGTCAGGTTGCAGGAGTAATTATTGAAGAGTTCCTTCAATTAATTAGGTGTTCTTTGCTTGTATATGTCTTGGTTTTCCCTTCCTTTCCTTTATTTGTCCATCCCCTTTCCCTAACTCTGTCTTCCCCCCATTGGCTGCCACGTGGCTACCTGTAATTCTATAGTCAGGCGCCCGTGCCAACCACGGTGGGAGGGGTCGATCCATTCGGCTTCTGTGGTTCGGGAGAGAGGATTGAAACCCACTCTCCCTTAAGTTCAGAGATTTTGACAGTACCCTAGATTTTTTGGTCCATTGTGATTGGTTTGGCACCATCCCCATGCATACTTTTCCACATTGCTTAGCAGCACGCACAATGTTCGACCAGGTGCGGGGTGCCTCTTAGTTACCCGGCCTTCCTCCGATTATGGTTATAATCAATCTTTACTTTAATAGCCATGTATCAATTAGTTCACTGTGGTTGGCCTCAAAACTGCATCTTCTGTCTGGAAATGTTCTGATATCTCTGCTTGGTCCGGTGCCAAGCGTAGGTGTGAACCTGTACTTCTTCTTGCTCCGCTGGTCACGTGATTCCCACACCGTGAATTTGTCTCATTCCTCTTAATTTGTGTTTTTGATTTTCGTTTCACCCGCCACCTGCCTTCGCCTTCATATCTCGATCCTTCAGAGGCAGAATATTCTGGTCTTCGTTTCAATTAAAAGTAGCTACTGTTCATAGCTTCTATTGGTATGACCTTTGCTTCCCTGTCACGAGCTACCTCTGTCGAGTTTCGATTCAGCCGTCTCTTCTCGTTTTGCTAAATATGAACCTCTGCTCATTTGGCCTTTAGTAACCTGGGTTGGTTCTGCTTCATTTGCAAAGTGGAAACATACTTCTAATAAGGTACTTCGTTTGAGGTAGATTATGTATAATGGCACTTTCCGCACTACTTTTCTACTTAGCATAGCGAGCCACACTGTTTCCTTAGCTTTCTTGCGGTACCAAGAATATATACAGGTGTAAACTGGTTGAATATCTTCATCTCGCTTACAGCTTGAACTTCTTTGTATTTCAACATCATTCTCCCCCTTTAGGTTCGCAATATGTTTATTCAAGGCATTTCGTCTCTGTGTGTCATTTTTTGGTTGTCATTTCTTCTATCTGTACGTTAGTCCGGGCCCTCATGACATCACCATTTGTCTTCCATTAAGGCCATTTTTGGATTAGTCCGGGACAGTACTTAAGCAATCTTCATTTTGTTTCAATTGCTGGTAGGGTTTCCTCAATGGATACCTTACTGTCCATGGTTTTCTGGGTATCAGTAATTCAATAGGTGTTGCTCTTCTAATAGGCACTGGGCAGAGCCCCATGCAACTCTTTGCTGGTTTATTTGCTCATCATACGTCACATATTTTAGGGTGAACGTTCCTGGAACTTCAAAATGGGCGACTGGAACGCAGGCTTTATTTGGGACCCCCTCTACAATTGTAGCATCTATTCCCCACCTCTGCATACTCCTATCTTCTTTTTCTTTCCTCCAACAGATAAGGATCACTCGATGGACAAGTCTAACCACCTCAAACTACTACAGCTGTGATGTGGTGCAGTATAAAAGCATATAAACCGAACCTTGGCCTGTAATCAGGCAAATATTATGTTTCACAATCACAACTCTTATATTTTTGCTTCCCTTAAATGCAAATAATGGGAGTTTAATACTGCTGTCATCTCTGCTAAATATCAACCAATTTCTATTGCTGCTGTCTTTAACTGTATAAGATACATACGTCCATGTATTAACACACACTTACCGATCCTCGGTTTTAAGTCTGACTCTTACTTCTAAGAGACTACCCTATTGATAGCCGAAGCCCTCTTAGCTGCTTTTTTCACTAGTTTTCTAGAAAAGCCTATCTCTAGTAGTGTCTCACTTAAAATACTAGCTTACTCTTCATAAGCTTCTTCCTTTTTTTCAAAAAGTGAACATCGCATGCAAGACACCACCAACGTTAGCATTTACGTGCTGTTGTGTCCTCGACGTGATATGTTCATTTTTTGACACCGTAAAGAATTACAGATGTAATCACTTGTATTCTTTATTTCACTATGCATTTTGTAAAATGTGCAACGTGCTGCCTCTAAATAACTCTTTGCACACTGTATTTACAATGCTTGCCCATGCAATATGTCTACTATTAAAAGGTGCTAGCATAGGGAATTGAATGAGCATCTCATGTAGGCGTAAAAACGATGGATGGATGGATGAACCAGTTTCAAGTCTACCTAAACAATCGTGGTTCAACTCGGCTCAAAAGATTCAAACCATTTCGATCTGAGGCTCGAAATGGTTAGAAATGTTTGCACGCAAATTATCCCTTGCGTCCCTTTATTGCAAAACATTCACACGTTAAATTCTCTATGATGGCGCTGCAAGAAGCACATCCGTATCCGCAGTGTTACGGTACAGTTTCACTTATACATCTTTACTCATGTTACATTGTAAAGTCTAAAAAGTTAATACACTAATTTTCTAATACATGGGCACATGCAAAATAACTTCACAACAGCTTCTTTTTACTCTCGTCCATATGTCGTCTAAGGCGTGTGGAGTAACTAGTACCTGACAATACTCCTGTCCCAAATACAAATGCCGTCTAAGACATGTGGACATGTGGAGTAACTAGTACCTGACAGTGGACAATCAAAGAGCTCTAACTTTTGATGATTTTAAGAATGTTGTGCATGAGTTTCACTTTAAGTGGGGGAAGTCTGTAATTCCCTTTCTTCTAGTATATGGGGCAGGGGCGCCCCCAAGGGGTGGCCAAGGGGGGCCATGGCCACCCTTATAAAAATGATGGCCCCCCCATCGGCCACCCTGTGAGATTTGAAGAAAAAAAAGCTTTTTTTCTTTTTTCTTCACAATGAACTTTGCACGGAAAATAGCATGCCCAGTAGTTCAGTGCGAACAAAAAAAGTATTTTATTTTTTTGCTTTTTCTTTTTTGCTGCGGTTTGCAGCAGCCCCCCGCCCGCAGTGGACGGACCTGGAAATAAATACAGCCTGAGCCTGGAGGCGTGCCTTTCTGCTTTGGCAATTGGCTCGCGCTTCTCAGGCTGTATTTATTTCCTGGTTTCCAAAGTTCTGGCTGCATGTAGGTTGTTGTGCCGTCTGCCAGGCACATACTGTGTTGTTTCACACCAAGACCAGGCTGGCAACCCGAAGCTGCATCTGGAAACTCACAGGGACTGTAACTAGCCAGGTGCTTTTCGATGCATAGACACATTGCCGTAATTCTCGAGGTCAAGCATAATGCAAACAGCCATATTTTGGACAGCTGGAAGCTCGCCTTCTTGGAGATGTTTAGGAACATAGCAGAGCAGTATAAAACACAAGATAAAGGGACCCCCTGTAACTAGAACGTTCGATGCTGCCTACTTAACATCTGACATGGTGTACAGACAGACAGTGGGGGGATTTCACCAATCTCTGTACCTATGGTTGCAATGGCAGAAGCGTATCAAAAAGTAACCCTCCATGGCTAACCTACTATACTGACTTGGGTGCGATCACCAATGGAAGCAGAAAGAGAACTACTTAGCTGGCACCCTGGTCTCTGTTCATGATAAGAGTGCATCCAGGGCATTGCTGCTTCAATAATCCCCATCGCCCAGTCAAGGAGACTACTGTATGTATGCCACTGTGTCAAATGCTAATTATGTTGCGGATGACCTCTACCCCTAAGACATACTCATTTCCTATGCACATCCATGATGTCAGCTTCAGAACCATTACCTCTGAGTCAAAAACTGCAGCTCTGAAATGAAACATTGATATGAGCTTATAGTTTATGGGCCCTCAGAATGGATCTAAATTGTGTTTCTTTAATTATGGTAGGACCAGGCTTTCTTTCACAAGTTGTTGATAACTAAGCATTATTGCTCAGAGCTACACAGGCTATTATGAGCCCAGAAGCCATGCAGGTCCATGGCAGTAAAGCTATTAGCAACTGGCCGCAGTGCCAGGTGCTAATCTGAAGTGCCAGTTTGGAGGCAAAGTTAACACGCTGGCAATATTTTTGGATTGGTGGCACTGCAAAAGGAGATGGAGACCTGTGCTGCCTTGCGGCACCGAGAGGTTTATTTCCACCACACTTCACAGAGCTGAGGTAAGCAGAGGGTGTCCGTGTGTGGCACCCAGACCTGGCGTTGCTTTATTGGATGATATATGTGCAACTGAGCCAGACCGCCGGGCCTTCTTTTTCCACAATAGAATCGTAATTTAGTCAGTTGGAATCTTTCCATTTATGGTTGTCAGCAGCCCTGTTTCTTGGCCCGGGCGCACAACAGACCAGATGGCAACTCAATGTCACTTGGCACCTTGATTAGGAAAGTGGAGTTCATTGTGTGTCACCATGCAGACAGTAGTCCATGGCAAATCAATGCAGTGATGTGTGCAGAAATTATTTGTGTGCTGCACAAGTCACCACCCTGAACCTGTGGTTAATGGTGTCTATGTGGTGCTCACTTATGTAACAGTACATATACCTGTTTTTGTCTGATGTGCCTAATGTCCATATAGGAGCATACCGGACTGTTTTGTGTATGTGACTCTGACGAGCGTGCCATACTGTCCCCACACTTAAACAAGAAGCAAAAGAGCCCTTGTACGGTGTACCCCATTTGAGTGGCTGATGTTGCAGCCATTTTATATTTGCATCCAAAAACGTAAGCTGTCCAAATGAGCATGTATGGTTCTAGGTACAAACATTTTAATGTTAGGGTGAGTATAGTGAACCGTGATGTGAGCACCAAGACATCCATCAGTTATGCATTTAGAGATTCACACATACAATCCTTTTTATCACAGAGTTGTTTATCAAATGTAGAGATCTCTGATCACTTTTATAGTCCTGAAAGGCTCTGTGATTTAATGCAAAGTATACAGGAATCTCCATTGGTGCTATTTGTCCCCTTTCCCACTCTCAGAGAATTATTTTGAAAGAGCCCAATAAGAGTGTACCAGACTGTCCATCTTGGAGTTATAACCTTCTATCAGAAAATAATTCATATGGTCAGTCTAGTATTGACCCTTGCGAAATACAAGTGAGGTGGTACGGACACAACAACTGCAACACAGGGCCATGTCAGTGGGCCATCAGACCCCTATAAGCTGTTCACACCGCAGTGTGCCAGTACGGACAGTTTAAAACTGCATTCAGGCAAAGCCTTCCCTAAGAGCAGGTGACAGAAAAACCATTTACTTGGGCAGCAACAGCTGTGTTTTCACATTAGAATTCTTCTGTAAAGTACTTGAATTACAATGTAATGAGACCAGCTTCATTTATATAGCATTATTTATTCATATTGAGGAGGGGTTTTGTCACACGGAGTGACGTGTGCCAGTCAGTGGGGTGGGGGCGCATTCTGAGGTTTCGCCTTGGGCACCAAGTTTGCTATAAACTACCCTGGCTGTCAGGTGAGGTGCCTCTTGAATGTGCCTGTGAAATGTTGCTCCCGTGTAAACGACTAGGGTATTTTCCATAATTTTTGCAGCTAGGCTGTAGCAGTTCTGTTTTTTTTTCAAAATTACTTTTATTGATTGTTTTCAAAGCGTATGTTACTGCACCTCTCTAGAACAGTGCTCAAACATTAATCTCGGCAAACGTATCAGTTTGGGTAACATTTAAAATTTAACTTGATTTTAACTCCCACCTCCCTCCCTTATTCCCCACTCCCTACCTTATTCCCCCCTTGCCCCGCAATGGAGACGAGACAGGCTGTGAGTTTTGGTCCTTGGGTCATGTGCAAGTTGTTCAAAGAGTGTACTTTGGGCTCGGGCTTTTCATTCATTCCTTTGTAGGCTTCGAGGAAGGGAGCCCATTCCATTTCCCTGCTAGGGGATATATTGTGCATGGCCCCCATAATGTTTTCCATTGTGTAGAGTTCTCTGGCTTTTCTGGCCCATGTTTTCTCTGTCAGAAGGTCCTTCTCTTTCCAGGCTATGGTGATACAGAGCCTGGCGGCCAGCAGGAGGAAGTGAGTCATATGCAGGACGTTACCCAGCACCCTTCTTGTTCCTCAAGTCCGAATAACACCAGCCTTGGGTCCCTGTCCCTGGTAATCCCTTCTATGTTCCTTATCCAGGCCAGAACTTCACTCCAATGCGTTTGGGATTTGGGACAAGCCCATCACATATGCCAGTAATCGGCAGGGCTTCCACACTCCCTCCAGCACAAGGGGCTAGCATGACTGAACATCTTTGAGAGTCTGAGGGGTCGTACTGCCACTAGTGCCTTCAGACCATGCAGTTTATATTGCGCTGAGATAGATATTTGTTGCACAATTTCACACATCTTTGACCACAGTTGGTCTGATAGTGGGGGACCTAGATCGTTTTCCCATCTCTTTTTTAGATTCTCCAGGTTTTTTTCCCGTTCCACTATGAGGGATCCAAATCGACGGGAGGTGAGGCCTTTACTCGAGTGGTTGTCACTATGTATCCGTTCAAAATTGGTGAGGTCTCTTTGAAGCTCATCTTTCCACTCTGGTTTCGTGAGCACACCTTTCAGTTGCAGATATTTGAACACAACAAAGGATCTCATCTGCAGTCCTGGCTCCAGGTCCTGGATTGACATGCATCCATCTCACTTTAGGATTTGCCCCACTCTTTCTAAGCCCGCTTCATACCATTCCTGATATCGGTACTGTTCAGGAATTCTGTCTCTGATGGGTGGAGCCCAGATACAGCTCAATGGGGAGGGCCAGGTTGTAAGACTTTCGATCTCTTTTTTGTTCCACCATAGTTTCAAAAGGGGTCCCATCACAAAGTGCTGCAATACACTATTAGGGAAATACTTCTTAGGGGCCCATAGCCACCCACCCAGAGACACTGGTCTAAGTGGCTAGTTCTCGATGGCCAGCCACTGCTTAGCAGTTCTGTTTTTAATATTAAGGACCTGTACTTGAGAGACCTGATGGGGTAGAAAGTATCATACCTGTTACTCTTTTCTAACAGATTTGCAATTCTTAGTATTTGACGCATGGTGAAACTGTGACCAAATAAAAAAGACCATGGAACCTGAAAAAAAAAGTGGACCACATTTGTCAATGACAGTTTGGGCCTTTTTTGCATCTATCTTAGATGCGTAATAGAGTACAGATGCTAGCGGTCAATGGTCGAAGTGTACCCAAAGAAGCCCCTACTGTCCAAAAAAATTATTGTCACGTCCCCTCTTATGTGCAGTTATGTGTTTGTATTTGTATTTATTGATTTATAAAGCGCCTCACAACAAAGGCGCTTTACAGTGGAACAACTTAATACATAAAAACATAAACAATATAACGGTGGAAGCAAAATTACAATATGAATCATTCAACAAAACAGTGAAAAGAGCAATTAACTGAAGGGGAAAGGGGGAACAGGGGAGTGGGACTGGGTAGGGGGGAGGGGTGGTGATGAGTTGGAGGAGGGAAAGGGAAGGGAGAGAGAGGGGAGGTGGGAGAGGGGAGAGAGATAGTCAAGGGGAAAGAATAAGGAGGGAGGGGATGCAGAGGGGGGAGGGGGTTTCAAGGAGGGGAATGGAGGAGGAGAGATTTAAGGGAAGTGCGGAATGAGGAGAAGGTCGGGGTGGAGTGGATTGCGAGAGGAAGGGAGTTCCAGTGCAGGGGCGCTAGGAGTTGGAAGGAGCGGAAACGGGAGGAGGCACAGGGGGATGGAGGTACAGTGAGAAGGAAACGTTCAGCGGACCGAAGGGAACAGGAAGGGGAGTAGAAAGAGAGAAGGGAGGAGAGATAAGGAGAGATTTGTGTGCCACCCCAAGATTTCCCGTGGCCTCACCAGGCCACCCCTCTAAAAATATTCTGGGGGCACCACTGATATGGGGATGTTTGAATTCACAGATCAGATACCTTACAGCGCTTTTCTGTCCAGGTTAATAAGTGACTATTGCAGAGAAGCACACTATAGTATTAAAAGGGATTGTATCCTAATATAGAGTTTAATGTGGAACGTGAGGCTTGGAAGGAGGGTACTGAATACATTTTGTATCATGGAGATGTATAAAGCACATTGACAGCACATTGTGTGTCATTAATAGTTCAGCAGTATACGTGGTTCCACACACGCTGCCATGGTCCTGTGGGAGAGCACACTACCTTCATTCTTGGAGAGGCACAGAGGGCAATGTGCATGGTATTGGGTTAGTACAAGTGCCATCACACAAATTGATCTTGCAGCACAAGTGAAATGCCATGTGAAGGGGGGCATAACCACAACTGAACAATGCATGCCCTCACACCCTGCACATAGCAGCCAACAACCCACAGGATTAGCACATGCCTGACAATGCAGTAGTAAGTCACCATTGCACATTACCTCAACAGGCCAGCAACACACACACAGGACAACAGGAACCACAACGCAACAGAATACATAACTATACATGGAATGTCACAGTTCAACAAAGCACAGAGACAATGCAACACTGGCAGACAGTAATGCAATGTACTTTGGTAAGAAGGTATGTTAAGTCAGAAGAGAATGGACACAGACACAACAAACTTGCACAAGTACAAATAACCCATCAGGGCACATGCATGATAGCAATGCACAGGCCTAACACAGGCAATATGCATTCTGTCATGCCAATTACAGACCCTGAAAGTGACAAGTGCTGGTTGTGAGCAGTGTGCGTGGTCTAACAAGCCAATGCATATGTTCCCCCATAGAGTATGACTCCACATTCACGTAGTGTGATGGTAAATCATGTTGCATGACACATCTTGAAAAATGTATGCACGTGCACATGAACATGCCTTTAGAAAAGGCAACACATCCCCAATGAACTGTGCTGAAACCTATGACCGTTGACCCGGCAGGTGACTCTGGATACTCCTAGCTACCATGGCTGATAATACCAGTGCGAAATCCATGTACACCACAGGAACTAGCCTGCAGCAAGGTACACATCACGACCAGGTTGTGCATTGAGCAGACCTTTGGCTTGTTTAAGGGTTGTTTTAAGTGTCTACCCCGGACCGGTGGGGCCTTGATGTACAGGCTAGAGAAGGTTGGGCAAATTATTCTTGCATGTGCCATTCTGCACAACATTTGCCTCATGTGAAATGTCCCACTGTGACCCAAGGAGGACATGTCACACCCAGAAGATGATGACTTACCTCCTGAAGGGACAGTTCTGCCACACAGTGAGCAAGAGGAGGGTATGGATGGTTGTCTGGTTCAGCAAGAACTAATAGACATTTTTTTCTGATCACATTTATAATCACATGGTAAACAGCTCTGTATATAGCCACATAATGAATACAACACACTCACACAATAAGGAATGGTCTAGCATTGCTTTAAATGAGATAGAATGTAATGCTCAAGTGTCCAAAGAACCATCCGCAACACAACCTCCCTACCCCCATCCCTCCTCCCCAACACACCATCCCCAACAAATCCTCCCAATCTTCCTCCTTCCTTCCCAACACACCATCCTATACACGCACTGCCCACTGACCTCACCCCTCCCCAACATACCATCCCCAATAAACGTCCCCACCCTTCTGCCCCTCCCCAGCACACCATCCCCAAAACACACTCCCCACCCACCTCCGTTGTGACTATATACAAAAAGTGCCATTTAATATTAATTCCATGACATCTTGCCCTTCTCAGTCTGCTAAACCACCATTGGTGTCAGGTGGTTCAAGGAGCGGCGCCTTGGGCATTGGGCACAGACCCCCAACCCTTAGGGAGGTGAAGGAGGCAGAGGGCTCAGACTCTTGGCCCCAGATGTGCTTCAGTGACAACTGCATGCAGGAGTTGAGGGACATGGCAAAGCCCAACATGCCCTCAGTGTGTTCCCTCATCCTCTACTGTGGTGATGGAAGTGGTGGTCTGGCAGACTGACTGGGAAATCCTCATGCATGATACCTGCAGACAGTCCCTCACTGCCTACAAATGCTACACCTGCTGCCTGCCAGTTGCATCTGGATGTCTGCCACTGCTCCATTGCATCCACCCACGCCCATATCGATGCAATATGTTGCTGTAGCACCGGTCGTGGGCTCTGGTGAGGGATGGGGCTAAAGCAGGGAGAGCAGAAACCTGTCTCTTCCTCCTCTTTCTCCTCATGGGGTGAGCCATCGCTGCCTGTGTTTGCCCCAGATTGGTGCTTGTGATGCACCTCCCACACAGGTGATGATGATTTGTCAGGGGACAGAGGGATGGGTGCTAGTATTTGTATGTGTATTTTGTTTATTTGTATAGCGCACCGAGCCCTCAGGCATGTGGACAGCATGCATGGTAATCACTACAGGGGCCGGCTGTGGTGTGACTGTGTCTGTGCCTGCATTGGCGTGTGCTTTGCCATCTGGATGACTCGTGGTTGGGCCACTGGGCTCTGATGTATAGATGGTGAGTGTCTCCACACCTGGCACAGCTGACACAGTGGTGGTCTCCTGTGGACTTTCTGCATCCATCCTGCTCCTCCTCCCACTGCTCTCACATCTGACCCGTTCAAGGGTGGAGGTAGATGCACTGCCTGTAGAGGAGTTGTTCTGGCCATTGGAGGGCCCAGACTCTTCAGCCTCAGTCGACTGTGTACTTGTTGAGTGGATAATGGCACGCTGTCAGTCATCCTGCATATATGGACATGGGCTAGCAAGACACTCATGTGACATGAGGTTTGCTCTTCCTACACACATTTTGTATGATGGGCATGGTTGGTTTCAGGCAAATTAGTACAGCTAATGCTAGGTGGTAGTAGTGCCTACTGAGGATGTACATAGTGCATGCGTGTGGACATTGCCTGTTAACCTGAAAATATTGATGTAGTTGCATAGGTTCAGGAGGTTTACTCAGCAACATGAACTGTCACAGCACACATGGGTACTTCTCATGGTTCCATGCATTCACATGCACATTTCCCCTACAGTGCATGTGCATTACTACGTAACCCCACCTACCCTGGTACATATATGTAATCACTGTGTTTTTGTACTGATTGCCATCTGGTTTTCCATTCCCCTGCCCATTGTGCTCACCTATGCTGGGGGATGCATGCCTTTGGCCAGTGCATTCACATTGGGGTGGGGACTGATGTACTCACCACCATCCACTTGGGTTGAAGCTCCTGCTTACATGCTTCTGATCCACTAGATCCAATATATGTGTAATATGGATTGGCCTTCTCCTTCCACAGTGTCAGAGCAAGGGGTTCCACAGTGCCTGAAAATGAAAATGAGGCTGCGGTGTCCCGTGGGACAAAGACCAGGACCACCACCTTGTCTCTGATGGAGGACCATATGGCAGCCTTCCTCTGGTCAGTGGTCTTCTGCTGCATGCTGCTATATAGCTCCACGGTGTGGCAGACTGCCTCATCCACTAAGACCTGGTGTTCAACCTCCATAAACCTCTGCTTTTGCAGCCTCATTTCTGGGATCTGTGACATTTTTCATGAGTAGGGTGCCTGGATGTGAACAGGAAATGGAAGATTCAGAGTTCATTGAACATTTCAAGATGGCTCCTGCCCTGCTTCCCATTCCAGCGATGGCAACATTTCTGCTGGTGGTAGTTCTGACGGCTGTACTCCCGTTGCTTCCTTGCTCTCTGGAAAGTCCTGGTTACTCCAGTAAGAAATAGAGGAAAGGAATCGCGAAATGATTACTTTGTAAACAGATATTCCTTCAAAGCTTTCCTAAATCGCAACTGATAGAGAATTTAAGCGCTTACTGTGTAGGATGATCTCCTATATATTTCAGGCATGCTTTTGAAATAATATTGTAAAAAAATGTGCAAATCGCCAAGTTAAGAGATGCATGTATTTAGATCATGTTTCTTTCAAAGGGTGAGGTCATCTAAGACCGGTGTACTAAGGTCACTGCGCTGTGTATTCATAATCATACGTGCAGCTGAATTTTTCAACTTTTGGGGTATGTTATCAAAGTGTTAGGTAATTTTAGATAGACACCATCATTAATGATAGAGATGACCAATGACACAGTGACTTAAGTCCACTTGAAACCATTTAGAAAAGGGAAAATGTATTTTAAAGTTAATAATGTTAGGCAACATCTTTTCACTATGGTACGATCTTGTGGTTCCTTTGCATCTAAACGAACTTGTACATTTGTGTTACCACTGTGGATGGTTGAGGACAAACCCCTCCTTGAGAAGGCTTGATGGTCGGTTACAAACAGGATTTTCAAAAAATGAAATGTGTAAATTGCTTTTCTACCTAGGTTACCGCCGGTGGGGCCCACCGATTTGTGCACTTTCAGAGCTGAATGATTTGAACATTAATTTTTTACATTATATTTGTCTTGTGGATATTTCCTATTGTTTGTATTGACTTGTATTTGTTACGGATGTATGGAATATGTAATTTGCCTATGCTCGGACAGCTGTTTACGCACCAGATCTTTCAAAATTCAATAAACATATGTATATATTATTTATATTTTACTCATAGTCCCCTGCATTCACCAATTATTTTGTTTAAGATGTATGGTTAGTGCCCCGTTAATGAAGTATAAGGCGCTTACCTTTCTAAATGTATCCACACAGGTGCCAACAGGTTGACCCTGATCAGCCAATAACCCTAAATCTTGCCAACACAAATGAATGGGAAACAGTTTTGAACGCTGCAGGCAGACAAAGTCGCACTGATGTACTGGTGTCTCCTGGATCTGCCTGTGTGCAAAGATTGTCTAATATCGACTCAATCACTTGCCGCGGCCAACGAAGGGTTCAGAAGCCAGCCTTTAACAAGTCCAAAATATCATTATTTTCAACAATGTAAATAAATAATCAAAAGGTGCTTTCATTAAGATTGTATTGGAGAATGGTGGACTATAGAAGCTGAGATACAATTAAGAAGACAGAGGCTGACTGAGCAGACACATACAAAGCAGCAAAGACATGTTGCATAGCATCCGTACATCATGTGCGTACAGGGCAAGCTAGAAGTTTCCAGACAAAAGTGAGAAAGTTAAGAAGAATGGAAATATAATAGTTGTGATCACAATTTGGAATACTTTGCTTATGCAAATTAAGTGGGGAATCCACTTCATGATGAAGAGTCTGAAGAGGCAAGTGCAAAGCTGTGCCAATAAGAAATTAAAAGCCAAAATGCAGACTGTTTTTTGAAAGATTGACTGAGCTGTTAGATTTTCTGAAGGGTATATTTAATAGAATAGAAACACAGGGAAAGTAGGAACTTTTATGGTAAACTAGCCAAATTACCCGTTCTCTGACCCTATTCTGTAAACAAACATGAGGACACTCATCAATTGTTGAAAATGAATAATCCTGTAGGTCACTGTTCTGCCTCACCCTGGCATGGAGCAGTTCATTGTGGTTCATTGTGGTGCAGATATCTCAAACTGTGCACCCTAGGACCATGAAACATAGTTTTCCAGTTTTGTTCTTCTTGTCAGGACCGGTTGAGAAACAACATTTTTCGCCTCACATACATTTTTTGTTTCCCTTCCCGGTGAAATTGGTTTATGGCTTTGTTGGCAGGCCACAAATACATTTGAACTTTTGCTGAAACCTGGGGAAATGGGCAGGGTGTCCAAATGCCAGTAATGTCCGAAGCGGTCCTAACAGGTAACTATGCACAATTTGTTGCAGACTGGCGAAACGGTCTGGAATTGTGTAAGGAAAAGCACTTTGCCAAGCCACAAACTCACAAACACATTTTGACTTGTCTGCTGAAATCTGGATAACGGGGTGGGGTGTCCAAATGTCAAATAGCCAGTATTGTCCGGAGGGTTCAAACTGCTAACTATACAAAGTTTGGTGCAGATTGGTGAAACGGTGTGCAATTATATAAGGAACAACGTTTCACCAAGCCACAAACCCACAAATCACACAACAACCGCCTCGGAAAAAAAATTAACTTTTATATATATAGATAGAGTAACTGCTTACAGAAAGTAGACATTGAGGGAGTTACATAAAGCATTGAGGAAACATTTCATAGTAAAAGCTGTGGGAAAAGTAAAGGCTAGAATCTTTGAACATATAAGCGGTTTGAAAAAGGCAATGTTTTAGCCTATCTGTCCCATTGCAGAAGGTGACCACTCATCTGCAAATCCATCTTGGCCCTGCCAACCCACTAGACCATGTCCCCTCTGCATGGATCAAGGATCCTGTACATCTTTTTGCCTTGTTGGGCCTCCACAGTGAGGTTTGATTGGTTCCCTCTCACCCATCACATGTTTGGTTCTTAAAACCATAAAATAGAGACAGCCCCAATGTTCTAAGAAGAATTTAATTAAATAAGAAGCCTATCAACTGTCCAGGTAACTTAAAAAAGTATCACTCTGGATGAAGTCATTACATTTTATATAGATGGAAACTATTTAAATACTATAATAATGTATTTGATTTTGAGGGTACTGACATTGAAAAGACTTGAGTGCAAAATTAAGAAGACAATACCCCATACTGGAGAAGAATATAGATTGAAAAAAATGCACCTCTGAGGAAAGTCATAAAGAGAGATGAAAGGGAGAAAGCATGTTGGGCATAGAAGACATGTAACAATAAATATGTTATGTAATGTGTTGATAGTAATGCATCATTATAGATTTTATTCATTATGATTGCACTGAAAAATTGGAATTGGTAAAGATTGACAAAATATGTGAAGCTGGATTAGGCAAACAAACACATCAGTGGGGTATAATAACCATGTGATTTTTTTACAAATAGAAACGGATAACATTATTGTATTTTTTTTTTTACATAGGGGGGAGAAGATAATGCAGAAGAGCCATCATTTTAAATATCTAACTTGTCCCCATAGGGAGCCTCTCTGCATTTCCCACCTTTCAACCAAGATATCTTGATTGCCCAGCAACATGTATGTTTTATACGTATCATTGTTCTGTTGTTTAGCACTTTGGCGATAAGTGCTATATACGCACATATCCAATTAAATTAAATTAAAATGAAGGTAATACAGGTAGATTTACTGTATTTCTGATAGACATTGTTTGGATTGTAAATCTCTCCACCATCTGTCATTGGCATCATGTTGACTTGGTTCTTCATTCTCTGTTGCTTCAGCCATTATGCCAAAAGTTTTGAAGGAGTTCCTCGTTTTGCCAATAATCATGGTTTAGAGTTTGCCTATGATAGTACGTTTCCACTTAAATAGTGTAGCATTTGTTGATCTATTTTTTCACAATACTTTACTCTGGTCCATTCAGGAGGGTCATGCTGCTCGCTACAATCAGCTGTTCTCAAAACCAGCTTATGTCCATTCCTTCTCCAATTTTCTAGATGATGTCTATTAGATGAAATACTCCTCTCTCGTAAGCTGCCATGGCATTCCTAAACAGAAACTCAGAGCTCATAAGCCAATTAATAGTTGTAATGAACATGTCTATTGCAATTCATTTTTTCCATACACTTATTGTCCAGTGTAAAATGTTTACTAAAAGACCAGATTGTTATTTTTGGTAATTTGGTGACTCATTCATTGCCCACAGATGTAGATGGAGCTGAGCCCAGTCAAAGATGAGTATGTTGTATGAGGCATGAGGCATTTGTATTTATTGATTCCAAATGTGTCTATCCATGAAAACCACTTGTGCGCTGTTGTGCTACTGAGTAGATAGAGTATGTCCTTTCATTTAGGTGCTTGACGTGATATATTTCAGAGTCGTAGCCCTAATTTAATTTCAGAGATTGATGTCCATGCCTCAGACCTCTGTGACCTTCCTGTGAATGGTCTTTCCAATATCTTGCCATGGATACTGTCCATGCATCCAGCTATGCGTTCTTACCACCTTGAAAGCTTAACGTTTGTTTGCGTAGGTACTATAAAAGCTGCCAGCATCGATTTTTAAAAAATTCCCACATGCCACTGTGCATTACATATTGTCCATCTCTAATTTTGCAAAAACACTTTTCCGACTGTGTCACTGTACTTGACAATCACCCAGTGTCTTATTAGCCAGATTACACACATCCCAGAGGTACATGTATTGGAGCTAAATATAATTTATTTAACCCTGCCCTCCAGCAATCTCTCCTTAACTTATATTTCCCATAGCAAAGTCATGTATTTAGTATTTATTTTAATGTATATAACGCTTTAATCCAAGGCGCTTTACAAGAGGAACAATCCATTACAACAAGCAATACATGACAATTAATCAAACCAGAAAACAGTACAATGAAAAATGTACAAAGTTGAGGAGGTTAAGCGCTGTTGGAAAGGAACAATAGTGAGAAAAGGGGTAGGAGGAGTAAGTAGAGGGAGATTCAGTCAAGAAAGAGGAAGGGAAAGAAGTTAGGGGGGTGAGTGGAAGAGATAGGATTTGAGAGAAGTGCGGAATGAAGGGTAGGAGCTTATAGGGTGGACAGGGAGGGGAAGGCGATTCCAATGGAAAGGAGCAAGAAGTTGGAAGGAGCGGGAGGGGGCACAGGGTGGAGGAGGAGGAGAGAGAAGGAATAGATCAGCTGAACGGAGACACTGAGAGGGAGTATGGAAAGTAAGAAGGGAGGAAACGTAGGAAGGGGCAATACCATAGAGAGCTTTGAAGACAAGACAGAGGAAATTAAATTTGAGCTGAGAGTGAAAAGGGAGCCAACCTAGTGAGTTAAGTGAAGAGGAGATGGAGTCGCGAGGAGAGAGGAGGCAGAGGGAGCGGATGGCAGAGTGATAGATAGATTTGAGGGGGGAGGGGTGAGAGGAAGGGAGTCCAAAGAGAAGAGTGGAGCATAGAAGAGTCTACATTGTTCTTGATTATATACCACTCAATCCATTTATGTTGAAGCTGTAATACCGTAGCTATCTGATTACCATTCGCAGCAATATCTAACACCTTGATTTGTAAGTGTGTGTCACGCTGCCTAAGTTGGAGCCCCTCCCATCTTAATAATTGTGCATAAAGACGGCACGTTGGGAATATCCCAAAAGATTAAACAAGAGAATTATTTAAACAGGCAATACAAACACATAGCAATATCAATCAATATATATTGCCTCACAGATTGCCGCATATTGCAGTGAATTCCTAGATCACATACCATACCTGACACCAGGATCGACCACTCTACCCATGTCCCATACACACTCTGATGCCAACACTGATAGTTCACATTCAGAAATCAATCAAGAGTCTACAGTTGTGCACCTTACCTCAGCACCATACGAGAATTTCGAAATCCCAAGGAATAACATGCTATCACATGCCAGATATTTACAGATGGAAGTACATTTATTTTTCCCACATGTAATAACAACTCATTATTGAATTAACCCTCAGCCTGCTTTTGTAACACATGTGCCAGCATGCCCCGGAATCCCTCACCAGACATGTAGTGAAGGGTATATGGGGCCTTTAAGACATAACTCTAGTGATAAAGCTGTCATCAGACAGAAGAACACCTTCTGCCTCAGTGGGTCCAAAACGTGGCATATCTCAGCAAACCTAACTCCTCCGGATCTCCCTGATTATGTGGAACTCCAACTAATGGACATGCATCTGACAGACACACCATTCCAGCTCGAGCTCACAATAGAGTAGGTCATCCTACACATATCTTATCATTACCTATAAAACTCAGTCCTTTTCCAAAATGGTTCACCTCAGCCCTTTATAATTCTTAAATCCCAGAACCACATCCTAGAAAACAGCTAGTGTGCAGACCCTTCACCGTAGAACACATTAGCCTACACCTCCCAGCTCCAGGCCTACCGGGCAGAAATACGCAAGGGCAAAATATTCTATTACTCGTATGGAATCTCTGATGCTCCTAATCCCTCAAAGGAACTACACCAGTTTATCTCTGGATTCCATTCTCCAGCATGCACCGCCTCCACTCCCATACACAATGAATATCTCAGCGGCTCCCTCTCAGACCAGTTCCACACCTTTTCCCTAGAAAATAGCAGCACCATTCTCCCAAAAATAGCATCCCTCACCCCTACCTCCCCAATGACCACGATATGGATATCAGTACTGCCTTCCACCCTCCTGCTCGTCTCATCTTTCTCAGCAGTCTTCCACAATGACTTTCTCAAGCTACTAACAAACAGCTATGCCTCTAGATCCCCTGGAAATCCCTGCCCCCTGCTTTGCAGACTACGGTCCTTATGAAAACCTTATTTGTATATTTTCTTCAAGTATCCCACAATAGTCCCTCAGTTTTCCCAAATTCCTTCATATGTTATGTAATAAAGACGCTTAAATATGTGATATTTTTCTTCAAATTGTCTCTTAAACTACTGACAGTGAAAAATATATGTTATATGTCCAGATAGCATTGTTGTAGGCTTTACCATCTAGCAGCATTTCTCCTGGGGCAAACCCTTTTCTGCCAATTATTGAAAACAATTCCCAGGAGTCCATAGTAAATTGGCAAATCAGTGTGTGTTTGGTAAAGCCAACAGTCATGGAGTAACCAAGTGAAAAATACCAACGTGTTTGAACAAACAGCATTTCTAATTGGTTGGGTACTGGTTAGTTGTTGTGATGTATTAACAGGTAGAAATATTTATAAGTTAATACTTACGGGGTCATTACAAGGTTGGAGGTAGCCATGGCGCTATTAGCGCCATGGCTACCCCCTTACCGCATTCCGGGTCCGTGTTCCCGGAATGGAGACTTACCGGGTCATTCCAACCTTGGAGGACCCGGTCATTCCCCATTCCGGGAACCATTCCCCATTCCCATTTGAGCCCACATAGGGTTCAATGGGAATGGGGATGGAACTAATAACGGGCCCGCTGTTAGCGGGCCAGTATTAGCTCTAAAGTCCCTTAACGGGTCCCTTCCATAACGCCTGGTAAAACCAGGTGTTAGGGAAGGGACCCGCTATGGGTCCTCGGAATAGGGTGGTAAGGGATTACCGGCACTGGTGCCCTTACTGGTGCCGGTAATCCCTTACCACCTACCTCGTAATGACCCCCGTAGTCTTTATTGTAAGAGCCCCCAGGGGTAGAACATCTCATCAAGGCCTTTCTCCAGCTGATATCATTCTAGAATCAACCTGATTCCAGAGACATGCCTGCCGAGATGTCGCTTGACATAAAACAATGACATCATACGTAACATCTCCCCCTGTACTGATGATAAACATTTGGGAACTAACCATAAGAAATAAAATAAACAAAGAAGAAAATTACTTTCTGAAAACAAACCAAACAAAATGCATAAACAAACGATAACTTTTTTTTTTTTAAGGATATCGAATCTCCACTGGACCTACACGGAGCAGGATCGTGTGGATATACATACTGCTGCAGATGACAGTCTAATAATAAATAAAATCCTTTCTGAAATTCTGAATGATTCTTCTGTTCTTTCTTGACATTCTATCTCCTTCCAAACAGTCTTTGGTCTTTACTCCTGTCTCCTTTGCCTTTCCTCCTGACTCTTGTGATTCATTGGCACTGCCATCCACCTCCATTTGAATGTACCTCTACACTCGTCCATCATCGTCACACAACCATTTTTTTTACCATCTTTCAGTAACACAGACTTCCCCGAGGAACTTATTTCTTTTTGATGGTACCTTAATTTCGATTCCTCTTTCAATGTTCTTCTGGTTTCTTTTACACAGATCCAATCTCCATCTTTAATTTTGCTCTCTACTACTTTTTGTTGATGTCATAATATTATGTGTATCTTGCTTTCTTTTCCTTCACTCTTCTTACAATTTTCCCAATGTCAATATGTTTGTGAATATTCAAAATTAACCGAGCAGGCCTCAGTTTATTAGACGCTGATCTTCCCCTCATCATTGTAAATGTGCTTCTCCAGTTATTGACTGTGGAATCATCCTGTATGTGTTGAGAGCTTATTTTAAAGTGTCCTTCCATGGAAAGACATGTCCAATGGCTAACTGAATGATGTTTTTAACAAAACCATTCATCCTCTCTACAAGCCCATTTGCCATTGTGAATGGTTTTCCAAAGTTATTTCCAAGCAAAATAACAAAGAACAAACAATGACAAAACATGCACATGCTCTGAAGAAATGTGACATGTTTTCAGGCGAGAGGTTATGTTCTTATGCTGAGTGCTGCAGCAAGGATAACTTTCATGATGGCCTGTTCCATGTATGGAGCTGAGTGTGATCTTTGGAGATAAAAATGTTTACATTGCTTGCAGTAGCTGTTCTTTGAAAGTCTATACCACATTGAACCGGTCCAAAATGATATTTGAGAAGGGAAAAGGTTTTGATGGTTTACGTGATGTGGACAAGAGGTACTGATGGAGGGGGGCAATGCAGAAGGAGGAACATCAGAGATCTAGCGTGAGCTACAGATGCTGGGAGCAGTGTGGGCCGGAATTCAGAAAATAGGGAAGGGCCACAGGGAACTGATGAATACAACTGCGATTATGTTAACAATGTAATTGTCCATTGTAATGCAGGTTAACTTCAATAAAACTACACTACTTTCATATTATTTCTTCTTCTTCTAGATTAATGCCTACAACATGAAGACATTGCTTTTTCGAGAAAATGAAAGGTGCTATTTCTTTCTCTGCCCTGTTAAGGAAGGGTGCTTTAGAAGATTTAATTTGCATGAAACGTGCATGACCACAGATTCTTTTAACAATGTAGCTTTCATGCCCCTTGCTTGGGGGCGTACATGTCGTTTAACACCCTGCCAGCCGCAAGGGCTGCGGGCCGTTAGACTCCATGTCCGCCCCCACAGCCAGGGCATGAAAGCTATTCACACCCCGGAATTTCCTGCGGTGTGCATAGATTTCATTTTTTTCCTGCCATGAGAGATGTGCTCAGTGCGAGCACATTTTCCATTAGAGAAAAAAAATGGCCACCGCCATTAACATAGAAAAGGTACTAGGTCCCATTTCGGCTGACGGCGGCCATGGAAAACAGGTTCCAAAATGACAACTGTCATCTGAAAAGGGACCTATTTTAATAGTGGTGGCCCTTTTTATTGACATTTTCATTTCACCGCTGGTGGTCGAATGCACAATCGTGCCCAGGAAAGGAAGATTGCGATTGGTCAATCTGCCTTTCCCGGGTGTGAATGAAATGTAATTTTATTGGGGACGTGTGTCCCTGAAGAGGAAAAATACATACTCTCCTGAATACTATTCTTAAATAGATCTATGGAACATCTGAGCCTGCTAGAATGTATTTCTTACAAGCATGCCAAGAATGGGAAGTAGTGGTAACATCGACTTTGGGAAAGTCTCTGAAAGTATGTAATTTTGCAAAAATGAAATGAAAACTATTTTCAGTATTTGTTATTTTGCAGTACCTATACGAGCACAACTTACAGACAAATGAATAAAGCAGGAAATAAATCTGTTTTCAAATATATCAAATAACTAAAGAGCAATGCAAAATTGTTAAAATTATGGCAGTTTGAAAACATAGGCCAAGGAACACGGATTACACCGTGGTTATTGGAGCTGTCAAAGACCTTGTTAAATGATCTACCTCATTTAATTTGGAGCTAACCTAAGACAAATAAAGTATCACTAGCTGTACTCAGCATAACATACACAGTTCCTGCATATATTAAAGGATATTCATTAAATATCATCCCCCATTTATGTATTCACTCATATATTGTAAACACAATTAACAATCTTGTTATTATCAGATACAACACTTAATGAACCGAATGATCAGACTCTTGAGAGAGCAACATATAGTTGCCCATGACTGAATGCAGGTTTCAGAAGGTATAGGCAGATTCTGTGAAAAGTTGTACCTTTTGACTTTTTAATGGTCATCGAAGCGGCTAAACGTACAGGAAAGTGTCTCCTTTGGAATTTGAAAGGCATACTTGTATAAGATGGAATGAGAGGTATGTGCAGTATAAGAACATTATCTAAGTTTAATCCTTCAGTTGCATGGGACGCCCCTGTGATTGCATAAGGCTGTGTAGTAGTATAAATACAGCGCATAATTACAGCATCTACTTTCAGTTTTTGCTCATGAGAAGACATTTGTTCTACAGCGTTTCACTCTTTAGAGACTGAAACATTGAGCCAGCAATTAACTGTTCATTGATACTGGAACCGCCATGTCCTCTGATAAGTGAAGTGCCATTGGAAAGAAGCAACTTGAAATTATTCCAAATGGTTGCGATAGTGGAAGGTGAAGGTAACCGCTGGAACTGCCATGCCCTGTGTGAAGTGAAGTGGGATGGAAAGAAAATAATTTGAAATTATTCCACATTTTTGCGATTGTGAAGGTGAAGATGACCGCATACAAACATGCTCATTGTGTTTGTTAAAATGATAGCTGTTGAAGTGGAATGGCACACGTAGGGGCAGTTTGCCATTTGGACAGCAGAGGGAAACCTAACACTGATAATTTGCATCAGCTGAGTACAGAAACCTACCTAAGTGTTTTATATATATAGATATGTTTTATCAATGTCCTACATGCCAAACAATTTAGCAAATGTGTACTCTCATGGAGAATCTATTTGCTGGAGATGCTGATAAAATATATCTTTTAGTTATGCCTAAAAACGAATATATTTTGGGAGCAGGAAAGCCTATAATTTCAATCTCAAGGAATCCCTGTGAAGCCCCTGACATGCCCAGAAACTAAGAGTGGCTTTATGAAGTTTTAGAAAACACTTAAGGCCCTCATCACGAGTTTGGCGGTAAATCCATTACTGCCTCTTTTGCCACTCCTCCGAATTACAGGACACCAATAATGGGTGAATTATTCCATGTGGAATCACCACCTGTGGAAAATCTGTGAACAATTGGCAGATTTTGCTCTGGCAGAATGACCTCTGGAAACATCATTATTTATTCTGCACTATTACAAGTGAAATTACCACTGAGACACTGCCAAAAATGAACAGTAATTCCACCAAAAATGAAGTGCTGTTACCGGCTCCGACAAGGTGGCGGTGAAAGCATCCCGGTGATGGGAAATCAAGCACAGTTGCCAATAATAGCCTCCTAAATTGTATTTATGTTCCACCCCCTCTCCAAAGACACTTCCAAACAACATGCAACCACAAAGAGAAGTGAATTCATCCACAACCTGCTGCTGTACATTGAGTTCCAGCAGCATGCATGGCCACTACATGGTAGCAGAGGAATTGCTAGGGATCTAGGCAGGCTATATCCCCGGGTCTTTTGGTTCTACCCTGGTTAGAAGGTAAGGGGCTACAACCAAAAGGCTAGCTAGCCCTGTGTCCCTACAGTTCTGACATTCGCATAGCCCTGTATCTTTTTAAGAGCAAGCAACTTCCTAAATAGAAGGATACTGGCAGAACAATGCAGAAACTGAGAATGCGCCTCACCCCTGAAGGACAGAAGAGATGTAAAAATGTAGGCTGTGCTCTCACTCCTGTGGAACAGGAGATTCATACACATTAAAACTATGTCCCCACTTAAGTGCGGGGTCATTGTTTTGGTAAAGGAAATTACTGTGTTGTAATTTATTTTGTTTTTTAAAGTGTTTTTGGTGATCCTTCTATACCCCCCTCACTGCCACTATCCCAACTCACAATATCCCTAACCCTCAAAACATATGCACAAATGTTCTTCCACTCAAAGTAATGCTATTGAAGTAAATTACACTAAAGTCATTTATTTTTACACAATTATTGTATATGGGTGTGAGATAAGGGAGAATTAAAACATGAATGTGTGCCATTACCTCTACAGGACAGGTTATAAATAAAAATCAGGCCGTGCCCTCATTCCTGCTTTGATGAGAAATGAGATACATATACATTCAGCCTATGCCCCCACATCTGTGCTCCCACCCTTACAAGTCAGGGGGGATGTAAACATTGAGTGTGTGCCCTCATCCCTGTGAGACAGAAGAAATGCAAATATTCAGACTGTGTACTGACCCCTAAAAAAGCCAGGTGATTTATAATAATTGAGTGTGTTCCCTCACCCCTTCAGTTTGGGAGAAGCATACAAATGAACGCTGTATCCTTACCAATGGCAGACAGGTGAGACCAAAAACATCAGGCTATACCTGCACTCCTGTGAGACAGGAAGGACATGACTATTCAATTCATCCTATGCACCCATCCCTGTAATATAGGAGAGACATTGTGTGCCCTCATCCATGCAACATAGTAGAAACATAAAAATGCAGGCTGTTCCCCCTCACCTGCGCGACAGGTAAGACATAAATGGTAATTGAGTGTCTCACCTCTGAAGGGCAGGAAGTATGTAACAATGTAGGATGTCCCCTCACTCCGGTGAGAAAGGAGATGCATATAAATTATGAATGTACCCCAACTGCTATGAGACAGGAGAGAGATAAGAATTCAGGCTGTGTCCTTTTCGCTGTGAGACTGGAGACCATACACATGCAGGTTCTGGCGATACCCCTGTGCCCTCACCCCTGCAGTTCAGGAAAGCATACAAATTCAATCTGTGCTTTTAACCCTGCTTGACAGGAAGGTTGTATTTTTATTTTTTCATTTTTGTATTTCAAAGTTGTTTTAGTTGTAATACAACTTTTCAACAAAACATGCACACTTCAATTCTTTACAGTTACAGTTACATTTGCGATACACTTAGGATTAGTAAACATAAAATGTGGAACATAAAACAAGAAACATTAATACACTTAACATTTCAGAATAAAAAAGAGACATAAAATAACCCAAAACTGGTCAAAGTGTGCATTAAATATCAATTACCACATGGTCTGTTGTGTTAATGACTGATAGAAAGTGTTTTGTAAAAATGTTCACGTCTTACTACTTTTAGACTTGCACATTCAGCTAGTAGATGTTTCAAGGTTTTGTTGTTTTCCAAGTTATTACAAAATGTACACCACTGGTCAGTAGGACTTTTAGTAGCTAAGAGAGATTTGGTGGGCGACAAATTAAATCTCAGTCTCATTATATACATAAGTATATGGGGACAGAATATATTTTTTTAGGCAAGAAGACACCATTTGTGAAAATTTTATACTTTAAGCATTCAGGCCACGTGTTGTTCCAGTCAGCATACCACCACTTCTGTTTTGCTTTTGATGGTTTAGGAACTAGCATTCAAGGTTTATGTCTGCTTTTCTCATGATCTCCCTTCAAGATACGCTCCAAGACGCTAGTGGTTTGGATGGTTTATAACAGAGTCTATAGCTGTAAGTAAGGAAACTGGGTTGCACTCTTTTGATTTGCATTTGGTATATAGCTTTATGGTCTTCCAATTCACTATTGCGCTAAGTGAGAGCAGGCCTAATTCATTTCTCACAATCTGTATCGGCCGATATCAGGAATAGGTAGTAAAGCTTTCTAAAATAGGCCTTCAATCATATTCCAGTCAGGTTGATTCTCTTTGAGCTTAGTGTGGCCTCCATAAGTCACAACCAGGCCAACTATTCCTTTGTAAAACTTCAATACAAGCAGCTAGAAGATTTTCTCATATCTCGATTGCATTATTCTGGCTTGTGAGATTAAAGCCAGTATTTTGTATCGTAGGTCATTTGTATAGGGTGCTTCATTTTTAGCATCGCAAGCGATAATGCCCAGGTATCGATACTCATGTATAGTCCCACTTACCATCCACTTACATGATTGCTTAGGGTTGTTGCGATTACATTGGCATTTAATTATGTTGGATTTGATCCTATTGATAGCAAGTTTGTTAGATTCAGCGTATTTAGTTAAATTCCACAATTGTCTGTGAAGACCAATGGGGATACGATCCATAACAACAAGGTTGTCTGCATAGAATAGATAAGGTATAGAATCACTTCCTAATGTTGGTGGGAATGTGCACGAATAATGGAACAAGGAGTGCATGTCTTTAATATAAAAATTGAACAGTGTCGCAGCGAATAAGCAGCCTTGGTTCAGGCCTCGATTGGTTGGAATTGGCTCTGTGAGAAGACCTTGTTGTGTGATTTTGATTTGGATCGAGGTGTCAGAATAAAACTGCTGAATGGTGTGTACAATGTAAGTAGGGCAACCTGCTGTGCTCAGTTTTTCCCATAAGCTTTTCCTGGATACCTAATCGAAAGCAACGTTAAAATCTATGAAGGTTAAATAAACAGGATGATTCAGCGTTTTGCTTGATTTTTAAGGGCAGACAAGATGATAAGATTGATTGATGGGCCAAGTCAGGTGACAAATCCAGATTGGTGTGGATCAGTTAACTTAGCTGTGAGTAGCCATGTATTAAAGTCTGGCAATATTAATCTTGCATATAATTTGCCTGGGATATCTACTAATAGGAGAGGTCGATAGTTCAAATGAAAACTCCTGTCCACTTTTTTAAGGATTAGTACCAGACTAGATCTTTTCCATGTTTTGGGGATCCACCCAGATCTTCTTATTCGGCTGAAAAGGATATATAGTATATTAGTCCATTCATCAGGGTTTGCCTAAATTATTGTGTTAGATAGTCTGTCAGGCCCTGGGGCTCCCGACATGATTAGCTTCTTGATAAGTAGTATTATATCTAAATGGTCAAACTCAAGGTGTGTTTTATCATCTTTTATTGAGCTAACATTGAGGATATGATCGAGATCCGTATAGATTTCTTTGTAGTATGCTGAACAAACCTCTTCCAAGTTGGAATTAAGCATTAAGGTCTCATTACTTTTGGCAGAATCTGCGTTCAACATTTTCCAGATGATCTTATTGGATTTTGTTGTTAGTGCTGATAACATGCGTTCATTTTCAAATCGTTACTTCTGCATCTTATACTGGGCCACAAAATGTCTGTATTTAGTGCTCAGATTTCTAGCAGCAATCTTGTGCTCAAAGCTTGACAGTACTTTCAGTTGTCTCAAATTGTTTAAAAAAAAAAAATTGACAATTTATATAACTTGATCATGGGAATGTTTGTTTTTATACTGGATACATGTGCCTTTATTTATCTTATCCGTGAATGTATTAAAAGTGAGGGTTTAATTAAGGGCAATCGTATCTATATTGTAATGATCCTCTATGTGAAGTTTTTTTGTCAAGTTTACAAGCATAGGTGCAGTCCATCTAATTCTATTTTGGCCCTGAGAAACAAAGAATGTGTTGACCATATTACAGGGCAGATAATGTTGGTTATTTTTTTTGCATGACAATTTCGAGAATGTTGTGGTCAATCAAGGTGGTAAGAATGACTTGACACTTCTTCATCTGGTTCAGTGACAGTTCTGAAATTAAATCATATGCTAAGAATTCTGTCGAAGAATCTCTGTGCCATGTTGGTTTGGGACGGCAATCATGTTCAAAGTTGCCATTCAACATTACGAAAGCATGTGATTCCATAAGAGCCAGCCATCTTTTAGTTGTAGTCATGGTTCTATTTTCCTTCTGATTGAAACACACGTTAAATCACCAGCAATAACTGTTATGTAGCTCTCATGTTCATGTGAAATCAGATCAAGGAGCCCTGTATTATGGTCAAAGTATTCATCGTAACTTAATACTGCAGGGTTCCAGTATGTGTTTAGGATGGATATTCGAGTAGACGAACCGAAACGTGGATAGGTTATAATTAGTGTGATCCGTTGTTGGCAAAGATGGGGAAAAGACCATGGTATTAGGTTTCCTTAAAAAAAATCACAGTTATCAGGAGTCCTGCCATAAAGCGACCCCTTACCTGATTGGTTGCAGGGACCCACGAAATGTCATAATTGGGCCAAGTGGGGTATATAGTCAGCAAGGTTTCCTGGAGGATTATTATGTTATATTTGCATAGGTGATGTGTGTCATTGATATCAGTGAGGTGAGCATGTCCTCTAGTGTTCGACACAGCAAACGTGGTTGTGGGGTCAAAGGCATCCTGGCTCTAGCAGGGTAGGTACTATCTTTCTCTTTCAGGGTGTTTCTGAGTCAGGCCCATGATGTCTGATGATTATTTTTATCTGACCTAGATTCCGGGTTAGTTGTTTGAAGAGCAGTGTGAACCCTGGCTGGCTCTCTCTGTTTATTTGATCTTTGGAGGGTATTAACGTTTTGAAAGCTGACAGTTCTATGTGTGGATCTTTCTGCTGGGCAACTGAAGGAGGCCTTAAGTGACTGATTCGAGGACTGCTGCTGGTGTTTAATCGACAATATTATGCCATTTTTAAGGAGGTCACATCTTTCATTTCAAATGCGCTCTCGCACAATTAAAGAAGGAGCTCTTATCAGGACAGTATTGAAATTGTGAGATTCAGAATATTGTATACATTCAATATCCCTAGATTCAGCTTTCCTTAGTCTCCTAATATGTTTGAAGATCTTAAGGATTGTTGTACTATTAGGGAATGTGTAATTACACTTTCTATCCTTCATCTGGAGAGTAAGGTAAGCTTGATTCTCAATTTCGCTCTTATCAGGGGTATGGTTGTGAGATGAATATGTGTTAGTAATCACTTGGCTCCTATGTGCTTCTTTAGGTGCTCTATCAGGAGTGTCAGCACATTTGGGAGTATCACCTGGTCAAACTTTGAAACGTGAGATTATCAAATTGTCTAATTCTTCAGCAGTATCAACGATTTATTCCACACTTAGACATAATTGTTCTTTTGTGTTCTAATGTCAAAAATTCATCTTTATTTTTATTTTTAGGGACCCAGCTCTCGAGTTCTATCAATTGTGCAAATCTCACTGTTCTGCAGTACATCAGCGCAGTCAGTTAAAGTAGTAATGGAGTATGTTGAGAACTCCAAACAATTTTCTTGATCGAGGGGTTCGACAGTTAGGTCTTTCACAGTGTGTTGAGAAGCAACATGTTCAGATTCGCAGCTATGTGTCTGAGATAAGTTCTTTTTAGGGGGGGTTGCATTTATTTTGGTCGGAGTAGTTAGCAGATATTTTAGTGTGGGTTTTGGGTATTTTTTCTAGCAATTCTTGGTTTTTATATATTTTTTTTCTTTTGGGTATTAGCTTTTTTTGTTGGTTGTTGCACATTATTGTGTCTTGCCTTTTTTCCTACCAATGGTTTGAAAAACTTTAAATACCTGGTCCTGAGCGGGATCGACTAACTTCAACACCTGGGTAGGTAAGCTGGAGGTGTCAGCCACCAGGATAGGGTCTGAATCAAGGTAACATTAGGGTAGCCACTGGCATTTTTAGGTGAACTCACTCCAATGCCATTCTTCAGTATCATATGAGGGGTAAAGGATGCACTAGCTGTGGTACATGAATTTGGACTAGAAGTACACTGGTTAGAATTTTTTACAGAAGCAATTAGAGCATCTAATTTTCTGTCCAATTCCCAAGACTTAGTTAATTCGGAGTGCATGTCCCATTTTTTCAATATGCAGCAGGGAGATTTGTTGGGTATCAACTTTTTTTAGGATCACTTCATACACCTTGATGAGTTATATATGCTGTTATTCGGAGCCATGAGTATCGGTTCAGAAACTAGAGTTTAGGGATAATTGAACCCAAAGGATGGAAATGGAGTGGGTTTTACAAACTTTAAGTTATTTGCCACAGATAAATTCACAGAGGAATTGGGAAACTCGGGGTATAAAATAGATGATTGGGAGGGATTTAACTCTCTAGAGGACTGATTTTCGCTTTTTTGAGTCTCTTGAATAGTAAATTCCACAGGTTGAGGCAGATGGTCCAGAGGCTCCAGTGGCTTACGTGCGCTGCCAAAACTACGATTAGGGTTTGCTAAATCAAAAATATCTTTAGTTGATTTAGTTGGCTGCTCTGAGGAACAACCTGTTTGGTGCTGATGGGTTGCTTTATTCTCAGAAATGCAGGCTTTTAGGAAAGACGCACTTGAGGGCAAGGCTTGGGGTTTGATGGCCTGAGAGTATAACAGGGGTATCTCAACACAATCCTCATTGTGGACGTGGATGGTTTGGCAATATGAATAATTAGGTTGTCTATCTTGATTAGAGATCATTAAGTTGATGATCACAGCTCTGCCCAATTCCACGGTTTGAGGCAGCTGGGCAAGCAGGTCTGCATCTAATATGGAAGTGGAGATAGCATTACCACTTCCATTGATTGCAGCTGAGATAGGTAAGTTAGTTGTTACTGACGCTGACTTTGAGATGCTTACCGAAGTTACCGTTGCATAGTATGCACGTATATCAGGGCCGACTGATTTAGATCGAGTCAGCTTTTGTGAGCATACAAGCAAGTCGCTGTTTTTACGGCGGCTGCGCCGGATCAAAGAGGGCAGCTTCGGCATCAAGGTTGCAGAGAAAATGTCAAGGATGATTGGAGGCATGGCTGTTTTTAAGGTGTATGTTTTTAAGGTGTATGCCGCCATTAACAAGCAGCCAACACGTGGATGATGGTTCTATCAGCAAAGGACACAGATGGGAAAGAGTTGGTGCAGGGATAGAATCTGAGGTGGAGCTGTTCGGCTGATCAGCTGCTCAGCTGAACAGCCGAACAGCACGCCATGAAAGCACTCACAAGATTGCGCACGGGCGATTGCACACATGGACTTGTTCAAATAGAGCTGCCATGCAGGGTGCATGGCCAGCACCAGACTAAAGAGAAAAACAAAAGAAAATGATGTTTAAACGCTCAGTTTCAGCAGAGGTTATATCCCACTCAGTATACAGTTCACATACAAAGTCCTTCTTTGTAGGTAAAGCAAGTGTGTATCACACACGCAGCAAGCTTGTACGCCTGGAACAGCAGCTGATCAAGACGAGGGAGAGTAGCAGGAGCAGGCAGACAGCCAAAAGCACTCCACGAAAGACCTTGCACGAGTGTGCGCTCGCAAATGCACATAGGGACTTGTTCAAATAGGGGCGCTGTGCAGGGGGCATGGCCAGCACCAGACAAGTCCTTCTTTGTAGGTAAAGCAAGTGTGTATTGTGGGATGTATTAACCCATTTATGCTCTGCCCTGCGGCATCATTGTTTCCTGGTGGTATCAGAATCATCAAAATGGCCGTAAAACCCCTATGCTCGCCAAAACCTATGGAAATCGCGCTCTACAAAGCACAAAAAGATGGCTGCCAAATCTACAATGCATGTTGTCAGTGGTGAAATGGAGACTGCACTCCTGAAACATATCACTGGGCTTCACAACAAGGAAAAATGGAGCCTGCATGAAAAGCAGTGCTTGCTGAAAGAAATCCGGAATCTTGTTTTTAAATCTTTTCTTGGTTGCTGAAAATACAGAATGCTTGTCCAAAACAACCACAAACATACAATATTCTTGCTGGGTGTCACATTTTACTGAATTCAAGAAATCATTGTTTTATTGCAATATCCTGAAAAGCTGATTTATCATCTAAACATCCACAGCCAGAGTGCCTGCCTGTGGGATCTGCCAAAATCTGGGCGCAGTACTAGCGGCCACCTGAATGACTGTTTCAAAAACCTGCATTAAAACTGTAAACTTGTACCATTGAAATCTAATGTCTAACATCTAAGTGACCTGTTATAAAGAGTAACCTAGGTTGTAACTATTTAAACCTCATGGTTTAGAGTCTGGAATCAGTGTTCTAGCTGCTTGTTTTAAAATTACAAGTTTATTTAAACAAAGAAAATTGTAACAAAATGACATTTAAATTTAAGCCTGACTCCAAGCCAAACCACAAACAACTTCCCCCGCAGGGCCAGGCACCTCCCTTCTGCTCTCTAGACCAGGAACTCAAATCCAGGTGATGATTAAGAGGGGAGGAGAACTTGGGCTGCTGTAGAAAGAGCACAATGGACTTCCTCCAAGACAAGAAGATGCTAATTAGGAAGGATCGTAAATGGCCTCTGCCAGAAAGAAGGGGGCAGAGATTGTTTCTGAGCTGCAAGAAGGTGAAGGAGGCGGGGACAGACAACCTTTTGTTGATTCACAATGGACAAAAAGCACATTTCTAAAAAGCCTGATAATGTATTGTGTACAATTGTAAAATAAAATATGTAAACCCTGGACTTCTGCACCTAATTTTGTGCTGCACATTTTAAGAGGAGCCAGAACTCTATGCTATGTTCTGGGAAGTAACTGTAGAAATTGTGGTTTTATACCAAATGTAATTATGTCAAAAGCATGAAACTTCACACGCTTATGCCCAGATACAATGCGCACAGTTGTACACATTTTTGGATAAACTTGATATTGTGTTCTGGCCCAAAAGGGCAGAATTCTGTCAAAAGCTGACACAAGATCCTACAATGACGGGGCTTGGAAGAGCATTTGTTCCACAAAATATGTGATCTAGATATGTTATTGTTATAACGTTTGCAAAATTGTAAATATGTATTATACTAAAAGTAGATTTCATGTTCAAAAGCCAAGGGGAGGATTTTTTGACTAATAAACCCACATCATCATGGTGACACCCTGTTTTCCCCTCCAATCAAGGGAGAGGGGAGACTCTAGCCAATAGCCAGCCAAGTGGGCGCACTTAGGATAATTCAGCACACACACCCCTTTATCATGTGCATAAATAGAGAAAGCTAAGGACTTAGAAAGGACACACAGATTCACCCACTAACCAATTGCTGGCAGAGCAACCTGCGAGAGAACTTGACATCTTCCCTGCTCCAGACTCCAGAAACTTGGCAAGCAGAAAGGCCCACTCTATTAGTTGAACCATTTTCAACTAGGCCTTGAATTTCTAGAAACCAGAATTTACCCCTGACCTCTAATGGGAACCAAAGAACAGCCAGGCTGCGCTGTAACTATTTTCCTGCTAAAAGACTTATTACCAGAATCAAAGATCCAATCCAGTTGTGCTGCGCTGTGACCAGATAGCTGTGACCAGAGCCATTGCAGACCCAGTCTAGTCCGGTGTGCCCAGCAGCCTGTCCAGTGGGCCCAGCAGAATTTATGAGCAGAATCCCTGATCTTGATGGACCAGAATTCCTGACGGTTCTGTTCAAACCTATATAGTGAGTATCCATAGTATAGGACTGTCACTAGCTTATGTACTGTCCTTAGCAATCCCTATCTAAATCCATCCTATCTTATATCCAGAACTGCATTGTTAGAAATATTTTTGAATTGCCTGAACTCTTTATCTTATCCCTACTATCTTCCTTCTGTCCTAGAATTGTTAAATACATCTTTCTGCTGATATATTTCATCTGAAGAAGGCAAGCTCCTCGGTGGGCAAAAACTTGATCCAGAGGTGCCCTGGTCTAGTGGCTGTGGTACCGTGTAGTATTTGGTTCTTTATAGTTACCCCCTAGTGTAAAGAAATCCCATTTGTCTTTTAAAAGCGCTTCTCTGTTTTCCCTTTCTTTCGCCTATCTCAGAAAAACAACCTCCACGAAAACGTCTATATTTTTTTCAAATTCTATGCTAGAAACAAAATTTAAACGACTGCTTGTAGCTCACAACCACAGCTTTCCATAGAACTAACCGCATCTCAAAGCCTTATAGTTCTCCTGCAACCATGATTACCACACACGTAAAGGTTTGCCACAAATTGGAAATTTCTATAACGTTCAAAACAGTTTTTCTTTTTTTTTTCAGCAACCTGTAAAACAGTTTTTCAATTGCACCCGACCTCAGATTTCAGTTTGCACATTGCTTCTTAGTGTCAAATCATTGCTGGGGTTTGTCTGCAACTATATAAAGTGGCTCTCATTACAATTTAAACAATTTCAGTGATTTAAACCATATTTAGTGTTTTACCCTATTCATTCTCAGATAACTTGAAAACCATTGTGACAGTTTGCCAATCAATTCTGTTTCTCTCTTGTGTTTGCTGGGGGGGAATTGGGATTGACATTATTTGAATTCTGCATTCCTGAAACCTGTTTTCTCTCCTTCTATCTCTTGATATTTTATCTTGGGGGGTTGAGGGGTGTGCAGGGGGAAATAGTAGCCACAATGCTATTTGATTTGAACACACACCCACAAAAGTATTATTGCTGTGCTGCATTGTTTTTGCTCATTATTACTCCTTGTGATTAAAGAGATTGCTTAGTGTGACATCACCCCATTGGTGATTATTGTATCCCCATTAAAAATAGAAATAGTGTGATTATATTGTGAACTATATAAATAAATATTTTAAATTTGCAAACCAGCCTGATTCCTGGTTCAGTGTGATGGGGGGGGGTGCAAGAAAGGGGTGTGATATAAGTGGTGCATCGTTCAGAATAAAATTACTTTTAGAAACACATAAATAAGGATTTCAGTTGTGCATTACATGCTAGGCGTTGACTTAGGTGAAGTGCCGGATTGAAATCACTTACAGTTTTTCACAAGCAGCAAGCTAATACACAGGGAACAACAGCTGATCAAGAAGAGGGATCGTACCAGGAGCATGTAGAAATCCGAAAACACTCCACGAAAGCATTCACACGAGTTGTATTAATTGTATTAATTCAGGCTGCACTCCTACTGCTGTAGGACAGGAGAGGCATACACATTGAGTGAGTCCCCTCGCCCCTTTGAGACAGAAGAAATATACAAATGGAGTGTGTGTCCACATCAGTTTCATTCTGGAGAGATATGATGATATGATATGATCGTTTATTTATATATGTCTTTCAAAGCGCTTCAAGGCAAGGGAGGGAACAAGGGAAAATACAACCACATTCTTACAGGCCATGAACAGTAAGGATGTGAAATTAACTATCGTACTCGGCCTGACAACATTTCAGATAGTGCAAGAGCTAAAACATAGTTAAGGAAGGGAAGGTGAGAGTGGGAAGGAAATGGAAACAGACAGGCGACTACCATACTAGGCCTGATGACATTTCTGGTAGAGCCGGAGAAAAACAAAAGGTGAGGGAGAGGGGTTCAGAAAGGGAGGGGAGGGACAAAACAAGCGACTATCCTACTAGGCCTGACAATATTTCAGATAGAACTGGAGGGGTGGTGGGTAGAAAAAAAACAGTAATGGGAGGGTGGAGGAAACAGACGAGGTTGCTATCATATTAGGTCCAGGGACAAGTCTGATAGAGTAAGTACATCGAAGAAAGTAAGGGGATGAGATAGGAAAAGGGAGAAGGGAAAGGAGGAGAGAAACGAGAGTAAGCAGTCAAAAAGAGTGGCGAAGCAAGAGGGTAGAGCGAATACAATTGCAGAAGTCAGTAGTAACACATAATGTTGCAAGCCAGGATACAAGATGAAGATGGGAACAGCATGATTCAGGGTCACCATGAGTACAAGATGAAAAGGAAGTCCATCATGAGAGTTGAGAAAGGGTGACGCACCGTGAAACAATGAAGTCCATAAAAGTCAAATCCAGCATTGGCCCCAAGACAGTGATGGTGAAGGAAGGCACCATTTGGGCAGGGCTTGCTAAGTGGTGTAAAAGAGCAGTAGGCAGGAAGGTGTAAAAGTCAGGCAGTGCCTCACAGGAGAATCCTAACTATTGTGTGTATCCTAACACCTGCAGGACAGGAGCAATGTAAAAATGCAGGCTGTGTCCAAACCCCTGAAAGACATGAGAGCGATACAAATTGAGTGTGTATGCCACACTGTGAGAATGGAGAAACATCAAAATACAGGGTGAGACCCCATTTCCACGAGTTAAGGAAGATATGAAAATTGAGTGTGTGCCCCAACCTTTGCAGGGGAGATGTCAAACCTCAAGCTGTACCCTCACTGCTGGGAGACAGGAGAAATGTCAAATAAAGTCTGTGCCCTCAACCCTGTGAGACATGGTAAACATAGCAATGTAGTGTTTGCCCTCATCTTTGCAAACGTAGAAATTGAGAGGTTTCCCTCTCCCATTTGAGAAAGGATAGGCATACAATTTGAGTGTGTGCAAAAAATCCTGTGAGACAGGAGATAAATATAGGTTTAGGCTGTGCACTCACTGCTGTGAGATAGGAACGATGTAAAAGTGAGGGTGTGCCTTCACCACTACTTAACATGAGGTATACAAAAAATCAGGCTGAACCCTCACTGCAGTAAGAAAGAAGAAATGTAATAAATCACCAGACACGTGGGTCCTTAGCATTGTCCTTAGTAACCCGATCGGGCCTCTCAGTCCTTTGGTCAGGTGAATCGTGCCCCGATTCTTAATCTAACCCTGACAATTTGAATTTGGAGCATTGTACTCGCGAGCACAATTATTTAACCAGGTAACACCAGAACTTTGATATACCTGGGAAATTGTCTGCCTGCTTTAGGGCATTATTCCGCAGCGACAGACAATCTTTGGAAGATAGCCATCCCGCACCACAGGAGGGGTCACCAGCATGTACTATGTACTGTAAGAAAGGCTTTGGTAGTATGGCATTTAATGACATTTGGCACAGACAAACCAGACATAATTCTAATCTTCGGTGGCCAACCAATGGTAGTTTCGAAATCCCTCGTATAGAATATTTAGAGTCTGTATTAGTAAAAAAAAAGGGCTAGACCTGCAGCATTTGACGCGTTGCACAGTTGGAAAATAGAAGCTTTGCAGCAACAAAAGAGTAGAGAGAAACACATGCGTAGACATATGACAAGTGTCGAAAAGGCACGTTTATATGATCAAAATAAACAATTGGAGTCAGTTAGGAACACGGACAGGGTGTTTCAATTAGGCATTCAGAAAATCTACCCTTTCAGCACTTGCACTCCCTGTTCAGTTTGCTATCATAAAATGTTCAGCACATCAAAAGGTTATAGATGATGTAGGAAAAGGGAATGCTTTCACCGATCAAATAGCTAAACAGACTGCCACTGATTTCAGTTCAGAAATGTATGCTGTAAAAGAAATTGTAAATGTTTGCACTTTGGGTGAAAGTATTGATGCTGTAAAAGATATTCAAGCAGATGCTACCATAGAGGAAATTAAGAGATGGATCGAGGGTGCAGGGAGATTGGATGATGATGGATGTTGGGTAGACAATATTGAAGGGAAATGGTTACTCCCTGACGCCTACATTACAATGATGGTTATTATGGCTCATGGTTCGACACATGTTTGTGCGCACAAATTGACAAAAATGCTACACAGTGTATGGGCCAATGATAAGATTTTCAAAACTGTGGAGCGTTTTGTCCAGAACTGCATGGTTTGCTTGCAGCACAATGTAGGAAAAGGTACCTCAACTCCTAGAGGAAGTTTCTCTCCACCTTCTGTCCCATTTGAGGTTATTCACTTTGGTTTTATTGAAATGGAACGGAGTAACAATCTTAAATATGTATTGGATGTTATTTGTGCCTTTAGTAAGTGGGTTGAGGCCTTCCCGGTTAGAGATGCAACGGCCATAACCACGGCAAAAACTCTGTTGAAAGAGTTTTTTCCTAGATTCGGGCTGCCGAGAGTCATCTGGTCAGATAATGGGCCGCACTTTATTGCCACTGTAATCCTACAAATTTGCAAAGGATTACATATTTGCAAGCGGTTCCATTCAGTTAGACATGCCCAAAGTGCCGGATTAGTGGAGAGGCACAACAACATCATAAAGAACAAACTCGCTAAGACGTGTGCTGGCACCAAGCTAAAGTGGCCGGACGCCTTACCGATCGTGTTACTGTCGATGAGAACAACCCCTCAAACTAAGACTGGGCTCTCTCCCTTTGAGGTGGTAATGGGGAGACCTGCTAATATTTGGGGTATGCCAAAAAGTCGCTCATTACGGGATGTAGAAAATGTGCTTCTTTCAGATTACTGTAACCAGTTGACTAAAAATCTGTTTTCAATTTATCACCAGGTGCGAGAGGCATTACCTGTGCACTACGAGGGTCCTGGTCACAATCTACGACCAGGGGACTGGATCCTCATGAAGGTTTTTGAGAGGTCATCTTGCCTTGCACCTCGGTGGAGGGGTCCCTACCAAGTCCTGCTAGTCACTCAGACTGCCGTGTGGGTAGTGGGTCGTAAACACTGGATCCATGCGACGCACACCAAACGGATCCCACAGCCCGTGCCATACGATACAGAAGACACAGAATCCCTTCCCACTGCTGTAACTAGCATGCCTGAAACAGCAACAACCAACAAGGGAGAATCGGAGACCGCTTCAGAATCCGCAAGGCCGGACAAAACGGCCATCTTGTCTCCGCACTCCCCAACAGTGGAACTTCCGGATCAATCCTTTTCTGATCCCATTTTCATCCATTCGCCACTTCCAGGAGGAAATGACGACACTTTGTTCTCACCAGAAACTGCAAAATATAATTTGCGCCCAAGGAAGTAAACGTACAGCATTGTCTGACTGTGCAATTGAGAAAAATCATTTGAGGGCTTGCCTTTTTGGCCCGACCGTGCGGGAAGATTCTGTCGGCTAAGAGTTTGGGAAAGACATTAAGAAGACGTGCGACTGGAGTCGCCAGCAAACGAACAATTGGTGTTTTTTCGGTTGAAGACGACAATGCCTGCACCCGCTACCGCTCGTACCGAACTTTTAGATACACATTTGACTAGCAGAGACAATGATCAAGCATCTAAGGGGACCCCCAAAGTATATTGTTGCCTTTTTGTGATAATTACTGGATTTTTAGTAACTGTTGGGTTTGGGTCATGGTATCTGGAGGAAGCATATCCATTAGAGGACTTTTTACCTATTGAAAATGTATCTGTTATTCCCACTCCTTCTGTGCAATTGCATACTTTGTCACCTAGGGATTCTTTGCATAGACTGAACTATCAGAATAATACCCTTTTGTTAATAATGAATGCCACTCATGCAATTTTTAATAAGACCAATTGCTGGATCTGTACACATCTACCGCAACATGGGGATAAGGGGCTAGGTTGGTATATGTATGCCTTACCTTTGACAACTGCCTGTTACGCTTCTCTTAGAGCACTATTTTTTGGTTGATGGAATGACAGCATCTCAGGGAACTTTGATGGTACAAATTTAAATAGTTTTGAAAAGAATGTTTTGATGCCCATGGGATGCTCGCTTTTTGCAAATAGAAGTAATCCAAACGTTGCTTCCGTTAGGCCCTCTGATAGATTGTCTCGTCCCTTTCAGTCTTTAATCTCTTTTAAAATGGCTCCTATAGGCAATAAGGATGCCACGACCCCATCTTATTCTTTTAATCATAGCCCCGATTCAATATCCTTCTGCATACAGAGGAATGGAACACGGTCAATGGGTAATTTTAGAAAGTGCGCCAACGTTGCGAATTTGACTAGTGAAAACAGACCTCTGTACGTAGGCAAACCTGTCTATTTTGTTTGCGGTAATGTGGCATTTCCATGGTTGCCCAGGGATTGGCAAGGAACCTGTTATTTAGGGATTCTATTACCTGGGGTATTTATTGCCAGTACCGTAGAAATTTCAAAGACTCATCCATGACGAGGTGTAAAAGGGGATACTCCAGCGCAAACTCTAGGAGTTATTATGAAATCCTTTGTGCCATTTTTTGGGCAAATTACGAATTCCGAAGATATCAGGGGACTAGCGAGAGTATTGGAGAGAACCATCAACCGGACCACTGACATACTCTATAATATGACGTTAGAACAGAGAGCGATAAGATTAGTGGCTCTTCAGAACCGGATTGCATTAGATGTCATCCTGGCAGAGCGAGGAGGAATATGTAAATTAGTGGGGTCCGCTTGCTGCGTTTAATTACCAGACTCCTCTCCGACGATCTTTAGGGCTATCCAAAATCTACATGTTCTTAGTTCAGAAGTACATGTTCCTGAGGGAAACTGGGAACTTGGTACATGGTTTTAGGACCTCCTACGGTCATGGGGATGGAAGTTGTTTTCGGCCCTGCTGATTATCTTGGGAAGTTTTCTGTTTCTTTGTTGTTGTATACAGTGTCTCCCTGGTATATGCTCAGTGTTAGGGGGATGTTGCGCGCAAGCAACAAGTGTATTAGGGCATAAAATATATGCCCCAAAGTAGGTTTCCAAAGAGTATTTGTTGAAAGAAACTCTGGTGTCAGATCTAAAGGCAATAGATATGTCCGACAATGATTCGGGGTGTGTAGACGATGACGTATGGAGTTACTTGCAAGCAGATCAGAAGTAGTGGTAGCACTTGGCATAGGCCAAAAGGAGGGTTTGTCGAACTGGATATTAAATTATGCCTCCTATTATAACGATTTGTATGTATATTGGCCTACGCCAAGTTGCTTAAAAAATGATACGTGAATAACTCTCTACGGCAAGATCTTGACCTTAGAAATTGATGTAAGCCGCCATCTTGAATCAAGCCTCCATTTTAGGTTAGAACCGCCATTTGGGGTTTTTGTACAAAGTCACCCTGTAATCTAAAATGGCCGTCTCGTGTGCCCTTGTTCTTGCCTTAACCTCTCCAACCTCTGTAGGAGAGTTAATGTCCAACCTGCCTTCAGGCTACATGTTAGGGTCATGTAGACCTTGTCCTTTGTTGACCTCGAGAGCAGGGGATTACTTGAATTAGCTATGTAAAACTACAGGTATACAAGAACAGTAATGCTATCCAAATATAATATGTGAAACATTTGTTTGGTCTGTATTAAAACAGCATGTAAAGAGTGTAAATGTTAAATTAAAGAATAATGCAGTGTGTTAGTAAATATATTCAAAATTAAACCGCATGCACGAGATATATAAATTAGGAAAGTGAACCTGGGGCGACCCTCGCCCAGTGTATAATTAACCTGTAAGAGGGCTGGACATCATTTTACAAATTGTATAAATGCGTCGATGTCCAGCTAGGAAATTCTGTTCACTGCTCACACTGAACCCTGCTGGTGGTCTCGGTGATGTATTGACGGCCAAATAGCTATTTGTGTACTTTGTTGAATACTGTTCAGTTTTGTAATAAAGATTATGGGAATCTTTACAAGCCTGTGTCAGTGTATTTTCCTTTGCTTGGTATAACAGCCATAATATTGTATTTTTTCTGATTTCACAAACCTTGCTACAGATGGGAACAGGGAGAGCACATTATTTGTCCACATGGATCGGATTAACTTAATGTGCATCTTGCCCTCCCTCACAGCGGGAGCAGTTAAGTGAATTTATGCCCTTGAAAAACAGACATCCGTCGGGACATGAAGAACTTTTTGACGCCCTGTTAGGGGATCAGGGAGAGGAGTTATGGAGAAAGGTAAGGTATAAAGGGGTAAAATTGAGCAGTCACACCCAAGATTGTGCACCATTTAACAACTGTCGAGCACACATAAGGTAAGCTTTTAGGGACAGGAACCCAGATACATATGACAAACTCTATCACGACCCACAAAATGAAGGCAGATGAGGAACCTGCATGCTGCATCCAGCAAATGCAGGAGATGTGGCGTTACGACTGCAGAGGAATGGACAAGAATATAGCTGTATTTTATCACATGTTGCTCAAGGATCCAAGCCAATTTGAACAAGGTGGTTGGCATTGAAGGAAAGGCATGGCCCAAAATACAGGCCAGCATAGTACACTAGTGTAGGGAGAGATAACAACAGCAGGAGAGACTGGACCAATCACAAAAGGAAGAAGCAAAACTAGTACATACAAATCTAGCTAAATTCAAAATTGAAGGATCAGTGATTACTAATACCACAGAGGGGCAGCAGGGACAGGGAACCCTTCAGGGATGGGCAGAAGAGCCAGGAGATGGCAGAAAAGAGATGGTAGGAATCCAGAGAGGAAGGGGCAGTTACCAGAGAGGCAAAGAGGGTGAATGGTGAGGAATACGAACAAGGATTGGAGGGCAGTGTTGGACTTGTGGGAAGATAGGACATTGTATGTGAGAATGCAGATGTTACCCACCTGCCCCAGGTCCCATGCAGCTGCAACCAATTCAATATCCAGCACCATATCTCCCTCAGAAACACATACAACAGGCACCTGCTCAGTCCTGGGATAAAACAAAACCTGCCACAGGGCACTGTAACTCAAAAAACAGGGGTGAGTGTGATAGGAGGCAATTTGTTCCTGCTCCCTGGCATTGAGGTTTAATCACAATAGGACAGCCCACAGAGAGATCTCATGTTCCCAGTAACTTCAGACCCAGAAGAGGAACCCAGAGTGGGTGTGAAGATAGGGGATTCCAAACATTTTCATTTATGGTCAACAGAGGAGCTTTCAAGTCCTGCATTAGTGAAGGAAAGTTTCTTCACTCATTGGAAATTATAGACATGCAGGGATTCTCTAGAGCTGTTGTATCAGTTGTTTACACTGAAGATTTACCCATCATCATAGGTACACATGAATTGTCAGCACCTTTATTGTATTCTTGAGATACTCCAGTTAACCTCCTGGAACGGGACATCATGTTGAACATGACCATTTCATTCAATGAGGAGAGCATAGTGTGTTCTACATGAGGCACATACCATGCTAGAGCTACAGCGTTAATGCAAGCACTTTGTGGACGTAGCACCCTGCGGAGCGTGTCACTCCACCCAGATCTGTTATTCAATGGGATAACAGTTCTGTTAGGTTGGGTTCTCGGCATTAAGAACAAGATACTATGCACACCCACATAATTTCTATTCAGAGCAGCCATCCCTCAGGAGGTACAAATAGGCACCATTATGACATTATATTTAGATGCAGTGATCACTAAGGCAGACAAAGTAATACTCTCTGGCACAGATGAGAATGACTTTGAATGGCATATAGTTGTATGTTTTGACATAGCACAGAAATTTGCGAGAGGTGTCTGATGTTCAAAGACACAAATGGCACAGGAGAGATGGTGTTTCAAAAGGGTATGCTGTGCCAGAAAATTATCGAACGGAGAGTAGAGCCCCATACTCTACTCCTTGATAAGACATAGCTACAACATCTGAAGAAAGATTTAAAGAAGGTGCCCAGAGATGTGTGGATCATTAGCCCCCACAGTGTAGGTCTAGGGGTAGTTTGTATCAAACAGAAACCAGGGGCTGTGCTGCCCCAGGCCAGGCAGCACCCCATTATAAGAGAATCAGACAAATATATGTATTCCACCATTATAGCATTATGTCACATAGAGTCTGCATGCAACACAGCTGTGTACCCAGTGAAAAAAGAGAAAGGATCATCATGATGGATATACATGCACAGCCGCTGATGCACAACATTCTGCACAAGTTCTAGGTGATACATTTCAGGGACATTTTAGGGAGTTAACAAAGTCTGTCAGACTTATTTCCCACCGGATCAGGACCCAGCAGAGAGAGCTAGCTTCACCAGCGATGGACACACCAACAGCACAACAGGATTCAGTGCCACCACAGATTTACCAGTTTTCCCCAGTGCTAAAATATTTCTCTGCTCCTGATTTGGAAGTGGAATCAACCAAGATTTGAAGGGCCTTGCGACATATTCTCTGCCATGCCCACAGTGGTTAAAGTTGCTGGTCGCAAGACGTGCATACAGAGGAAGCACAAGAGATCGAACACCCCTCTCCAGGAGAAGGAGAAGAAAAAGGGGGGGGGAATAAGAGGAGTAGCATTGCTGTTTATTTTTTTAACTCAATGGGTATACAAATGCTAACACTTTTTTCACAGCCTTCACAAACAGACAATGTTAATAGGACTATGCCTTGTATTATTTATCTTGTCTCTGTCTCTATCACTTTCCTTATGGCTGAATTGATATGTTTTTTTTCAAGGAGTGGGTCCAATAACATTACTAACACTGGATAGTAGTATATCCATGACCAGAATGCACAAGTTTATTTAGGCACTGTTAAAGATGTGCATCACCCTGAGACTAACAATATCTGGTACAACCACATGAAGGTAGCAGGAATAGTGAAGTCACACATTTCTTGTGATGTGTGTTCTTTAATTCCCCATGCAACAGTCACGCCCAGACTGTTTATACGACAATTACCACCAGAAGTAGACCAATGTTTAGTGCATCAATCAGTAAAACCTTATTCGGTGTAAACGCCGTAAAAGTTACAGATATAAAAAAGACAACACCAAAATATGAAAACACAGGCAGCTGGGAATTTATTACATAGCAAAAAGTGTGCACAAGTTAAAGTACAAAGTGCATGATATAAAATATTAGATGTTACCTTTTATTTAGAGTCCTCTGGGGACAATATAATCACAGCCCCACTGGATCTTAGTGATGTCAATAGTAGTAAATGTCCATATGCAGGTTCTGGTTAGTTCAGGACTAATTTTCCTCTTTAAAAGGCCTAATCCATTTCTGTTTTAGAAGTCAGGCTCTGTGAACATATTCAGCAACACAACTTACGTTATATCGATCTGGACTTCCCTTGCATAGATCCAATGCCCGATTGATTGACCGAACACCAGCTTCCCTAAGCAGGAGGTGCTGGTATCTCACCTTCAAAGGTCTTGAGGCAATTCACAAAAACAGAAAGTGAACCAATGTCCCTATACCCAAACCACAGACAGGATTTATCTTTGCCCCCTCCCCCCAAGTCCATTGAAGTGTCAGAGAGGCTGTCTGCAGACTCTCAAACCTCAGACTGACAATAATTGATCTTGCATATGGGTCCTAAATGCTTCCTGCCTGCATTTTCAATCATCTTTTTCATAGGGAGAACAATTACTGCTTTCTTAATTCTTCTGGAGGCTGCCTTATCTGTGCTTTGTGGCTCCACCCACAGTCTACCCTTGTTCAGTTCAAGCAGTTTTTTTTTTTTTACATGAGCCACCCAGGGAATGTGTTTACCACCCTCAAGGCCCAGGAGATGTTTTAGGAAATCTAAAAACGTTCCTACCCCTTTAGAGCTCCAAAGCCACACCCAATACAATATTGGATGGAGGGAGGCTTGGATGCCAATTGGGCATACATCAAGCTCAAAATGTAGCAAAGCATTAGGGGTGCTGCAAGGGAGCTGTAAAAGATGTATTTTCCTCCCTGCTAAGGTTCGATGTTTTTGTATTGCCAAATAACTCTGAGCCATAGAGTGAGGCAGGAATGGCTTGTTTATCATGGAGCTCGATAGCTGTATGGAGTACCGCTCTCCCATGTCTGTTAAAAAATTATATTGTTGATCCAGCATATTTCTCCAGCATGGAGCGTGCCTTCTCTACGTGCATGACCCAGAGGCCATTTTCGTTGAATCTGGTACACAAGTAATCATAAACTTTGATTTGCTCCAATAAATGGCCTTTCCCATCAATACTCAGTCTGCAATGCTTGGCATATTTAGGCATGAAGACCATGACCTTAATTTTTTCAACATTCAGACTTAGGTCAAGGTCTCCACATTTCTTCATACAAGTTGCTAAGCATGTGTTTAGCCCCCAGGGGGTGGTAGGCAATAAAACGGCATTGTCTGCATAAAAAAGAGTGGGATATCTATTATGACTAATCTTTGGGGAATCTGCACTATCCTCTACTGGAGAGGTTATAATTTCTTCCATCTATATTCAGAAAAGAATAGGTGCAAGGATGCAGCCTATTCCCACTCCCCTATAAACAGCAATGGGCTCAGTGGTCTTCCCAGCCATACCATAATTTACCACTGCTTGGTTATTGTGGTTATTGTGGTACAACTCCTGGACTAGAGCGATCAAATGGGCAGGGACTTTTTTTTTATGTAGGACCTGCCATAGTTTGTCTCTAGAGACCATATCAAAGGTGCTCTTCAGGTCCATGAACACTGCATACAAGTTCATCCATTTAAGCACAGTGTACTTCTCGATCAATAGGAATAACCTAAAACGTTGATCCACCATGCTTTTATACTTTTGAAAGCCTGTAGTTCTCTGATTATGCTGTTAACATCTAGCCACGTTTGGAGGTGAGAGAGGAAGACCTTTTCAAAAATCTTCCCCAGAGAGTCCAGGAGTGAGATGGGGTCTATAGCTGGCAAGTGAATCCCTGCCCCCGTCTGGTAAATAGAGACTAGAACTGCTTCTTGTAGTTTAATAACATCATTTAAAAGTTTGAATAACACAGGACCCAAAATGCCTAACTCATCTTTATACAGATCTACTGGTACACTGTCTGGGCGCAAAGCCTTGCCACCATTTGTGTAGTTAGGGCTTTTAATACTTCTGCAAGGCCTAGTTGGAGTTGTTCCTCCAACGGGAGCCCTACAGTTTTATGGGTGTCCTGCGTGCTCTTACTTGTCTGGTTGCTCTTAGGGCCACAATAAAGGTTTGAAAAATGAAACTACCAAGCATTTGCAGAAATACAACACTGTAAAGTTACTTCTCCATTTACTTCTTCCCCTAAGATCAGCTTCCAATAGGATATAACATTCCCCTTGTTATGCGATTTAGTGAGCTATTTCCATCTAGATGAGGTGTGTGCCTCCTTTGCCAAATTTTTAAAGTATTGTTTGTGAGATCGGAGAAGATTCCTGTTCATGACTGTGCCCACTAATATGCAAGTCATTATCAGATTCTTTGAATCATGACATTCTTTGGTGTACCATCTAGCTTTGGTTAAGATTTTCTTTTATTACCTTCCGTGCCTTACTGGTTACATACAGTAGCAGATTATCACTAAGCCGGCGATACTCTGTAATAACCTTTATTTCAGAAAGTTCTGTTCTGCAAATTTCAGATATGGTATGCAGAATGAATTTTTACATTGGTGGCTTCTGTTCCTGGTCCATAACCTTGGCCCACTTTACTGTTTTGCGAGCATACCAGCTCATGGCTATAGAAACCGCCATATGTTTAGTTGGGGCAGAATGTATGAAGTCACTATTTAGTCTTAATTGGAGACATAATGGTTTTCATTATCCAGCGTATATAGCACCTCAGATTCACTTACCCTACTCCAGTCTTTCGCTGACACTAAGATATAATGTATTATTTTCCTGTCAGTAGGGTTCACAAAGGTCACGCTAGCTGGTTGATCATTTTCAAAATGACCATTAGAGCCCTTAAACCCAGGCTATACATAATGTGAGCTGTATAAATAGCTTGTGTATGTACTGTTCTTGGTTTTGCAGCAACTAAAGATGGAACATCCCAGGCACTATCCTGGTCCTTCGACAGTCCTTCCAATTCTGCAATAGGCTCTAGTTGTAAAGTAAAATCTCCCCCCTAGCAAAATTGATGTCATTTGTTGGTCAGCTCGCCCATCATGATTTGTTAAATCATACATTCCCAACAGTATCCATCACGGAGGTGAGTGTTGTCCTTTTGTATATATTATAAAAGAGAATAAGATTTCACCCAGAAGTATATATGGATTTGTGTTGTAAGTCGTAGGTGCCGGTAGCTTTGATGGATATTTCCCAGTTTAAGATCGTATATACTTTGATGGTTAATCTGCCACTCGTCCTTCCTTTAGGCCCATTCCTTGCAGGGATATGGAAAGATCAATACCCTTGGAGGTCAACAGACTCAACTGCCCATGTTTCTTGGAATAATATCAAATGAAAACCCCTAATAAAACAGGTCCGCCCAGGATCAATTAGCTGCTTTGCAATACCTTTGATGTTTCAGGAAATCATTTTACACAGGGAGTCGATTACTGGGCATTCATTACTCAGATTCAGTCACTCAACCACTTCCAAGTCCTCTCTCCTCTGTAGGCTTGGACTTTCTGACTATTCCCCCTCCCCTTTCAGTATCAACTCAGGAAGATATACCATGGTCACTATGGGATTCACCACACAATGGGCTATATTGGGTGAGATTTCCATAGATACTTTCATTGGGAGCATCTGATATTAGCCTAATTGTAGAGCCCACTGTTCTTTAGGGATTCTTGATCTTCATAAGAATCCCAGGCCAGCATTGGGACATTCTATCACATGGTTGTTTACATTCCATAGGCTTGGAATAGTTAAGCATTACTTATCCCCTTGGCAGTGCGGGTGGCCTAGGCCGCGGCAGGACCAGGAATCCACCATAAAGTAAAGATGGAGATGATTTGCTGCTTGCTTTAGATGTTCTTGGGCACAGCTGCACAGGTTGTGTGCCGCCTCTAGGTATCAAGGAAGGGGATGAATAAAGAGTTGAGCTGGGTTGCTGACATTGAAGGATAATTCTTCTTTCACCACTAGGCAAACAACTTGTTAGATTACTAGCAGGACCTGGACCCATGCTTTCTTTTCCCAGTATAACTGCCCCAGCTTTAACATTATTCACACGAAGATTTGAGGGACTAGGCTTTCCAGAAAGTTGGCATTAAGGAACAGGGCAGCAACACTTTCCTTTATCATTTTAATCTCACTCAGGAGTTCAAGTAAACAATTATATTTCTAATGCCATCACGATAGTCCATCGAGACAATCCCAACCTTGTCAGGAATGGTCAAGGATATACATTTAATGCTGGCAGCTCTACTTTTTAATCTGCAGCATTTTTTGTAGAGCCAAGGCAATGGGAGCGTTGGGCTAATTTAGCCCTAGTTCACATGTTGCTCTGCTTTTTGCCATATTCCTCCTTTTAGACTTTGTCATCTCTTTCTCAGTACTTGTATTTGCAAGGCTTGTGTTTAGTGCATCTTGCCTTGTGTAGAGTGAGGGTATTGAATCAGACACACAGGGTCCATGCACAATGGGTAGAAGTTGATGCCACAGGACAAACAGATAACAACATAAAAATAACGAAGATGGCACAGATGGAAAGTTCAAACAATCTTATACGGAACTATGAAACAGTAGGCAGGGGAAAGCAGATGCTGTCTTTATGGCACCACCCTTGATCAGGCCTCCTGAAGAAGTAGAACAGGTTAGCTTCAGCACAAAACAAGACCTCTATTTCAGACGGAAGGTACCGTTTATTTTACAGATGAGTGGGCTGAAGGACTGATGAGGTGCAAAGCAGGAAGGATGGTTGGACTATCAAAGTGTGCCATATAGAAAATAAATGAGACTAGTTTTGCTGTTTGGGAGAAGTCTGATATGAAACTGACCTGGATTGACCAGCTTGAGAAGCCTACCTAAGTACTGAAACTCACCCAATTCTCCTCGTGTTTCAGGGGCAACAGCAGCATGCATGTGGGGACTAACACACAGTGCAACGTGACCATTAATCTTCCAGAAATCAAAGGGGGAACAGAAGCCCTCATGGACCTATATTGATTTGTGGCATACACACAATTACCAATTATTTCTTTCCAGGGTTGCCCAACACTGTGGTGATGATCCCTCCTACCAAATGAGGATACAATATATATATTCAACCAAAGGAAGGGATACATAAATTATAAATAACACAACATATTATACCCTATGATACCAAGTAGCTTAACGCAACCACTTAGCAAATGTGGGCTGCATACTGTGTAATTAATATCACACACAATGTTTCCTAAAATAAGATATTTTAATGAATTTACTTATTCAAGCACAAGTATTGAAAAACATTTAAAAAACACATATACACAACAAAGCAGTATACAATGATAAAAAAATGATTCCATCTCAAAGAATCAAGTTCACAAATGCTTCAAACACCAAAACACAGTACCAACTTAATTTAGCATGCTTCCTACTGTGTCAACATAGCCCAACTTATATAAGTTTCTGTTCTTGACGTTGTGAATAACTGGACTTTTCTTCAGAGGCAGAAATTTGTCTTGTGCTGTAGGTAGATCTTTTTTTCAGACGAGAATTGAGATTGAGCAACTTCTCCGGAAGATTCACCTGAAACAGTATTTTATGGACAAAGAGTTTGAGAAAACTGTAAATGAAAGTGGATTAAAGAAAAAATCCAATTTTGACCCACCGGTAGCGAGTTATACCCCTGAGGCCGTAGTATTTGCCAAGAGAGTATGGCACGACCTTAGCACTTTGGAGAGAGAGAATATCCCTTTCAAATTTCAGAATTTAAGTAATATTGAAAAGAAAGCAATAACATCTTTGGCTAAGAAACAGAGTATTATTATCCGCAAGGCAGACAAAGGAGGGGGAGTGGTCATCCAAGATAGGGGAGCCTATATTGATGAATGCAAACGACAGCTTGGTGATAGTTCTTAATACCGCAGGCTGAAAGATGACCCAACTGAAAGACTATCCCGGCTCATCAGAGATAAAGTCGAAAAAGCATTCGAGAGAGAATGGATCTGTAAACAAGAATATGATTATCTCATTGTGCCCAGACCGTCTGTTCTGAAATTTTACACTTTACCTAAAATTCACAAGGCATTGCTCAAACCCCCAGGTCGTCCCATAGTTTTGGGGACTGGGTCACTGTTGGAACCGCTTGCGAAATTTGCAAACAAATTCCTCAAACCGTTTGTCCTTGATATGTTTTCATATTTACAGGACACTACAGAAGTTATAAATAGCGTAGAGCAGATGACCTTTGACCCTGAAATTCAATTGTTAGTCAGCTTAGATGTAGTTGCATTATATACGTGTATACCTCAACAGGATACACTAGAGGTACTTCAGAATGTACTGCTTGCCAAAAGAAATTCAGGTGTGACACCTAATAGTTTCATTCTGTGGTGTGCCGAAATGGCTCTTACGGAAAATTATTTCATGTTTAACAATGAATTATACCATCAGATTCATGGCACTGCCATGGGTTCTCCAGTGTCACCAACAACAGCGAACCTCTATGTTGAAAATTTTGAAATACAACATATCTATCAGACTTCCAATCCGTACTTCTCGAAAATTGCCTTATGGCGTAGATTTATCGACGACATCCTGATAATATGGGATGGCACGGTGAGCTCTTTTTTATAATTCTTTGAGTGGATCAACCAACTGAACCGACATTTAAAGTTTACTTGCACCTACAGCTCAGAGAAAATCGAATTTTTAGATATAACTATTTGGCTTGATAAAGTACAGAGGGTATTGCAAGTAAAACCCTTTCATAAGATGACAGACAAGAATGCCTTGTTGAGTTTCAACAGTTTCCATCCTAGGCATACACATGAAAATTGACCATTCGGACAGTTTATTCGGTTGAAAAGATACAGTACTTTGAATTCTACTTTTCATTTAGAAGCCGATCAGCTGAAGATGATATTGATTAATAGGCATTATCCCAAAAAGATCATCAAAAGAGCATATAAAAGATTGATTAGTAATCACTGTGAGGCACTACTTGAATACCGTTCTAAAAATCAAGACAAGAATAACATTGTGTTTGTGAGCACTTATAATGAAAGAACAAATTAAGTTATCAAAATCATTAAAAAGAACTGGCACATTCTGGCAAGGGGCGAGAGCCCGTTATAAAGTCCATTTTGTGCTTACAAAAGAGCACCGAATTTGAAAGAACTACTGATGAAAAATGATATTGCTCTGAAGTCGAAAGAACAAATCAGCATCACACAATCATGGGGTTTGCCCTCAGCAGTAGGACATGCCCTGTACGGTAAATGTGTTAACTGTAAATATCCTAGCAGAACAAGACAGGTGGATTTGGGACTTTCAAAGGTGTGGCAACAAACCGGGTTTACGAATTGTAATTCAACACATGTTGTATATGCAGTGTTGTGTCCATGCCATAAGATCTATATTGGCATGACGGAACGGAAAGTGACTACACGAATAGGCGAACACAGGAGTTGCATTCACAACCAGAACATGCTGGCCCCTATGGTAAGTCACTTCTCGAAGATGGGTCATGATGTAGACAAATTGAAATGGACAGTCTTGTGGTGATTAGATAGAACGAGTAACACTGAGGCAGATCTAAGAACATTGCAGTACAAGGAACAGTGGCTGATTTTTTTAACTGAGTCAGCAACCAAAGGACTCAATGAAGAGGACAATTGGAAATACTAACTGTGTTCTCTCCAGTTACAGAACACAGGGATATACTATTGTTATCACACCAAGTAGTGTGATCCCACGTGAGCAGGGCGGATAAATCATAACCCACAGCTTGTATTAAATTGAAGTTTGAGTAGCCTGTTGAACAGACAACTGGTGTAACTATTTTTTCGATGCGGCTAGTCCATAATTTATTATTACATTAAGCAGAGAGTCGCACCATAGTGAATGCCATGTTCTTTCCGCAATGCAGTGTGTTTGGAAACCTGTGTTGCAAATCGGACGGCTGGCGAGCGTCATGTGTTGGAGAGGCATGAAGAATACAAACATTCCACGTAATACGTTGAACACGTGATGTGGGACACATGATACCAGAAGTAGTCGTGTGACGTTTTGGAGCCCATGTGATACTATTGGTGTTCATGGGATGTAGTTGCACAGTGATATAGAACACTCTGTTTTAAGCACTGCAGAGAGCCACAGCGCAGTAGAAGAGTGACGGGATCGTACTGGCCGTGGAATCGGTATGTTCATCTTTTCTCCGTATTGCGAGGTGCCGACTAGTAAGAGACTGTGTATGAAAATTGTGACGCTGGCTCATTGGGAACAGCGAGTGTGACTGTCCTTTTTTTAACCATAGGATTCCTTGGTGTTAGTAATTATTGGCGGTGGAGTTGAAAAACGCCATTACTGCAATAGAAAACTGCATCACACGAATACAACGGCAAGAGAGTCGGGTCCTGGGACATATGAGTCTGAATACAAATGAAATGGACTGCCTACGATAGTAGGTAATTAATATTTTTGTGAGTTTAAGCTTGTGAATCAACTGACTACAATTAAGGGTACCTAGTATAGAGTGTCGGATGAGACACTGTGACATACCTAGAGAGTATATAAATGGAACACAACTACAAGTGACAGCACTCAATATACCTGCATAGTTAGTGCCAATACGTGTGGATCCATCGGTTCGGTTAGAGATGGAATGAGTGTCTTTAGCTAATAGAATGAGACCCGGGCATAAATAGAACAATTCATACGGTAGAATTGAGAAGGTATGGAGATGAGACTCATTTTGAGATTCAACACCGTTTAAGTCGTTTGTTTTTTTTTGTGTTTTTCAGGAATTGAGCGGTCCGACATTTTTGTTGGGACTCTCCCCTACAGTAACCGTTGTCAAGTGACTGTTTAAAAGAGCGACACAGTAAGCCTTAGTTCAGTAAACTTAGGTGCTGACTGAGTAGGACAACAGCAAAGTGCAATGTACTGACTGTTGTCTCTTGTTATTTTTTCTTTATTCTGTTTCCCCAGGTCAAGAATTGTGTGGCGCAGTGTTAATTGTAATTTGTAATTATCACTTAGAGTGAGGAGTTTAAAAGTGTTGCATCTACCATGGGTGAAGAGAGATGGTTTAAGGGTACAAATGGTCCCCCTGATGAAGTTCTTAAACATTTTGTCGAATAAAATTGTGTTGAACAAAACATGTTGGGCAAGTAAGAGTATTGTGATTTAGTGAAAATATATGAATAATTCTGAAATATCGGGCTGGAATCCACCCCAGGGTAGCACTGAATGGGGCTATGAATGCACTGAACAGATGATATACGTTAGAAGTGGTATCCTTTATTAAAAGGGAACCAGTTAGCTACTGACCATTGTGTCTCTTGAGGTAGAGTGTGCTCCTTCAAAGTACTGTACATTACTTAGCTTTGTATAGGCAGGGTGTCACAGGGTTGAGCACAACACAGGTTGTTTTATATATGGAAATTGTTTTATGAGAAATTTTGTAAAAGGTTTTTAGGAATTTTTGCAATTTTAAAATAATTTTTTATGAAGTGGAATAATGTTTTTTGATTTATATGAAATTAAAATTGTGATACATAAATTGTGAGTTGACTTAGTACCTATCGGTTAAAAGTACTAGGTTGTTTTTGGCTTGGGGAATACTAGACGGGGTAACAGGTCGACGTGGTTTGATCCTAGGTTGTAGGATTGTCCTGAATTTGTGCTTAGGAGCCCGGTCACCATGTCGTTAAAATGGCTCCACGTCTCTATTTGGTGGTTGTATCCTCTTCAAAAGCCCTCATGGGGCCCGTCCAGGCGCCTATGGTGCCAGGCTCATACACCATGAACAACAATGTGCTTGGGAAGTACTTTATTGTATTGTCAGCCAACATGGCGGCATCCACATAGCTTGGTTCCTAGAACCAAGCTATGCGGTCTAGTGTTTTGTGTGTGGCAGGCCTGGAACTACTTTCCCTGGTTCTACTTTACCTGCGCTATATAAACCACACCCTGACTGCAGAACATTCTTCGTGATGCTCACCATGTCCAGCTATTCCCTCGAACCTCGGAGAAGCAGAACCTGCAAGGAGACAAAAGGAGCATCATTAGCAGCAGCATCTTACCTGCAGTCTTCATCTTTAAACACTTGCAGCTACTGAGAACAGCCTCCTCGAATCTGCACGCCTCCCGGACAGAACGACCTAAAAGAGGAAGATAGAGGCAACATTAAAGAAAGCTGTAGAGACATTTACAAATTACGAACTGCTCAAAAGGTTTACCTGGCTGGTCGCCTCTAGGCTGGCACCACTCCGGACATTCCACTCGTGCTGAAGAACACCGCGACCTACAAGGAAGGAAAACACAGGTTAGCAAAGGCAAGACTTTGCAGCGCTGCGCATAGAGCTTACTTACCGCATCATAGCGCTCTTAATGCGCCATCATTTACCAGCGGGGCTCAACCAAGCCAGTTCACCGCGCTGAAGCTCCGCATACCTAAGGGAGAAAAAAGAGACATTTTAAACAAAGAAAGGCATGCAGGATAGCAACAAAACTAAAGAACAGCAATTTGACCTACCTGAACAATATCAAACGGGCCAGCGTCAGTGAAGTAACTGGACTGCACTCACCCATGAAAGACAATCCGCCCCTGCAAAAAAAGGCAGGATGCAGAGAACGCCTAATTCTACCACAAGGTGAGGAGAGTGTGCCAGAGGGACTGAAAGTATACGGTGGTAGAGGGAGGATACTTACCCCAGTCGGTCAGTCTTGAACACAGTCCTCCTGTATTTTCAGGCAGAACCTTCCCCGCAGACCACATCAGGGCAAAGCTGAGAAGCATACCAGCGAGTAACCCAGCTGGGTGGCGTCCCTGTGGATACCAGGTGAGCGTAACAATTACCCACTTTAGTACAGAATGCAAGTGAATACTATGTCATTATAATATACTGCCCATTCACCATTTTTACTGGCAGTACAAATGTGGTAACTGACTAGGAATATCCTATCAGGAAGTGCAACGCTCCATCCACCGGGCTATCCGAATGCAGATCTTATTGAATATTGTGCCACTCAATATTTACATTTAGCCCTGTCACATGGCTATTTGTTAAAAAGATGAGTTTCTGCTCCAAATTAATGAATTTTCTGTTAATTTCTTCCTGTGTTCTCCCTTTTACCTTCTTCAAGATACACCACTCAAATTCCATGAAGGACGGACCCTTCTCGTCATAATGTTTCACTGATGGTGCTTTGTCAGATTGGTTCTTTAGACAGCTCTCATGCTCAATCATGCGCTTCTTGCACTTCCTGTTAGTTTTCCCTATGTACAACAAGGCACACGGACATCTGATCATATAAATTACATTTTCTGTTTGACAATTGGCATGTTCCTTCAACGTCCATTCTGAATTCAAACCCAGATTTACAGAAGTAATTTTGCATGTTAAAGGGCACATTACACAGTCACCACAAGGGTGGTCTCCCACTACTCGCAGTAAACCTCACAGTGTACTTTGTGTGACATTGAGTTACCAATCTTATGTATATCGTTTGTCATTACCAAGTTGCGAATATTAGTACTCTTTTTAAATGCCACCAATGGTGGTGGAATGGTCATGATCTTTTTCCAATTCCTGCAGATAATGTTCTTGACTTTGCAAGATACATTACTGAAAGTATTAACAAACACCAGGGGAATCTCGTGTTTATCTTTACTTTTCTTTTCAAAGAGAGCTTCACGGTTGTTATTGAATGCTCGCTTGGCTGATGGTTTATCAATTTTAGCAGGGTAACCTCTATCAATCAGTTTGTCCATTAGTATGTTAGCACCCTCTTCATAATGAAGTCTCATACTGCTATTGCGTTTAAGACGCAAAAATTGCACAAAATGCAAGTTGTAACGTACATGCTTGACATGATGGCTCTTATAATGAAGAAGTGAATTTCTGTCAGTGCCTTTCACAAACGGTTTGACCCAGAGCTGCTTGTCTTTATGGTAGATCGGCAGGTCCAAATAGTTGACTTCAATGGAGATCATAGATGTTCTGAATCTCAGGTATCTGTTCTGATTATTCAACCATACCAAAAAGTTATTAGCTTCATCAATCGACCCATGCCACACCATAAAGATTTCGTCGATATATCTCAACCATTGTATTATTTGAAGTCTAAATGGATTAACCCCAGAATAAATCACAGTTTGTTCCACCATATTGATGTACAAATTGTCTATAATAGGGGCCATAGCTGCACTCATGGCCGTCCCTTCCACCTGTATGTAGAATTGTCCCAGAAATTGGAAATAATTATTGACCAAAGCTGTTTCGGCACACCATAAAATAAAGGCGTTGCTCACAGGATGGTTGTCCTCTTGTTGTAATAATGTTTTTTCTACCACTTCCAAGGTCGCTCTTTGAAGGATGTTAGTGTATAAAGATTGTATGTCTAGACAAATCAGTACGTCTCTGGTGGGATCAAAGGACAACCCTTCGATTTTCACAATGGCATCTCTGGTGTCTTGTACATAACTTTTCATTTTCATTACAAATTGATGTAGATAGATATCTACATATTTGGACAACGCTTCCAGAATGGAGTTGACACCCGACACTATGGGTCTACCTTGTTTTTATGCAATTTAGGTAAAATGTAAAAGATGGGGGTTCTTGCTTTTTCCCTAGTAAGGTAATCCCCTTCCTGTTTTCGAATTAACTGCAGATCTACTGCTTTGTCAACTTTCTCCTTTATCATTTTGATAAGGGGCGGACTAGAATCTTGGTCAATTTTCCGATAGCTGTTGTTATCTGCTAATAATCTTTGACATTCCTCAATGTAATCCTTTTTATTCAAAATAACAATGGCTCCATCTTTATCCGCCTGACGGATAACAATCTTGTCATTTTTGCCCAGGTCGCGCAACATCGCAATTTCTGACTGGCTAAGATTGGAATTCTTAGAAACCCCTTGGGTTTCGAGTTTTTTTACGTCAGGTAGGACCTTCTTTTCGAAGACCAACGATTCGGGAGAATGCGTATGATAGGGGGGACAAAAAGTAGAGGTATTTCTTAGGCCACTAAAATTAGTGTGTGTACTAGCGGGTTGATCCTCAAAAAATTATTTTAAATGCACTTTACGCATAAAAGCATTACATTTCAATCTAATTTTCGAAAGGGTTGTGGCATTTAGACACCACGAAATGTAGAACTTTATTCAGTCATCGTTCTTCATCCTTGGATAGAATTCCGCTGGATAAGTTGACTAGCAGCCTCGGTAGCTGCGCGTCTGCATTCGGTCTGTTGTCCATTCCTGCCGACTGTTCCCTATGCCTAATAAAGGTGGGCGTCTCGACCCATTCCTTGCACCATGATTTCCTCTTGAATTACAGCCCCTTTGCATTGAGGTATTCGTATTTCCTCCTCTCTGGCCACCCACATTGGTGTCTTCATTCTTGCTAGGTGTCACTCCTTCTTCACTCGAGCTGTAATTAGTGTTCCTACACCTCACTCTTCTGTTGTGTTATTTATAATTTATGTATCCCTTCCTTTGGTTGAATATATGCACTCAATTACCACCAATCTGGAAAGGTGGGTGTTCCTTGGCAAACCTGCAGTCTCTCATGCTTGTTGTACAGATGCCAGTCTCACCACAATCAGCGAGCACCCTATGTCCAAACCAGTGCACCTTATGCATCAGTGGGCCCGTCGCTCTTTGGGGTTGCAACCCCATTGGTGCAATAACCATTCTTCCCAGGACTCCAGTGACAGAGTGAATGCTATTCCTGAGGAGTTTAGGCTATTTAGCAGAGCTGAGACATTATTTTACTCTCTTTTTGCTCCTGGGGGGCAAGCAGCAGCAAATGCAAAATTCCCTCAGATAAACCGCTTTGGAATGCTTCAACTTGAAAATAAAACAGAACACAGACTAAATGCTGACTTACTCATTACCATGGAGGTTGGCAAGGATAGGTCGTTTCCATTGTACCTGCATAGCTTCAAATGGTGCAGATAACAGCTGCTTAACTTAAGCTATTCACTCACTACACACTTTGTGCACTATGATGGAGAAAGAAGGGGTATCACATAGCAAAACTGGTTCATGTCTATGTTTTCATTGGTATCATCATGGATGGGTAATATATTCAAAGTACTGACTCCTGTCCTTGTTCTGTTGCTTTTCCACCTTTGCACCTGTGATCTGGTTATGGGTTGCTGCAGAAACAGGGTGGCAAAGGGAATGCCTATGATGTCACTTACGCTTAAACAGGTGAGGGCACCCCCTTTTGAAACGTGTACACACTCACACAGATTAATGGAATGGTGAACCTGAGCATCACATGATTAGACTAGGGATTCCGATTTGTCCACCAGGAACACATTTTGATCCCACCCCCAAACCAGAGAACTATTGGGAAGAATATTTTCACTGCACTATGGATGGAAATTGCTGTTTATGATGTGTACCTTTGAGGAATATGCAGAATAAGAAGTCACCCTGCGTAATATTAGCAAGGTTTGGGTGTCAAAGACTGATATTGGCAAAATGAAAGAAGCAAGCAAGGTAGTTAATTAATTATAGGGAGAATGCTGGGATGCAGGTGGAACGTCCCAAACGTGTAGGTAAGTACACATTGCGAAAATTCAATTAGCATGATGATTTGGCCATTTTTAGTGTTTCTGTCATTTGTTACAGCATGTCAGGCTATTTTCTAATTGATTTTAGTTTTGTAACATTCTAGAGAGTACCAGACTACCAGGTATGTGGTGGAATGATGGTCAGCAAAATATATTGTGACTGGTCTTCATTAGCATAAAGGATTCTTACCATGTTAGCCAGAGTACTACCATTTTGAACTAGGACTGTCAGAGTTGTAGATTTTTGTCATTTAGAGCACTAGATCGCAGTTATAAGCCTCTGTCTTCCATTAAATTAAACGTTATTCCTGCTTCCCTAAGTGAGTGTTCAGCATGCCAAAGTCCTTGGATGAAGGGTGAGATACAGCACTCATGTTATCTATTGTTGCAGGGCTTAGCTGTTCTCTTTATCTATGAGTGAAATGCAGAAAAACTGTTTGTTTTTTTGATGCTAGATAAGTACATTAGTTGTGAAGGACATATATTGGTGTGCATGAAGCTTGTAGGGGAAACATTGCCAAAGTGTAAAACTAAATTGTGGTTATACTGCCCGTAGGGAGTGTTGGGACAACTGGGTGTGCAACAGAATGGTTTGGTAAAACAAATAAATACAAGAAATGTATTTCAAAAGAGTGGCGCCTCAGTTACTTTTTCATGAAGCCTCCTGGTTCCCAAGAGATAACCAGAAGGAGGTGCGTCAAGGATGGCAACATATTTCAAAACGGGAAATGCACAAAAGTGTTGCAGACTAAACTGCCAGAAGGCCTGAGAACTGTCTGGATTGCCAAATTGGTTGAGCTCATTGGAGAGGATATGACTGTGTCTAATTTGACTTCACTGCTCACACTCACTACATGATTTGGTCATTTTGGTGGTACTACACATCAAAAGTTGCATGAATTTGTTTTGACCAATGAGGTTATGCCATTTTAATAAATGTTACATCTATAACTTTAAACCAATCAGGATGGAGTATTTTCTGCTGATTGCACAATTAGGTAATTCATAGGGGGCTGCACTTAGGATGGTCAGGAGTAATGCCCACCCAATAGGGAGTGCTAATTTATATTGTGTTAAGATTTGTGTATATGTGCGAGCCAATAAGGAATGGGGATTAAGATGTCCTTGACATGTGTAGTGTATTCAACTTTTGTGTTTTTTGTCTTCAAATACTGCAACTCAATGTGGGCGGGTCGAGAGCTTTTTCAGTTTTCAGTAGCTGAATGACCCTCCCGGCCATAATTTTAATGTATTAAAGCAGTTTTTCTTGCAAATCGTGCCCTCCTTTATTGCTTCCTTGGATAATTTTTTCCAGTCGTTTTCTGGGCCTACTGTAAAAGATGAATAATTTGGCCCAAGCTTGGTGACAAGAAAGGTTTTAAGAATGAGCAAGGGCATTTCAAAAAAGGAAAACATAAGCACGTTGGGCCTCATTACACGGTAGGCGGTAAACCATGGCGCTATTAGCGCCATGGTTCATGCCAGTAATTTACTGGTACCGCCTTAGAGGAAAGGGGAATTACCGCCCTATTCCAAGGTTGGGAAGGCGGTAATTCCTCCTTCCTCCATTGCCCTTCCCCATTCGCATTTTTGCCCCATAGGGCATAATGGGAATGGGGAAGGCGCTAATTAGGGTACCGCAAATTGCGGTACCGTAATTAGCACCCCGGTCCCTTTGGGGGTTCGTTTTTTAACGCCTGCTAAAAGCAGGCGTTAATGTACCAACCCGCAAAGGGACCTAGTAGTAAGGCGGTAAGGGTTTACCGGTACCGGTAAAATACCGATATCGGTAAACCCTTACTGCCTACCGTGTAATGAGGCCCATTGTCTTTTTTATTCAAGGGGCGCTTCCCTTTTAAATTGTTATACCCGGTAGTTCAGAAAAATGTTTAATGAAAGGCTAGCACCAATTCCATTCTTCAAATGCTAGATCACTGATATCTGTGCCCTAATGTGCAGTCCGCAGATGACTATAAGCAACAACCAACTATTAGGGCCTGACTCCGAAGCCTGTGTCATGTAATTTTCCAAAGCACTTACCATAACCAGCCAGCAAAGATGATGCCCAGTGCAACAAATCAGTGTCCAGCGCAACAGTAAACCTTCTGAGCCCAGTCTCAAGGCTAGTATTCAAGGTCAGTCCCAGCATCATTCTCTAAATCACAGTCCACAGAAGACACTTGCATTGAACAGGTTTGCATAGCCCACATTCCAGATGCATTTACTAAGCTCAATGCACAAAAGCAAGCAAGAAGTGTCACTGCCAACCCGCCTTCATTTGAGATAGATAGGAATCACTACATCCAGCACCCCAACACACATTAAACATGTAATACTATTGTAACATAGACAATAGTTGATTATGTAGTTAATGCAATTTAAAACGGAGGACATAGATAATCAATTTCCACACAATCTCTCACATTGTATTGTATTGTATTGTATTTTATTTTATGCATGTAGCGCACCGAGCCTTGACGCAACTGGACACATTTCTTAAGTACATATAGAGATACATTATTTACAGTTACAGGCATATTCGTTCACAACGTTTATACAATTTAAAAGTAATGTGTTTACACAGATTATATAAGACAAAGTTTATATAAGACACAGAATAATTACACAGTGGCGCAAGATAGAAGAGAGAGTATTCACAATGAATGTGTACAAGGACTGGCGGGTAAGTTTTCATTCAGAGTGAGCCAGGATTTGGCTTCTTTCCGGAATTTGTGAAATGAAGGTTCTAGTCTAATGTTGGGTGGTAGAGTGTTCCATGTTTTGGCTGCGAGGACTGGGAAGCTTTTTCCTCCTGCTTTTTGCAATTTGAACCTGGATATGATAAGGTAGCTGTATAGGGATGATCTGGTTTGTCTTGCTGAGGTGTTAAGGTTGAATTTATCGCAGAGGTATTTAGGTGTTTGGTTGTCTACACATTTGTAAGTGAGGGAGAGGGTAGTGATCTTCATTCTTTGGTTGATTGAGAGCCAGCTAACGCTGCACCTTATCTCTGAGATGTGCAGTTTTCTCTGGAAATTGGTTGCTTCTCTGAGTGTGTTGTTTTATAGATCTGAAGGTTGCACAGATTGTACTGACTCATGCCTAAGTATAATGCATTGCAGTAGTCTAGTTTGGTTAGTACAAGTGCCCTGGCCAGAGTGATACAGTTATCGGGTGTCAGGAAGGGTCTATAAGTGTTAATGAGCTTGCATGTGTAGGCAGTGGTGGATGCTGTGGCATTGATTTGTCTTCCAAGTTAGAGAGTGGAGTCGATGTACATACCTTATGTTTTGATGTCTTTTGAGACTTGGATGTTATTGCCGTCAATGATAAAGGTGTGGAATTTCTTGTCAGATTTGTTGATTTTAGCTTGGGTACCTACTAGGAGAAGCTCAGTCTTGTCGCCGTGAGTCATTGTGTGTCTATATCATGGTTCCTGTGATGTGGATGAGGATCTGTGTGTCGTCAGCAAAATTAGTGTATGAGATACCTAGATGGTCAAGTTTGTTGAACAGGGGTTTTGTGAATATACTGTAGAGTGTGGGGGATACGCAAGAGCCTTGTGGTACCCCACATGTGACTGTCGATGGAGATGCGGAGGCTGTTGGAACAAACACTCTAGTTGTTCTGTTGTTCAGAAAGTATTGTATCCAGGCAATGGCATTGTTAGAGAAATGTGCTGTTGAAAAATGGTTACAGAGGGTTTTATGGTCAACAAGGTCAAATGCCGCTGATATATCTAGTAAGAGAAGGAGGGCGAGGTTGTGTGAGTCTTTAATGTATTCAATCTGGGTTACTAGATCTATGAAAGCAGTTTCTGTACCGTGTCTTGAGCGAAATCCGGATTGTCATAGCCCTAACAGGTTGTTGCTTTCTAAGTGGTGCTGGATTTGCAGATAGGCTACTCTGTCAATGATCTTCAGAAGTAAGGGTACCGTGGCGATTGCTCTATAATTCAAAGGATTGTTTGGGTCGAGGGATGGTTTCTTGAGAAGTGGCATAACCAGGTGTCCTTGAGGTTAGCGGGGATGGTATTGGATTTGAAGGTGGCATTGATTAGCGAGGTGATGAAAGGGACGATCTCCTTGGCTGTCTCTTTTATGATTGGTTCAGGGCGTATGTCACCCATGCATCTGGAGGGTTTTGGGCCTAGGATAATTTCTTCTACTTCTTTGATGCTTAGTGGGGCTAATTTGAATAATTCACATTGGTCAGGTGGAGGTGCGGGTGTTGCAGGTGAGGGAAGGCTGTTGGTTAGGTTTGCCTTTTTGGTCTCCATTTTTCTGTGTAGGAGCTTGATCTTGTCTGATAACGCTTTCTGTATGTTCTGACACAAAGTGGAGTCCTTGGTGCAGGTAGGAGGGGCGGTTGGTGATTCTAGCTCTCCAAGTATGGTAAATAATTCCTTGGTGTTGGATTTGTTTTCTTTGTTAGGAGCTGAAGGGAAGCTTTTCCAGCTTGTTTCGGCAGCTCTTTTGATTTTTCGTAGTGATCTCAAATGTGGGATAAACCATGTATTTAGGTGGGAAAGAGGTTTACAAAGCTTTTTTGGTGCTATTTTGTCAATAGCATTTAGGATGGTAGTGTTGTAGAGGTTAACAAACTGTATGGTCTTCGATTGGGTCGGTGGCAATGTCCACCTGTAGGAGTGGTTGCAGCAGTGGGAGTAGCTAGAGGGCTGTTATATTCGTTGTAATTCTGGCTGATCTGGGGGGCTGTTTTTTTCTCTTGAGTGGGGGTGTTTCTCGGAGAAGAGGATGCCATGATGGTCGGTCCAGGCGAGTGAGCGGTTAGTAGTGATAGTGGTATTACAGTTGCAGTCAGCTATCCAATCTAACAGTCTTCCTTTGGCATGCTTAGGTTGTGTAATTTGTTGAGTGAGGCCTAGTTCAGTGAAGCTGTTGCTGATTACTTGTGCATTTTTGTTGTTGGTATCATGGAGGCCCAAGTTAAGGTCTCCGATGAGGAGGGTCTGTGAGCTTGGTTTCACATTGTTGTTCAACAGTAGAGGGATGTCTTCTTCAAAGAAAGAAAGAGGGCCAGTGTGATAAGGGCAATTTGATTGATAGGTATATGGAAGTCATGTTTTTTAAATGCTTTTCTTTGGCTGAAAAAGCTATGCAGGAATGGGAATCACAGTGTCTGTGAAAGATGTCAGAATAAATATAGGATGTGAAAGCATTGTTGCCATTAAGATTGTGATGAACATTTATTATAGAATGTTATTTGTATAACAACACCATTTTGCTTCAGCCCCTCATAAGATTGGTAAACATTTAACGACAATCTGATTCTTTTAAGTAGTGCAGTTATGCCACAGGGAGAGAGCAAGCAAATGAAGTAGATACACTATGGAAGATGGAAAAACCCAGACAAAGAAAGCTGAGCAGACACGATAAAGCATAAAGATTTGCATTGCAGCAATTTAAGAGATGCCCTTGCGTATGATTTATTTGTTCCTTATACCCCCTCTCTAACTAGCGCACAAAGCCTAAAATTGCAGCAAATATTCCTGAATCATCCGTTCGATTGTCATGTGCAAATTCGAATCACATATATTTATCTTGCAATGTCAGAGGTGCTCCAGGCATCTCCAGATCTGCACTAGTTTTAGGTTGTATAAATCAGGTATAATGTATAATGCTCACGGTAATCTCCTAATTTGTTCCAATGGAAATCCTTAAGAATCACACCCAGGAGTGGGGGACGAAGAGATGTGCACAATCAAAGTAAGGGAAGCAAGACACAACCATTGAGTGGAGCAAGAAAAAATGTGCGCAGGCACAGAGCGAGGGGAGAGACGTACGTACATGAACAGAGAGTGTAGGGCAGGAATAGTTGTGCACAGCCACTGGTAGTGGGCCATGGAGGAGCACTGCAATAATGAGCAGGTGAAAAACACTGCTGTGAAAAGGTCATGTGGGTACACACACCCTCGAGCTAGGAAATAAGAGACAGTAGGGAACATCACCTGGAAGCTGAGAATGCACATGCTCGCGCACCTGCTGTAAAGTAGACATACAAGTGCTACAAAAACACAGTTCATCTGAAGGGGGAACTGCAACAATGTCAATGCTGTTTTGAAGTTGAAAATAATATTGTGTGTGCTTGCTCTTTAAAGAGTTGTAAATAGATATAAAAACAAACCAGCTTTATCCACTGACCTTCAACAAAGATTTTTGTTTGGGTTTGTACCACTATCTTTACTGAAATGGATGCCTGGTGGATGTTCTAATGTTAAGCTTTGAGCAAATAATCATGTTCTTGAACCTAGATTGAGAATCACGTTTATTCCCACAGCTGTTTTAAGAAATATATATTTTATTCACGCGCACCTGCTCTCTGTATTATTGCAGTAGTGTTTTGCAAGCCATTAGCCATTTGAAGTGGCTGATAACAAATATTGAACGTACGCAGTGGTTTACACTATTAGTGTTTTGTGATGACGTGCCCTTTAAAACTGGGACACGTTTCATCTCTAAACGCTCTGTATAGATCAACTGGACATACTTAACTTACATTCTGAAAATGTTGTCCATTGGTGCAATACATTGTCTGCAATCAGTTAATACAAATGTTGTTTTCGTGATAGTTTCAATCACATAGATTTGTGTTCTGCCTGCCAGTTCACAAAAAGCAGATATATGAAAGTATCAAGCGGTTTCATTTTGTTCTCTGCTGGCATTGTGCCCTAATTGTTATTTTCCGTGACTTAATCACTGGTAAATAAAGGTATGCTTGCAGTATATTTGCAGAATATCTGTATTTAATCTAATAACACATCTCATTCAGTACTTGATGTACATTTCAGTTGTTTATTTTCTCTTTGATTAGTAAATAAGGTATGCGAAAAGTCAATTAGTCGTATGTGCAGTGCAAGTTAAATTACCAAGTAAGACACAGCAAACAAACGGATCTTATACCTTGCACAAATCCAGACGTAAGTCAGACCTGATTCACTAAGAAAAAGGACGGAAGCTGCACATAGCTGATACAACTTCTGTCGGCGGAACTGAAGGCGGAAAACCAACATTCAGACAAACACAACGCACATTTTCACTGCGCAACCCACACATATTTGTCCAGTACACCCACATACTTTGGCCATACATCGCTGCAGTCACTGCAAAAATCCACAAACATAAATGCATTATTCAAAACTCTTACACCATCAACTTCATGGTTTAAGTTATGACATGCAACACACATCTCACTAGATCTGCAAATTTATACTCTGTGGGCATCACAATCGCTAAGAAACACAACACCCCTGACATGCCCATCAAAACCAGCCACATACCCCAAAAATATTCCCACGATACACCCACAAAAAATAGTCACACATCCACTGAAACACCCCGAATCACAGGACACACCAGGAGAAACACCCATACCACATGGGCCAGAGAGGCAGAAATGCATCCCAAAGCACGCCAACGATACATGCATGTTACATGTTGGACTTCCTGACTCGTCTATTACACCGTAGAAAAACAGAACATCCATCAAATGTCACATCAATGCCATGACTCCTAAGGCTATTTCAATATTGCCAACACAAGGCAAGACAAATACAGCACTCATAGGACATATACAACACTGAGTGACTTAGACATATTCCAGAACATACCAAGATACAAATACACAAAATTCACCCAACAACCTGACCATACATGACTATCACAACATCAATTCCCCATGGATCCCCAATCAGTAGAGAAGGTTCACACTAGGCAAAAGCAATGGCTTTAACCAGATCATGTACCGAACCCCTGCACCGACACAAAAAATCACTGAACACATGGTCAACCATATAATACAGAATGACACACACATCATAATTATTGTCAAACCCCTGCACCTCCACCCCTGAAAATCAACATAAACCACCACACCATGGTCCGAGTGTTACGCTCACCTGGTATCCACGGGGACACCACACGATACTGGATGGAGGTCTAAGCACTATCCCGGACCCCTCTCTGCTTGGTTATATGCCAGATGTTTTATAGCGCCTATAACAGGAGAATGGAGGGTTAAGATACTGGTTCTGTGATGGGTGGACTCCCAACTCACTCTGGTCCAAATCCCTTCCCTTGGGGTTATTGCTCACCTTAGGTTTTTGTGCGTTGAACTCTCTTACCTGCGTCTCTGTGCAGGGGCGCGTGGTTGGTGCGGGCGTTCCGTGGACCTAGTTGCTTCACTGGTCCGTGTGCCCTTATGTCGGGTCCAGACCGGCTGTGACTCCGACTCTGCTTGCTTTGTTCCAGGTGAGTTATAATGTCTTTTCCGTCTTTATTCTGTCTCTTTCTTTCCCTCCATTTTCTCTGTCTTCTCGGCGTCTTGCTCCACTACGCTGTTCCCTAACAATGTCTCCTTTTTGTTTTCACAGGGATGTTTGCGATCTCGGAGTTGCTGCGCCGATGGCGAAGACCACTGTGAGTTATTGATGCGTGGAGCGAAGCGCTGTTTATTGGTGTTAATTGCTAACCTGTGTTCTCTTCTCTTCTTTGTACAGGTTGTGGTGATGTTCCAGAGTGATGAGCGATCGAAGCGCTGCTTGCCCAGGTAAGTGCTTTGTTAATACTGACCTTGTTCCTTCTCCCTTGCAGGTTGCGGTGAAACCCGGAGATGGGCGAGGTAAGAGAAGCGCAGTGTGCTGCCAGGACTTGCTGCTTGCCCAGGTAAGAATTGTTATTAATGCTGTCCTTGTATCTTTACCTTTGCAGGTTGCGGCGAACTCTGTAGATGGGCGAGGTAAGCGAAGTGCAGGATGGATTCAAGGCCGGTTACTTCACAGGTAAGTGTTCTTTCTCGCTAATGCTGTTCTTGGTCTTCCAGGTTATTAATGGAATCCAGATCTAGGGTAACAGGATTGGGCCGCAGGCGAAGCGGATGAGCAGGAGCTGGACACGGTGAGCGTTACGCTGCAGGAGAGCTGAATAACGCGAAGCATGTTCTGCTGTTTGGGTGTGGTTTAAATAGTCTAGGTAAAGTAGTTCCAGGCCAAGTAGTTCCAGGCCCAGCCACACCCAAAACACTGGACCACATGGCTTGGTTCTAAAGAACTGAGCTGTGTAATAGGCCTCCATGTTGGATTAAGATCCAAAACTGGTATCGCTTTATTCCTGATAATGAGCCTGGCGCATAGGCGTCAGGACTGACTCCATGTATGATTCTTTAGCCCCACTGCTGCCCGGGGCTGTTATACCTGAGGGGGTCAGGGGCATGGATCGTGACACCGAGTCGCTACAGACGTTGTGGTGTTCAGCAAGATGGAAGCTGCTAAAGAAGTCTGGCTAAAGATGAACTTCATTGAAGGAGAGGTGGACATGATTGTGGAATTCATCCACAGCCACCGGACCACCGTGTTCCAGAGGCCTGGACACAGCACCACTCAGAGCCTGTGGCATGTGCTCAGGGTCACACTCATGAAGGACATCAACACCCTGGGCATGGAGCAACAAACTTGAATGGAAATCAAGAAAAAAGTGACTTGAGGTGAAGCAGCAGGTCAAACTCAAATACACCCAGTTCCACATGGCTATGGCTCTCAGAGAAGAGCCACCGGGACCAAGGTTGCAACTGATGCCCAGGGAAGAGAACACCATGACCCTGATCCCAGATGAGTTGTGCACTGGCTTACGAGGCACCGCGGCAGGCACAGACATCCGTCTTAAGCACTTCACCTTTGTGAAACCACTCACATACATGTTTCTGCCACCCACGCAACATCTGAACATGAATACAGCTTGCTGAAGGCGAAGATAACATGAACAAACACAGTCCATCATGCATACCCATTTCAAGTACAACACATCTTCTGACAGCATGAAGGGCATACTCCACAGATGGACCTATTTGCAGATGTCCGCAGAACACCCATACCCATTCCAGATACAAGTCAGCATTCCTCATGGACGACGACACCACCATTGGCACATGCATCACTGACTCCACAAAAAACACACACAATTCAGTCACAGAGACATCTCAGATACACCAATAGGGAGAATTCCACCATGCCACATGTGCCACTTGTGCACTTCCAATAATTGACATATCCCACACCACCCCTACATGAGCCCTAACCCTACCACCTATCAAGACATTCCACGCATGTTCCATGCCCCAACACGCTGAATAACTGTCTCACATCAAGCCAGAGACACAGGGAACACACAAACACATTCAATGCCCCTTCACCCATATGCATAGCCTTGCAAGGAATCATGGGGCTTTCACCATACCAACACACACAAATAGCTGACACATTGCTATGTTGCCATTACATGCAACACTCATCTCCAATGGCATCAGCAGAACGTCTACGGGGTAAATCATACATAGACAACAAGAGTTGGTTGACTGTGCAATGGGAAGATGCATGAGGTCCACCTGCATGATAAGTTATAGCTACATATTTCTACAGTAATGTCACTTATTTGCACACATTGTTACAATGTCAGAGATTGACAGGTCCCATTTTCTTTCCACTTTGCAGCTTTGACTATGGAGGAAGGGGACCCTGAATAAACGTTCTGAATGCAGTGAGGTGGGAGAACAACACCTGTCTATCTGGAGCGCAGCCACAGAGGAGGCCAAGGAGGAGGAGGACTTGGGGGACTGCATCTCCACCACACAGGACCGCTGTGGCAATTTGCCATCACAACACAGGTGTGTGGGACTCTGACTCGCACTGGCTGCAGAGGAGGCAGCACCCCTGCACCACCCCTCACAACACAGTGCCGCAATCATGGTGCACCCAAGTATCTCAGCCAGAGCCGCTGCTGCAGCAGACCCCACCCTTAGGCTGCACAACCACTGTCACAGCCTGCGGGACCATCAGGGGTTGAGCAGGCTGAGTGGCTCCTCAAATTCCATCAGACAGTGGCTGATGCTTCAAACGATTTGCTTCAAACGAATGCCAAATCTTCGAGATAAACTAGTGCACACCTATCCGACTAACAATAATGAGACACCAACTCAGCCCACACTATGGGGCCTACCGCCAGTAAGTGGACATTATGCATGCGGACAATGCTCAGTCTGCCACTTAACCAAAAACCTTAAACAAATCGACCTTAATGGCCGGATGTGGAAATATCGATCCTTTTCAAACTGCTTGACCAAATGGGTGATTTACGGGATCAGATGCCCTTGTGGGCTAATATATGTGGGTAAAACCATTAGGCCCGTAAAAGTGCGAATTTGCGAACATCGTTCAAATATCCGAAAAGGTACCCCTGACAAACCGCTTGTGGCCCACTATGCAGAGGCTAAACACACGTGTGAAGATATGTTCTGGTTTGTCATTCAAACTACTAAAGCCCACCCACGAGGTGGCAATAGGGATTTGTCCCTCAAAAAAGTGGAACAAAAATGGATTTACAATCTAAAAACAGCCCAATCCGGCTTAAACATTTCCGTGGAATGGAACTTGTTTATCCACTAATGGCTGATACACACACCAAAGTCATAGCTGACTTAGACTTGTCCCACACATGACATCTCAATGAATATTTTATGCACGACCCGAGATGGTAGACACTAATAGTGTAGGGTAACACTATGTGAGATATCATTATCCAACAATAGTTGAATATTGTATAACATCTTTCGATGTGTTGTTTTTTTTTATTTTATTTTTTTTATTTTTTTTAATAGATGGGCCTCCACTAAGCGAGGCGTTGTTTCTTTATAATAGAGGTTACTAAGAACAATTAATGACATTTGATAATTACAATACAGACACAACACACAGTGGTAGCCGTATAAGTAATCATCTGAGGGCTTTCTTGCCCTCACAGGGATCACATTGCCACCTTGTGTTTGCAATCAACACATGTATTCACTCCAAGATGGCCCCCCCTCTTGACCACAGGGGCCTATAGAACTATACTGGCAGTCCTCCTTTGAGGTTTATAACCTCAGACTATCAGGTTAGTCCACTTTCTATTTTGACACCACTGGGCTCTGATAGAAGTGTGCAGGCAGTCCCTCCTTGAGGTACATGTTATTGAAGCTGTGCCTTGCAGCGGTAGTTTTTCACCTCGTGAACTGATACATAAGGTAAGCTTCTTTTGATTTTATGACACACACGGCTACCCGACAAATAACTAGAGGGCTGACAGTCTCATTTGGCTCTTTCTGCCCCCATGCAAGACTTGATTCCCTGGTCTGGTTGACAATGCGAGCTGACACTTAAAAATAACGAAAATAGGAGAAAAAAAGCAAGATAGCGTTTGGGACATTCTTTGTCAAGTAAGTGCTGAGTGTAGGTAACCTCCACACTTTTTAAATGAAACCAGCACGTAACTGATATATTCCTTATCCTTTATAGATTCCATGATGCATTATGGGACATGTAGTGCCCAAATGATTACATAACCTATGCTCACGATCAACCCGCCGTGCGGGAACTTATAATTGAATTGAGGTCCACGCCAAACGGTAAATATTTAACTTTGACATACCGTATCGTGATTAGTATCCCTTGAAAATCGTATTATTGATTGACTAAAAACATGTATTGATCTACAGCTGTTACTATTTGGACGACTTGTCAGCCGCCATTATTAGATTGACGAGTGCAATCGCCTCACTCATCACACCAAAAGAAATCACCATAAGGTTAGCGAATTGGCTACTTCTCTGTATTACACTCACACCACGGATACAAAGGTTTTTACTGGTATTGAGTAAATCTTATATTTGCTTCAATTTTTTATTCACTGTATAGGTGACTACACTGCTACATATGCGTCATGGTGACAGTATAACCACCCTCCTGGGACACTACTGACAAGCCTTTGACTGCAACAGTGCTGCCCTTTGCCCCAGAAACACATCAGATTGTAGACGCCATTATACCATATTTGTGTATAATAGTTATGAGATTCAGTCACACTATTACTAACATCACGCTAAATAACCAATGTTGATAGATTGTAAACATTGTGATGTGAACTACAGCCATAAGTGTGAAGTGTTGTTTTCTCTCCATCTTGTCCATTACGGCTTTCGTAAATGATGAACACTGTATATGGCTTTTTATGTTGTTTTTACTGTTATGTTTGGAGTAAATATTGATTAAAATATGTTTAAGATAACTTTGTGACCATGATGGTAGACAGAATTGTATGAAAATTCCACTGTGAGGATAATTCCTGATAAGTAGCCTTGCCCTTGGGTGTGTTAGAGGTGGGTAGCTAGTGGTTAATGTACTCGCTTGTTTGATGTACATATGACACATACATGCCAGTGGCCCACCACCAAATGCAATTTACGGCCTGTGAGCCAAGTGTCCTTGTATGCAGACTGCATCACAATCCTGATTGACACTGTTAGCAAGTCCCCATTAAGTGCACATGTCACCCAGTACATGGCACTGCCCTGTCGGTTCAATGCGTGCAACACAAACCACTGATTCCATGTTTAAGCAGCTCACACAGGTGTCACATGAACATGCCAATGCTAGTTCACATGCCCTTGGGTATCTGCATGTGTGAATGCAACAGTTGTTTTTGCGTGGGAGTGTCCAATCTCCCTGCATGCACCACTCCCTGTAAATCCGTGAAAGACGTTGACGAACCCAGGCTGACACGGATTGACTGCCACGCATTGTCTTAACTTCTGAGTCACTGTTTGCCATGCCAGCAGTGAGCGTGCCTAGCAACCAGAGGCCCCCCTCATCATATAAAGGCCAACCATGACAGTACATGTGGTCAACAGCCGACATGGAAGGGAAAAGGAAACACATTGATGAGACAGATCCACAGGAGGGAACCTCCAGTCTGTGCAAGAGGACCACAATGAGCAAGGGCAGGCAGGCCCCTGCTGAAGAATCAGGTGCCTCAGCCATCAGAGGCCTCTATGTGGAGGCTACACTACAGGCTATCAGTGTTATGCAGGATGCAACATGCATGTATGATGTCGCACACAACAAATGGCCTTTAAAGGAGCACCCCATCCAAGTGATGTAGGCATCTGAATCATGACTTCAGGAGGCCTATGGACCCCTCAGTGATGCTCCTGCTTACCCTGTGTGACATATTGCACCTCTTCTGTTGTGAAGTAGAGGCCTGCCTGTAGGGTGCCATTAGGTAATGGTGTAATATGTGATATGATTTCATTACAATATGCTATGATATGATATGATGTGGCATTTATAATGCACCTGTACCCAAGTGTTTCTAAGTATGACAAGACAAGGAGGGGGAAACAAAGATAATGATATTACTAGGCCTTGTGTCACTCAGATCGCGCAAGTGATGGGACGAGGGAAGGGGAGAAGTGCCAGGTGGGAGGGGAAGCGCAGTTAACTCACAAGTGGAGCCAGTGGGTGGCTCATAAGTGCAGAGAGAAGGGAATGTAGGGTTGCAGATACAGACTCTTAAGTGCTGGGCAACCCGGAGTGCAAGGGCAACTGGACATGCAGGAGCCTGGGCCGAGTTCAGAGGGTGACCAGTGCACAGAGCAGCCACGTGCATCAGCAGGGGAGAGGAAGAGAGAAAGATGAAGCAAAAAGGAAGGTCTTGAGTTGCTTTCAGAACCAGATTTGGTTCTGCTTCAGTTTTAGATAGACAGGGAGGCTGTTCCAGAGGGAGGCCTGAGCCAAGGAAATAGATCTGCCCCCCAACTCTCTGCTTAGAGAAACGTGTGACCCTCAGAGAGTTGGAGGTGAATAAGCGGAGAGCTCGAGAAGGAAGATGTTTTAGAACAGAAAGTTGGAGGTAGAGTGGTCCCAAGTCCTAGAAAGCCTTGTGAACAATGCAAAGGGACTTGAACTTGATCCTTGCAGCCATGGGGAGCCAGTGAAGAGATTTCAGAGCTGGAGATATACGATCCCTGGGCTTGAGGCCAAGGACAAGTCTTGCAGTCCTGTTCTGGCTAAGTTGTAAAGGTTGAAGCGTAGAGGCAGTTAGATTTATAAAGAGGCTGCTGCAATAGTACAGCCTAGACAGGACCAGAGCTCTGGAGACATTGAGCCTCTGGGGGAAAGTGAGAAAAGGACGAGTATCTCTGAGGAGGTGCAGCTCATAGATTGACCTCTTAGAGATGTGACAAGAGAAGGAGAGGGTGGAGTCGAAGATGACACCAAGGTTCTTAGCCTCTCAGCAAGCAGCTGGAAGATGTGCCAAAGTGTGTGACCAGAGAGAGAGAGAGAGGAAAGGAAGGAGCTGGTCTCCCAATGAGGAGAAGCACAGTCTTACTGGCAGTAAGGCAGAGATCATTGGTTGCACACCATTCCTGAATTGCGGCCAGAGAGTCTGGTATGGGAGAAGAAGCACAGATGGCTGAGGAGAGCCTGAAAGAGAGCTAAGTATCATTCGCATAACATTGAACATTGGCATCACCTGCGTGAGGAAGGACATTGATGGAATTTGTGTGCATTGGCTGTTCCTTAGTGGGTAATGGGGGATGCATACAATTTTGTGTTTGTCTTTGTGTGGACCCAGTGATGGTGTGCACATGTTGCAATAGCCTTGTTTCTGTATCTACACAGCAGCCACATGTACCCATAGTGTCTGGCTACCAACTGTGCACACAAGCTGGAGACCCGAAAGATGTGGCGGTTGTGGATGGAGCCCGGGATGTTGGCATACACATCTATGAAGAGGCCACCCACATCGCATACCAGTTGTGCATTGATGGAGTGCCAGCAGTGCCAATTGGTACATGTACTCATCAGCCAGGGCGGGGGGGGGGGGCATAGTGTGACATGGATGCAGTCAATGGCACCGATGACCCCAGTGAAGTGCTGCATCACATAGAATCCGTGCACCACCTGTCTTTATTACTCCTGGCCCGTGGGTATGTGGACATGGGGTGCACAGTCTGGCATGATACATGCCACTGCCTAGTGCAGGGCACGTGACTGTGTGGCCTGAGAGATGCCATAGTGATGCCACTGGTCCTCTGGAAAGGGACAGTGGCAAAGTAATTCAAGGCAGCCTTGAGCTTTACACAAGCCCTGATGGCATGCAAAGGCATGGTGGTTGGTTGCAAATTAGCCTTCCACCCCTGCAACATGTCCAGGGTGACATGCAGAGGCAAGCAATACCTTCTGTAAACCGCGGTGTCTAATCTAAGACGCACCCCCTCTATCTCCTCCTCGATTGGGTGTGGCAGTGGCACCTGCAGCAGCATTGTGCCATTCCTGCACGTAAAGTGCTGATGCCAGGTCACAGGGATACATTTCCTGTGTCTGAAATGCATGGAGTAGATCTGTGTGCTTTTATTTTTGATATACCATTTCATTGGTTTTTAAACATGTAAACATTAAATTATACGATGCATAGTCCAAGGCCAAACAAATAAACATAAAAACAAAGAGACTAAGTGCGGGAATATTGCTCTGTATTTGTGGTTAGTATCACACATGACACATTCAGTCTCATACTTCCACGTGTTGGTATCACTTTGATTAGTCATTGTGCATTAGTCCATTTCTTACAGATTTTACTTGCCTTTCCGGGGCATCCCCTGGCAGTATAGATCCGTTGTTCCATGCACCTGTCTACATCTGTAACCCAGTCTGCAAAGTGTGCAGTGGTATTAGAGCCCCATAGTTTGGCTATATTGCGCTTGATGAGGCCTGTGGTTGTGGAGAGAAATCATTTTTCGTACTTTGTTTCATCTCCCTCCTCCTCGATACCCAGTAGCAGTAATTTAGGGTCTCTGGAAATGGTGCGGCCAAGGACCGCAGAGAGTTTGTCGCACATTATTGCCAGAATCTCTGGATTTACGGGCATTCGCAAATTATGTGATAGAAGGTACCCTCCCCATGTGAACACAGTAGACAATTGTGGTCAGCGGCTCGATTGCAACGCTAGAGTTATATTCATGAGTAGTATACCCTGCGCATGATTTTTAATTGGATCATGCGGAGTCTAGCTGATATTGTGGATTTGCATGGGTACATTAGTTCTGAAACCCAGTCCTCGGGTAGTATTGGGCCAATATCCACTTCCCATCTAAGTTTCAGGTTGCATAATTCAGGTGTGGCGAAGGAGGATATGGCGTTGTACATGGTGGAGGTGACCTTGGCAATCATCTGGTCTACCACTACGTTTCTCTCTATTGGCGTGCAGTCTGGCATGTTGGAAAGTAGGTGGGGGTGTGTGCGTAGTGCATGTGACAGTTGGAGGTAGTGATAGTGTTCCGTGTTGGGGAGATTGAAGCGATTGGCAAGATCTTTGAAAGTCAGTATTTTACCATCTGTGAGTACGTCGCTAATCTTGGTTATACGTATGGAAATCCACCCAGGCCATGTGGTAGCTTGTCTAGCTCAGGTAAGTTACCATTGCCCATAGAGTGTGTTTTGGCGTGATTTTCCAGGTCCAGCTTATGTGTTTGTGGGAGTCGTGCCATACCGATGTAATGTGTGTTGTCATCGTGTGGGTTTCCGTTTTTGATAAAGACATTCTAGCTGGGACATATCTTGCATTGCTGCCATCTTTGCTCAGATGTAGGTTATTCCCTTGTAACACATCATTGATTAGTGCCATTTGCCCAGCCCAATAGTAAGTTTGTAGGTGTGGCAGGCCAATAACACCTTCCCATGTGGAGCGTTGGAGTGTTTGTAGCTCTATCCGTGTCGGCCCCCCTCCCCATAGTAGTGTTCTGACGGTGTTATCAGTTTTGCAGAATTCCAGGGTCGGTATGTGGAGTGGGGTATTATGAAGAGCATATAGGAAGTGTCGGAGAGCCAGCATTTTGAAGAATGCAGCTCGTCCTAATAGTGTCAGCGGGAGTAGTGCCCAATGCCGGATGTCTTTACCAAATCGTTCTGTAATCAGATGTAGGTTCTTCATTATGTATTGTGAGAGATCTGCTGTGATTTGGATTCCTAAATAGTGGAATTGTTCCAGTTTGGCCTGATACAGGCAGTTCAGAGGGATACATTGTCCTGCTCCTTTGAGTGGAAAAAGGATGGATTAGACCAGTTCACTCTCAGTCCACTGAAGGACCGATATTTTTCAAGTAGTTTTGTGACCTCGGGACATGAGTGGAATGGGTCCCCTAAGTACAGTAGGAGGCCATCAGCATATAGGGAGACTTTATCCTCCATGCCTCCCTGCCAGCGAAAGCCTTTCCACTATGTTGTGTGCCGCAGAAGTATTGCTAGGGGTTCAATGATTAATGCAAACAATAGTGAGGACAGGGGGCATCCTTGTCTCGTCCCCTTGTGTAATTGGAAGACGTGTGATGGCCAACCATTCACTCTGACCTCTGCTATGGGAGACTCATACAGGAGTCGGACCGACCTAAGAAGGTTTACCCGAATCCCATTCGCTGCATGATTTTACATAGGGCTTCCCAGAAGACCGACACAAAGGCCTTCTCGAAATCAATGGCCTGGAGTGCTAAGGAGTCTTGGAGGGTGGGTGCTCTTTCTATTGCCAGGTGGAGCCTGCGGAGGTCCATACGCGTGGATCTTTGTGGCATGAAGCCACATTGGTCAGGATGTATCAGTGAGGTTATGACTCCCTGTAAGCGATTTGCAAGGACTTCAGCTAGTATTTTTGTTTCGCCATTGATTAGAGAAATAGGCCTGTATGAGCTGCAATTGTTCGGGGGTTTGCATGGTTTGGGAATAACTATTATGGTGGCTTTTTGGTGGTCGGGTGACAACGTCCCTTTACTCTTGTGATGTAAGAACATTTGGAGTAGGTGTGTGGCCAATGTGTTTCCTCCTAGCTTTTTCCAAATGTCAATTGGGAAGCTGTTGGGTCCCAGCGTTTTCCCTGCATAAAGCTGTGAGATAGGTGTTGTGATCTCGTCTTCCGTAATGTCTCTATCGAGGAGTGTTTTATATGTTGTGTCTAGTTGTGGCAGTGTGATCCCGTCGAGCACTGTTGTGTCGCATGGCTCTTCTGGGGGTGCTTAGAGTTTGGCATAGAAATCTGCAAAGCCCTCTGCAATGTCTCGATCAGTTTGTAATATCACAACATTGGCCGCCGTAAGTTCCCTGACCTGTTGGTGGCCCTCGTCCCTGCGCTCCAGCCAGGCAAGCAGTTTGCCGGCTTTGTCACCAGATTCGTACAATCTGGTGTGCATTTCTGAGTGTGCCTGTCTAGCATTGTCTAGGGTTATATTGCATAGGTGTTCTTTGGCCACCAGGAGGGCACGGTGTGCGTCTTGTGCCCCAGTGGATACATAGGTTGCTTCTTTTTGTAGCACTTCTTGCTCTGCAGCTATCACTGCTTGGTAGTGGGCTTTCCTATGTGCCGATGTCCAGGAGAGATTCTCCCCGCACAGGACTGTCTTATAGGCCTCCCATAACTTTGCCGGGTCATCCACCGTTCTGGAGTTTATTTCAAAGTATTCAGCAGTGCACTTTTGGATATCTTCAATGAGGTCAGGGAAATCAAGGTAGTATTTATTGAGTCACCATGAGGGGGGGGGAAGTGGTCTGTTTGTTGTGAGTTTGATTAGTAAGGGAGATTAGTCTAAGATGCCCCGCGGAAGAAGCGTTGCGTTGACAGCTTTGTGTATGTCTGTGGTTGGAAGGAAGAAGTAGTCCAGTCTCAAAGGTTAGGCATGAATCGCTGAGGTGAAGGTGGCCAGTTTAGTGTTAGCATTCGGATTTCTGCCTTGTAGGTGTGTGCGGTCCATGGTTACGCCCATGACTTTGTTGAAGTCTCCCCCCATCACCCATATGTGGGCTGTGTTGGTAGTAATTATGGGTGTGGTTTTGTGGATCAGGTCGGCAAGTAGTGTGGGTGGGGAGTAAACCACCAGGATCGCAAGGTTCAGGTTCCATAGTGTATCCTTTATAAGAACATATCTGCCCCTCATGTCCTGCATTACATTAGAGAGTTTGAAGGGAAGTCTCTTATGTATTAGTATCAGGACTCCCCTCGACCCCATGGAGAAGCCGGCATGCAGTGCTATGCAGTAGTTGGTGCATTGGAAAAGGGTACACGACGTGCTCGCCAGGTGTGTTTCTGTGAGGAGAACAATGTCAGGTGTATGTCTGTTCAGAAGCTGCGTTACCAGGTGTCGCTTGATCCCGCTGCCCAGGCCGTTGACATTCCAATTGAGGAGTTTAATATTTATATTGTTATTCCCGGGCATTGCCATTTTGGGTATTTAGTGGTGTCATGGTGTGGGCAGCCATGTTGGTAGGCTGTCTGTGCTGTGAGGTTGATTGTGAAGACAGCATACGTCGAATGTATGTGTGTTTGAGCAGTGGATCCGTGAACAAATAAGAGCGCTTAAACATTAACTTTCCCCTTTTCCCCTCCCTTTACTCCACCCTAACCTGAAGTATCTGTTGCCCAAACATATTGATAGACGAAACTGTCGACTATTTAAACAGTGAATAAGAAAGGAAAGGAACACCAACTAAGTGGTCCTAAACCCCATATGATACAACTTTCTCCAGTTATCCCGGGTTGCGATTCTAGGTGCTGGGAGGAGAGGGGTTTCCCCTGGGGCCACCCAGCTTTGAGTCTATACATGGGGCCAGTGTCTGTGCATTATGTTTGGTCAAATCATCAGTTTCTTGTAGTGTAGCTTTTAGTGGGGTTGGATTGCCTCACCATGATCTGGTCATCGGTCATCAATCGGCGGCAGTGGCGGTGGGTCAGGATCCTGCGGTGCTGGTTCCAGGGCTGGTAGGCCTCATTTGGGTGGCGTTCTCCTGTTGTTTTTAGCTCTTGCCATGCTCCAGTCACCATCAATGTGCTGCTCCACCCACCCCCATGCATCTTTGGGGGTCTGTGAAGTACACTGTTGTGCCTTGGTGATATATTTTAAGTTGTGCTGGGAAGAGAAGACTGTACTTCACATTCAGGGTCTGGAGGTGTTTCTCGAGTTGGTCAAAGGATTGTCTGGCTTTCTGGATCTCTCTGGTGTAGTTCAGGAAAAAGGTGATCCGGGATCCGTTGTGTGTGACCGTTCCCTTAGTGCGGGCCATTTGGAGCAGCGCATCACGATCTCTGTAATTCAGCAATTTTGCAATTACCATGCTGTTCGATGAAAAAGAATTTGGAGAATGATTTGGACTCAAATAAATCTGCCAGCCATTGTTCTAGAAACAGTTCCATACATGGCCCCTCTGTCTTTTCCGGCAGGCCCAGGATGTGAACGTTGTTGTTACGTCTCGATCTTCCCTCTCCCTCGTCGACTCTCTCTTCCAGTGTCTTAAGGCATGTCATGACACAGGTCATGCACTGTTCCATGTTGTGTAGCCCATCCTCTATTCCCGAGATGCGCTGTTTGGCCTCTCCCATGCGAGAGGTTAATGTGAAGAGAGACATCCATGGATGCTCGCGAGTCTGCGATTGCAGCCATGACATCTTTAAGGGATAGAGCATTCCCCATATCTGCCATATCGTGCGATTAGTCTTGGTCTGGGGGAGAGGTTGATGATGTTGTTGTGGTGTACTAATCAATCCTGCACTGGGTAGTTGCTTTTCTAGTTTTGGCTTTGCCCATTATGTGTTCGATCAGTAGTTGCCAGTTCAAGGGGGTAGTGCGTTTGCGTGGGGTAGGTGGTCTCCTTGGTGGTTGTCGAGGTGTGACAGGGTTTGGTTAGCGCGTGGACTGCGGTTCATTGAGGTCTACCGTGTGCCAGTGGTGATGAGGACACCGGGCTTATGTGTTGTGACACTTGTGAACCGTTCAGATTGTACTTTTGCCGTCCATTTCGTTCCGTAGCATCCGTTGTCGGTCGTTTCAATCTTTGGATGTCCGTGTGGGAGAGTAGTCGGATGGTGGATGATTTGTTTGGTTCGCCACCGGTTGGTTTGTTTAGTTGTCCTCTGCAGATTCTTTACCTTCCGTTTTTTTCTTGAACAGGGAGAGGGCACCCAGCGCAGTGATTTCTGGCCCTCTATTTATGGTGGAGGTCACTTCAGTGCTTGATGTGTAGAGCAGAGGGGCTGGGTTTATCTTGTCTTTGTCCCTTAGTAAAACCGTTTTGTGGTCTGCACACTCCAGGGCAAAGAACTAGGATTGTTCAGTTGGTAGCCGGTGTTTGATGCACAATTTGCTGGGAGGAAGTATACAAGTTCTGAGGTTGGATGTGGTGGCAGAGTACTGGGCATGGCTTTGACAAAGGAGGGAAGGAGTTGTCCTGTTTGGGCCGATATGGCAGTTCACGGGTTGCCCGTGCCTGGGGGGAGGCGGAATGTTGTTGTAGCAGGTGCCGTCTGGGGATCCACAGGAAGTGCAGGTCTTAATTGTGTTTACCTTTTCATAAGCAGTAAGGCTCCCTTCCGCGCACTCCATTGACAACACTCCCTATGCCCTCATGGGCTAGGGTATGTATGCCGGCGTTGGCATCGGGTCACAGTAGGTCTGGCAGGAGCTTGATGTTGATGCTTCCCACTTTAAACATGGTAGTATTTGATTCAGGATGCATTCATGGTATGTGGGCCTTGGTGTGTTAAGTGGGGCAGGAGCGCCCTTGATGCAGGAGGTTGTGCACTGAGGTTTGGAGGTTTCCCAAGAGGGGTTGTGTTGATCCGTGGTGTTAGGCGCATTGGAGGAGGTGGTACTGGAGCACACCGCCGTCTATTTGTGATGATGTCTCAGGGCTGCCTAGGCCTTGAGTTTGTGCTATTGTTGGCAGCAGTCGTGTCACATCATGGGGAGAGAGGTAGGGCTGTGGACTACTGTGCGCGTTCCGCATATCGGAGTGGTGGTGGTCAGAGCCGCCTTCAGGGGTGGTAGATGTTTGTGCTGGGATCTTGGTGCTGAGTTGGTGTGGCAGGATTTTCTATGCACTGACCGACCGTGTCTCTGGGTGTTCTAGTGTTGTGGAAGTCTCAGTGTGTCTGTGGCAGTGTTGTTGATGCCACAGCAATCCATGCTACATTCTTTGGGGCACTGTTGAGGGTGCAATATGGTGGCACTACCTCGTTATTGGACAGCGTAGGAGTTGTCGCGCTCCGGTTCTGTGGCGCAGGGAGGCTTGGTGGTTAGGAGAGGCAGGGTGTCAGGGTTGCCGCGGGCCCGTGAACAGATGGTTGTCAGCAAGAATGTTGTCCCCTGCCTCACACCGCCGCGGGTAGGCAGCCCTACTTTTACGGGTCATCCACGTGATCCTCCCAGTGGGGTTGGCATGGAGCAGATCTTCGGTGTGGGTTCTGCATTTCTTACCGGGTCTGCGTCGCAGGACGTACTGCAGGAGTAGGTCAGGTCGGTCAAATGCAGCCTGCTCATGGGCCTTGGAGGTTCGTTGTTCCGAAGTGGGTGGAGTCGTTTCGGGGCGCGGTGTCCATCACGTTTGAGCGGCGCAGGTGTTGTCCTCACCATTGAACCATGCGGGCCATTGGCTGAGGAAGAGCGCACAGCCATAGCAGGTAGGGGATCCGCTGCTTAGGTTTGGGAGCAATCCCGGACATACGGTGGTTCTGCTGTTTCTTCAGTCTTGGGCCGTACCGTTTACTTCTTATTTGGCAGTGCTTCGCTGTCGCTTTTTTGATTCTGGGCTAACTCTGACAGTGCGTGGCCATTTTGAGCCTTTCTGTTCAGGTCTGTGGGAGGCAAAGTCTGGGGCCTTCAGGTCCGTTGGGAATTGTCCATGAAGGCCGATAATTCACTCAGTGATGCTCTGCAGGTTCATCTAACGATTGATGTGTTTTGACAACGGGAATCTCCATATATAGCAGGATATTTCAGGATTACTTTGGGAGGTCACAGGAGCCTCGGGAGCTCACGTCTGCATCGCTCTGCGGCTGGCCCTGTGTGCCTTTTTGATGGGACGTGTGTCATCACGATGAGTGTAATTCTGTGCATCATCAATGTATAGATTGAATTGTCCTGGTTTGTGCAGGATGGTCTGCAGCTGTGTGTATTTGTTTGGTGGCGTGTGTGTGTTTAGCATGGGGGTGTTGTTCCATTTTCAGGATAGTCATATTTGTTCTACATATGACGAAGCCGTATGTCTGTCATATGTGCCCTGTGGTATGGTACACAACGCGTGTATGCTTTTTGGAGTCCATACTCATCTTGGGTGGCTTAGTCGTTGTTATGGTTTATTTTATGGCATGTAGTTGGCTTAGATATGTATTTTTATTCATCTTAATTGCTTTACATGTATTCGCATTGGCATAACTATTTCACTACCCATAGGGAACATTTCAAATTTTGGCTCATATGCACAACCCAAATCTATGGACGGAATTGCGCCAAATAAGAAACATTTCAGGCACAAAGCATTCCAAGGAAATCCTTTCTTGTTTTGATGCAAATCCGTCCATTGTTTTTTATTTTATTTTATTTGGTTCAGAGCGGGTTACCCTGTAGCCAAAGCGTTAGTTATATCTCCCAAGAGGCATTGATTTTGCCAGGCTTTTTTAGTTCTGAAAGGTGGCCATTACTTGATTCGAGAATCAAGTACCAAATCGACATTGAAAAATGCCCTAAAATGATATAAAGGTTGTTAATGACAAGGTTTTAAGAAGAGGGTGCATTTGGGCATGGCAAGGAAGGATGATTGGTGAAGGTTTGAGAATTGGGGATAGCGTCCATTTATTTTTTGGCATATTTCTGAGATTGAGTAATGGCGTAAACAGGGAAAAAGGAACAGTAAATACTCTAACTATAATACAGTAAGATATGGTAACTTGTATGGTTTCTAGTTAGGTGAAGATGAGTATTTCAAGTAAAATTAGGATTAAAAATATTATGTATTTTTTAAAAATATTTTTTAAATTAAAAAAATAAAATTCGTAGGGGGTTGTATTAAGTCGATTTTAACATCTCAGTTTTGCTTGGGATCGAGAACTGTTTGATTTAACTTGGGTCTGTCAATATAAATAGCGTAACTTATTCTCGTTCACGTGGTATAACCCAAACATTAAATTCACCTAGGAAAATGGCAGACCAGAAGTACATTTTCTTGAAGTCAAGATCATTTCTAAGGACCACAAACTACACAACACTATCTTCAGAAAACTAACAGATGTAAAGAACAGCCTTTAGTACACAAGTCATCATCCACAACATTTTAAAAATAACCTCCCTCTCAGTCAACTGCTAAGATGTATAGTCTGAGATGATGAGTCTTACAACACAGCTGAAGAGGAACAAATCAATTGATTTAAAGAAAGAGTCTTCCCAGATGCAATCCTGACAGAAGCAATCACAAAGTGTGAATGAAAAACAGATCTGTACTACTAAGACCAAAACCTAAAGACACCAAGGAAGATCACCATCTGATATATTTATCAGAATACTCGCAACAAAGTCCACAAATGAAAAGAATACTTACAAAAAACTGTAAAATCATGAAACTGGACCAACAATTGAGCATGTTATTTCCAAAACTGCCTCTTATGGCTTACACATGGGGAAAGAATATGAGAGATTCACTAGTAAAGGCTGATGAACGAGTAGAAAAGAACAACCAACTCTTTCTTGCAAAACCAAAGAAAGGCACATTTCCGTGTTTGAACTGTTGCCATTGTAACAATGTGCTAAACGGCACAAACATGAGACACCCATATACAGGCCAAAAAATAGAATTACGAGACTATGCCACAAGTGAAAGTAAACTGGTAGTCTACGCACTGATCTGCCCATGTGGACAGTATTATGTGGGACAGCCCATCAGAAGAGTAAAGTACAGAATTTCTGAACATAAGTCAAATATTCATACAAAAAATGTAAAGTCACCAGTAGCAAGGCATTTTTTGAATAAACATCACACAATCTCACAGTTAAGATTTGTAGTGTTAGAGAAAGTGACCAAACCACCAGTGGTGGCAACTTGCAACAGATACTATCCCGTAGGGAAATGTTCTGGATATATAAATTAGAAGCTCTTGAACCACGTGGGATGAACAAAGAATTATCACTAAATATATTCTTATGACTCTTTAACAGCTAAACATTGTTGTGTAATTATGAGAACTGGATTCGCCAACATAACATCAGTAGGCCAAAGGAATGAGTTACTGTACGTTGTTGAAAGGATAATCGCCAGTGATATAGAAACAGAGATTGTGAACAAGTTATGCACAACTTAGATACATTCTAAAGAATGCAGGAGAATGTACCATTGTGAATATAGGGATGTAATTTGAATTTTCTTACCATTGTGAAATAATGAGAACATGACCACATCCATCACCTTGATGATTACACATTTGATTAAATATTCAAACAACACTGAATCACATTTTAATCACCCTTAATGGTGCTTAACTGACCAGTCCAAAATACACCTTCCCATTAAGAATGTATCAAATTGCTATCCCAACTGGCAAATCACATAATCAGAGACATTGCCCAATAAGCTGGGAAACTACAATTCCCAATACACAATACTAGGACATATATCTATATATAAATGTTGCCCAGCAACAGAACTCCTGTTTCCGAACAGGCTGGGAAACTACAATTCCCAACAATAACAGCAAGAGTCCACGTGACGCCTAACACTAAGACATGTCCATACATAATTTTTGCCTAGCAATAAACTTGCTTTCATCAGCATGGCAGAGACAGGGAATCCAGGAGCAAACGCTGCACTGGACTCGTAAGTATTCATGTACTAATATGCAGCGTGACAGAGATTGTAATCGACCTAGATGCTGGAATTAGGGAACAAAATTGTCCACAGACAGGGCAACGATCCTGTATTGCTCGAAAGTGAAAGCAAGCAACAATCACTAGAGATCCCTCTGCCGTGTTCACCGCAGAACATCTACAGGTAAACCTGCAGGTATCAGATGAACTCAAAGCTATTGAATATAGATGGACTGTCTTTTTTGGAGGACATCAGATAGAATATCTCTGTCATAACTCATACTCCTCAAACAAGTTGAATACTGATAGTCGACATCACAAATAAAACAGGCAAAAGAACAGATGTGGTTTCATGAACAAGAATGGTCAGAACAACTTTTTACCTTTTTGTGAGTAAGATTTCCTTACGAGATTAATTGAATTCCAGTAGTTTATCTCTTAAAAAGGGCATATATCTTACCTGAACACTGAATATGTATTACTGGAAAGGTGAAACACACAAATGTGAACTGTATGTATAAGGAACAGAAGAGACTTGGGCGTCACCGCATTAAGGGGTGACATCTACCATCCAGCTAGTACATTCGCAGAATATCACAAGGTAACGTCCCATGTTAACTAATGAAAACCAATCCAACACTATATCATTTGGAATCCTAATGTAATCTCATTTTACATTATAGGAATACTTCAACTAACTTCATTGACCCAAGAGTACATATACTGAGGACCAGTACCCATTAATTCACACTGGCAGCAAAGACTGTGAACTGTGAATAGTTTCTAGAAACGTGAAAATGTTTAATTAATGAATATCCACAACCTATTGAAAGTTTGATATAGTTTTTGATCCTGAAGAAGAGTTATCTCTCGAAACGCGTAGAGCTCCCACAATTGAGAAATGTATGTTTATCTTTTACTGTTTATTTGAATGTGTTCTAAGTTTTGATTTTATTGATGAACAAATTGTAATGGAAAAATCAAGGTAAACACATTTAAGTTGATATATGTGTTAGGCACAATCATATGCAGCACCCTTTGGGAACACCACACACAATTAAGACTACAAGTGCAAGTACAAATTCACCTTTCGTACAAGCCTGTACTACACAGTAAAGTGGTAGCGATGGCTGAGCAGCCAGACTTATCTCAAGAGTAAAGTGAGCATTATCAGAAGTTACACAAAGGACAGCAATGACTGGGGTTCAAGCAAACACTGATTCGAAGTTTCTGAGTAAAAGAATATACATTTATTTACACCATCAGTTATAAAACCGTTCACTAATGTAAAGCAGCAGAAAATCACAATCTTAATACACTACACAACACCCAATCAATTCTGGACAAGTTAAGCTCAAAATGAAGTGCGAGCAAAATGGCACTCCAGAAATTTAAAGGGGAGGGAAAGGACAAGGTTCTCAAGAATCAACAACACCAACAATTGACAGGCAAGGCAATCTAGAAAAGGCTTAGTACAACTAGGATTTAAATCAATAGGCCTGGACCAATGTTAATGGTTCAGAGTCTTTTCAGAGGATCACACAGTTCAGAGTAGTTTGCGGTTAAGTCTTTGCCAAGAGTTCAAAACGAAGTTGGTCGGAGGAAAAGTTATTCAAAAGAGTAGAGAAGGACAAGTCTTCGGAGAGGCGAAAGATTTAAAACACTTTCACCGCGGTCAGATGGAACGAACGACCGGATACGAACAGTACCTTAGATGAAGAAGAATGCTGTATCTGAGGCGGTAGTTCCTGGCAGTTCCTACAGGCTCATGGTTCCTGAAGTGACTGTCAGACTGACAAGAAGGAGGAAGACTGGAGGGTGCTGCGCTGCCCAAGGAAGAAACCAGCAGAAGAGCAAAGCGTCGAATAAAAGGTGCACTCCTTAAAAGCAGAAATCGACTCTCTCTCACTGGCTATCCGGTTTCCTGTAGCACAGCAAATTCAACCAGGCTGAAGAGGAGGTCCAGGGACTGTTTGTGTTGGGTGCTCCCACCAGGCTCAAGGGGAGAAGACTCCTTGCGGATCTTCACTGTCGTCGGAGTGTTTAAGGCGATTCGGACCTGCAGCAGGGCTTCAATAGGATGTCCATTAATTGCAACAGTCGTCTTCTTTCAGCTCCTCGTTGGTTCTCTCTTTCCAGTGATGACTCTGCCTCCCAAGTCCCAGAGACCTGCCTTTAAGCAGTTTTCCCCCATTCACACAGCCTGGATGTCAATCACACAACAGGGTGGCTGTCCTGGCAGGACATTCACCTAGCCAATCAAACTAGAGTGCAACTTGGGTCTCCAAGAATACCCTGTGCAGGGGGCCTCACACCCCTCCCTCACATCCTGTGCACCCAGACACTCGGGTGCCTAAGGAGGGCTTCTCTTCTGTGCAGAAACCTGGCAAAGGACGGCGAACAAAGGAACCAAACCTGGTTTGGCGCACAGAGTAAAACACGAGAAAGACCTTTACAAAAAGAAATGGCGAATAAACCCAACTGAGACCAAATAAAATTAAAAGGGGTCCAGCGGATTAAAGTTCGAGGCTACCACCATAGCCTCTAACAGTACCAAGGCTATTTTCATAGCTCGCGGTAAAATAAAAATGGTAGATACCATTGCGACCAGTCAAATCTTGAGAAAGTGGAACGAAATAATTTCCATGAGAACCAGACAAAAAGGGATAACTATTAACCCTTCCTGTACTCTATGGAAGATAGTTTGGACTGCATCTGTAAATTTAAAAAGACTAATAAAGCCAATGGCAACTTTACATGTTCTGGGAGCCAGTAGTTAGTCCCAAAAAATTGAGTTTAAAGTGGGAAGTCTAAAAGACAACCCTGTTACACTGCACTAAAAGTGCTGTGTGACAAACAGTAAAAAGATGTTGGCTATGGAGTAGGTGAAACCCCATAGTCCATGAGCACAAAAAGTACAATACATAGCCAAAAACACATGTAAGAGTGGGAAAAAAGGCTCACACTCTTACCAGGTGAAACGTTTAAATCCTAGAAATCCAGCAAAGCTGCCGAGGGACTCAGTAGGTAAGGGAAATTAGCCATTCTGGAGAATTCTCCCTAACACTTGGACCCCCCCCCACCAGACTGAGGCACAGGAGGATTTAATCCACTCCAGGATGCATCTCCTCACTCTAGACAGTTATAAACATCCTAGAGAGACCATGAGCATTTTGGTGGTGACATCCTGACCCGTGCTCAATGGTGAAATCAAACCCTTGCAGGTAGATTGATCATCTTAGTAGTTTTGGGTTCTCACCTTTCATTTGCATTAACCATCTCAAGGGTTGGTGGTCTGTCTGAATCACAAAAGTAGATCCATAGAAGTATGGTCTAAACTTCTTCAGAGACCATACAATAGCAAAGCATTCACGCTCTATGGTTGGCCACCTTGTTTCTGGTTCCTTCGGTTTCTGCTGATGAAGCAAATGGGGTGCTCCCTACCTTTCTCATCCAGTTGACTAAGGACTGCACCTATACCTGTATTGCAGGCACCTGTCTGCACAATGAAGGGCTGGTGATAATCAGGAGCTCTTTGGACTGGAGCTTGACAAAGGCTGTCTTCAGGTTTTCAAAGGCTTGAGTGCACTCCCCATTCCACGTAACCTTTTTACGGAATTTTGCAGAGGAGACTACATTCAAGGGAGAAGCTATGGTCCCATAGTTCTCTATGAAATTCCTGTAGTACCTAGTGAGACCTAGGAAGGCTCTCACCTGGGTTTGAGTAGTATGGGTGGCCCAGTTTTGTACAGCTTGTACTTTGCTAGGCAATGGCCTTATTTCATCTCCTCCTACCTCATGACCAAGGTAGACCACTTTGCTGTGACCAATTTGACATTTGCTTGCTTTATGGTTAGATGGGCCTGCTCAAGAGCCTGCAATACATATCCCAAGTGATCAACATGTTCTTTCCATGTACGGCTCAACACTGCAATGTCATCCAAGTTTGCCATGCAGAAGTCCTCCATCCCATTCAGAACTTGATTGACCATCCTTTGGAATGTAGGAGGTGCATTCTTTAATCCAAAAGGCATAACCTTCAATTGGTAGAGGCCTGCTGAGGTTGGAAATGCAGATTTATCCTTCACATGGTCTGTCAGAGCTATTTGCCAATAGCCTGATGTCAGGTCAAATGTACTGAGGTACTTGGCTGCACCAAGTTTATCCACTAGTTCATCTGTCCTTGGTAAAGGGTGGGCATCAGTCTTCGTGACTGCATTTAGAGCTCTATAGTCCACACAGAATCTCAACTCCTTGGATGCTGCCTTTGGTACTAGAACAACCGGACTAGACCATGGATTTGTAAATGGCTCTATAACCCTGAGATCAAGCATCTTGTTTACCTCTCCCTTTATAAGGGTTCTTACATGCTCTGACATTCTGTAACCTCTGCTTTTCACAGGTAAACAGTCACCAGTTAAAATTGCATTCTGGCCCCAAGGGGTCAAGCCTGGTGAAAGTGAAAACAGGGAGGCAAACTGATTTCACAGAAACTTGCACTCCTCCTGTGGTTCAGATGTCAGATTAGAAGAGAGATTAAATCTGTCTATTTCTTATCCAAAGTTTGGCCTCTGAGTAGGTAGAGTAGAGGTTCACTCTCCTCCTCCTCTTAAGCTGAAGCCAGAAGCAAAGCTCCCACTTCTGGTCTCGAGACATATGCCTTCAAATGGTTGGTGTGAAAGACTCTGGGAGCCTCCTTAGTTCTGCCTAAGTCCACCAGATAGTTCACCTCTCCAGGGTTCCCACAACTTTGAAGGGTCCTATCCATTTTTCCTGCAAGGCCCTCTGCCTTGTTGGCACCATAACTAGTACAAGCTGGTCTTGAGCCAACTGAACCATGTTGGCTTTCTGGTCATGCCAATGTTTGACCAGAGCCTGACCTGCTTTCAAGTTCTCACTAGCTTCTGCCATCATGTGTGACATTCTTCTCTGGAGACCAATCACACAGTCAGTCTCTCTGACTGGCTTGAGGGAAGGAGCAATCTCCAGCCCCTCCTTATTCAGGGCCAAAGGACCTTGACTGGATGGCCAAAAAGAAGTTCAAAGGGACTGTATCCAACTCCCTCTTGAGGGACTTCTCTGTAAACAAAGAGAAGGCATGGCATTAGGAGGTCCCGATTTCTTTTAAGGGGTTCCTCTAAAGCACTTATCATGCTCTTCATAGCATGATTAAACCTTTCTAACAGTCCATTGGTTTGTAGATCGTAGGCTGTAGAGAACTTGTAAGTGACACCACCGTTTTTCCACATGGCTTGCATGTAGTGGGACATAAAATTGGATCCCCTGTCGGGTATCACTTCCTTAGCAAACCCTACTCTGGTAAAAATAACAAGTAGAGCCTTAGCCACAGCCTGAGCTGTAAAAGTCCTCATAGGTATTGCCTCAGGATATCTAGTAGCATGGTCTACTACAACCAGGATAAACCTGTTTCCTGAAGATGTGGGAGGGTCAAGGGGACCAACAATGTTAATACCCATCCTCTCAAAAGGAACTCCCACCACTGGGAGAGGCACCAATGGTGCCACATTCTTGGCTCCACTCTTGCCAGAGGCTTGGCAAGTGTGACAGCTCCTACAGAATTTGTCAACTTCTGCACCCATCTTAGGCCAGTAGAAGTATAAAGAGAGCCTTTCCTTTATCTTTTTGAAACTCAAGTGACCAGTCAAATGTATCTCATGGGCCAACTGTAGGAACTGGAGTCTGTTTTCTAGGGGCACTACCAGTCTTTTGCAGTCCCCAGGGATAGACTCAGTGGGTTCACGGTTCACTGTAGAAGAGGCCATCTTCCCAGTGCAACCTATGCTTCCCAGGCTTTTGCCCATCAAGCTGAGTAGCTGCCTCTAGTCAAAAACCTTCAAGAGTAGGACACTCTCTTTGTCCTCTGCTAAAGTCTGCCCCATAGGGTCCACCTTCTTCCAGTAAAGACTACAGCTCAGCATGGTCAACAGGATCCAGATCCCCAACTAGAGTAATGTCTTCTTCCAGATCTGACTCTTCAGAGACTGGATCAACCACACAGGGTTGTACCTCACACTCAGCCTCAGCAGGTGGAGGAGTCACAGGTGTGACTTTGGACAACCTTGGGGATGTCCTTGTTGGTAGCACAGGGGTGCTATCTGCTTTCTTCTTGGAGGTCTTAGGTTTCCCCTTTGCCTCTTTCTTTCCTGAAATAGCAGTGAGCAAGTCCTGTGGGCTGGGGTGATAGTTTGCTCTATCAAGTCCACTGGAGAGCCTCTCTATGTCCTCTCCCTTGCAGGCCTAGTGAGCTCCTGTCTCCTTTTACTGGGAGGCCTGGGGGTGCTAGACACAACTTCAAGAGTTTTCAGGTCATTACCCAACAGGACTCTCCCAGGCACTTCACTCTGCACACTTAACAGGTATCTTGACAGTCATGTCATTGCACTGGATGAGAGCAGGTAACTGGGGAAGCATTTGCACAGGGCCTCCAGCTAACTTGGTTAGGTGTTTGGATGCCTTAGCAACATCCTCTACCTTGAGAATTGATTAATCAACCACTGTTATGCTGGCTCCAGTGTCTCTGATGGCAGGGGTCTCCTGGCCATTCACAAGAAAACTATCTTTATAATACTCTTTAGTATTATCTGGGATGGAATTATAGACATCTAAATTCTGCTGTTCCCACAAACCTAGGGCACTAAAGAAACACTAGCTGAGCCTCTCATGGGTTCATCAGCCAGTAGGTGAAACCTTCCACTTGCCATTGGGACTTCTTCCTCTGGGATCCCCTTTCACATGATCAATTAACCCACAAACATAACATTTCCCAAATGTTTTGAGTAATGAGGGCTTGTTCTGACCTATTTTTGGTTTGGGTCCAGAAGGTACAATAGCCTGATTCGGTTTCCCTTGTGGCTTACCCTTATTCTGTTTGGGGCCCTCTTTTGGATTGGAGGTATTAGAATTCTCCTTGTTATATTTCTTTGGCTGCTTCCCCTCATCCTTCTTCTGAGTTGCCCCAGAATCCTTGTGAGTAGCCCTGTTGGTAACCCACAAGTCAGAAGCCTTAGCTAACTTATTGGGATCTATCTCCTTAGAATCAGCCAAGTGTTGTCTGAACTCAGGAGAGCAGTCATCATAAATTGACTCCAACATAACAAGATTTTTCATACCTTCATAAGTGTAACCGTTAACCCAGCCATTCTATGTTTTTCAAACATTCACATACCCAGGTAGCCCAAGGGGTACCATCATGCTTTTTGAGGGTCCTAAACCTCTTAAGATACTCAAAGGGGTCTTCCCAAATCTAGCAATTAAAGCTAGCTTCACACACTCATAATCCATCCTATCCACCTGCCCCAACTCCATCACAACATCAGATGCAACAGTGGGTAGCCTAGAGAAGACCCAAGAAAGCAAATGATTCCCTGGAATGTCTTGAATCCCATGGTTATACTCAAACATTGCCAATCAATCCAAAATATCAAGCTTAGCCTCATATATACCCACAATTTCTTTAGGCATACGTGGTCTCTTAGGACTGGAACACCTAAAAGACTCTGGGAGAGAAGCATTCTCAATAGACAACTTTTTCATTTCTAAGGCATGGTTCATCTCCATTTCTCTGAGCTTAAGTTCTTGATGCTTTTGTTCAGTTTGAGCATTACTAAGTTTGAATTCCAATTCAAGCCTCATCTTTTCTAGAGCAATGAATTCAGGACTGAGTGTAGGACCTATAGGGGTCCCAGTGGACAAAGGTTGAGGCTGCTGAGCAACCAGAGGAGCAATAGGGCCTACATTGCGAGACACGTCTGCCTCATCTAACTGATCCATAATAATTGACACATGATCATCCTCATTATTGTCCGCATTTGCTGGAGGGTTAGGTATTTCAGACCCACTCTCCAGACTTTGTTTCTCCAACAACCTTTCAATTAAATCTGACTTTTTGCTTTTAACAGAGAGATTCCTTTCTCTACACAGATTTTTCAGATAATCAACAGTGTAACCAAGGAGGGTCTCCTTACTGTAGCTTTCCATATCAGACATGATTAAAATGTGCTTTTTAGTGGTGTTTAGCTCTGTGGTTAGTTGAGCCAAGTCAATAGCAGCACTCTAAGTGTAATCACTATACTTTATCCTCACCACTGTACGCCAGTGCTAGGCAGAATCATATGCAGTACCCTTTGGGAACACCACACACAATTAAGACTACAAGTGCAAGTATAAATTACAAGCCTTTAATACACAGTAAAGTGGTAGCGATGGCTGAGCAGCCAGACTTATCTCAAGAGTAAAGTGAGCAGTATCAGATGTTACACAAAGGACAGCAATGACTATGGTTCAAGCAAACACTGATTGAAGGGTTCTGAGTAAAAGTATATACATTTATTTACACCATCAGTTATAAAACAGTTCACTAATGTAAAGCAGCAGAAAATCACAATCTTAATACACTAAAGAACACCCAATCAATTCTGTACAAGTTAAGCTCAAAATGAAGTGTGAGCAAAATGGCACTCCAGCAATTTAAAACGGAGAAAAAGGACAAGGTTCTCAAGGATCAACAACACCAACAAGTGATAGTAAGGGCAATCTAGAAAAGGCTTACTACAACTAGGATTCAAATCAATAGGCCTGGGCCAATGTTAATGGTTCAGAGTCATTGCAGAGGATCCCACAGTTCAGAGTAGTTTGTGGTTAAGTCTTTGCCAAGAGTTCAAAACAAAGTTGGTCAGAGGAAAAGTTATTCAAAAGAGTAGAGAAGGAAAAGCCTTCGGAGAGGCGAAAGATTTAAAACACTTTCACTGCGGTTGGACGGATTGAACAACCTGATTTGAACAGTACCTTAGATGAAGAAGAATGCTGTAGCTGAGGTGGTAGTTCCTGGCAGTTTCTGCAGGCTCACGGTTCCTGAAGCGACTGTCGGACTGACAAGAAGGTCGAAGACTGGAGAAGCCCACCAAAGGACGACGAACAAAGGATCCAAACCTGGTTTGGCGCACAGAGTAAAACACGAGAAATACCTTTACAAAAACAAATGGGGAATTAACCCAACCGGAACAAAATTAAATTAAAAGGGGTCCAGCCGATTAAAGTTTGAGGCTACAACCATAGCCTCTTACAGTACCAAGGCTATTTTCATAGCTTGCGGTAAAATTAAAATGGTAAGTACCACTGCGACCAGCCAAATCTTAGAGAAAGGTGAACAAAATAATGTTCCATGAGAACCAGACAAAAAAGGATAACTATTAACCCTTCCAGTACTCTATGGAAGATAGTTTGTACTGCATCTGTAAATTTCAAAAGACTAGTAAAACCAATGGCAACGTTACATGTTCTGGGAGACAGTAGTCAGTCCCAAAACATGGAGTTTAAAGTCGGAAGTCTAAAAGGCAACCCTGTGTCACTGCACGAAAGGTGTTGTTTGATACACAGCGAAAAGATGATGCCTATGGAGTAGGTGACACTCCATAGTCCATGAGCACAAAACGTACATCATATAGCCAAAAACACATGTAAGAGTGGGAAAAAAGGCTTACACTCTTACCAGGTGAAACATTTAAATCCTAGAAATCCAGCAAAGCTGATGAGTGACTCAATAGTAATTCCCCCTAACAATATGTAACAGAGTAATTATGAAAGAACATTTTTTTCTCTTTCTTACCTTCTATCTAATAATTGATTAATAAACATTGCTTAGTTTATGCATACAGAATGTGTTTCAAAAGAAATTGCAATGAATGTTTGAATACACGGGACTACTAGCTGGATTAGTCCCACAAAACTTGACTGATACGTTAACTTCAGTATTGATAGGCCTGCAGGGGACGGGAGTACCCATTATATTATGGGTATTCTATTGTGTTTACTGATACCAGAATCAGTTTACTCTCCCCTGCACCCTTACACTCATAATAAATACGATAGAGCCTCCTTGGAGCTCTGAAGAATAGAATATTTTGCAAATCAGTAGGTATTAAATTGGAGTGCTTTTACTCACTTTTTAGTTCATGTGGTGGGAAGGAACATTTTTCAAGTCAATGTTCTCTTCGGGCGGTTCTCAAAGTAGTGACTGTATAAGTTTTACAAGTTAATTTTAGGTTTAGGGTATCTGAGGGCTATAATGTTGTCAGTTTTGGGAAAGAGGCAGTGACCATATAGTTAAATCCACACTATTTTGCATGATTTCAGGATTCATTCAATGTAACTAACAAAGACAATACAATGTAAAAAAGGAACTTCTAAATCCAGTGTTCTCTACGGGGCGGTTCTCAAATTTGTGTTTGGTACAGCAGTTTGAAACGTTGCTTTTAGGATGGTTTAATTGCTTTGAAGTGTGAATGTGAGGGGAAACAGGCAGTGGGCACAGATACACAGTTGCACAGTTTCACATGATTTCCCTATTACGAAGACATGAATAACAAAAAGTATGCAATGTAAACTACTCCTGATATACACATGTACATAGTTATATGGAAGAGAGTTCAGGAGGATAGGGCAGTGGGGTACTCACTAGGTTTTATTACGTGCGTGGAATGGGACTCTAGCCAATGAGGATGCTTGGAACGCGGGCTGTATTCTCTGCATGGTTCTAAGGGTGGTTAATAAAAAAATGATCTTGCAGTGTGGCCTTGTGACATGCCATACTTTCTGATGTGTGTTTCTATGTTGATGATGTCACTATCATCAACAGAGAAAATTTATTTTAGGAAGTAGGGCATGGTGCAGAAGTATGGCGCAAGGCAATTGTGTTTTTTATCGATTTAAACATCCTGGTGAGGTCACCTGTTTTAGTCATAATTTACATTATTCATAGTATTACACAAACATTCAAGTGGAGACTAGGGAGGGTTAGAAGGGCCACAGTGCACTAGGAAGGGTCATAAAAGTGAAACAATATTGTGCATTAATTGACTTTGTCGCTGACTCCTTATACACCCACCTCCTTCTCCACTGTTGCTTGCTTTATCTCAATATGTGTGCAGAAACATCAGGAAAAAGCCTGGGTGTATGAATGCAGATACAACAAAAACAATGTTACATTGTTTTCAACTCTAAAAGAAAAAATATTGGTCATTTGTTGGGGGCCGTTTAAAAGAAGTGTGACTGCAGTTGCTCAAGGTGACAAATACTTTCTCTTACAAAAAAAAAAGTGTACCATACATTTCATTTTTTGGACTCTGTGCATGTCTTATTTAAACCCTATGTTCGACAGAGGGGAAAGAAAGAAGGCTTGGGCACACTAATAGAGACTATGAAAAATTCATGTTAAATCGTTTTTTTTAATAAATACACATATTTGTCAGTGGTCAAAGACTATTTCGAAGAATTTTGGACAATTTTGAGATTTGAATAATGAGCTGCAAAAGTGGCTCAAATGTGTCTACAATTCTGGGCAATACTGCCAGGCACCAAAAGTGAAGCCGGGTAACCCGTGCCCCATAGCAGTCAGGCTGAGGAGAGTGGCGAGCAGCAGCCTAACAAACGGGGCCGTGTTCCCCCTCTTCCCCACCACTGCCACATGGCGACATGCAGTCGCAGGCCGGGATGACAAGAAGGAAGGCCGAGTTGTGAAACAACACCTCGCCCTTCCTTCCAAAATAGGTGCTAAGGGCCCAGGATGCGCGGGAAACAGGGAGGCAGGGCCACAAATAAAAAAAACACCCCTGGGTGCTTAGACAGTCGGCGCCTGCTGGCCTGGGGGCTGGCACCACAGCCCCCACACATGACACAACAAGGACCCAGGACCAGCCCCTGGGTCCATTATAAGGAGCTGCATTTCTGCAGTAAGACACAAATCAGTTTGGGACACTGCATGGGGACCCAGACAAACGAGTGCACTGCGAACCTCCTTTTTTTCCGCAAGAACCCTGCTGCCCTAGAAAAGGGGAGAGAACAAGGAGAAGAGAAGACAAGACACTGTACGGTGACCACATATAATTTGTGGGACAAGGAAGGCGGCACGGGCCAGAGGGGGTAACGTTGGGACCCGATGCCCAAAAGTACAGCATATTATGGTTACTGTAATTATGATTGTTTTTTTATGACCATAATTTTGTAATGTAATCTCACAGCCTTTATTTCCAACACTGACCCAATGCTCACGTGTACTACCTAGGGGGAAAGGGTATTGGTTTCTCACTCCCAGGTTGTTATCAGTCTGCCTGCATATGGGTCTACTGGTTACTCAAAATACCAATTGTATTTGTTTTTATTTTACAAATAAAAAATGTACCATAGAAAGTGTTTTCTAATAAGGTCAGCGGACCCAAGAGGAAGCAGTGGGAGAATGCATACTGGCATACTGAGGACAGAGTAGGCCTATTCTCCTGTTGCATACAAGCCCACGCTCCAGCCTTTCTTTATAATAGATGCCCAGAATAAAATACCATGCCGCAATTAGAAAGGGCTATATGTGCTGCTCCAAAATACCAGTTTAACCAAATAACAACACTTAAGATGCTAACTCTATCATGGATATCCTGTAAAAAATGTCATGCCCGAGTAAGAAATGTGTACATTGCTTCCCCAAAATACCATTCTAGCCACATGATAACACATCATTCTTTCTTTTTTGAACTACAGACTGATAAAGAACGGATGATAGTTTTTTAGATGTCCAGTAAAAAAATGTGTTGCTGTGCCCTGACTCCCACTACTACTCTGAACCACTCCCCGGTCCAGCTCAATCATACATAAAGGCACACATTAAAACAACACAGACACACACACAGCATTCTGTCACTCATTCACTTGCATAAGCATACATCATACACTCAGATATCCACACACATTCTGATAAAAATACAAGTCTTACCTGCACTCGGTTCCAGTTCAGATTCAGCTCTGTCGTAACCTCCCCTCCTGGCTCCTACTTGCACATGATCAGGCACCAGGATATAGTGTTTCCAGGTTTGTACTCATGGTTGAGCAGGAGCTGGAGCACTGCTGATGTGCCACCTAGCTCTGTTTGTATGTGCGGACAGGCAAAAGTGCGCCCCCTCACACATACAAACATTACGCCAATCAGAAGAAAAATGCCTAAGCCTTGCAAGGCCCATGGGGCAGGCATGGCTAGGGTATGAACTTTCAAAACTGCATTGCCCTTGACAGTTCAAGCCAGCCCAGAAGATGTCCCTCCACTGCAACAAGCAGCTGAGGGAGCACTCCTGGACTGGCAAGGCTCTTCCTTGTTGTGCAATAGTTTTGGTGAAATGATGCCCCCTCACCCATTATAAAAAAGCCACCCCTGCAGCAATACATTATGTATGCCTTCAATAATATTAAATACACATACATTATTCCTGGTATTGGTCAATTGTACTCAATTAGCTTCAAAAAATGCTAGAATTTAGAACAAAAATACTAAATGTAATAAGACACTTGTAATTTTTGTTCTGCTGTTTTTGTGTACGTTATTGCCCCCAGCATGTAACAGAATTACATCAGAGATGTTGCCACTCAAGTAATAATGAAATACATTTTGTAGTATGTCTGCCAATTTACCACTGCAATATCCATGCCATAATATATGCAATGAAACATTGACATTCTCTTATGTTAGGACTGTACTACCATAAGCACTCTTACTACATATTGTACAAGCTAAAAAGAAAACATGACTCTCTAAGAATAAACAACTTCTTTATCTGCATTCAAAGTATCATAATTACAACATATATATTCACGATATTCAACAAGTAAAGCACTAACAAATATATTGTACAAATTAATTTGTGCATGCTAAAAGTGAAACTTTACCAAGCTTTACATATCCTTTTACAACACTTCTTGTTCCATTTTTAAAGAAATGCAACAACAATGTTTACAAGTTGACTGTACACAACACTTAATGTGTGGTTTTAGGTTTTCATCCAATGAATAGTTATATTACGATTATTAAGATTATTAAACAGTTACATTTAACACTAATGTACCAGCACATACTTTTATACAATGTACTTATGTTCAAAAGTAAACGTACAACTATATTAGATAGGCCTACCGCTTTGAACCATGCCACTTACACCGTGGACTTCATATTTTTACTGTATGCAAAAATACACTAAACTCATTTTAAAACATGCACACATTGAAACAAGTAATACGTGTGATGGCATAAGTTTACTGTAGTGAAAACAAAGTTAACCCCTTTTTAAAAGTACACACTATCAAGTAATAAACAACTACTGCAATATATTTGAAACTATGCCTATGCTGCTTATTCAACACACACTTAAGTTGCTAATTTTACACTAACAAGTAGGCTGCTGTATTTGTACACACATGCAGAAACAGATAAGTGTGCGTGCACATGCATACTTTAAACCAAAAAATAACTATGACATCAGATTGGAAATCATGATTGTACTGCTTAATTAACACACCAAAGTTGCTAAATACACTACAACGTAGTACGCTGCACTTGTTAATCCACACACACACAACCGAACAATAAATAACTCCACATGCATACTTTAAACTACAGACTTTTTGCAATAGAAATAAACATGTGCATACCATGGTGAAAAAGTCCCTTCTGAAAATGCCAAGCAAACACTCACTGCACTCCTCTTTAGCAAACACAAATACTGTCCATGTGCACTACTACGCCTACCAAAAACATTGGCCTGCTCACCAGAAGATTTTACATGGTGTGGGTGTAAGATACGTACACCTTAAAAATAACATTTAAAAATGACAAAAAGTAACATTTAAAGTCCTAACATAAATCTCTATTTATTTTTTAGAAATACCAATATTATTTTGTATTACAGTAAACTTAAAATGGGATCGATTGCAGGCGAATACTCATGAGGCAAGGTAGTAATTTGATTGTTTTTACAATTTATATTTATATGTGAATGAAGTAGGTAGTAATGTGTTGATAACATCTTAAAAATAACAAAAGCCACTTAGAGTTTAAAAAAGTGGAAGCTTTCTGTATGCTTGTATCTGTATGTACACATATATCTCTTATAGTACTAATACTGATAACATGTACAGTACTACGTTTGCATGCCTTAAACTGTATGTACGCATCATTTTCTATTTGTAACAATACATATTGCATGTACAGACATATAAACACTAGTGTTGCCAATTAATTAAAAAGGTGTTACATTGTGCTAATGAATATATGAACATATATTATATTAACATGTAAACAACACAGTATAAAAACATACATTTCTCACCATAGAAATATTACACAGCAAATATATATGCATAAATGTAAATGTGTACAAATACAATGTTGTTTACAATAAACTTAAATTATTTTGATATTCATTTTAAGTATGTGCAAGCAGAGTCCACTTTTTAACTATAACACTAGAGTACTTTTAAATGAATTTACTTATAATGGTGATAACTTTCATTATCTGACATCAAGTAAGTATGACTAACTCAAATGCATTCAAATACAACATGCTACCAAGTGTAAGTAGTATGCTTGTAAATACTTAAAAAGTGAAAGGTTACAATGTACTTTTATTGTAAGGCCATATAGTTAATCATGTACAAATACTACACAAAATGTGAAAATCACAAATGTTAGTGATATTGCTGTTAAAATGTATGTACACATAATGGGAATCATGTACAACTCCTTCACAGCAATCATGTAGTTATTTCATGCATTGCTTAATATTTCACATAGTATGCAAAAACTTATAATTTACAAACTTAAAAAAAATGACAAGATTGTAAGGTTTAACAAGATCTGTAATTAAAGTAAAAAGTCAACTCAAATACAAAAAATACTTTTTTAAGAATAATAGTTTACATGCAACATATTTACTTTACCCTAAACACAATGCTCTACAAATAAATAATTACATTTAGACAACAACAAAATACATACACATATTTCACTTTTATAACAGCATATACTTGTCTTTATAGATAACAGATATAATTGAATGCACAACAACGTACAGCTTCAAATAATTAAGTTAATCACGACAAAGAACAACATAAGCAATATCACCATACATTTTGGTACCAGTCTCTTGCACATTCTGGCTCAGGAAGTCTCAGATCCGCAGTCCTCAAGTGCTCCATCCTTTGCTGCCCTCATAGTTTTTGCTCCAGTAACTGCTATGACTGGATCTGGGTCAGGAAGACCACTACCCACACAATGGAAAACTACAACATTTTTAAGCATGTATATAATTCTTTAATTTTCAACTCTTAAAAATGTACATATATTAACACAAATATTACATTTATTTATTAATAAAAATCACAGGAAAAATAAGGCATTTTTGGCACAAAAACACTAACAGAATTTACCATTGATAAAAGAGTGGAGGACATATGTCCTTTAAAATGGGGTGAGAGAATGTGACTTGAAGTCTAGCTGTTGTAGTGCAAGGTGGAAACAAAAACCAGGGACGAGGACATAAGAGACTCTACTTAAAGGCCTGTGTTGGGGAAGCTGGACATCAACAATTGGGATTATTTGAGAATGTTGTATTCCAGACACCCTCCACTGAAATGCCTGTGTTTTGGAAGCTGGATAGAAAACATTGGGATGATTGGAGAATTTGGGGATTTCAGACTCCCCTCCACTTAAAGGCCTGTGTTGGGTAATTTGACAGTTTAGGGATTTTTTTAGTTTTGGGACAAAGACATCCCTCTTCCAAAAGAATTTGGGGTTAACAGGACAAATAGGATCACCCAATTAAATGACAGTGTATAGTTTCCAGCATACTCCGGGACTGAGCTTTGTAAATATAGAAATTTAACAAAAATCACCTGTGGTGTTCTGGCATGGGTATTTCATTAAATTCATATTTTTAGTTAATTAGGCTAAGGATCTACACAGTTTTTACCCCTGCCCACTATAAAGGTAAAGGATTTAAGGCAAGCAGACCCCTCCAACTTTTGGTTTCCCAGGTTCCCCAATGCTCAGTTCTACTCAGTTCTACTTACATAGAAAGCCTTTGTTTAAAGTTCAGGAAAGCCAGCTGTATTTTGGGTCCCTCTTGGAGGATAGGGCAGGGGTCTGGTCACTCCACTGTCAAGGATGGCCCCCAGCACTCCACCATAGGACCCAGTCAGTGTTTAGGCTTTCCCACTGATATACAGCTCCACCCAGATGCAATCTCTGCAAATCTCCTTTTGGTATTTCCTTGCAACTGTCAAATGGTAAGTTTCAGCTGCTCTCCCCTTCCTCATAGTGCATTCCACTTTATATAGCAATGATGATATCAACAAGTTTACAATCTTTGTTATTACCCTGGAAAAGTACTTGCAAAAAGGATTGGAAAGATACCTTTTTTTCTCCTCCCAACTCTGACCCATCTCTAAGGATTGGCTTAGCAATCCCCATTTGTTCTCATGTCAAATATTTGGCAAGAACTAGTTATGTATTAAAACATTTTTATTTACTAGTATCTGCCATAATAAATATATTTGCATTATTTATGTATTTATTTATTTATTGCTTTTGTTTACATAAAGGAAACCTTTGTAATTAAAAAAAACTAAATAAATTGGCATAAACAATACATTTCATTAAAAGCAAAAATTACACGATTAAAATCAATTCCAGAAATGTCAATACAACAATATTCAGCGGCATTTAATTACTACTTAAAATCCTTATCCAAAAAATAAAATAGGACGTTAGAAACAGCTCATCTGAGAAAAATCGAGCACAAAATGTGTGACGCTCTGATTGAAGTAGCGGACAGATAATAATAAGATGACATACTGTTCCCACTTCTTGAGCGCAGAATCTACATTTACGTAAAATCCTTGTTATCTTTTCCCTTGCACCTAAAACATTTCAGTTTTATGAAGGGAAATTGGAAGAGAATTCCACAAGGTGGCAGCTGCCACCAGAAAAGCTTTGCTCCCTATCATAGTTCTGTGAAACCTTTGAGCCCGGAGGACATAGAGGTTTGCAGAACAAATCTTTCTAGAGGGAACACAACAGTTAAACATATCACTCAGATAAAAATCCCCCAGACCATGCAGAGCTTGATGGACAATACAAAGGGGTTTAGATTTTATTCTGATGACAACAGGCAGCCAATGGAGGTCTCATAACGCTGGAGAATTATGAGAAAAGCTATGTAAAGCCACTATTAAGTGAGAACAGAATACTGCAGGATTTGAAGCCATTTGATGTGATATTTAGGTTGTGGATAGCTGTCTCCTCAGAAGCTCTCTCACCCCCATTTTCTTAATTTTACTCAGCATGGTTTGGAGTGGCCTCTTCCTGTTAGCCACAACAGTTTTCAATGTTTTTTTATCTGGTTTGATGCTATCCATGTTGATTTTGTTAGTCTCCCCAATCCCCTATGTTTCCTTCCTTATGTGTCCATGTCAAGTGCGCTGAACTGTTCCACCTTCTTGAACAGTTCTTGGTTCCATATAACTTTCCCAGCATTTCTTGTAATATTCATTACCATAGTACTCCTAAACTTCTAAACTATTTCTTACATTCAATGTAACAATGTGGAATGTTAAAGGGTTACATCATCCTATTAAAAGACAGAAAATTATTTCTCACCTTAACAGAACCAAATCCTCTATTGCCTGGATCCCGGAATGCCATCTCTCTAGTGCAGAAGCGGCTATACTTAAGTGTCACTGGGTAGGAGAAGTGTTCTCGAGCGCCGCTAATGGGAAGGAAAATTGTGTTATAACCCTAATTAACAAGAAATGTAACTGTCAAGTATTGGAAAATTAATCTAATGACATTGGTAGATGGTAATGGTAGAACTAGTTGACTCCACTGAACTTACTGTCCTTAACATCTATAGACCTAGATCACCAGATCCCTCCTTTTGGGTGCAACTTAAAAACCACATATTTTTCTCTAATCCCAATAATCTTATTGTCTGTGATGACTGCATTGAGATTATGGACACAGTTTTGGAGAGGTAATCTACTGTTTCACAATAAATACACCAAGTCCCACATGCAATTCACCAAATTCATTTTAGAATTAGGTCTTATAGACTCCTGGCATATTACTCATCCTTCTGACCCCGAATGTACGTTCTTCTTCAGCCCGCACAAAACTCTATCTAGGTTAAACTATATATTTATATCCAAACCCCTTGTGAGTTGCCTTTTAGATGACAAGATTGACTGTCTAGCACTATCAGATCACACACTTGTTCATATTCAACTATCCTCTCTGCAAATGCCCAGGAACTCTAATAGATGGAGCTGAAACCCACCCCTCCTCAAAGACAAAACATTTACCCCTTAAACTTAAGCCAAGACACCTCAGTTACCAACAGCTGGGACTGCTATAAAGCAGTCCTTCGAGGACACATCATTTCCTTCAAAGCAAATAAAAAAAAGAGTCAGAGAACATTTTGAAATAACTTAAAGCCCTAGAATCCCAATACGCATGTGCCAAATCTGAAACAATCTAAAATTTCATCATTAAACTTAGAATTACATTGTAACCCAATATTTTTGTGATAACCTTTTAAAATATAAAGCTAAAGTCTACCAACGTACTAATAGATTGAGTAAGTCCCTAGCATTTTACCTGAAACTTAAAAAAGGGAAAGCCACAATTGCAGTTATTAAAGACCGCTTGGAAAATAGAAAATTTTCAGATAAAGAAACATCTCCTAACAATGAGCCCGTTCGGAAATGTCTTCATGATACGCCTCACTCCTCATATCCATTAACTAATCTCCAGTCACTCAATGCTCCTATATCTGTTAGTGAAATTCATAAATCAATCAAAGACCTCAAGAAGGCAAAGCTCCTGGACCCAACGGAGACTCCACCGATTTCTATGCACATTTTAATGACATTTAGTACCTAACCGTAATGAACTTTTTACACAATGTATTCAAGATGGTAGGGCTCGGGGATCATTCTTGGAAGCCATGCTCATAATTTTCCCCAAACCAGGTAAGGATCCTGAACTTTGAAGGGGCCTATTCCCAAACACAGATCCCAAACTCAGAATAAATGGACACACCCCAGTAAGGAATGAGACCAGGAGTTAGATTGCAAGTTGAACAAAGTTTATGTCAAGTAAAAGATGCACGCAGAGATCTCTGCTGCTCTCAGAGCGGTCTGCCAGACAGTACAAAAACATCACATTATAAGAACACATTTTGTCATCAGTGACTATTGGTATAGGTGATGAATACTACATAGTTATTGGTTCACTACAAGGTTACATAATGGACCATACTGGGGTGATGTGGCTTGTTTGGCTGGTGCTGGGCTGTTGCTTCTCGCAGCATGTGGGTCAGCTGGGCTCATCTTGCAGGGATGAAGGTCAGAGGCGCTGGGCACAGATCAGCTTACTAATCTCTTTATTCTAAAAAAGGCCAGAAACAACTAATCAACATTAAACTCTGAAATTTAGTGGAGGTGCTATAAAGGTCAGCTAACAACTACATATCCATCTTATGCTTTGCCCTCAAGAGACCATAACACATAGTGCCTTAATCCTAGCACCCACCATGAAGGGGTTTGATCTACTTGGTGCCTCATGATACAGATTGATAGGTGTTGTTTCTTCATTGGATATATGGTACATGAGGATTTAGGGCCGTGGTGGGTGCTTGCTCTGGTCACTTCATGGGGTTAGATGTATATCAGCATAAAAGTGACAGAGGGTTCTGGGTTTTGTGAGCAGTGGGTGCGAAGGTGGGGGTTGAGAGGACACCTGTTGGTTTGTGGGGATGGATGAGTACACAAGTCAAGATTCGTCCCGGTCACACACAGGGCAATGAGTTCAGAGGAAGAGAAAGATACAGTCGATTTGCACCAATATGTAGCTGTACTTCCATGAGAAAAAGGGCCTGTGCGGTCCAGACAGGGGAGGAGGTGGTGGGGTGTCTGGCCTGGTTGTGCACAGCGTTGGACGAGGGGAGAGATGGTTTTTAGAAATCATTCTGCGGCCTAGTAAAAAGATAGGGTTTGGGGTGGCACAAAATGTAGTCTGTATGTGTCATCCAATTGCTTCTTTCCTCTGTCTTCAGAGGGCAGACAAGGGGACGTCTCCCCCAATGGGAGGAGCAATAGATCCATTCCACACAGAATGCACAGGGAGGGGTGAAAAAACCCTTCCTCTCTTACATTCCCGCTTTCGTTAACCCTAAAATAACGAATACCCTTGGCAAATAATGTGTCTATTGGCCAAGGGTTCCTCTGCCTCCATCACTGCTTCATCCCAGGCTGGGGTCCCCTTTATTGGCAACCAAGCCCTACACACAGATTTTAGACTTTGGGCCCTTCTGGCATATTCCTCAGGAGTGCATATCATGTATATGCACCCACCATTCCGCTATAGGTCAACCCACACTTCCTTATACCACTCTAATTCATGGGCTCCTTGATAGTTGTGTGCCACAAATTGTCCACTCTATCACCTGTATTATATACTGCTGCCATACGGTATGTGGGCTCATTGTTTTCACCAGTTTGCACTTGTGCTTCCTTAGTATCATGAGACAGTTTGTTTGGATTACCCATTGTCACCATTATCGTTGCACTACTAAGCATAGATTTTGCACAGCATCAAACCCCTAAATGGCACACACAAAAAATGAGCAGCAAAAATACTATGATGGGGGCCAGTAGCTTCATAGCAGTCCTGAACCAGGATGGTACCCAATTAAAAATTGTATTGAACCAGTAACTTGGCTGTACAGCACCCTCCTTCTTCCTCCGTTCGCTGAGGTTGTGTACCGCTGCAATTACATGTGATAATGTCCTGTTGTCAGCATCTGCAGAAGGCACGAATGTGCAACACGCACTTCTGATTTTTCAGAAAACACTGCCTTCCATTGTTGTGAGGAGGCCTAAAACATAGCGGTTTTGCACTGTCATCAACCGCACGGCTCTGAGTTCTACCTTGATGACGTTGAACCCTTCTTCAGTGTCATTTGCAAGCTGGATCAGTTCCCACCTCACAATCTGCAATCATTTGGCATTTGCTTGTGCCAGGTGCTTGGTATGAATGATGCAAAAAATGACTCTGCTGAGTTAAACAACTTAAACTGGTCCAGTATCTGTGCTAGAAGATTAGAAGAGTCTTTAGAGATGTAGTTTGAGGCTCTCCTTTTACGCGACACTCAATTTTGTAGCTTGTTTTCTGACAGCACATCATATATGGGGGGTTCTTCGGTTGTTGACTGGGGTGCTGCGGGCAATCTGGTGGGCATCCTCTCCCCTTGGACGTGGCTATCCGGAATCACCATCAGTGCCAAATGCAGTGTAGCCAGAGCACAAGTACCTCTCCACAATGGTGGGAGGTGCAAGTATGCCTGTTTTCCACATACCCAATAATTGGCCATCGGTTCAGCTGTTCCTTTCTCATGACGGACAAGCATTTTGTTGCAATGTCTGTTTGATCTCATGGGCACCTTTCCTTCTCTGTGAAAACAAAGTTTGCATTGCACTTCACGTTGGATCTTGATTAGCTTTTCGAGAGCTGTTACCCACGTTAGTTTGGCAATGTGCTGGGACCACGTCTGAGTGCATGTTCTTTCGACCAATTGAAATTGTTCTTCTGACAGTCCTTGTTGTGCTTCTGCCTTACACATCACTGTTTCCTCTTGCCATTTGTTTTCTGTGAACATTATTCCTTTTATAACAAAAAACATTTCCTTGATGCAAAGTACTCCTTGAGGCTTACTGTGACAGGTATTTTCTTTCTGAAGCAGTTGTAATGTTACTGTGTGTGCCTGGAAGCTACTTCGAATTCTACAAAGTGCAAGATGAACGTGGCACTGGGCATCCGCTACAGGAGTTTCTTGTTGCATGAGAACCTTAGGTGTTCCAGATGCATGAGGTATCAGGGAACACATATAGCAACTTTTGTTTGTTAGTTGTTTGCCCACGGTGCTCATGTCAGAGTACCATTTATTAGACTGATCTGGGTGACGGGGATCCTCTACTGCATCCAGCCCGAGGCCATGGTAAGCATCACATCTATTCCCTTTAGTTTCCTTTTTCCTTCTTTTACTCCACACTGGACCATTTTGTATCTTCATACTTCTTTGATTGAGGATAGGAAAAATGCCTACATTCATTTCTTGTTCTGTTCATAAGTATGTTGCCAATAATGTGTGTTTGGAGGGATACTTGGGGTGGGTGCTTAGGACAAAATGTGCATAAACTCAACATTTGAGGTAGGGTCAAAGGTTGTCTAAGAAGTGAGTGTACGGTAGTATTAATACATCAGAGGTTGGTTGGTATTTGTCATATACATAAAATACGTTTTCACTACTATTCATTTTTGGGGGCTCCAACTGAGGTGCTTTCTTCTGCAGTGAGGTTACATTTGTATAGGTATTGTGGGTCCACATCAATTTTACCCCAGCTCATATCAGCTGCGTTCCTTCTTGCACCAGTTTTCCCCAAACCCCCTTCTTTTATATCATCAGCATAAAAATAAAATATCAAGTATAAACCTAAGCACAATAGTAATGTGGAAAATACAATGGCTGTTAAATAAAGACCACAATCATAGGAATAAGCCCTGGTGGTGCCTACATTGTCCTACTCCTATCTATCTCTGTTGTGGCGTCATTGAGGACCCTTCCGCCATGTCTGTACCTACAGAGTAGAATGCAATGGGTTAAGCGCATTTTCAGTTATGAAAAACATATCTTTCCATTTAGAGAAAGAGAGGGCGAGAGAGAGAGAGAAAGAGAGAGAGAGAGAGAGAGATGTATAGCATATAATCATTATTCAAGTTTATGTACATACTCATCAACTGTTCATACTTTTATTTACACAGGTACAACATTGTTTGTAATTCCCAAATCTTCTGTTTTACTCAATTTATTATCTTTAGGGTACTACAACTTCATGTGTATTGGGCTGTTCCACTTCTGGTGTTATGCTGACATTGGCGTTTCTAATGTCAGAGAGGTGTATCCAATATTTCAGTCCCTTAACTTTCACTGCAGATGGTGTACAATATATCACCTCGTAAGGGCTGCGAATTCCATCCCTTTGCAAAAATCAGCACATATACCAACTCTCCGGGCATTAACTGTGTCATGGGGCTGTCTGCTGATGCAGTGTTTGTGTCAGTCTCACTTTCCTTAGTGAAGGGTGGGGTTACTTGTTTAGCTATGCTCCTCACTGCCCGTGTGAGCTGTGTCAAATATTCATATGCAGTTTTATGAGCATCTGATATTCTTCTTATTGGGGATAGATATGTCTGTTACTATTTTGTGCGGGGACAAGTGTTGGTCCTTACTGGGTTGTGTTCGTAATTGGAATAATGCTAAGGGCAGGCAACATACCCAGTTCTTTTTGAGGATGTGGCACAATTTTGATATTCTACTTTTCAGGAGGCTGTTGATTTTCTCGACCATTCCGTTCGCTTGTGGTGGTAAATGGAACACAGTTTATGTTTTATTCCTAGTAGTGAAGTTACCTCTTTAAATAGAACGTTAACAAAGTGTGTTCCGTTGTCGGAGATTATTACATCACAAATGCCCCAACACGGAAACACTTCCCTCACCAAAAATGTTGCCGCAAATTTTGCATCTGGGTGGGCGCAGAGTCCTGCTTTCACCCACCACAAAAAGGGGCAGACCACCACTATCAGGTATCTAGCTCCATTGTACTTTCTCCCATGTCTGCGTAGTCAATGTGCAGCTCACAGAAAGTTCCGATGGGGCAGGGCAGTGTCCCTCGCAGTGTCCTGAGGGTCTTTCCAGAGCCATATGTTTGGCAAGGTATGCATTCAATTGTCTTTTTGGCAAGGTACTCTTGGAGATTCGGGACAAACCAGTCCTCCTGGATGTCGGAAGCTATGTGTTGTTTCATTGTATTCACCGTAAAAATGCAGTTGTTGGAATGCTAGTTGTAATAGTTCCACAGGCATTACTACCTTTCCTATTGTCTCTTGTCGCCAAAGGGGATCAGTGGGCAACTGTATACAACCCCTTTTTGACCATAATTCCTACTCCGCTACTGGTGCCCTTTCTTGTAACTCAATTATACTCTGTTGTTTGGGGTTTCGGAAGTACACTGCCTTCTTTGCAGCAGTGTCTTCTGACATGTTTTGCAGTGATATTATGTCCCTGCTGTTTGTATGGGCTTGGCATTTTACCAAAGCCACTACTGATGGTTCTGCAAGAGCCTCTATCAGTTCATTCAGAAGCTCAGCATGTTGTGCTGGGGACCTGTCTGCCCCTCTGAAACCTCTCCTCCTCCACCTGGACAACCCAGCATGTACTGTTGTGGTTACATATGCCGAATCTGGATAAATAGTTACTGCGCATCCTTTCACTGCATACAATGCTTCACTTAGTGCTACTAGCTCTGGTGCTTGTGCTGAGTAATGCATTATCAGAAGTTTCTGCACTATGATCTTGTATTCCCCTTCTTCTAATCTCATTACTGCTGTACTCACATGTTTTTCTCCTGTGTACGGGCAAATGGATGCTGATCCATCTACAAAGTACACTTCACCTTTCTCTAAGGCGTTCTTGCTGGATTTGGGAATGTCATCTCCGTCTCCCTCGTATGTGGCATAATCAAGTTTCGCTTAATCTGCAAATCTTTTCTGTGCAATTTCTTTCTCCCTTTCTTTGATCCTCCTACAATGATGTACTATAATACTTTGTATTTCTGGCCAACCTCTGGCTTCTATCCCAGCAATGTTATCAGGGGCCTTCTGTACCTCCTTCGGGAGGCCTCTCTTAATAATGAAGTGACTGTGCCCAGCTGTGCCCGTCCCCACCCTCCACATATACTGTACACTAAGAATGAACTGTGCAGCATCTTCTTCGTTCCCCATTGTACATTGCATCACAGAGTGTAAATGGGGGGTGTCAGGGAAAGTTATCTGTAGTGCATCTCACACCTGTGCTCTCATGTTATTAAACAGCCCATTGCTACTCCCGGGAACCCGCCTTCACCCACACTACGTCTGCTTGATCACCCACTGCAGATACTAGCAGGCTCTTGATATCCCCTATGGTTTATGGGACCCCTGCTGTGTTTTTCTCAAAGGCATATATCAATTTCCCCACACCCTGAGAAAGTGGGGGTAGTGCTTTCAACAAGTTTGTTTTATCCGTCAGCACCCAATGCACATATTGAGGCCTTCCTGCCTCTTTATGACTGAGGGGTATCGGTAGATTTGTTCTCCCCCGGCCTTTACATGCCTTTGCTCTTGTTTTCTATGCCAGTGCCATTCTCCCTATTCTGTTCCTGAGCCTTCCTTGCCACCCATCCTTTTTCCCTTCCACCTATGGTGTTTGACACTGCACTTGCAGATCCCTTCCCCTGTTGCTCCTTACGCGTAATCATCAATATTGCTCCAACATTCTTCTTCCCTGTCAGATGTCACACTCCTGTGCCCTACACTTACCGGGTCACTTTCGTGCTCTACTCGCACTATTTTAACCAGAGCACTATCAATGCAGAAGAGGAAGTCCCCGGACTTCCATTCATCCACGGCTATAACAGAGGATTTTTGCAATGGTGGTGGCAGCGATGTCTGCCCTCCCCCTGGCAGCGGTAATGTATTTTCACACAGAGATCTTATTCGGGACAATTCTGCTTGGGTACTGGTCATTTGGGCTTCTAAATCTTGGGTGATACGTCCTATATGTGCTGGGGGTGTGCTTGTTGAATCATACAAACCCTTAGGGTTGTAAGGGGAACAAGGGGCTACTGCCGGTGTAGTGGGTGCACTTGGTTAGAAATAACGGATCACAATATCCCTCAGCAGGTTTGGTGAGCAGCGGGTACAACTTTTTGGTTCCTCTCCTCCTTTAATTTCCCCTTCCCCCTCCCGTTTTGTGACCACTACATGTTGTGACTCCTTTTCCCTGTTATTTGTAGGGGGCATTTCTTCAAACATCCTCCAGAGATCTAGCTCTTAACTTCTATTTTGGAGCTGCTGCCCCTTATATTTGGCCATTAAGTATGTCACAACCAGGTCCAACACCGTCTTATCAAATGACCCTTCTTCTGGCCATATTTGAAATGGCCCCTCCCTCTTAATCTCTGTTAGCCACTGCCCATGGTACTTTCTTATTTTTTCACTATACAAGGGGAGGTGTTGGCAGATGTCCAGGAGTTGTGTATCTGCTCCAATGGTTTCTTTCAACCTTTTCCCAATGTCTGTGTGTGTGGGTGTGGCAGTCACAACTGTCAGTACTTCAATTGTTTGACATCTCTAGCACCAATCTTTCAAATTGCATTTCAAAACATTTTGCTTGTGCTTTATATTACTTTGATCAATTCATAAGAAGAACGAAAACACAGAAACATAAACCAATTAAAAGGTTGACCTGACAGACTGACACACCTTACTGACAACAAAAATCATGAAGCATGTATTTACGATAACACTTTATACCATCTGCCCTCTTTCAAAAATGTTTTATTTCCCCTTCATTCCCACCTCGCATTCACCTCACCCTGGCCCCTTCTGGGCCGACCTCTAAAAATAGTTACTATTACCAAAAGAAAGAACTGTTGCTATATTCCGAGTCTACTCAATATATAAGACTCTCATGTATTCCTTGTTCCTTACCTATATTCTTGGACTGGTCGAGACAGTACTATGCGGCACCTCCTTCCACCCATTTTCGGAGCCATATTCCCATATATTCTCTTATTTCATCACCTTGTATATAAAAAAAAACGAAATAGCCATAAAAAAGAAAAAACACCTCAGTCAACAATCACTCAATCTTCTCACTCACACTCAACCCAACCCATAGCCTATTCTCTATTATTAAATCTTACTCATCCCTTATCAATTTTACCCCCTTTAATTCTTTTTTCAATCAATACTCACGTGTCCATGGTGTTCTGAGAGCCTCCGTTCGCGGTCTATCCACAATTGGGGTATTTCCCCCAACCAAGCCATCGCCGGCTCCTGTGAGCACTTGGGTATTCTCAAAGCCGGGACCCGTGGAACCTGCTCAGGAGCATATGCCTGGGTTGCCACTTTGAACTGCGATACCACTATTAATAAAGTTACCCCTCAGCAGTGGACAGATCACTATCTTATTGACTTTTCCTTAACTCTTGATAAACAAATTACCAAAGCTAAAGCTATGGCTCCTCCCCTACCTACCAGATCTAAAATGAAATCACTCCGGACAACCTCTTGCCACTCCTCCTCCCTACCATCAATGCTCTCCTCGACAACCTGGATCCCGAACACCTTGTGGAGGGTTACAATAACGCTATGAAAGCCCTAGATACCATTGCACCATTGAAGTTACGCAAAAGCAAATACCAAGCCCACCTTAATGCCTGGTTTACCCCTCATTTAAAAGAACTAAGAATGCAAAAAGGAAATTAGAATCTCAATGGCGACATACCCCTTCTGAAGAAAACTAATTGCTACTCAAATACTTTGCCAACAAATGCAAAAAAGAAATCCTACTCATTAACAAAAAAAAAACTTTGCAATGAAAGGATATCTAACGCAAGCTCCAACAACAAGGAATTATTTGCCATTTTAAGGCAACTGGAATCCCCTGTACCCCCACCCGACAATGCACCTAAAGATAAACAATGGTGTGTCACGATCCATGCCCCTGGCCCCTCAGGTATAACAGCCCCCTGGCAGCAGTGGGGCTAAAACCCTTCACACTGGCCCCAAGGGCCTAAAAACTCCATCAGAAACATATATGGAGTAAGTCCTGGTGCCTTTGGCGCCAGGCTCATTATCAGGAATAAAGCAATACCAGTTTTGGACCTTAATCCAACATGGAGGCCTATTACACAGATCAGTTCTTTACAACCAAGCCAAAGCGGTCTGGTGTTTTGGGTGTGGCTGGGACTGGAACTGGGACTGGAACTACTTTACCTGGGCTATTTAAACCACACCCAAATAGTAGAACACGCTTCCCGTTATTCTGTACTCCTGCAGCGTAACGCTCACCGTGTCCCGCTCCTGCTCATCTGCTTCTCCGGCGGCCCGATCCTGAAGCCCTATATCTGGATTCCATTAATAACCTCTAAGAACAAGAACAGCATTAGCGAGCAAGAACACTTACCTGTGAAGTAGCTGATCTTGAATCCATCCTGCACTTCGCTTACCTCGCCCATCTCCGGAGTTCGCCGCAACCTGCAAAGGTTAAGAACAAGGACAGCATTAATAACAATTCTTACCTGGGCAAGCAGCGAGTCCTGGCAGCACCCTGTGCTTCTCTTACCTCACCCATCTCTGGGTTTCACTGCAACCTGCAAGGGAGAAGGAACAAGGTTAGCACTTCGATCGCTCATCACTCCGGAACATCACTGCAACCTGTATAAAGAAGGGAAAAGAACACAGGTTAGCAATTAACACCAATAAACAGCGCAGCGCTCCGCTCATCAATAACTCACCGTGGTCTTCACCATTGGCACGGCAACTCCGAGATCGCAACCATCCAGGTGAGAACAAAAAGAGACATTGTTAGGGAACAGCATAGTGAAGCAAGACACTGAGAAGACAGAGAAAACCGAGGGAAAGAAAGAGACAGAATAAAGACATTATAACTCACCTGGGAAGTCAGCAAGCAGAGTCGGAGTCACAGTCGGTCTGGACCCGACATACAGGCACACGGACCAGTGAAGCAACTAGGTCTATGGAACGCCCGCACCAACCATGCGCCCCTGCACAGAGACGCAGGACAGAGAGTTCAATGCACAAAAACCTAAGGGGAGCAATAACCCCAAGGAAGGGGATTTGGACCAGAGGGAGGTGGGAGTCCACCCATCACAGAACCAGTATCTTAACCCTCGATTCTCCTGTTATAGGCACTACCCAACATCTGGCATATAACCAAGCATAGAGGGGTCCGGGATAGCGCTTAGACCTCCATCCAGTATCGTGTGGTGCCCCCGTGGATACCAGGTGAGCGTAACAGGTGCACCAGCATCCAACACGCACTAGCCAATAAAATGATAACACTTCAAACCAAAATTTCCAAAAAAAAAGCCTCCCTGCCTCCTAACAAGACACCATCCACCAGACCCACCACTAACATCCCCAGAACAGCTCTGTTTAAATTTGCCAAAGTTTCCATACAGGAAACAGAAAAGATCATTGCATCCCTCAAGCCTTCCAACTACAAAGGTGACAACGGCCCCACCCAACTAATTAAGGATGCAGTAATAGACATAGCCCCCTTTATAACTAAACTGATTAATGCCTCCTTCTCTACTAACACTATACCAAGCAATTTAAAAGAGACATGGGTTTTACCTCTCTTTAAGAAACAGACCCTAGACCTCTCCATCCCCACCAACTACAGGCCCATTACTACGGTACTGTTCCTTCTCAAGGTAATAGACAGAGTAGCTTACTTGCAAATGCAGTGTTATCTTGAATCTAACCAACTCCTAGGTGTCTGCCAATCTGGGTTTAGGCCACAAAATGGCACAGAGACAGCCTTAATTGATCTCAAAACCCAAATTGACGAGTGAAACAACAAGGGAAACACTGCCATGCTACTCCTCCTTGACCTGTCGGCGGCCTTTGACCTGGTGGACCACACAGTCTTGTGTGAACACTTGGCATCGGTGGCCCATTTCTCAAGTGAGGCTATAGCTTGTGTCCAATATTTTTTGGACAACCAAACTATGGGAGTTTTTCCACATCGGCATCAGCAGATCCCATTAAAATAGCCTGTCGTGTACCCCGAGGCTCCTGCGTCTCGCCAACCATGTACAATATATTTACCAAGCCCCTATTCGACAAATTGGACAGACTGGGTGTCACCTACGCTAACTATGTAGATGTCACCAAGATCCTCATTCCTCTTTCGGGCAATTTTGTCTCCAATACAGCCTTGGTAAATGAAGGATTACCAATCATGGCCTCTGCCTGAATGATGTCAAAACTGATATCCTACTCCTCGGCTATGCTACTAACCTTAAGAAACTCGGCCTCAACTACTCTGCATTCACCATTGGCGGGAACATAATTACAGTTGCTAAAGTAGTGAAAACATTAGGCTTTCAACTTGACTCTACCCTGGCGCTGAAAAACAGGTAAACTCCCTAGCTTCCTCCAAATCCTATAACTGCAAGCTCATCAGGGCATGCCGAGCTTCCCTCACACAAGCAAACTGCATCATCCTTGCTAACGCCTTAATACTCTCTAAACTCGACTGCTGCAATGCATTGTACTCGGGAGCCAACAAATACATCATTGACAAAATGCAAATCCTGCAAAATAATACCCTGAGAACTGCCCTCAATTTACCTACTAGAGAACACACCTCTAATGTAAGAAGAGAACAACAGTGGCTAAAAATTAGCGACAGGATTTCACTCAAAATAGCCTCAATAACCTGCAAATGCCTTAATAACGCAGCTCCCCCCTACCTTGCAGAGAGAATAGTGAGAAGAACTTCCACCTGTCCTACCAGAGCTTCCACTCCTACTGCCTAAAGACACTGAGATTCAGGCTAAAAAAAACAGACGGCAGTAGATTCCCGGTTAAGGCAGCCCAGTACTGGAGCTCTCTCCCACTTGACATCAGAATAATCAATCCTATTACAGCTTCAGACATAATATTCTTAAATGGCTACATTCCAATGACTCCCAAGACTAACTGCAACCCACCTCAGCCTTTGAACTCTGTCCTGACTCTAACCTCTATAATTGTACTATGTATACTCCTTCACCTGAATTGCTCAATTATCTATTTGCAAATGTTTTTCTTTTTCCTCCTGTACCCGTGTGCCTTACTCTGTGACTAAGCTTAAAGTATTCATGTATTCTGTTCTCTGTTGCGCCCAGTTACCTTTGGGTTTGGTGCGCCATACAAATTAATAAACATAGAATCAAACATATGCGTTTTAAATACTGGTCAGCCATAGGTGGTGGTGGTCTTGGTGCCCCGGATCTCGCTGCAGAGGACTGGAGACGTACGGAGCAATCATGTTAAAGGGGTCACCAAGTGAAGGGGCCCATTCCCAAACACAGATCCCAAACTCTGATGAAATGGTCACACCCCAGTAGGGAATGAGAGCAGGAGATAGATTGCAAGTTGAACAAAGTTTATGTCAAGTAAAAGATGCACACAGAGAACTCTGCTGCCCTGAGAGCACTCTGCCAGACAATACAAAAACATCACATTATAAGAACACATTTCATCATCAGTGACTATTGCTATAGGTGATGAATACTATATGGTTATTGGTTCACTACAAGGTTACATTATGGACCATACTGGGTTGATGCAGCTTGATTGGCTGGTGCTGGGCTGTTGCTTCTTCGCAGCACGTGGGTCAGCTGGGCTCATCTGGGAGGCATGAAGGTCAGAGGTACCGGGCACAGATCTGCTAACTAATCTCTTTATTCTGACAACACAGAAAAAAGGCTAGAAACAACTTATCAACATTAAACTCTGACATTAAGTGGAGGTACTATAAAGTTCAGCTAACAACTATTGGGGTAATTCATAGAATTCTGCACACAAGTGGCGCACGCGGCTGGCGCACAGTGTGCGTGTGCGACTTCCTGCGCCAGCCGCGCACAGCGTATTCATGGATTTTAACATCCAAAACCAGCCGTGGCGCAGAGTGGCAAAGTGACTCCGCAGCAGCGGCAGTTACGCCCCAACCCCTCCCCGTGTGCCATGTACAGCGCACAAATCCTGTACATGGCGCACAGGCTCACAACCTCAAACGCCTGTAAAACTTCCCGCTCACCCCTCTGATTACATGTACCCCGCTGCGCGGGTAGTCTCAAACGCGATTGGGCCTGTGCAAGTGGGGTATGTGGATAACTGGGGTGCGCAGGAAGTCTCACACGTGATTGGGCCTGTGCGAGCGGGGTACGTGGATAACTGGGGTACGCGGGAAGTCTCACACGCGATTGGGCCTGTGCGAACGGGGTACATGGATTACTGGGGTGCGCAGGAAGTTTCACATGCGATTGGCCCTGTGCGAGCGGGGTACATGGATTATTGGGTGCGCGGGAAGTTTCGCACGCGATTGGGCCTGTGCGAGCGGGGTAGGTGGATTACTGGGGTGCGCGGGAAGTTTAACACGTGATTGGGCCTGTGCGAGTGGGGTACGTGGATTACTGGGGTGCGCGGGAAGTCTCACATGCGATTGGGCATGTGCGAGCGGGGTACGTGGATTACTGGGGTGCGTGGGAACTTTCACACGTGATTGGCCCTGTGCGAGCAGGGTACATGGATTACTGGGGTGCGCGGGAAGTTTCACACGCAATTGGCCCTGTGCGTGTGGGGTACGTGGATTACTGGGGTGCGTGGGAAGTCTCACATGCAATTGGGCCTGTGCGAGCAGGGTACGTGGATAACTGGGGTGCGCAGGAAGTCTCACACACGATTGGGCCTGTGCGAGCGGGGTACGTAGATAACTGGGGTGCGCGGGAAGTTTAACACGTGATTGGGTCTGTGCGAGCGGGGTACGTGGATAACTGTGGTGCGTGGAAAGTCTCACATGCGATTGGGCCTGTGCGAGCGGGGTATGTGGATAACTGGGGTGAGCAGGAAGTCTCACACGCAATTGGGACTGTGTGAGCGGGGTACGTGGATAACTGTGGTGCGTGGAAAGTCTCACATGCGATTGGGCCTGAGCGAGTGGGGTACATGGATAACTGGGGTGCGCAGGAAGTCTCACACGCGATTGGGTATGTGCGAGCGGGGTACGTGGATTACTGGGGTGCGCGGGAAGTCTCACACGTGATTGGGCCTGTGCGAGTGGGGTACGTGGATTACTGGGGTGCGCCGGAAGTCTCACATGCGATTGGGCCTGTGCGAGCGGGGTACGTGGATTACTGGGGTACGTGGGAAGTTTCACCCGTGATTGGCCCTGTGCGAGCAGGGTCCGTGGATTACTGGGGTGCGCGGGAAGTTTCACATGCAATTGGCCCTGTGCGTGTGGGGTACGTGGATTACTGGGGTGTGCGGGAAGTCTCACATGCGATTGGGCCTGTGCGAGCGGGGTATGTGGATAACGGGGTGCGCAGGAAGTCTCACACGCGATCGGGCCTGTGCGAGAGGGGTACGTGGATAACTGGGGTGCGCGGGAAGTTTAACACGTGATTGGGCCTGTGCGAGCGGGGTACGTGGATAACTGTGGTGCGTGGAAAGTCTCACATGCGATTGGGCCTGTGCGAGCAGGTTACGTGGATAACTGGGGTGAGCAGGAAGTCTCACACGCGAATGGGCCTGTGCGAGCAGGGTACGTGGATAACTGTGGTGCATGGAAAGTCTCACATGCGATTGGGCCTGTTCGAGCGGGGTACGGGGATAACTGGGGTGCGCAGGAAGTCTCACACGTGATTGGGCCTGTGCGAGCGGGGTACGTGGATAACTGGGGTACGCGGGAAGTCTCACACGCGATTGGGCCTGTGCGAACGGGGTACATGGATTACTGGGGTGCGCAGGAAGTTTCACATGCGATTGGCCCTGTGCGAGCGGGGTACATGGATTATTGGGTGCGCGGGAAGTTTCGCACGCGATTGGGCCTGTGCGAGCGGGGTAGGTGGATTACTGGGGTGCGCGGGAAGTTTAACACGTGATTGGGCCTGTGCGAGCGGGGTACGTGGATTACTGGGGTGCGCGGGAAGTTTCACATGCGATTGGCCCTGTGCGAGCGGGGTACGTGGATTACTGGGGTGCGCGGGAAGTTCCACACGTGCTTTTGCTGTCAAAGGGGGTACGTGTATCTAGGGGGATGCACAGGGAGTCCCACACATCAATTGGCAGTGTGGGTTCTCACAGGTGTGCCCTCTACCCCCTCCACGGACCATGCAGGCAAACCACACCACAGGGGACTACCCAGCACCCCTGGTCATGTCCCGCAGGCAGTCCATCCACCATGGGCATGCCCCCAGCCAGGCCCCATGTCACCTTGCACTAGTGACCACCAACTCATGTCCCCCAGCACCCCCACACCCCAGCAGTGATGGGCACCTGCCAGCAGGCCCCCACTCATGTCCCACTCATGTCCCCCTGCATTCCCACCCCCCAGCAGTGAGGGTCACCTGCCAGCAGGCCCCCACTCATGTCCCCCTGCACCCCCACCCCCCAGCAGTGAGGGTCACCTGCCAACAGGCATCCACTCATGTCCCACTCATGTCCCCCTGCACCCCACCCTCCAGCAGTGAGGGGCACCTGCTAGCAGGCCCCCACTCATACCCACACATGTCCCCCTGCACCCCCAGCCCCCAGCAGTGAGGGGCACCTGCCAGCAGGCCCCCACTCATGTCCCACTCATGTCCCCCTGCACCCCCACCCCCTAGCAGTGAGGGTCACCAGCCAGCAGGCCCCCACTCATGTCCCGCTCATGTCCCCCCACCCACTCACCCACCCAGCAGTGACATGCCCATCTCATGACACAAACCAAAGTCAACTTTATACATCAACACATGTCCATCACACACACACACAGGTTGCCATTGATTGAGTAAAGCCTCATGTCAACATGCATGAACCCAATGAGTGAATCCCACACATTGAAGTAAAAGATCAAAATATATTAACAAGAAAACCAATTGAAAGTAATTAAAGCATAAAATAATGGCAAAAATGAAATGAAATGCATGTCCAAATAAAAAAAATATAATTCCTCAAAAAACCCAATTAATCTAAAGAAAAATGGCCAAAACTCTCTGTCCACCAAACCAAATCCAAATGAAACACAAAAAGGTAAATCCATTGATCCATGGTGAAATGAAATTAAAATGTCCAAATAAATCCAACGTCCAACTATGTACAATCCAATTTTCAAGGGTCCATGAGCCCAACAAAACAAATGAAACCTATTTAATAACCTACCTAACAAAAGAACTATCCACAAATTGTGGGGCATAGTCCAAAAGCCCCAAAATAAAAAATAAAAAACAAAACCTAACACTATAAACTATTTATAATGGCGACAGGCAAGTCCTGCAGCTCACTCAGTGATGTTTTCGGCCAGGGCATCATCGAACTCCATGTCTATGTGCTGGAGGCGGGCCTCTGTCCTGGCCCCGAGGTTTCGCAGGGTGGCACTCATGGCCTGTTCCAACTCCCTGTGAGCCGCCTCGAGGCACTCTGCCCGCCTCAACGCCCGACGCATGGAGAACTCCGCCCTGACCATGTGTAACGCTCACCTGATTCTCGCAGAGGCGCCGGTCTTGACTGGCCGACTACCGTATCTTCAAAGGTGATCTGCAGCACCCGATTGGCTCTTTGGGCTGGACCTCTGTGCCCTGTATGCCTGACGTGCAGAGTAAGATGTCTGCAGATAGAAAATATGGGGTTAATGAACTGGGGTTATTGGGGTGTCCCTATCTCTTTCCTCTTCTCCTCTCCTGTAGACCCCCACAGGTTAACGCTCTCACCTTAGGTAAGTGAATGCCGAGCTCTCCATCTGCCTCGGGGCAGGGTGCTGTAGCCAGTTTCTTCACTGGATAGGTAGCGCAGGCCTCTTGACTTCAGAGGACTGCTGTCCGTCGTTTACTGCACGAACGGTAAGTTTCGAGTAACTCAAATGTCTTTAAAGTCTTTAATAATGATGTCTCTTGTTTTGCAGGGTTCCGGCGATGGCGGATGACGGGCTGAAGTGAGTTGAAGATGGAGCCCTTGTGATGAATAGAAGCGCCTGGAAGCACGTAAGTTTTGCAGGTACAAGTTCGGAGCGGCTGCAGGGTGCCGGGATACCCACTGGGTTAGATGTGGAAAGGAGTAATGGCACGTGAGTATTAAAGTTCCCCAATGTCTTTAAACGCACCTTGTTTTGTCTTTCAGATGCGAGATGCAGCGCCGACGGCCTCCGGAGCGTGCAAAGAGTTGGTAAGCTTTTGTCTTTCAGATGCCGGAATGCAGTGTGAAGACCTCCGGAGCGCACGAAGAGTAGGTAAGCCTTTGCCTTTCAGATGCCGGAATGCTAACCTGTTCTTTCTTGTCTTTATAGGTGTTGCTGAAGACTGGATTCAGGATGGTAAGCCTTTTTCCTTAGGCCCAGGACCGGATGCAGAAGACACGATGAGCGTTCTGCTGCAGAGGGTGCAGAATAACGCAAAGCAAGATTCATCCACCGGGTGTGGTTTAAATAGCCTCCTGTAGTGCTTAGGTGTCTCCTTCCACAGCCACGCCTAAGTAAGAAAAGAGTTCCTGGTAAAAAAAGAGTTCCTGCCTTCCAGAAGAGTTCCAGTGTTCTGAATCTAGGGAGTGGCTCCAGCCTCACCCAACAGGAAAAGTAGTTCCAAACAGAAGAGGATCAGAGGCTCAACTGGCAGGCAAGTAAGCAGCATGGTCTGCTGCAGGTAAGTCCACCCAAGCATTATGAGCCCGGCGCTTCCAGCGCTGGGACTGGGCATATTTATGAGCCTGGTGCCACTGGCGCCAGGACTGGGTCCAAAAGGTCCCAATTGGGACTGGTTGGCACTCGGAACCTGGGTTATGGATCTGCTTCCAAGGGAGTTGGGAAAACCCTGACCTTTTGGAAGCAGAGATCATGACAGTACCCCCCCTCAAGGCCCCACCCGAACCGGGCTTCTCCGGGGGTTTTGGCTTGTCAGGAAATGTTTGGTGAAATCTTTTGATTAGGCGAGGAGCGTGGACATATTCAGCAGGTTCCCAGGATCTCTCTTGGGGGCCGTAGCCTTTCCAGTCAATTAGGTAGAATAGTTTAGATTTGGAGATCTTGGAGTCCAGAATACTTTTGACTTCAAACTCGAGTTCTCCATCAACTAGGATAGGTTTTGGAGATTTGGTTAGTCGGGTTTGAGGTTGCACGGGTTTTAATAGAGAGACGTGGAAGACCGGATGTATCTTCATGTGCGGGGGCAAGTCCAACTTGACCGCTACTGGGTTTACTATGGTAGTGATGGAATAGGGACCAAGGTATCTTGGGTTGAATGTGCGTGGCCCTTTTAGAGATAGATATCTGGTGGATAACCAGACTTGATCCCCTACTTGATAGTGAGGGGCTTCCTTCCGATGTTGATCTGCTCCTTTCTTGTATTGTTCTTTAGCCCTTTGAAGGTGAGAAACAGCTTCCTTAAAGGCTTGGGTGATTGTAGAATGCAGGTAGTCTACTGCTGGTGTTTCAAGATCTTGGAGGGGATCCAACTCCGAGGTTCGAGGGTGACTGCCGTACAAAAGAAAAAACGGGGTTTTCCCAGTTCCCGAATGGACAGAGTTATTGTAGGCATACTCGGCTATCCAAAGGATATCTTTCCAAGTTTTTTCAGTTTGTTGCAGCATGCAGCGTAAATACTGTTCCAGAGTTTGATTGGTCCTCTCGGTTTGTCCGTCGGTCTGAGGGTGGTGACTGGTCGATAGTCTCACATCAATTTGAGCCGACCGACAGCAACTTCGCCAAAAATGAGAAATAAATTGACTACCTCGATCCGAAATTAGAACCGAAGGAAAACCGTGCAGTCGGACGATGTTTTCGAGAAATTCTTGGGCCAGAGTTGCTGCTGTTGGCAAGCCTTTGAGCGGAATGAAATGCGCCATCTTGGAGAATAAGTCCACGATTACTAGAATCGTATTGTATCCGGAGCATGGAGGTAGATCGGTGATGAAGTCCATAGAAAGCGTATGCCAAGGGCGAGGTGGGATGTCAATAGGGCGTAAGAGGCCTGCTGGTCTTTCCTTTTGACTCTTGTTTTGGGCGCATACTCCACAGGACATTATAAAGTCTCTGATATCTTTTTTCCAAGACGGCCACCAGAAGTAGCGCTTGATCTTTTCTGAGGTCTTGGCTATACCGGGATGAGCTTCCATTAAAGAGTCGTGATAACAAGAGATTACTTTTTTCTGTAAATCTGTGCTGGGTAGGTATAATCGTTCTTGGAAATACAATAAGTTGTCCTTTACTGCAAAGTCCTTTCCCTGCAGATGCAAATTCTGTATGTCTGCTGGAGTTACAAGTTGCCTGGCTTTATCCTTAACTTCCTCTATGGATTCTGTGGTGATTACACCCAGAATTCTTTGTTCGGGAATGATTGGTACAGGTTTAGGGTTGATCAAGTGTTCTTCCACTCCCATCCGAGAAAGGGCATCGGCTTTACCGTTCTTGGTACCAGGTCGATAGGTAATTATGAAGTCAAACTCGGCAAAGAATAATGCCCAACGGAGTTGTCTAGAGGATTGGGCTTTTGCGGTTTTCAAATATTGCAGGTTTCGGTGATCCGTAATCACAGTAACGGTGTGTCGGGCCCCCAGCAGATAGTGCCGCCAAGCCTTAAAGGCAGACTTGATAGCCAGAAGTTCCTTGTCAGTAATCGTGTAATTGACTTCAGGAGGCGAGAATTTGCGGGACCAAAATGCCACGGGATGCAACTGATTGGTTACCAGGTCCTTTTGTGATAGAACTGCCCCCATGGCAAGGCTTGAAGCATCAGTTTCCACGATATAGGGGAGTTCTGGGCGAGGGTGTTTTACGATTGGTGCAGAGATAAATTTAGTCTTCAAATCCTGGAAAGCTTGTTCCGCCTCGGTAGACCATTCAAAATGTTTGTTTTTCTTTAACAAGGCAGTGATGGGCTGGACTATTCGAGAGAACTCGGGGATAAACCTGCGGTAAAAGTTAGCGAAGCCTAACATGCTTTGCACACCTTTTACGGAGGATGGTGATGGCCATTTGAGAACTGCATCGACCTTCTTTGAATCCATACACACTCCGCCAGGTGATAATATGAATCCCAAGAATTCAACTTCAGTCACGTTGAAAACACATTTTTCCAACTTAGCGAAAAGTTTGTGTTGACGCAATCTTTCGAGGACCATTTTCACGTGTTTCCGATGTTCAGATTCCGATGAAGAATAAACGAGAATGTCGTCGATGTAAACAACAACACACACATCTATGAGCTCTCTGAGGACATCGTTCATAAAATATTGAAAGGCGGCCGGGGCATTGCAAAGTCCGAAGGGCATGACCTGATATTCAAATAGCCCATACTTGGTGCGGACGGCCGTCTTCCATTCATCGCCCTCTTTTACTCGTACCAAGTGGTAAGCTCCTCTAAGATCCAGCTTTGTATATATGCATGCTTTTCTGACTTGGTCCAGGAGTTCAGGGATCAAAGGTAACGGATATCTATTCTTAACGGTGATCTGGTTCAGGGAGCGATAATCGATACAAGTTCTAAGGTCTCCTTCCTTTTTTGGAACGAAGAACAAAGCTGAAGAGGCAGGGGACTTGGAGGGACGAATAAACCCATTTGCCAGGTATTGATCCAGGTATTGTCGAAGGTGAAGGTTCTCAGGCTCGGTGAGGGCATAAATTCTTCTACAAGGAGGAGTAGATCCAGGTATCAGGTCTATCTGGCAGTCATAAGACCTATGAGGAGGTAGAGAGCTAGCCTGCTCCTTCCGGAAAACATCTTGGTATTCTAGGTATTCGGGAGGTAACTGGGGAGTCTCTGAAGAAATTGCTGCCAGTGCAACACCAGGTGGAGGGTGACACGTAGAGACACATTCTGGAAACTGGACCGTTCTTGCTCGCCAATCGATCAGAGGATTGTGTTTCTCTAACCAAGGTATTCCTAGAATAATCTGGAACTGAGGGGCCTTGATCACATCGAACACGATCTTCTCATGGTGTCCATCTTGACTTACTAGCGTCACCTCTTGAGTGGTGTGCGTTACTGGCCCGGAGGCTATCTCCGTACCATCCACCGTAGTAATGACGTCCTTTACAGCCTTGGGACAAAGAGTTAGATTCATCCTCAAAACCATTTCATGATCCACATAATTGCCGATGTCACCGCTGTCGACGTAAGCTTCAATTGCATGTAATCGACCCGGATTATCAGGGCTAATGAGGACCATAGGTATCACGAAATGCGAGGTCACGGAACTGGTTTTCACGCTCGGCAAGAGGACCTCTATTCTTGTCGGGCGAGGTCGTTTCCCTGCTCAGAGTTTGTAACTGTGGTAACTGCAGCTCCTACTGCCTTCTTGGCAGGTTTCACCGGACAGTCTCGAAGAAAGTGCCCTGAGTTTCCGCAATATAGGCATAATTGCAACTGTTTTCTCCTTTCCCGCTCCCTTTGTGTTAGAGGACCTTTCAGACCCCCTATTTGCATGGGTTCCCCGGAGTCTACTCCTTTGGAAGGAGTTGGCGGTTTGGAAAATACTCGAGCATCAAACTTGGAACGATCGGCCTTCCTGTTCTGCAGTCTGTGATCTATTTGAACGACCAAGTCTATATAATCCGAACAGTCTTGTGGGGGATTCACTACTTGGGCTAAAACGTCTTTGAGCTCTCCACGTAGACCTCTATAAAACAGCGTAATCCTTTTGTCCTCAGGCCATTGAGTTTCCACTATTAGTCTATTGAAAGATGCAATATAAGCCAAAAGGTCTTGATTACCCTGTCGCAACGAAAGAAGCTCATTGTCCAAGGCCTGCCCCTGTGCATGTCTTGCGAACAGTTTTTCCATACTAAGCTGAAAGGCTTGAAAATCATGGAGAACCGGATCATCTTGATTAACTAGAGGGATCGACCAGTCTGCTGCATTGCCACTAAGGTACGAAAGTACAAAAGCTACTTTAGCTTGATCAGTCGAAAGGCTGCTGGCCGGCATAAGAAGTGCAACCGGCACTGATTGATAAATACCGCAAACCTCTTTGGGTCACCAGAAAATCGTTCGGGCGGAGCCAGAGGTACATTCCCAGGTAGGTTGATCTGCACTGGATTCATAGAGGATGTTGAAGGAAGATTTGCCCCTGATGCGGGTAGCGGGGTCTGTCCGGCTTGTGACTGTAGCAATTGTCTAGCAAGATCATCTGTTCTCTCCTTGGAAATAATTAGTTCCCTTCTTAGAGCGTTCGTTTCCTGACGAGCTGCATGCACTTCTGCCCTTAGTTCCCCAAATAACCGGGCTAGGTGGTCAGTATCCGAGGTTTCCATAGCGCCTGGGCGAGAGTTTTGCGGTAGGCTTTGCGTTCTGTAACGCTCACCTGATTCTCGCAGAGGCGCCGGTCTTGACTGGGCGACTACCGTATCTTCAAAGGTGATGTGCAGCACCCAATTGGCTCTTTGGGCTGGACCTCTGTGCCCTGTATGCCTGACGTGCAGAGTAAGATGTCTGCAGATAGAAAATACGGGGTTAATGAACTGGGGTTATTGGGGTGTCCCTATCTCTTTCCTCTTCTCCTCTCCTGTAGACCCCCACAGGTTAACGCTCTCACCTTAGGTAAGTGAATGCCGAGCTCTCCATCTGCCTCGGGGCAGGGTGCTGTAGCCAGTTTCTTCACTGGATAGGTCGCGCAGGCCTCTTGACTTCAGAGGACTGCTGTCCGTCGTTTACTGCACGAACGGTAAGTTTCGAGTAACTCAAATGTCTTTAAAGTCTTTAATAATGATGTCTCTTGTTTTGCAGGGTTCCGGCGATGGCGGATGACGGGCTGAAGTGAGTTGAAGATGGAGCCCGTGTGATGAATAGAAGCGCCTGGAAGCACGTAAGTTTTGCAGGTACAAGTTCGGAGCGGCTGCAGGGTGCCGGGATACCCACTGGGTTAGATGTGGAAAGGAGTAATGGCACGTGAGTATTAAAGTTCCCCAATGTCTTTAAACGCACCTTGTTTTGTCTTTCAGATGCGAGATGCAGCGCCGACGGCCTCCGGAGCGTGCGAAGAGTTGGTAAGCTTTTGTCTTTCAGATGCCGGAATGCAGTGTGAAGACCTCCGGAGCGCACGAAGAGTAGGTAAGCCTTTGCCTTTCAGATGCCGGAATGCTAACCTGTTCTTTCTTGTCTTTATAGGTGTTGCTGAAGACTGGATTCAGGATGGTAAGCCTTTTTCCTTAGGCCCAGGACCGGATGCAGAAGACACGATGAGCGTTCTGCTGCAGAGGGTGCAGAATAACGCAAAGCAAGATTCATCCACCGGGTGTGGTTTAAATAGCCTCCTGTAGTGCTTAGGTCTCTCCTTCCACAGCCACGCCTAAGTAAGAAAAGAGTTCCTGGTAAAAAAAGAGTTCCTGCCTTCCAGAAGAGTTCCAGTGTTCTGAATCTAGGGAGTGGCTCCAGCCCCACCCAACAGGAAAAGTAGTTCCAAACAGAAGAGGATCAGAGGCTCAACTGGCAGGCAAGTAAGCAGCATGGTCTGCTGCAGGTAAGTCCACCCAAGCATTATGAGCCCGGCGCTTCCAGCGCTGGGACTGGGCATATTTATGAGCCTGGTGCCACTGGCGCCAGGACTGGGTCCAAAAGGTCCCAATTGGGACTGGTTGGCACTCGGAACCTGGGTTATGGATCTGCTTCCAAGGGAGTTGGGAAAACCCTGACCTTTTGGAAGCAGAGATCATGACACCATGGTGAGCTGCGCCTCTTCTGCCAGCCACCGCTCCGCACCTATACGCTGGCCCAATCGCAGCCACATGGAAGACACACCCATTCCAGGTCCTCCTGCCCTCTGGCCGATGCCTGCCCCCCTGATGTCGATGGCCCGAGCCATCATTGCTCCCACCTAGAGCCTGCTCCTGCTGCTGCTGTCCATGTGCCCTGTCCGATGATGCCTGCACATCCTCCATCAGCTGGTCTCTAGTTGTGGTGTCAACCCCTGCTGGACCGCCGACTCCCGACTGTGGCAGGGATGGGATCTCCACCAAGCTGACTGTGTTGGTCAGGCCAGGTCCACAGATGGCCCTGGTGGAATCTGGGCCAGAAGACGGCAGGGAGAACGACTTGCGCATAGTCTCCACAGAGGAGGAGAGGTCCGCCAGAGTGCGCATCACATGTAGGAACCCACCGACCAGGGCCCCTCCGAACAGTGCCACGTCGCGACGCTGCTGTTCGTGATGGCGTGCATTCTCCGCCCAGGAAGAACGCACGTCATCACGAATGTGACGTGTGCGCAATGCGACACCAATCAGGACAGAGCCCATACGTTCATGGGACCCCTCGTCCGCAGGTAGTGGAGAGGCAGATGACATGGCACTCTGCCTTACCTGCGGACGGGCCTGGGACGGGGCATCCCTGCTGGTGCATGGTGGTGCAGTCACAGGGTCAAGGACAGCGACATGCACAGGCCCCTCCACGGTGACCTACTATTTGGGTGTGGTTTAAATAGCCCAGGTAAAGTAGTTCCAGTCCCAGTGCCTCCTGACCCTGGCCCTGGACTGCACAACTTGCACCAGTGTTCCTACCCCCACTAGGCCCCATGTGCGGCTCAGTAGCGGGCTCTCCTCCTTTGTGGAGACCACCAACCTGGATATCTCCACACCGTCTTCCGCCATTGCAATCCCCTGTGGGGGCTAACCCGGCCCTTCCGCCACAGCGGTAGTGGCAGATGCGGCACCAGCCCCCTCGCTCCCAGATGATGGCAAGTCCTGGGAGGGTGGCTGGGCCTTGCGTCGCCGCCCGGTGGAGGCATTCCTGGCGCTTGGCTCCACAGCGCCGTCTCCACCCTCTTCTTCACTTGACGCTGCATAGAGGGAGACATAGAACAAAAGCATCAGGGTACAGTACAATATTCCCCTAGACAGGAAGCAATAACACATGAATGGCACTGTCAAACGTCACTTCCATCCTGTCCCTCCACGACACATGGGTGAATGCATGCAACACACATGCAGAAACAGGCACGGCGCCTGCAATCAACATCAGCATCCATGTACAAGGGCCTCTATTAACCATAATGTTGCCTTCAAACTCACATGCATCATGGCTCACACTGATCCCATGCACACACATCACCGGAGGGTCATGCATCATGGCTTGTACACCACAGACACAGTGGATAGACACAGTGCATACAACGGTGACCGCAGTGCATGAGTGAATGTACACATCATCACGGACATGTGTCATGCATCTATGGCGTTTCAAAGTCACACACACACTTCTCAGACATACACACATGTGCACCATACATGTACATGACAGCAGCACCCATCCCTCACACACCCTCCATGTCCAATAACAGAGACTGGCATGCTTTCATGTTTGCATTTGGCATACAGCTCCCCATGTTGCTTTGTAACACATGCACCAACCATGTGGTTCACACATTACTGGTCTCACATGCATGACCATGATGTCCCTGCACACACGCATCCATACATGGTCTATGTCACACATACAGGCAAGTATCATACCACCAGTACACTGCAACATGCCCTGTCTCACACACCAATGCTTGGCCACTTACCGCTCAATTCCAGAAGTGTCTTGCTCCGAAGGATCTGGGCGTGGAGCACTGGGCATACACGTTCCAGGACCCTCATCTGGATGTCACTCATGCTGACCCGGCCCCCCTCCACGAGGCGCTGGGCCTTGTAGAGGGTCCTGGACCTGAATTCCTCCCAGCGCTTCTTGACGTGCTTGATGTTGCGGGTTGCCACCCCCTCCGCATTGATGGCAACCACTACATCGTCCCAGATCCTCTCCCATCCTTCCTTGTTGGCGCATGATGTTCCGAAGAGGGCATCAAAATGCCCCAGGACATGCTCCATCAGGACACCAACTTCCTTCACACTGAAGCTGGTGGCCCTCTGCCTCTCTGGCTGGGGGTCGCCAGTGGTCTCAGATGGTGTTTGCCCCGACATGGCGACCCCCAAGGCAGGCGTGAGTGGGCAACTGGGTCCTGGGGCTGGGCTGTGGAGCGATGGTATCCCAGTCAGGAGTCTTCTGTTCCAGCAGGGGTGGACACAGCAACTGGAACCCTGGCTGTCGTTCAGGCACCAAATAGCAGGGCACCTGGGCAGCAGGCAGGCAGGCAGTAGCAGATGGCGGGTGGGAGCGTGCTCGGGGCTCTGGGGGGCAGTAATTCGGCCTTCTGGGCAGGAGCGTTGTCTTCCGTGTGTTGTTGCGTGGCCAGCTTGATACGGAGTGATTTGGCACGTGAAAATCTTGCACGTCTGCGTGTAATTCGAGGAAAGGCCCTTAGTGCGTAAGCGCGTCTGTGACGTTATACGCGCAGGCATTACCCTCATGACGTAGGCATAGTGGTTCAGGGCACGTGAAAAAACTGCACGTCTGCGTGTGAATGCATGTAATCCGAGGAAAGGGCCTACACGTCTGTGACGTGACGTGCAAGGGCATTTCCCTCAACACGGGTGCATGTTCATCGTACACGTGCAAAAAATGCACGTCCGAGTGTCAGCTCGTGTAATTGGAAGAAAGGGCCTTAGCGTGTACACGCGTAAGTGACATTGTACGTGTGGGCCGGTTTAAAAGGTTTGTGTAGGATGCCATTTCCTTGTATGTGCTTTTCGTGGAGAGCGTGTGGGTGAATTCTGTACTTCTTGTTGGTTCACACGCGATTATTTCACAGCGTTTCAAGTTCGTACTCCCTGTTTCCTCTGACAGCGTTCATTTTTTTTGTTGGGCCTGTTTCCTCAAACAGCGTTCACTTCTTCTTTTGTCCTGTCTCCTCAGAAAACGTACAATTCTTCTTTTGGTGGGGGTGTTGCCAACGCACACACGCGCGTCTTTTTCACGTTCTTTTTCCAGGTAGACGGTGAGTTGTGCACACATTTACCAACTGTGCTTGCCCCGTGTGTTGCGTACCCCTTCAGAGGTCATTGAAGGCTGCGTGTAACACGCGTACGCTTATTTTTGTGTTTCTGGGTGCCACAGCCTAGTGCAGGTTCATTTTTCCACGCACGTGGTCTACGAGGGGTTGCGTGCACGTTATTTTTTATTTTTTTGTCATCTTCCCCCAGGGGTCACAAACATCATTGCTAGAGCACTAGGGTACGAATTCCATCTAGTACCCTACCCCTTTCATCCCCAATTGCCCAGGACAATTGTTTAATGCTACTCCCATACGCACAACAACATCAGTGCCATTGTTGGGAGGCGACCAAGCGGTAAGGGAGGCAAAGGTGGCTGACCTCCAAATGGTGGGCGTGGTGGGCATGGTGGGCACGGTAGGGGACGTGGCCAGGATTTGCAGGGTGCCCCTAGACCCCCATGTGTGGAGGAGCAATCAGGGATGCCCATGCCCCCCCCCATGGTTGTGGGAAACGTAGCTGACACCATCCCAGATCAGCCCTTGTTGGACCAGCCCATTGTGGCACCTGAACTGGCACAGGATGACTCCCATGCTGACTTCCAGGTGAGCAAGTCTACGCCACGTGTGGCGGTGCAAGTTGGTGTCACCAGGCCACGTGGATCTGGGGCAGCTATGTCATCTGCTGCCCCAAGTTGGCAGGATGGGGGGGGCTGCAGGGGCAGCTGTAGCTCTATCCACCCCAGCTCTGAGTCTCCCTGCTGGGACAGTGTCGGTCCCGGTCCATCAAACAGACGTTGCCCCTGCCAACATCACCCTGCAGCCAATGCCTGCACCATGACCTATGGTCATTGTGCATTCGCACACTCCTAGTACCCAGTCCACCGGCGCTTCTGCCCCTACTGACCAGAGCGGCGTAAGCCACTTAGGATCCACACCACCTTTGAAAAAGAGGAAGAAGGGTGCTCTGGCACTACAGGCTGAGACCCCAGACACGGCTACACACTCCGGCACGTCAAGGAAGCCTAGCTTTAATGACGCCGAACTTGATGCACTAGTGGCCTATGTGTCGGCACATAGCCGCAAAATGGTGGTGATTTGGGTATGACAGTATCCCTTCTGCCCACAGTAGCCATTTAGCACCACATTACTGCAGTTGCCCTTCAACTGTCATCTTTGCACAACATTGTTCAGATTTTTCAGTGTTCATTCAGGCTGATTGTTTTAATTCTCCCACTTTTGCAACACATTTTTGAGCCCTATTGTCACATATGTGACATGCTTCTGTCATTGATTACACCCCACATTGGCCCGCATTTGTTACCTTGTTATGTGAATGATTAGACCATTCAGGCTGATTGAGTATTGGCCTGCTCACATTGATTTTTGGTGCCTGTTTGTATGTGGTACATGATAGTTGTTTCCTGTGAAGTTAAGTGACCAACCATTGATGTATACATCTGCCTGCAATCACTGTATTCTTGTACAGTGGATGTGTTGCAGTGAGTGGCACATGCGTATTTTGTCACACTATGTAGCATTTTTCAGCTCATCATGTCCATCTCACATGGATGGCTGACAGTACTCATTCACTGACATATGGCTGTACTTGTGAAATGTACCATTGCTATGCTACATGCCATCTGTGTGCTGGCATGTGTCATGTATGTGTATTGGACGTGCCACTCACAGGCTAATGTGTGATGCCAGTGCTACCCAGCATGCAGCAAATGTGTTGCTTTTCCATCTTGGTGTCATCAGTGTCTGCTTTTTGCCTCCCCTTCCAACTCACTGACAGTGCATGCATGCCAGGGTTATAGTCATGTGGGACATGTGTAAATCATGTACTGGATCTCTGGCTTGTCAGGCCTATGTGTGTGCTATGGTGCTAATGCCTGTTTCCATTTTTTGTCTTTCATGTTTTTGCAGGTGATGACACACTTGATGCTGTTGAGGATGAGGAGATGGTGCAGACCCAGGAGGAATCTCAGGCACAACCGGGCACTAGGGGGGGACGTGGTGTGGTGGTGGGTGAAAACCCAATCTTACTGCAGACCATACTGTCCAGGGGTGCCTCTGGGTACACCTCCCCAGACCTCAGGTGCTGAATCGGATGATGAGACTTATGTGCCGTCGCAGGTGAGTGTTTCTGGCAGGGATTCTGTTCTGTCCAACCCACCTGCACAAGGGGTAGAACCCTCTATGGGGATGTCAATGTTGGTAAGTCCACCTTTGGCGGTTACGGATGCAGGGTCACACTCCACAACATCTGATCCTGTTCCTGGGCCAGCAGATCAGAGGGGGAATGCAGTCCTGCAGCCTCAGGCAGTGCCAGCACAGCATGGTGCAGATCGGCTTGCCCTGAACAGGTGTGGTGCCCGCCGACATGGTGGCTGTAGGCACCACACCTGTTATTGGCCACCAGGCAATACTGTATGGGAAAATTCCATGTACAGTATGGCAACCCAACAGGCAGCATCAGTTGAAATGATGGTTCAGGCAATGGAGAGGGTGAACACTTCCATTATCCCCCCTGAAAGGCAGATGGAGCAACAACAGCAGGCAACAGACTCCATTTGCCGATCACACAGGGAAGACATGTTGGCGTCCAACAGGGACTGACGGGCGGCACTGGAGACTCTGCAGGAGGCCATTTCTATAGAGTCACAGGGCCACAGGGAAGCCCTGAGGGTAGAACTCCATAACCTCAGGGAGACTCTTGTTGAACTTGAGGCTTCCACAAATTTGAGGACAGAACAGCTGCTGGAGCGGCTCACACATTCGCTCTCAGCTGAGCTGCAGGCAATTCGGGAGGAGATCACGGGAGGCCATGCATGCAGAAATGGAGGCAACCCGTCAGGTGTTTCATGGGGATCTCCGTACTATCATCCTCCAGAACGAGACCTTCCACACTTGCATGCTTGCATGCTTGCTGCCATGGAGGACCATACCAGGGCTTTGCATGGGCTGCCTCCCATAGCACCACCACCTCCTGATGCAGCAGCAGAGGGTGATCAGAGTGACAGCAGAACTTCTCCCACAGTAGCGTAGCCGTCCAGGCCATGAGCCCATGGAGGTGTTTTTTTTTTTTGTTGCAACATCCACACAGGTAGGTGTTGGTGTGCACCCTGTCCTCGGATCTCCTGGGTGGCCTCCCCCCCCCTGTCTCCCACATGGCCATTTTTGATTTTTCTTTTTTTTTTTTTACAGTGCGTTGCCTTGTGTGGCTCCCGTGGGCATCCACTGTGTATTCTCTCTGGGCACATGCAGGCTTGTCCTGTGTTTGGGTTAGATGACTGGGTTCCTGACACACACACCCCTCCTGCTTCCCATTTCCATGGGCTCATAAAGGGTGCGACCAAGTGACAGTGACTTACACAGTGACATTGGGCTCCCATGAGCTGTGTGGGCAGTCTTTAGTCATAACTGTGTGGACATCCGTAGTGGGGTTTGTTTTTGTATTGAACACTGCATGGTGTATTGATATGTGCTTGTGCATCCATGTCTTCCCCCTTTTCCGCAGGTACCTTCTTCATGTCTTCACAAGGCTGACTCCTTTGCAGATGCAGTTCATGTTGTATGCAGTACACTGACACATTTGCCTGACAGCAACACTCTGAAGTTGGAAGGGGTCGATGTGCTGGCTTATTGAGGTTGTATGACTTAGATTACTTTGAGTTTGTACTGTCATATTCTGGCAATGTTTCATGCTCTGTTGCTGTATTGTGTTGCTGGTAAGTATTTGGTCATGTGTGCTGTTTGTTATTGATTACTGGGAGCATATTGTCTGTGGCCTGTTTCCATTTGGGACAGTGCACTTTGTGACACTTGTGTCATGTGTTGTGCATTCCTTTGTTTGCTTTCACATTGCAGGACATGCCATGGTGTGTTGGGTGGCGTAGATGGTGAGGGGTTGGGTGACATGGCGCTATTTTAATGTTGTATTTTGCAAGGGGGTAGTCATTCATGCAGCATAAATGTGTGTCTTTTTGTGACACAGCATTGGTTGTCTTTGGGTAGGTAGAGATGTACACAATGTAACACTTCCAGGTGACCAATCTCAGGCTGGTATGGTTGTGACAGTTGACTGTCCCTTATGTCATCATTGATTGTCAGTTGGTATGTGCCAGGGCTGTGTGCACTCCACAGGGGTGTGATTTTAGGTGAAGTAATTAGCCACCAGCTGCGTACGGGCTGCCTCACCACGTGCCCTTTCCCCTCCCATGCGCAGCGGCCGTGCTTGTGGTTGGGGATGTGGGGGCACCACCATGTCCACCGGCAGGCCCCGGCGTGTTGCAACGTTGTTCAGGACACATGCTGCAACTATGATCCTGCACACTACTGGGGGCGCGTATAGCAGCTGCCCACCAGAGCGATCAAGGGAGCGAAAGCGTGACTTGAGCACTCCGAATGTGCGCTCCACTATGCCCCGGGTTGCAATATGGGCTGTGTTGTATCTTACCTCGGGTGGTGTGGTGGGGTTCCGAATTAGCGTCATCATGTGGGTGCTCAGTGGGTAGGCACTGTCCCCTGGGGAGGTGATGATGGCTATCATTAGTGGGGTTGTGACATTACTCAGTATCTGACATGCATGCATGTGCAGGGGCATTTATACTCACCAAGCAGCCATGTATCGCCATGCCGCCCAGCTTCTAGGTCCCGGTTTAGGGTTGACATTCTGTAAATGAAACTGTCATGGGTGGACCCTGGATAGTTGGCATATACTGAGGTGATGATTCACTTGGCATCACATACTACCTGCACGTTGATGGAATGCCAGTGCTTGCGGTTTCTGTAGATGTGCTCAGTTGCCCTGGGAGGACGTAGAGCCACATGGGTGCAGTCAATGGCACCTAGCACTTTAGGGAAGTGTGCCACCCCGTAAAAATCCTGGACGACAGCCTGCCTTTCTGCAGATGTTCTGGGCAGGTATATGTGCCTGCGGACTGATGGGCGTGCAGTCATGATGGCCAACACCTGGTGCAGGCAGCGTGACTGCGTGGCCTGTGACACACCCCCCACTATGGCACTTGTCCGCTGAAATGAACCAGTGGCCAAGAAGTGCAGTACATTGAGCACCTTTTCCAAGGGACTCAGTGCTTGGGAGCACAGGGTGGGTGATGTGAGGTCATCCTCCCACTCACTCACCAGGTTGAGTATTATGTGAGGTGGAAACCTGTACCTCCCATACACCTGGTCATCAGGCATCCCAAAAAGGCTGGTCCTGGGTGTAAATATTCTGGCCCTGACTATCCTCCTCCTCCTCCTGCGGTATCCCACGACCACTGCTGCAAGGAACGGTATATTCATCTTAGCGTCTGAGCTTGTTTGTTGTTTGCGTGCACTTTTATGCTGCGTGGGTCCACGTACGCCTGCTTCCTGCTGGCGTACGTGTTTCCGGATTAGCGTGTCTTCTTTGGCGCTTCCGTTAGCCCCGTTCGATTCCATGAATACGTGTTGTAGGCGCGTGTGTGGGCGTTGCGCGCATTTGCCTCCTGTACTTCCCCCGTGATGCCCACATTTTCATGCGTTGTTCCCCATTCCACGTGTTACGCCCCAGGTTACGCCTACTTTTGTTGTGTGCGCTGCGCTATGTGCGCATTCGCTGTGCGCATCGCGCACGCTGTTTAAAGGCGTGTGTGCAAGCGTGCGCCACGCAGGATTTTAGCGCACATCCATGGATTTACACACGCACGGACTTCCATGAATCGCTGTGTGCGGGTTTCGCTGAGATTTTCGCACTTGCGCTGCGATTCGCACGCTTTCGCATGCTTGCGTGGAAATTTTCAGCGCACATTAATTCCATGAATCGGCCTGTATATGTCCTGCTTATGCTTTGCACTCAAGAGACCACCATAAAACATAGTGCCTTAATCCTAGTGCCCACCATGAAGTGGTTTGATCTACTTGGTGCCTTTGATACAGATTGATAGGTGTTGTTTCTACATTGGATATATGGTACAGCGGGACTTAGGACCGTGGTGGGTTTTGCTCTGGTAACTTCATGTAGTTAGATGTATATCAGCATCAAAGTGACAGAGGGGTCTGGGTTTCAATAGCAGTGGGTGCGAAGGCGGGGGTTGAGAGGACACATGCAGGTTTGTTGAGATGGATGAGTACACAAGTCAAGATTCCCCCTGTTCACACACAGGGCAATGAGCTCAGAGGAAGAGAAAGATACAAGCGATTTGCAACAATACATGGCTGTACTTCTGTGAGAAAAGGGCCTGTGTGACGCAGACAGGGGAGGGGGTGGTGGGGGTGTCAGGGCTGGTTGTGCACAGCGTTGGACGAGGGGAGAGATGGAGTTTGGGGTGGCACAAAATGCAGTCTGTATGTGTCATCCAATGGCTTCTTTCCTCTGTCTTTGGAGGGCAGACAAGGGGACGTCTCCCTGCAATGGGATGAGCAAAAGATCCATTCCACACAGAATGCACAGAGAGGGGTGAAAAGACCCTTCCTCCCTTACAACTTCCCAAAAGTTATAGGCCCATCTCCCTAATTAATACAGATTGTAAAATCTTTGCAAAGATCTTAGCCAACAGACTTTTATTGGTACTACCTAATTTAGTTAAACAGCCTGAGTAAGCTAAATTAAAGGTAGATTATCCTCTTCAAACATAAGATTGGTTGTAGACTCTTTTGACTTTATTCATGGTTCCAAAGACCTTCACCAGCAATTGCCCTCAACGCTGAGAAGGCTTTTGACCGGGTTGAGTTGAACTATATGTTCGAATCTCTCAAATGGCATGGTCTTGAAACCCCATCCAAGTTCTTTATTCTAATCGAATCACCACTTTTTTATTTTTTGGACATGTATCCCAGTATTTTCCTTTATTTAGAGGCACACGCCAAGGGTGTCCATTGTCCCCTCTACTGTTTATCTTGGCCCTTGAACCCTTCTTGGAAAGAATACGCCAAAATGTTAACGTTAAAGGCATAAGATTTGGTGATTTACAAATTAAACTGGCAGCAAATGCTGATGATGTCTTATTACTGCTTATCCTGATACTTCCTTGCCTCATATTTGCCACAATTCTCTGTGGTCTCAGGTTACAAACTGAACACAGACAAGTCAGAAATGTTACCTCTTAATGTACATTGTACCAAACATCAAATAGCATCATCAAGTATGAAATGGTGTCCGTACAGCTTTAAATATCTTGGTGTACATATCTCCTCCTCTATCAAAAACATTGTTAACCTTAACACTGCTTCCCTACTTTCTAGAATAGAGGAACACATACAATCCTAGTCTCCTCTTTACCTGTCATGGTGGGGTATATTAGAATCCATCAAAATGATAATTGCACCAATTATTTTGTATCTTCTATTTATGTTTCCCATACCCCGTTCCTCCTCTTTCTTTAAACCCATTGATACCTGTTCGGCTAAATTATCTGGGGAAAAAGAAACATAGATTGTCACTCAGTAAACTGAAACAACCATGGGCAGTGGGAGAGGTTGGGTTTCCTGATTTCAGGAATTATCAAATAGCCTTTGTGTTAAAGCAAGTTCAGTTATGGTTTACCCATGAACGTTCTAATGACAAACCCTGATGGTTATGCCTAGCGAGAGCGATGGTATCCCCCTAGGTCTTGCTGATCGCTTTCATATTAAAGCTAAAATTAGATCTATTAAATATGCAAGTGCAGTTTTATCTGCCTGCTACCTCAAAATGTGCTTACCGGGTCCCGCGAGGGGAAGAGGGAGCAAACAACGGGCAACTCGTAATCGACCTGTTGTTTGCTCCCTCTCCCATTCCCATTCAGCCCTATGGGGGGCTGAAATGGGAATGGGGAATGTCCGGGTCCGGGTCCTTGGAGGGAGGAATTACCGGGCCCTCCGAACTCGGAAATGCCCGGTAATTCCTCATTCTCGGAACCCGGACGCGATTTCGGTGGCAGCCATGCCTCCAATAGCGGCATGGCTATCGCCGAGGTCGTAATGAGGCCCATAAGTCATCATCCCAGGCCATCCAAGATATGTGTTCCTTTCAACGTTTAAGGGGGATGGAACTCATTTATCACAAATAAAGATCCAAGTAAGGCATACCGAGGTTAAATGTGAATGGGGACAGATTGTTTGCTCAGTGTGTTTGTTATTACCAAGGTTGTGCTTAACTGAAACCCCACTGATGTGCTCTCGGGCAGGAGAATAATTATTTCTAGACTCCCTTCTCTATCTTCCTGGAAACTCGTTTCATTGAAAGTCGTCTTCTATCAACACAGCCACAATCAAGAGTGTGATCTTAATAAGCTGCAGTAAGTAGACCCGGCCCTTATTCACAAAGCATTTCCAATTGGGTTTTGCCATTATAAAACACTTCTGTGAATTAGGCACTAAATGTTATTTGCAAAACGTTTGGTTGCAAAGGTGGTAAGTATAAAAACAATTACATATTGAGGGCAAGCCTTTAACGAAATACTGTTAAATCGACAAAAACAGTATTTAAATCATTATCCCACACGGTAAATTGTTCGAACATTATTTTTGCAAAGATGTTACCAGACGAGTTCAATAGCGCAATACGATATTCTATGAAAATTGCACACAAAAACAGCTAGTCCATGCACAGGTATTTTCCTAAAGACTTTTTTCAAAACAAATGTACCACTAAAGATTTCCATTTTGGCGTCAAACCTTATTTACTAACTTAACACGCCTGGGGAAACATGAATCTTGCAGGGTGATGCAAATTGGTATTATTGATTTAAATGGGATGTTTGTGTTATATTAAGTGGTGGCAAATTGCACATGGCAATATTACACACGCCAATGCTAAATTATGTTGGGTGACATTTTTCATGCCTGTCTCTATTATTATTAATGTGTAGTTGATGTGATTTACAAATAAATTCCAGAAAGGACACATGCTACATGCCACTCCGAGTCATTTGCCACCACCAATTCCAGTGTTTCCATTTGCACCATTGGAGCAATACAACAAACATATGCAATTTAACATAACAATCTTAATTTGCACACCCTAGCACAGTTTATTTCTGCAGCACAATACACACTTACTATGCTTTTTGAGTGTTTTCATTTAGAGGTAAAAAAGATCCAATTGGGATATAAGCAGAGCAGCAGACACCGGTGGCAGGCTAGATTAATCATTCACCGCTCCACCACATAAGGTTGGCTCAACATTACCCCACTTGTAAAAACAACCATTCTTTACGCTTTCTGCAGTAACTTTTATGCTATGGTATGTTCAGTTTAAGCTAGTTATATCAAAATACCCTCAAGTTCTTGTCTTTTGATGTGTTCTTTTTCCTTGAAGCTCCATGCTAATTGTATTGCTGTTATTGTAATATTTGACAAGCATTGCTGTTGCCAGAAAATTGACTTTACTTCAATGCGTGGGTGTACACGCAGTGCTAGCTGATAATTCCGGCAATGCCTTACATCAAAATCTATCAAAATATGAATATGACTTTCAGTTTTTCTTCATGACTTAATTTCAAAACAGGTAAAACGTCTCCTACTCAAGCGGTACGTGATATATATAGCGGAATCCAACACGTTTTTCAACCTTCTTTCACACCACATCTTTGCACATTCTCCTGTTCTACAATACGATGAAAACATGTGACACATTCTGCTCAATTAAAAAAGCATTGTTCTTGACAGTGGTGCCCTTGCACCTGGAAAAATTCAAACACTGCGGCTGCTCAAATTGTGCTTTCACAACACTGTAAAATGTCATTTTGAGACATGTCACAATGAAAAAAGGATATTATTGACTTAAGCTGTTGGATCCCTAAATAAACAAACACCCACATTGCACATAGAAACTAGTTGTACCTGCAGGAGGAGCAATGTCCTTATAATTCAAAAGTAGAGACACACAAAACCATGGATTTGCCTTATTAGCAAAAGTAGCAAAAATGATTTCTGGGTCACCAATTGAACTTGTGAGTTCTTAAATTGCATTTGCTAGTCACCTAGAACCATGTGGCCCTCTATAAACTCTGATTACCTCTGGTCTCTCAGGAGTGTGTTGTGAGCCTCTATAAACTCTCACCATTTCTCTTTGACTACCATGCTACTGCCAATAAAATACTGCTACTGCTCCTTGTTGTTCTTCCATCACTCATGCCCTTGCGCAACGGCCACCACCTCATGACCATCGAATCCCCTGGCTTTTCTTCACCGGTCTTCCCATCCCTGTTATTCTCTCACCTCATGAAGGCCACCCAGGCTCCTCATCTCTCGCATCCCACAGGCTCCAACATCATCTCCTTATGTTCATCTCTTAATCTACTAGAGCAACTACATCCCCTAAGTCTGCTCTCCATATTGAGCTCTCCCTAGGTCTCTGAAATGCCCAATCCCTCATAAAAACACTCCTTTCTCATAAATACGTTTAGTACCCATTATCTCAAAATCTGTATCATGGTCACTACCAAAATATGGATTCCTCCCATCACATTGTAACCCCTGCAGTGCTCAACATTGCATGCTTTTTTCTCTCAGCACTCTTATCTCTCCAAAAATGGAAGCAGTCTTGGACTCATGATCAACAAGGACAAGCTATTTGCAGACCCTCCCATCTCTGTTTTCACTCTGCAAATTCAAACCTGACATCATGGTCCCCTACCTTGTCTAAGTCGACACCTCGCTCCAAGCTCTATTTTCTCCATATGCTCATTTCATTGTACTATCTTTTACCAAATTCAGCTCTGCATTGTCTGGCCTCTTTGATGATCACTACCCTGTCGTCTCCTTTATCCCATACCACCTGTTTTCTCAACCTTGGATCTCACCCGCCATCCAGCTACCCACCATCCAGCTATGGAGGACAACTATGTGTTGCTGCTTATGTTGTTGGCAAAAAGGCTGATCCCCCACTCTTCTCACTGTACACACAAATTCTCTACTGACTATGACCCAAGTTCTTACCACAGTCAAATGCTCTTATTACAGCAATTTGTTTACTCTCTCACCCACACCCTCAAACACTATCCTCGTCACTTCAGGATATGCCCCATCCAAAGAACTGCTCCATTTCCAGCTCTATCTCTGCAGAGGGCGTTACATTCAAATTCTCAATTAAAATCAGCAAAATATGTTCACACCTTCACAGCACAAAGTATTACAAACTTTTTAGTTGCCACCTCTGCTTACCTCTCTACCTTATTCAACCTATCTCCCTTAACTTGTCTCTTTCTAGCCCCTTAAAAAACAGTTGCAGTCATTTCTCTACTAAAAAAACCATCCACTAACCAAAACAACTCATCATTCTACAGACATGTCTCTTGTCTTCCCAACCACTCTAAACTCCTTGAGATGGGTTTCTTCAAACCGATAGTCAACTACCTGCAGGCAATCACACTTGCTGACCATCTCTGATGTGATTATGGTCCAAATGCTCCACAGTGTTGTCATTCATGTCACCAATTCTCTTAACACTGCCCACCACTTTAACCTCTCCTACATTCTTTTTATGTTACACCTTTCATCTTTCTTTGACATTTTGAATCATCTCTCCCTCTTTCAAACTCTTTTTTATCATTTGATTCATCGACACTACTTGATAGAGCATGCTTTTATCTCTCTGACCTCTTCTCTCCATCTTATGGCATTCCAGCCCCTCCTCCCCACACACCATCATGTGGGTGTCCCTCAGGGATAAGCCTTGCGTCCACTTCTCTTCGCCTCATATAACTACTCCTTTGCAAATGAATGTCCTCCTTTGGGTTTGACTAGCACCACTTCACTGATGCTAAGAGGACATTCTTCCCCTCCTTGACCCTAGCAATCTCATAATGCATAACCAACTACATTACCATCATTCACTAATGGATGACTCCACACTGCCAAATGCTAAACTTTTGAAAGACAGAGCCTTTCTCCCTACATCATGTGCCAAACACACTCTAACTTCACTGTTATAAATCTAACAATCTTAGGGTTCTTTTTGACAATGACCTGCAACGCTACCAGTTCATCAGGGCCACTGTCACCTCAGGGAGACTCAGCCTCCTACAAATTAGAGCAATTCACCCATACCAACTAAAATTCTGATCCCTACTTTTGTGCTCATCAAACCAGACCAAGACATAGGTTTACTTCTTGGCTAATCCTCTTCTCTTTTGAGCCCCTCAAAAAAGTTATCAACTTTGTGACATCCACCCTTTTCAACCTATCCAGATCCTCCCCTACTATTACCTACAATCACAATGCTGTATGGCTCTCCATGCAACATTCTCTCTTGAAATTCCTGTCGATCAGCTATACATCTATCCATGGTTTGACCACCACTACCTCACTGAACATGTCTAACTCTAATTCCCCTCTTAGACTACTCAACTCCTCAAAACCTATCAGTCCCCAGTTTTCCTCTTCCTCCACCTGCTTTTCCTACTTTTCCGTACTTGGAATGCTCTCCCCAAGATATAAAATCCATCTATTCAATGGAACTCTTCAGACAAGGCTCTAACTCCATTTACAAGCAATGGAGGGAGCTCTTAACCCCACTCACTCTCCCACCCACACCAGCCACATAACTCACCTCTACTGCCTTCTGCCTCCAGACTAATCTATGAAATGTATAAATATGTAAATATTGGATTCATGCTTTCAATGTTGTAATGTCCTCAATTCCTGGATCTTGTTTATGGTCTAATTCATACCCTTCAGCCACCCAGTATACATCATTCAATACAGCAATGCTCTTATTTAACGGTAACTTACATTAGGACTGCTTATTCTCTCTGTTATTGACTACTGTCATTCTGTTCTTATATAAATACCAAGACAAATACAAATTAATTCAATCTCACACGCTGGCACATTGTACATCCTGTCCATGTTAACATTTCTCGCAGTACATTTGTTGTGGTCTTCCAGTAATGTCCCGAGAGTGAGAAATGACCCTGATCAAGGGTGCAGTGGTTTGCCCTGACTTGAAATCTTATACATAATGGTGGGACATGCAGTTGGTGCCCTGGCATTACTGTCCAGTGCTGCATATTGCAGATAAAAGCATGGGTTAACAGCATGCTGAGATATAGAAAACTGTTAGAGGCCTAATGATATAGCATGTAGTATAATGTTCTAGTTGTATGGGCCTTCTGGTGCTTTTGCACGAGCGATTGCACATCATATGAGCATGTACAAGAACATGCAGTGCACTGTCTGGTTTGTAAGGGCCTATTGATGTTTGCTGGCATGAGAATGGGTGTGCCATGTCTGGCTTGTGGGGGCCTGGCACAAGAACATGCAGTGCTCTCTCTGAGCTGTAAGGGCCTATTAAGTTTGAAGGCATGGGGAAATGTGTGCCATGTCGGGACTGTTGGGGCTTGGCATAAGGACAAGTAGTGTTGTATCTGGGCTGCAGAGACATATGTTGTAATCCAATCATGATAGGATGCATCACAAGGTAGGGATGACCCTGTATTGGTAGAGGTTAAGTCTAAAATAACCTTATTGCTGATAGAGGCTGATATTTTTTTTTATCACAAGTGGTACGTAAAAGCAGGCTCTGATAGGGAATGACTGGTATCAACAGGTATACGATAAGCTCTAGAGTTTTCACTGAAAGGTAGAGCATTGTGTTGAAGGGAAAATATTGAGACCAAGAGCAAGCAAGACAAATTGATGACAAGTCACAGTAGGATGACAATGAGCATTCATTACATGGTTTACTAGCATTGTGATATGTATTAAGGCTGTAGCATTAAAGGTGATTTCCTACAAACGAGCGCAATGCCAGAAAATAGTTATTGAGATTAAAGGATTTAAATCAGAGTGCACTGGCAAGTTACAGTATGATGTGATATGGCATGTATAGCGTGCCTATACATAAGTCTTTCAAGTTGCGATGAGGCAAGGAAGGGGGAACAAAGGGAAGACAGAGGCAACGACCTTACTAGGCCAGGTGACATTGAGATTGTGCAAGTGCAGGGGAGGGGGAAAAGGGAAAGTGTGGGGTTAAAGCGGAGTAGGCAGTGTAGTACATAGGATCAACACATAAATAGAATAAATAAAAACAATAGGTTAAAAGTGCAGCCAGAGGAAGGCCTGAATGAACAAAATGGTGATTAAACTGTGATACAGATAGCTACTTAGGAGGAGTCCATTGATAGCTTTGTAGACTAGGAGACGGACTCTGAAAAGAGTGTCATTGAGCATGGAGAGCCATCTAGCATTTGTATTAACTGTTTTTGAGTAATAGATTAATTTGCACTGCAATGTATGGCACACACAAATTGAGTGTGATGCATTTTCCAATTTGCAGATGGCCACAGATGCATCTTGTATCTACCAAATCTTGTAGTACACCTTCAAATCAAACATTTTTTGAATGTGACCCAGCACTTGTGCAATGCCATGTGTCCAAAACTGATCAAAACACCTCTTCACCCTTTCTCCTCCAATATATGCTCACACAATCTCCATTTTGTGAGGTCTCAAACTGTATCAATTTTCAGGAAGGGACCAGATTACTAGTATTGGGCCCCATCACCTTACCACTCTGCTTCCCAAACAACCCCCCTTCACAAGTATACCACTTTCCTGCTATATTTTGTCACACTAATGTCATGTTTCCTTCACAAACCAAACAATGTTATTTTCCTTGGAGTGTTAGAAATTGTCATCTGCAAGGGTGTAGAAGCTCTGTGTTTAAAAAAAAAAAAACAGTATTAACTAAAAAAAAAGGTTTGGATAACTCCAGAAAGTGTTACTTGCTAACCAGGACTCTTTGATTTTCTCTTTTTCTTTATTTGTTATGGTTGTAAATGACAACCTTTCAAATACCGAAAAATGTAAAGGGCAATATATACACATTTAGTTACAGTTCTTTACAAGCTGACAGTTACTATCTATGCTTGATTTGTTAAAAATATTGCATTACATGATATATACTTTAAAATACAATTGAAAAATACATTAGAATACATAATTTTGCAACCGAGTTAAAAGTGAGCTTCCATCGTTATTTTTTTACATATATTGCTAGACATTTAAATTCTTCTACGAGCAAGGATAGTCTTAAACATCATAACATTGTGCACATCACCATCATTATGTATGCACAATTATATTTACAGTTTGTATATAACAAGCCAGGTTAAATTCACATTTATATTTGCAAGGTAAGTAAACGTGTATTGTTTAAAGTTGTTATTTAAATCTTAAACTTCGCCACGCTCTGCAAAATCTCCAATTTTCTTAATAGTGATTAGGTTACAGCTATATATTTAAATGCAGAAGGTATCTTATTGTGGCTAAATTGAACGAGATTTGGTTTGCATTGAGAATCATAGACCATATTTGATGTGGCGATAGTAAAATGAATTCATGAACGAATTTATAAAAATATTCCTTTCTCAATGTTTATAATGTGTTACATTCCACAAGCAGATGTTCCAAGGTCTCACTTTGGCTAGGCACACCATTGAATCTGCACGATTTATCTTGACTCAAGTTTTGGAGCGAGAAGCTAGGAGTGCTTGTGTGGGCCATAAATTAAAGCACAATCTCAACAAATGGGCGCAATATGTCTGATCCGGAAATGTTTGGAGATACATCGGAATTCAATTAAGAAGTTTTATTATAAAATTACCAATGATGAATATTTTTTACTGGGTACATTTGTCCCAAGGTGCTCCCCAATCACATTGCCATAATTTCATTTTAGCACAAGTCGGATTCTGTTTCAGTAATTGTTCTTAAATATCACCTTCCTTCATTGTTGTTATACGGTGTACTTTCCATGTTTCTCGTGACGTATAATATTTGCCTTCTACCAGAGATGCAAGAACTGGGACTAGACTTAATGTGAATGCGTTATTCATCAAGCACTTTCTGAATACTGCTAGAGGCTGCTAAGCTACTGTAACATTGAGAGATACTAAACCCAGTTCATAACGAATGATTTAGATGGGAATGCTTTTTTGGTAGAGATACAACATTTTTCCAATAGAAGCCCTCTAGATAATCCCAATGTGGGTGATTGCCTGGTAGTTTGGCCAGGGCACCGTATGAACAGGTCGAACTTTTACTTTATAAAAATGTATAATATGTTAACAGGAAAATGTGCCATACTTTCATTGTACTAGCATGGCTAGAGAGGTCATGGTTTCAATTTTATATTTAAATTCTTTTTTATATGGTATGTCTTGTGTATTGTCAACAATAGTTTGCCCTAGATATCTGAATTTGTGAATTATGTCTAGTGTTTGTATTCCAATTGACCACTGGAAGGTACGTTTCTTTTCTGCCTGTGCCTGGGTGCATTGTGAGAATGTTTGATTTTTGTGTGTTAATCGTTAGGGAATTAGCTAGTGCATAATGTTTCAGAGCGTTTAGCTTCCTCTGAAGTCCTATGGGTTTTCCGATCTAATAGGACAAGATCATCTGAATAAAGGATCCAGGACACAGGCAATTTCCCAATATTAGGCAGACATGACCTGATAGTTTCCAGATGAAGGTTTGTCTCTAATGTAGAAGTTAAATAATGTTGAGGCTAATCTACCTCCCTGTTTTAGGACCTGGTGTGTGGAGATAGGTTGTAATAATAACCCCTCTTGGTTTAAATTTACTTGGTTAAATGTTTTACAATAACATTGATACAGTAGACTAAGAAGAAAGGAGGGGCATCCAGCTTTCTTTGGTTTGCACCACAGTAAGTCTATTGGAATGGAGTCAAACGCTTGTTTGAAATCTATGAAAGATAAATATATCGGTTGATTGGTTAATAGTACTTGCTTTTTACCAGCTGTTAAAATAAATAGATTAACAATTGTACCCAGGCCTGCTATAAATCCTGATTGATGGCTGTCCAACTGAGCTGTCACTTTCAACCATTTAACCACGTTTCTCAGGACCAGTTGTGCAAAGAATGGTCCTGGATCATCAAGTAGGGCAATCGGTCGGTAATTTGTAGGTTCCTTCTGGTTGCCCTTCCTGAATATGGGAATAATTACAGTGTTCCATGATGAAGGAATCAAGCCACTAGTTACGACTTACGACTTTTTGAAATATTAGGTCCAAAATAGATGCCCAAAAATCGGGATGCACCTTTCAGATGGCATTGGATAATTTGTCTGGACCTGGGGCTCTACAAGAGCTTAGTCTGTTGATTAGCATGAGAATGTCAGTATGGTCAAATACTGATACATGCAGATCATTTTTACAGAGAGTGTGGCTATTAGTAGGAGCTAGTGGCTCACTAAACAGAATCGTACAGTTTGTAAATCATGCTTGTTCACTGAGCACATTTAGAAAAAGGGGAGATGTGGCTGTATTGCAGACATCTTTGAGTAATCTCCAAATCTGGGCACTTCATTTAGTTATCAGAGCTGATAGCATTCGTTTGTCATCCAATTGGAGTTTGGCTACTTTATGTTGTTTGAGATTATTTTTATAGGAAGTGCATATTTTAGAAACTTCAATCAGTCTCTCGGTGGGCGATTTTAACTTAATACACTTTATTTGTCTTCTCATTTTGGCGTTCATGATTTGAATTACAGGATCATATGTATATTTGTTTTTGAATAAGGGACAAAATACTCTTTGAGCTGTTTCAACAAATAGATGTAGTGTTTCAGTGTAAGGTGTACTCTTAGTAGCATCTGGGACATCGAGGTTGGTATATAACTGATGTAAAAGTGTACTAAGTTTAGATGTCATTCATTTAATTTTATTCCTCCCCTCTGATAGTTCAATAGATGGCATACAATACTCACAATGGTTATGATCTATTTGTGTCCAAGTGACTCCCAAAATATTATGGTCACTCTCTACCGTTGGAGTAACATCAACATTGTGAACCTTATTAATTGGGCATGTGGAGATGAATACATAGTTTATTATGGCTGTCAAGGAATCTCTATGCCATGTTGGAAGAGAGGGGATGACGCCTTTGATCGTTCCATTGTGCATCATAAACCCACACTCTCTCATAAGGTTCATCCAATGGGCCACTCTTGTTGAAAGCCAAAGATCATTGGGGCCAGGGGTGGACTGGGAACTAAAAGAGGCCCTGGAAATAATTACTGGGGACCAACAGATGCCCTGGAAATAATGTTCAAAGTGGCCCCATATGACACATTTTCAGCAAACCCAATGCTTTTCCTAAGAGAACATTTGAAAATACCATACAAAAGAGGCCCAGGGTGCAGAGGCCCACCGGGAAATCTCCAGAGTTCCCTATAGGCCAGTTCACCCCTGATTGGGGCTAATGCATCTAATATTTAGATCTCCTACAATTAGTATTGTTTGGATGTCCGATTCAGTCCCAGTGCGATCCAACATTTTGCCCACCAACTCAAAGAAATGATCGTCATCAATCACAACTGAGTTTGATTTCAAATTTAGGATGGCTGTATGGAGGACAAGAAGACCCAAACGTTTCAAAGAAGAGAGTTTAGTCAATTGAATAGATGGGGGGGGGGGGTGCCCATGGTAGTAGCCTGCTTCCAAAGTCCAGTTTTACTGGTTTGTGAAGTCCAGCAGATAGTCTCCCTTTTGCATCTTTAATTGCTGGGGTCCAGCATATTTCATATACCCGCCATGTGGGAAAAGTGGTTAACCAAGTTTCTTGGAGTGTGACAATATCATAGAAGGCTAGACAATGCTTTTCATGGTTTCTCATCAAACGTTTGAAGCCTCTTGTATTCTAAACAGCCATCGTAGGGTTGCGAGAGCTCAATGTTGCCTGGCATTAATACTTTTTCGGATGCTTGCTGTCATTGATAGATTTTTTCAGCCATGACGACAATGTTTGTCTAGGGTTTTGTTGTGGATCTTTAAAGAATACTTCACATTTTAACTGACCCTGATTACCTTGACAGTTAATGGACACACAACGCTAGGGAATGAGGCCAGGAGATAGACTGCAAGTTGAAGAAACGTTTATATCAGGTAAATTGTACACGCAGAGAACTCTGCTGCCCCTAGTGCTCTGCCAAATGTTACATGGGCAGGACATTATAAGTGTAAGAAACATCACTAATGACACTCTACTATAAGTGCATAAAACTACAAAATGATTGCCATAACATATGGATACATTATGGAGACATACGTTACGGCCAAGCAGGACTGGTTATCCCATCGGGTGTCAGTCTGGAAGCATGTGGGTCGGCTGGGATCATCTCCATGGGTGAAGGTCAGACGTACAAGATGCAACATAACAAACTAACTATCTTAAGGTAACCAGAACTGAGGACATGAGACAAATGAGCATCATAAAAAATAGACAAGAAATGAGGGTGCTTTAGAGTTCACTGACAGGTATATAGTTGTTTTACCCTTTGCACTCAGGGAACCATAGAAAACCTATTGCCATCGACCTAGGAACCCACCTTGGGGGTTTTTGATCTGCCTGATCATCATGATACAGATTGACATGTGTTGTTCACACAGAGGATATATGGCACAAATGGATTAAGGTTGTGGTGGGGGCCTGGATTGGTCACTACAAATGGTTAGATGTGTATCTGCATCAAAGAGGTAGAGGGGCATGAGCCTGGTGAGTTGTGGTTTGGCTGGGTGCGGGTCGAGGGAGAGCAAGCAGGTTAGTGGAGACGGATGGTCACTTGAGTTGGACCTGCTCGGGACACACACAGGGCAATGAGATCATCTAATGCTGGACATATACTGAACATTTGTAACAATACATGGCTGTATTCCGTGAGAACTGCATAGGTGGCAGGAGGAGGAGGAGGGAGCTGTGTGAGGCGCCCGACAGAGGGAGAGATTGCTTTTTAGAGATCACTGTACAGCCTAATGAATGATGGTGTTTAGGGTGTGTTAGGGATAATTTTCCATAATTGCTCATTTCCCTTAACTACTGAGTCCCTCAGCAGATTTGCTGGATTTCTAGGATTTTTTTTTTTCACCTGGTAAGAGTGTGAGCCTTTTTTCCCACTCTTACGTGTGTTTTAATGTGTGTATTGAACATTTTTGTGTTCATAGACTGTGGAGCTTCACCTACTCCATAGGCATCATCTTTTTACTTTGTATTACACAGCACCCTCAGTGCAGTGACACAGGGTTGTCTTTTTCAGACTTCCCACTTCAAACTCCATTTTGTGGGACTGACTACTGTCTCCCAGAATATGTAAAGTTGCCATTGACTTTATTAGTCTTTTTAAATTCACAGACCCAGTACACACTATCCTACATAAAGCTCTGGAAAGGGTTAATAGTTATCCCTTTTTGTCTGTCTCTCATGGAACATTATTTTGTTCCCCTTTCTTTAAGATTTGGCTGGTAGCAGTTGTATCTACCATATTTTTCCTACTGCAGTTTACTTAAATAGCCTTGGTTCTGTTTTAGGCTAAGTTAGCAGACTCTAACTTAAACCCACTGGACCGCTTTTATTTTATTTCGGTTCCGGATGGGTTTATTCACCCTTTCTTTTTGTAAAGGTCTTTCTCATCTTTAACTCTGCACACCAAACCAGGATTGGTTCCTTTGTTTGCCGTCCTTTGACGGCTTCTGCACAGAAGCCCTCCTTAGGGGCCTGAATGTCTGAGGGGGACAGGATGTGAGGGAGGGATTTGAGACTCCCTGCACAGGGTCTCCTTGGAGACACATGTCACACTCTATATGATTGGCTGTGGTGACTGTCCAGCCAGGATAGCCACCCTGCTCTGTGATTGACAGCCAGGCTGTGTGAATGGGGAAAACTACATAAAAAGCAGATCTCTGGGTAAGAAAGGTAGAGTCGCCACTGGATCGAGAGAACCAAAGAGAAGCTGACAGAAGAACACATCTACCATGACTGAACCTCCCGGTGAAGCCCTGCTGCAGGTCCGAATCTCCAAACTTCGATGACAGATAAGATCTGCAAGGAATCTCCTCTTGAACTGGTGGGACCAACCAGTTTGCCAAACTTCAAGCCAGGCCTCCCTCCTCTGGTCGAATTTGCTGTGCACCACTACAGTGAACCGGATAGCCAGGAGGATCGTACCCTGCTTGGGTTTTAAGGAGCACACTTTTTATTCGTCGCTTTGCTCCACTGCTGGTTTTTTCCCTGGGCAGTGCATGACCCTCCAGTCTTCCTCCTTCTTGTCATTCCAACAGTAGCTTCAGGAACCGTGAGCCTGCAGGACCTGCCAGGAACGTCTGCCTCAGCTACAGCATTCTTCTGCTCTAAAGGTACTGTGCTAACCCGGTTGTTCGTTCCGTCCGACCGCAGTGAAAGTGTTTGAAATCTTTTGCCAATTGGAGGGCGTGTCTTTCTCTACTCTTTAAAGTAACTTTTCTTCTGACCAACTTTGTTTCGAACTCTTGGCAAAGACTTAACTGCAAACTACTCTGAACTGTGTGATCCTCTGCAAAGGCTATGGTCCATTGACTTTGGCTCAGGCCTCTTGATTTGATTTCCTCAACATAGTAGCCTTTTCTAGATTTCCCTGTTTACATAATTGTTGGCTCTGCTTAATTGTGAACAACCTTGTCTTTCCCTCACTTTTAAATTGCTGGAGTGCCATTTTGCTCACACTTCATTTGGAGCTTAACTTATCCAGAATCGATTGGATGTGGTGTAGTGTATTTGAGTGTGATTTTCTGCTTCTTTACTTTAGTGAATTGTTTTACAAATGATGTGTAAATAAATGCATATTCTTTTACTCAGAAACCTTGAGTCAGTGTTTGCTTGAACCATAAAAAAATGCTGTCCTTTGTCTAACTTCTGATACTGCTCACTTTACTCTTGAGATAGGTCTGGCTGCTGAGCCATCGCTACCACTTTCCTGTGTAGTACAGGCTTATACCAAAGGTGAATTTGTACTGTCACTTGTAGTCTTAATTGTGTGTGCTGTTCCCAAAGGGTACTGCATATGATTCTGCCTAACGGGGTGACACAAAAATGGAGTCTGTATGCATTACCAAAGGGTTTTGTTTTCCGTCTTCTTGTTGTTAGTGTTTGGTCCGAATCATATAAACAGATGAACAACCGAGGGGACGCCTGCCACCATTTGGTAAACACAAGATCCTTTTCATGCGGGAATGTCGAGGGAGGTCAGAAAGACCTTCTATCCCCAACAACAGTCAGGTGTAATTATATCAGGTGTTAAGGGGTCAGATGACCTGGAGGGAGAGTTCTCTCTCTGGATCTCACCTCTAGAATTGGTCTGATCGTTAGCAAGATTTGAACATATTTTAGGTTGAGAGATGGTTAATGTGGGACATGTAAGAGTGGTCAATGAGTCTATACATTTTTTCGATTTGCTTTTTAACGATCTAGTTGGTGGGGTTGATTCTTAGCTTTTTTTAATTAGCCGGTCATTTGATTGTTTTCTTTATTTTTTGAATTTGAAATACATCAACCATTCTGTGCTTCAGTGACTTCTACAGCACTTAAAGATACAGGCGTTGGATCATGATGGGAATTGGTATCAGCTTGATTCACAAATTTTATCTCCCCTTGTGTCTGTGAACCTACTCCAATAACTAAAGAGGGCTGAATAACCACACTAGTATCTTCGTAGGGAGGCGTAACAAAGGTCAAAGTCGAGGTTTGGCGGTCTTTTATCAGGAGCTGTTGATGGTATTTCAGTTCTGAAGCCAACCAGTTTGATGATAAATGATTTAGTAGAGCAGTCTGAGAATCGTTTTTTTCCCCTAATGTTTCAAAGGTTTTCGTTAGGATATTCATCCCGTTGTTCATAGCTGTCAAGATAGTTTCATAAAAGGGGATGGGTGGTTGTTTCAGCCCAAAGGAAGGTCTTGAGTAGGTTTTAGGAAATACATGGGGGTTGTAGCGGAAGAATTATAAGTCGGATTCGAAGAATCATGATATAGAATGGGTGACTGTGATAAGTTTAACAGGGTCTTGCTTGCAACTACATCTAGTTGGGTTTTGCACACTGCGAGTTCAGTGTGCATAGTGTTGGCGGTAGTACCTAGGGCAGAATCAATAGGGTTTTTGCAAGGTAAGAAAGTCTCAGTTTTTAGTGGTTTCAATGGAGGCGGCATTGTTTTTTTTGCTGTGTTATTGACAATTTGAGAATATAAAATTGCTAGTTGAGGATTATCAACTGCATGTATAACTGCCTCTGCAGTTGGCGGCATTGCTATTACCTCATCATCTTGAGGATTCACAGTCATGAGCTTGAGGGTGTTTTGATTAGTTAAACTGAGTTGTGTGGGGACTGCTAGTAATTCAGCATGAGTGATATGAATTACTTCACTTGAGCAGACTTGGTTATCAATTACTGCTGTGTGCATGGACGGTTGTTACAAATTACTTCCCTTGATAGTAGTAACCACCTGTGTGATCGAGGTAGCCAATGCATTGCGTGTGCCATGTTGCCAGTCAGTTGTTTATGATTTCGATCGCTGTTTTTAAAAAAAAGATATATTTATTGGACGTTGGTCTGCCCCTTGTTTTGTAACTATTAAAGTGTCTGTTAAGTGCAGTGCAAGCAGTTTATCTGCATATTGTGGCATATCTGTTCTTAAATTATACATATACATGTGGCTTTACGATAGATGAATGGCACTTCTCACGGGACTTACTAGATTCAAACGTTTTTCGTACCCGCTATCTGTTCAGCTCTATGTGCACTCCCACGATGCATTAATGTTTGTAGTGTAGGAAGTCCACAATGCTTTTGATTCCACTTGAATAGTCGAGCAGTGACACTGCCATCCACATAGATCCTCAACCGAACAGCTCTCTCAGTGCACTCCCATGATATGTGCACTCCTATGACTCTCTTTCATACATTCCATTCCAAAAGCGTAACATACATCTGTGACATTCTGCATCAGTCTCCGGATCTGCAGCCACGACTCTCGAGTGGTACAGAGCAGGTTCAGGGGTCACAAGTGTCCTGTTTGGCAGCTTGGGGTGACAGGCTAGACACTGCAGTGCAGAAGATGCATTTAAATATGCCTCTCTGTCCCAAAACCACACAATTATGATAGTTGCTATCCTGTTTGCAGTTGAATATAAGCCAGACCTGAGTTTAGGATATGGTGGCTAGTATTCCTCAATTATTAAAGCCACATCTGATTGATAGTAGACCTGTCTCAGCACTGTGAGCCCAGCACAACTGTTCAAGGGTTTTGTGTATTCTTGTCAGGCAGGCTGCCTTGCCAGTCCCTCAGGATCAGAGACTGAATGCCTATGCCTGATCCTTGGTGAAGTCGGGTAACACCTCTCTCCATCTCAGGTAATCAAAGGGCACACCTAACGCTAAAAGACTAGCCTCACATCAGGGTGTTGCATACCAACAGCCTTTTGAAGCCATGGGTCAGGGTTAGTGTAGACAGATGGGGCTCAGCACAGGCAGAGGTAGAGTTCCGCCATCTTTCCTTTTTCTGTACATCCCTTTCCTTCATGCCTCTTAAACTTCCCTCAGCATAAAGTACATGGGGTATGATGTCAGAATGCAAAGACCACTTGTCTCAATGATAGAGCTTGAACCCCTTAAAGAAGGCATGCTTTTGTCTAATAGCCTGGGGATGTTTGCCTATAAAAGATGAGTGGTTCCCACTTATTTTCTGATTCAGCTCTGGACTTCATCCCTGCAAAAAGAATGTGTTGGACCCTGATGGGAGAGCAGTCCTTTTGATAGTCCTACCGTTGTAGATGCATGTAGGTGATCAAAGGCAAAGGCAGGCTCTTGGCCCTAACCTTCTTTAGGGCAAATTGAGGGTGACTGTATGCTGTAGCAAGACCTGCCTCTATGCCTTCTACACTGGTACAGAGGCCCTCACTGGAGGTGAAGGACCATTGCAGCTGTTTTCCAGCCTCGCCTGCGTTTGGGAGGATAAGAACATGGCCTTATCTTGCCCATGAGGGTTGTATACTAATTGACCTTTTCACAATTGACCTTGGGAGAATCAACCTAATTTAGAAGGTCAATTAGGACATATATATGTGGGGGAAACCCCCTGCAACCTCCCACCCAATCCCATTATATAATTTTGATTCCAACACAAACCCAATACACATTTAAAATAACTAAAATAATATAAAGGTCAATTGTGCAGAAGGTCAATTAGGACCACTATAATTAGGTCAATTGTGCAAAAGGTCAAGTGTAAAAGGTCAATTTGGGTAATACCACCATGAGACTGGGATTGGGACTTGCAGCACCCTGAGAGTCAAGACAGCCAGGATCCCTGGATTTTTGCCATCAAACCATTTTGAGGCGTGCTTTGAGAACCAGTGAAACATTAAAACATTCCGACCCTCTGGAGATGCTTTTGGCACCCTCCCACATTTCGAGCTGCTTTATTGCTCTCCCAAAACAGTTCACTACTTGCCAGCTGAGCGTGTTGTTGCCTTGGCTCAAACAAGAAGCTCATTGCTGCACTTCCCCGTTTGAGATGCCTCTTGAACTGCTTGCATTTTCATTCTCGATCCTGTCAACCGTCGCACTGACCCTTGTGTTCTCACCAAGTAGCACCCCTCAAGCACTGCATTGAACCGCCCTGCCTCGAACTGCGCTTCCAGTCACCAAAATGTTCACTGTCAAATCATCCTTCGATCACCAGACCAACCCTGGTGGCCATCATGATTCACTTTTTTCAAATGCTGCTTCAAACCACTGTCAAGTTCAGGTAAATCCCGACTTAATGCTTGCTCGCCTTCTGGAACACAACAACTGCTGCATTCGTGCCAGATATGAACTGCCAGTACCGCGCTCAGGACTCTGTTTTGCCACTGTTGAACCACCAAGAACAGCAATAAGGCATTTTTGACCACTAACTACCCCCTTTGTCCATCTTTGGGGCCATAGAGACTGGTTATGTCACTTGTAATCCTGATTTTTGCACAGAAACACATCCTTTCACAAACATTGTGGTTACTGATTGCCTTTCACCTCTTTTGCATATTGTATGCTCTTTCCACAGGTGTGGCATCTGGTACTGAGTTTCTACATAGTTATTATTGCATATGGTGTGCACATTTAAAAGCATATATATTTTTTAGAACCTTGATTGGAAACTTGTTGATTTTAGACTGTTGTACTTGGATGTTTGGGTTGCTACTCTTTCACAGTCACACCCCTCTTTGGACTATAGTCTTACCATGTCCCACCCTACCACAAAAGGCAAAGGTGATGTATCTCAGCTGCACCTATTTCACTCTTATGAATGGGATCACTCTTGTTGTGAGGGCTGAGTAGGGGGTTTAGCCAGTACTCATCCTTTTACTCCTGCAGGGCTGAAGTCATTCCGCCACATGGAGTTTCAGTGTCGGTTCAATAATCTTGCTCTACTTTTATAATGATTCACTCTTTAACCAAGTCTCCCCCTCCTGCGTCCCTCCTCAATTTAAAACTCCACCTTGCACAGCCTCTGCACTTCAGAACTCCAGAAAAAAAAATGAACTACATGTATATTAACATGCACATTATTCACGAATATATATTTCGGTGCATGTGCCTGTACTGTAAACAGTTTTCAGTTGTCTGAAATAATAACCTAAACCAGAGATTTGAAAGCTGAAAAAACAGTAGACATGTGAGTATTACATCATTTGGTTTATCTTTGTGGGAACAACAACATGTCCTTTCCAAGCTGAAAGATAAGTCTCATGCTGATGAAAATGGCTCGTTGCACCAAAAGAAATAACGCGCACCTTCGTAGAAAAACAGGGTTTTGAGGGAATGAAACAGCAGACTGAAGGTTAACAGTTGCCCAAAATATGAATTTTAAAGAATAGAAGAACCACTGACAGGTCGTGCGATTGCATATTGCCTCCACGCACAGAGCATGGGACGTTGTGAGCCGTGTTCAATCCTACCTAACTACGCAGCCTTCGCTGCATTGAACAGACCTATTAAGTCGCACCATATGGTCTGTGTTTTCGTTACGAAGTTCTCATTATAAAACATTTTATGTAATTCAGTGGGTACGGGCCTGCCATAATGAGTCTCTGGAATGTTATCACATTCTAAACAGAGTGCTGGAAGAGTTCAAACAGCAGTTGTTGTCCTTGAAAGGGATGATGCAAATTCGAGTCATTTTCTTACCAGAGCTCATTACCGAAGTTCAACTCCCCAATTACGCTTCATTGTCTTGAGACAGTTTGAGTTTAAACAAGTTTCAAGGATTCGCCTATGTGCCAGACATTCTCTAAGTGCTGGAAATGACAAGATCCACGGGCAAGTCTGCGAGCTTAAAGAGAAAGAGACCGCTTTTTCATTGCTTTGTGGGAGGTGGGCAACGCGACACAGACACATAGGAAGATTGCAGACATTATCAGTAGAAGCGACGTCTGCATGACATTTCGTTTCATATTTTGATGTTTAAATGAGTTCTGCATTACGACTTTAGCACTGTGGCTATTTAGTTTTCAAAGAGTATCAATGCGGAAAGCAATTACTTTTTCTTTTTCAGCCCATACATTATTTTTTACCTAAGTACAATCTCTCCTCTCCGTCTCGTTCGTGTCCTCTATATGTCGGCCTCTTGACACTTTAGTATTTCATTTTCTTATTTATTTATTTTATGCGTAGTTGTCTGCTTTTTTTTGTTTAAATGAATCGGTATATACATGTTTGGTTATGTGTGCAACGACCCCCTGCCTAAGTGGTTAAACAACATTAATTACGATAGAAGTGAGTCTGATGAGCTCTGAGGCCAACTCAAACGACAGATGCATAACAACCTTCACCTTATGTCACAAAGCAGCCTGATACTGGGTTTGCAGGCTTTGCCCTTATTTTCAAGTCTGCTAGACAAAATAAATAATTGGTCATACTACCCTTGCTGCTGTATTATTGGTATATTCTCTGTTTTGGAGAACATTATATTTGAGTTTGACAGTGTTTTGATGATTGTTTCACTTAGAAATATTGTGTGCACGGCATGATAATGGTCAGACCAGTTCCATTATGGAATGCTTTGCACAGAGTCCAGACCAGTTGGTTGATACATGAACCAAAATATTGAAAGTAAGCGTCCCCCAATGAGGTAGAAAATCCCCCCTAATGAGAGGCAATAAAGGACACACCCCAGGAGAGAATGAGACCACGACCAAGTGAGGGTGAAGTTAAAAGGTTTTTATATAAATGAAATAGGGCATGCAAAGGACTCTGCAGACTCCGAGAGCGCTCTGTCTGACAATAGCAAAGACAGTCAGTTATATTACAAATACACGTCATGCATGAGGTAAGCTATAGGGGCCACACAGGCTTGGGGATTGGATGGCGATGTCTAGCTATTATGTAGAATATAGGTCCGGTGCTCCATGATTGGCGGAGATCCACGTGGTGGCACCACGACGTGCTTGGGTCAGCTGATCTCATCGGGGTGGAGCTCTTGGACGCTGGCTGTCAATGGAGATTCACCACGATAGCTCTAGAAACTTACCCTTGTGGCCTTTCATGCCCATTCATCACACTCATCTATACCAAGTTGTTATTTAAAACTTCTAACACATTAATCTACTACCTGAGTGGGGGCGCAGGAAAACAATATGCAATACAAGGCTGTTCCCACACATCATCATAAAGTTGTCAGTAGCGAGGGGTCCAGTCTTGTGGGTCCAGGTGTCTTATCAGGGGGCATGGGTCAGGCTATCTTCATCATTTTACTCTGTTTGATGCAGTAAATGATGACTCTTGGGTATGTTTGCACAAGGACGGATAACTGCCTTTGTGGTCTGTTAGATTCTGGGTGAACTGGGATATCATTGGGTCAGTGGGGGCACCTAACTGCACATCAAAGGCGGTGGGATTTAGGACCAGGTAGCTCATAATTCATTTGGCCTGGCCATGGCGGTCTCTGCCATGGGGGAGGTGAATACTTGAAGCGGGTCCAGCAGGAATGTGGGGAGGTGAGGCTGTGCTGCTCGAACACCAGCGAGCCCCTGCGGGCCTTACTGGGAGGAGGGGAGATGGCCTTGTAACTCTGAGCAACTTTCTATTCACGGGGCGGCACACTATACCATTGGAGGGGACGAATACTAAAGCTGGGAGCATTAGGGAATTTACACATTTCGGTTGTTTACATTGTCTACATTACTAAGTTCATAACAATAGAGATTTGTCAATATCACATACAGTACATAACATTAGTTGGTCTTAATACTTGTAATTCATGGGAAAGGCGGACAAATAAAACATGAGGTAGTATCAGGTTGGGTCATACCCTCAGGAGCATGAAAGCAGCATGTTAATGTAACATTTCATTTATACTACAAACTGATTCGATACCCTACGCAGCTTACATGTAATACGTCATATTTCGTTACATCATACACAAGCATTTTATATATTGCTTTTTCAATTATCCTTTTTACAATAGCAGCAAACATTGGTTGGCACAGAGTGAATCTATCGAGTAGTTATACACTGGGCCTTGGATCATGAGGGCATCTTGAGGGTGTGCGGGGTCACTTTGCTTTAATATAAGTAGTCTGTATTATACATTTACCATTAATTACTACACATCCTTGAGCAACAGGAATAAGGCTGAGAGACTCAAGGGTTTAGTATGTATGGTTAACACTTCATCTGGGGAACCGGGCAGGGGGGTCAGGGACACCATACATTACTCGTGCAGGGGTTAGGCGCGGGGTCAGGCTGTGTTTGAGGGGGATGGTTTTTGTTCTTTTCCAGACTCCAACTACGAGTCCGGTCACTCCTAGGGCAATGGTGTACTGCAGAAGGTAAATGATACAGTGTTTGTTCTGTTACTTGTTTGTGTCTAGTTGCTTGTGAGAATGGGCTTTCAGCGGATCTGCCATGGGGTGGGGGCTGGGTAAAGTGCAGGACTCTCCATGTACTGTCAAGTGGGGGCCTAGCTGCAGCTTTGTATGCCAGCTATTCTGCATGGGCCTGGGTTTAGTACACTTAAAATGGAGTCTTGCTTATTACAAAATGGTGTCTACGTTATGACAGGCTACTGGACGTACAGCCTCACGTGTCGATCCGCAGCCGCCCTGCCTCCTGGGCCCAGGTGTATAGGGGGCTGCCGACGAGTCATGAGCCTCACGTAGGTGGGTAATGCAGGGGAGGGGGGTCTTCCTTCCATACAATATGATGGTGAGGAAGCTGGAGATAGTAGGTGGGAATATCACAGGAGAGATTGAGGTGACAGATACACACTAGATCAAAACGTACAGCTATACACTCTGTTGGTTAGGGTGGTGGGGATCACATCAGCAGGTAATATAATAATGGTCAATAAAATAATTTACTCAAAGGAGAAAAGACGACTCTTGGGGGCCGTCTTTAAGTGTGAAATTGCCCATGATGCCAATGAATAAGGAGGTTACTAGCAAACAGAGTGAAAGAGGGAAAGTCATATGTGGAAGAGAGTGGACCTTGGAAGGTTACGTTGAATTAGTTCTGAGAATGAAGGATCTGAGGGTGCGAATAGTCGTACATATTGTCAGCTGTTGAGGGGGACTAGCCCAGTTTGTGGATGGTGCATTGATTTCAGTTTTTCTGATATCTATCAAGAGATGGGCCAAACTAATGTCTCACTTGGATTTATGACATAATAGTGACACGGTTTTTACCAAATAAATAAATAAAATAAAAAAGTATTGATCCACTCAGATGTGGGTCTGCAGGTCTCATCCCGCTTGTTCAGACCTAGCAAAATAGCAGTAAACATACAAAAGTGAATATAATACAATTCCAGTTGTGTGTCTCAAATATTCATCACCTGACACGTGATATTCCTCCCAACTGGGATAGAGCCACTCCCAGAACAGACACGATCACAAAATGCCCTTCACAAGGATACATTGAAGAATAAGGAACAACCAAAACAGAACAAACTAAGTGGAACAATCTCAAAACACAACACCCGGTAACAGACGCATAGCAAGGGATGAAACATCTACACCCTCAACGGAAACAGGTACATCCACCAGGACAAGACCACAACCGCTCTACCTAATGCCCTACCTGTCACCCACTTGGACAGCCATCTAACCTCAAGAACCATAAGCACATTAGCAAGATAACCGGAAACTTTGGGGGAAAGACGGGAAACACACAAAATCAAACCGAATTAAACAACACCAACACACCATTTATCACAAAATACTGGCAAAAGAAATGGTATCAGAAACTTCATTAGGGAGATGACCAATTAAATCAAATACGAAACTTGGCTGAACTACTCAACAAAGAAACATCAACAGCAATCCGCTGGAAAAAATGAACACCACCCCAACCACAAGCATACACAATCAAAGACCAAACAAACCACAAGAGACTAAAAGATACACTGCAACCTAGTCAATTCCAGATCAATGTCCAAGCACACAACAGAATTATATGAACTGCTAAGCGATGGAAAGATAGACATCCTATTCCTCAAAACTACAAGGTAATAGTGCATGACTGCCTACTCAACAACTTCAAACTCAAGCAAGTTAAGAGTGAAGGAAAAAGAGGATGAGGACTCACTGTAGCATACAAGCAACAGCTAAATATAACAACAGCACCACTGTTAAACATCCCAAATTGCGAATCACTCATCCTACACCTAACCTTAGATCCTCAAACCAACCTAACCTTCCAGTTTGTCTACAGGCCACCAACCCACGACCCGACCCTCGCAGACACCTTTGTAGATTCCATCACCAAAATCGCCATTAAACATGATCACCGGGTCATACTCTGGGACTTCAACATCTGGATCAAAGAAGAGAACATCAACTCACCCAAAACATTACCTAATCAACTACCAACAATGCATCTATGACAACAGGTTAAAGGAGTGACAAACACAGCAGGCAACACACTAGATGCAACTACTGCAACACAAATCTGGTCACAACTGAACCTCCAATGCAAATTCTCTAGAGCGGCCACTTGATTATCCCCTTCTTGATACAACCGCCAACAAGGATACCTGACCACCTCCATAAAAAAAGAAAAATATTCTGAAAAGAAACTGGAGAGCCATTAACAGTGTGGACATAAACATGAGACTGGAATCTATAAAACCATCAATCACCACCCTAGACCCAGCCAACATCGACGAAAGAAACCAAAAATGGATCATGAAAATACTAGATGACATTGCACAAGAAGAACCATTCACCCCCCTCAATTAAGAAAACAATGGCAAGATGGTTCACATACCACTTCAAAGCACTAAACAAAACAACAGAAATCTAGAACAAGAATTGAGGAAAAGCTATGAAAAACACACAAAAAAACAGACAGATTAGAATATACAAAGCTGAAATTCTCAAATCAAAACAGACATACTACAATATACCAATCACAAAAACATGCAACACCCAGAAAGAGTTGTTCATCATCATAAACAAGCTAAGAAACCCACCAATGTCCAACAACACACTAACCCACAAGCAAAAGCCATGCAACGACCTTGCTGATCACTTCAAGAACAAAATTACTAGCATCCAGCAAATCATAGAAAGGAAGCCAAAAAGAACCATTAACCTCCTCAACCAGCTAACACCAGAACCACCCACTAGACTAATCCACCTCCCGCATAGTTCCACAGATAGATTCAACAGCCTGGCGAGCTTAAGCAACACATCAGGCTCTACAGCAGACCCCTGCTCACCAGATGTTTACAAGATCATCCTCTCCCAGAGAACACCAGCAGAATATTCCCTCAACCACTCTCTAGCAACAGGAACCGTGGCACAAGCTTTCAAATTGGCCCCTCCTTAAAGATCCATTGGGAAACACAGAAGACCTAACCAGTTACCAACCAATTTCAAGTATCCAATACCCAGCAAAATTACTAGAAAGCTACATCTGTGAATAAATCTTGGTACATGTAGAAAACAATATGGGACGGCCTAAAGACCAAACCGGACTCCAATGCTAATTCAGCACTAATACTACTAGATCTCTCAGCAGCCTTTGACTCATTCAACCATAACACACTCATACAAAGTCTAGAAGATCTAGAAAATATTGGGATCAGCAACACAGCTCTCCTCTGGCTCAACTCCCACTTGACAGAAAGAACAGGAACAACTTGGATAGCGCCATTCAAGTCAGCACCTTGGAAAACAAAATGTGGAGTCCCACATGGCTCATTGCTGTCACTGCTACTCTTCAACATCTACATGATCCCCCTGATTATCCTCATCAAAAAACATGGCCTCTCCTGCTGCAACTACACAGATCACACTAATCTATAAATACAATGTCAGAGAAGAACAAAACCCAACACTATACAACTGCTTTACCGATCTAAACCAGTGGATGAGCACCAACAGCCTTAAACTCACCCTGGACAAAACAGAAATCATTATTGCACCCAAAGACCTGTTGAACAACCATCTCATTCCATGGCCCACCAAGCTGGCAAAGCCACTAGAACCATCCAACATGGTCAAACATCTTGGAATCCTAATTTACAACGAACTAAGCCTAGAGCCACAAGTCAATGCAGTAGTTCAGAAATGCTTCTTCCACCTGCAAACCATCAAGAAGAAACTTCCTTTCTTCTCCTTCACAAACAGAACACTCGCTGTCATTTCTCTCATCATGTCAAGCCTAGACTACCCCAACATAATTTATCTCAAAATGGCAGAATACCTCACAAGGAATCTACAATAGCAAAACAGTGGCACGACTACTCCTTAAACCCATTGAAAGAGAACACATCACCTCAGCGGTAGGAACACTGCATTGTTTACCAGTGAAAAACACATCTTCTTTCAAACTCTCTGCACAACACATAGAGTGATCCACGACCAAGGAGTGGAATTCATACAGGAAAGAATCACCATCTACACGCACACTAAGGAGTAGCAATGACATTTGCCTCGAACCAAAACAATACGCGAAGCAAAAAATTGGGAGATCAGCATCCTCCTGCATAGCGGTGAAACACTGAACCCACTCCCAAAGGAAATATAAACAACAGAATATCACCTACACTTTAGAACACTGTTAAAAACATGGCTCTTTAACACACCAAGCTGAAGAAAGAACACCAAAGAGAGGAATGTTGCGGCTGCAAAGCAAGAGCAATCTACAAAACTGGACCACACAAAGAAGGATCAGACCCCCAAACTGAATAGGAGCAAGTCTAACCGAATGGATGAATTTTAAACCCAAAAAACATCCCAGACAAACCCTGAGTAACCCTGTTAAAAATCTCTAACTCGCTGCATACCCACCACCCAACACAGAAGTAACATGAAGCAGTCCTTTGCCACAAAAAACCCAAACTACAGGCACTCTACCAACTCTCCACACCCAAGATGCACTTAAAACACCCATGTACAACCACCCACAAAATATTGCACACATATAAATCAACTAAAATCATACCAGCACACTGTGACCATTTCTTTCCGAACTAAAGTTACCAACAGCACATCAAAGCTATTTTGTGCTTTTCCGTCTCAACCCTGCTAACTAACCACCCCAACCCCCTTCCTTTCAGATCTGCCTGAACATCGGGATACCATGAAAAATGTCTGTGGTGTATGGTACAAATCTCAATAACATAGCACATCATACCATAACATAACATCTACATTAGAGGTCATTTTCTAAACTTAATTTGAGCAATGCTGGTAACATTTCTGAAAATAAAGCCAGTTGTTCTCTCTTCAGGTAATAATAACAATGAAATAGCATACATCACGAATCAGAAAGTGAGTGTTCTCTTACCACTTACTTGGGAGATATTGTAAATACAAAAAAATTGAAATACCCACAAACAATATGGATTGTTTACCCAAACTCTCCACCAACATCACAAACATTGAGATGCATCTTAGAACAATCAATCCACAGCCCCTTAAAGTATGCAATCATCACCCCTTCTAACAGAATCCAGTTGCTTCCTCTAAAGTGCTGCTAAATACTGGCACATCTCTAAACTATAATATAGCTGTAAAGGCCTGGGGACAAAATGAGCAGATACGTTTAGGGACACATTAAACAGAAACATTTGGGGCCCGATTAATGGAATTAATTTTACCTAAAAAGGGGGACTTGATTGCGAATACGCGCACAAGTGCCCATTTGTCGATTCATGGAACACACTGCATGGGGCTTACCAGAGACTTCCAAGGAATCTGCACGGTCCAACACATCACTGCAAAACTATGAACGCCTTGCACAAGACTTTTAGCGAAGGGGCATACTGTCTTGCGCCGTCACCTAAAAGGTGGCAGAGCATGTGGAATAGGGAACAACAAGTGAAAATGTGGCCGTAATGAGGGAAGTACCACAGTAAAATCCTTGCAAAGCCTATACGTGCGCTAACAATCCATATTCACAGGATTGAACAGGGCTCTCCGGCGCGTGGAAAAAGACGTGCAAATCTAGAAACATGTCCACCACGCGAAAGCTGCCGTAAGCGTAAACGAGCACTAAAACAAATGCGCAAAAATGTTGCGCGAACAATCAATGTGCGTATACAGCTACAATGAATGTACCATTTCTCGCAGCATTGATCGTGGGACAACGCAGGAGGCGGAGGATGGCCAAGGCCCGCATTTTTCTACCCAGGACCAGCCTTTTTGGGATGAGTGATGACCAGGTCTATGCCAGGTATAGGTTTCCACCCCATATCATATTAGACCTGGTCACGGAGTGGGAAGATGACCTTACATCACACACCCTGTGCTCCCAAAAGCTGAGTCCCTTGGAAAAGTTGCTGAATGTTCTGCATTTCTTGGCCACTGGGTCATTTCAGCAGACAACTGCCATAGTTGGGGCCATTTCACAGCCCACGCAGTCACGCTGCCTACACCAGGTGTTGGCAATAATGACTGCATGCCCCTCAGACCGCAGGCACATCTACATGCCCAGAACACTAGCAGAATGGCAGGCTGTGTCCAGGACTTTTATGCAGTGGGCATTTCCCTAAAGTGCTTGGTGCCATCTATTGCACCCATGTTGCTCTACGTCCACCTAGGGCACAGAGCACATCTATCGCAATCGCAAGCACTGGCATTCCATCAACTTGCATGTTGTATGTGATGCCAAGGGAATCATTACTTCTGTATATGCAAACTATCCAATGTCCACCCATGATAGTTACATATTCAGATTGTCATCCCTACACCGGACTCTGGAAGCTGGGAGGCATGGCAACACATGGCTCATTGGTGAGTATAAATGCCCCTGCACATGCATGCATGTCACACACACACAAATACACACCAATGACAAATATCTTTGCCTCTACAGGGGACAGTGCCTACCCTCTGAGCACCCACATGATGATGCCTATATAGAACCCTGCCACACCACCCCAGGTAAGATACAACACAGCCCGTATTGCAACTCAGGGCATAGTGAAGCGCACATTTGGAGTGCTCAAGTCATTTTTCCGCTCCCTTGACCACTCTGGTGGTGAGTTGCTTTAATCACCACCACTAGTGTGCAGGATCATTGTGGCAGGATGCCCCTGCACATGCATGCATGTCACACACACACACAAATACAAACCATTGACAAATATCTTCGCCTCTACAGGGGACAGTGCCTACCCTCTGAGCACCCACATGATGATGCCAATATAGAACCCTGCCACACCACCCCAGGTAAGATACAACACAGCCCATATTGCAACTCAGGGCATAGTGGAGCGCACATTTGGAGTGCTCAAGTCATTTTTCCGCTCCCTTGACCACTCTGGTTGTGAGTTGCTTTAATCACCACCACTAGTGTGCAGGATCATTGTGGCAGGATGTGTCCTGCACAATGTTGCAACACGGTGTGGCGTCCCGGTGAACATGGTGGTGCTCCCACACCCGCAACCACATGCACGCTGCTTGCGCATGGCAGGTCAAAGGCCCCATGGCGAGGTTGGATGTACCCAGCTTGTGGCTACATTGTTCAACTAAATTCCAACCCCTGTGGAGTAAACACAGCCCAGACACATTCCAGGTGCCATTCAATGATGACAAAGGGCCAATCGTCTGTGCCCACAAAACCACCCTGAGAATGTGTCCTTGGAAGTGCTATATTTTGTGCATCCCTTAGAACTAAAACAAATTATTTTTTTATTTTTTATTGTTTTAGTTGAAATTAATCAACCTTTCTATATTTTACATAAAAAAACATTCATGATATATGAGATCGCACAAAAGGAAAAACAAATAATAGGTTAAACACAACATATTAAAATTAAAATTAATTTCTCCTAATCATATGTCAAGCATTACATATCACATTCTAGTGCTGTACAAATTAACTCATCGTTCAAACAATTAAGTTAATTACTAATCTGTAGTATGCATAACCTCATTCGTAGGAGTTGTTACTTGGAGACCATTCAAGAAGTTTACAGTTGCAATCTGCAGCACTAGTTGTTCATTGCTTAAAATTATTGCCCAACAGGTACTGTGTTGCACATTGCCCAAAAATGTACAATGTTTGTCATAATGTATTTGCCTGCGATGGTTGGGTGATCAGATGCTCTAAAGTTTCAGATGTTTTTGCATCATTACAAAATCGACATATATTAGCCAATGGTTCTAATAAATGGCATTTCGACAAAACATCTCTGACAGGCCACAGATTGAAGCGTAGGCGCATTATTGCCTGTCTATACTGCGGAGACAGTGATCTTGCTAAATAGGCAGGTAGCGCACACATTTTTTTCGGCGGAAATCTACTAGTATTACCCTCTTTGTACGATACACAGATGTCACATGTTATGATCCAGTCTTGGCTATATAATTTCCATTTCGCTTTATCTGGATTTGACACCAGTAATTCAATATTGATATCTGCGCCAGCTAGAATTTTACACACATATTTAACCCATTCAACCATAAAAAGGTGGGTAGTCGAAAACATATAAGAGGCCAACAATCTCAGCACAATGTTCACATTAGTTGATATTAAACATTTCCTAAGCAGTGAGCAACATCTCCAGTTATACAGAACTTTTAACGAGACCAACCCCAGTTCATATCTCATCCAGGCGTGTGGAACACAGATCGGGATATGCAATATTTGCCTCCAAAACAATGCCTCCCATTTATTTAATTGAAATTTATCCGAAATTGGGAAGGTTTCTGAACCATATAGAGTTGCAGGGACAGGCTTTTGTTTCCAATACGAGCAAGCTGGTTTAAGGGAGAATTTTTCCATATCTATGCATAATGATATGGGTTTGGGATATAGCAGTGTTAACTTTTGTTTCAATGTTCTTTATTTGATGTTTATTGCTCGGTGTACCTTCAAATTATGGCCCAGATACGTATACATTGGAACTGTTTGCAGGTGTACTTTATTTACTGCCCAAGTAAACTGTCTCTGGGCACCCTTTGGAGTGTGATATAGTACAACCTGAGTCTTGTCAAAGTTTATTCTAAGCTCATTAGCTGAAACGTATTCTTGAAAAACTGTTAATAGTTTTTGGAGACCTACTTGTGTTTTAGAAAGTAAAACAAGGTCATCTGCATATAGTAGATGTTTTATGACAACATTTGCAAGTTTAGGTGAGTCTGATTGCACCTCAATTAGTGCCTGTTCAAGATCATGAATATAGTAATTAAATATAGAAGACTCCAACGAGCAGCCCTGTTTAAGTCCTCGGGCTGTATTTATCTCTGCAGATAGTACACCACTCATTGATAGTCTAATACGAATAGATGTGTTTGTGTGTAGATCTTGAATAATGGCACGTAAAGTATTTGGGCATTTGTCCCTTGTTAACTTTTCAAACAATTTAACCCTCGATATAGAATCGAAGGCTGAATGTAGGTCTACAAAAGCAAGAAATAATGGTTGTTTATTATGATGACACTGAGCCTTTATTTCATTTATGCACATTAAATTAACATGTGTCCCCATCCCTTTCACAAACCCAGTTTGATTGGGATCATGTAAGTTGTTATTTAGGGGCCGATTCACGGAACAAAAGTGTGCCGCAAATCCCAGCGCAAGCTTGCGCAAGGTGGCGCAAGCGTGAGAAAGCAAGCGCACGCGCACACCTGTGATTCCAGGAAGGCACTGCGCGTGTTGTCCACTGGTTTTGTGCTAAATCCATGTGTGGCACACACGGGCGCACACGTCATTGCAACAACCCGACTTCAGTACAAGTCGTGTTCCAGCATAATCTAAATAAAGTAGGTAGTGCATGTGGCAATTTCAACATGAAAATGAAATGCACTGGACACGAGTCTCTCCCTCGCTGTCTGTCCCTGTGAGCTGCTTCTTTCCCTGGGCCTCATTACGACCCTGGCGGAAATCGCGGTGCTAAATGCACCGCGGAGCGCGGCGGAAAGCTGCCGATAGCGCCATGGAGGTTGGCGGATTTTCCGCCCCATGCCGACCTTGGCGGGGCGGTAAATCCCCATTCCCCATTTTACCCTTCCCCATTCCCATTTTTGCCCCATAGGGTATAATGGGAGTGGGGAAGGCGTTAATTGCGCCACCGCAAAATACGGTGGCGTAAATAACATCAAGGTCCCGTAGCGCCATGGATTTCTCCGCCCGGAAAAACCAGGCGGAAAACGTTCCATGGCGCTACGGGAACTCGTAGTAGGGCGGACGGGTCCGCCGCGAATAACGCTGGCGTAAACCCACTCCGCCAGGGTCGTAATGAGGCCCCCTGTCTTGGAACGCTACATAGCTAATACAACTGCCTCAATGGACCATGGTGGACTGGAGGATATGTGCCTCTGCCCCTGCATGTGCCCCTGACAACTTTCCCATCAACTAGCCATTAGTCCACCAACGCATCTTAGCTGTACTGTGTGCTTCAACACCAATATCTGTCCAAGCTCACCGTCAGTGGTGCTACTTAGCATGCATGTGCAACTGGCCTGGTGGAATGTTGGCTGCTGTGTGGCCCCCTTGTGCTGCTCACCGTGCCTAGAGTTCCTTGAAACACGTCAGCTTCTGTAGGATGTATGAGCGCAATCCCTGAGGCTCTGCCTGCGCATACATGCGCATGTCTGCACCACCGAAGGTGGCCAGCTTCCAGACGTCCAATGGGCCATGTCTGCTGGGAAAGGTGGTCTGGAGGTTCATCCCCCTGCAGAAAGGGCAGAAAACACATGATTAATGCATGAAATTCCCCTGTGTGTGTCTCCTCAGGCATGTCATGACTGGACCATGTCAGAGACGTACATCAGAAATCACTCCATCAGTGCGACTTTCACAAGCAAAGTGTGTTAGCCACTGTGTACAGCATGAATTGCATCAAGCACATGTACAGCAAAGATAAGAAACATACTACACAATGTATAGCAATTAATGCACAGATGAATCATGAAACCACCCATCTAGCAAAGGGAGAACTGTGGTCAATATCACCCCTATCATCCCCACTAGGGGTGTCAACCAAAGTAGTACAGCAGCAGACATGCCACAGATATGACAGTCCAAAGCCCTTGTGCAATAGGCTGTCACACCGAACCATCCTTGCAAGCCCATAGATAAGGGAAGCAGGAGTGGCATATGTGAGTCAGGACCCCAAGCTGCAAACATATACATGAGACAAGCTTGAAGGGACCAGCTGGAACAGACAGTGGATGCTTTCAAAAGCCACAAAGCACCACAACATCACATGAAAGCACAATAGACAAGCAATTTTAAATTATATTAACTAATTAGACTAACTATGAAAAACCTACATTACCTAATTAAACTAACTGTCAAATTGAAAGCTAACTAACTAAACTAAAAGAAAAATCAAAAATGGCCACATACAACCCAGGGGGGAGGCCCCTAGGAGGGGGGAGGTACAGGGTGCTGCTCAACACCCACATGCGATGATGTTGAGGAAAAAAAAGCCTCCATGGGCTCAACGCCTGCACAGCCCGACCTATGTGGGAGATACCTCGTTGTCCGAGTCTGGCTCTTCCTGAAAAGGAGGACGTGGCACAGGAGCCTGACCACGCCTAGCCACAGCTTGCCCCTCGTCAGCAGCAAGTCTGCCGGACGGGTGAGCCTGGTTCTGTGAGGCGATGACACGTAGGTCTGCATGCAGAACCTCCTGTGATACGCGTGCTTCCTCTTGCAAGGTAACATGTGTAACACAGAATTCTTCCTGCAAGGCCTGGCTGGACAACTGATGTACCTCCCAGCAAGCACGTAGCTCAGCCGAGATGGTACGCTCAAGCTGCTCAAACCTCTCCCCTGACCGCACCCTCGGGACATCAAGAGGACACCCAGAGTGGATCTGAGGGACTCATACTCATCCCTCAGGGCCTCCATGTGTGCCTCTGCGTGAGCAGCAATTGCTTCACGCAGAGACAACATTTCAGCCTGGCGTGCCCTGTCTGAGGCCGCCATGGCCCAGCCTGAGTGAGCGGGCCATGGACCGTGCAGCCCGCTGCTGGAGAAGCTCCTGCCTAGCAAGGGGGAGCATGGATTGGGCCACACGCTCCATGCTCACAGCGATATTCTCCATTGCTGCCCCCTGCCGTTCAGAATTGGCAGTCATATCTTGCTCCCACTCAGTATACCGCGGTTTCACGCGGCCACTGCATTGCTGGGCTTCACACCTGCGGGACTCAAAGACCGGGTGTCCTCGTTGTGTTGGCACCTCCCGCGGCTGCACAACTACATGCCCCAATCAACATGATGGCCCAGGCACATTAGCGACTGGTGTGGAGGGTGACCCTGCATCCCGATCCACCACAGGCGGAGGTTCCAACACTGTCTGACCCCTCAGTGCAGGTGTCGCAGACAGAGGAGGGCCCACATCAGAATCACTCACCCCTGACATATGGACCTGATGCACATCCAACTCACATGGACGTCAGAGTGGTCATCAGGGGTGGACTCATTGCCAGCCAAAGACAAGATGGTCTGTAGCACATGTGGGTTTTCGTGGCCTACCACCCCATGACCCCCACTTGTGCCAGGTTTCTATAGTGATAACAAGCATGTGCCTGGCATGACAACACCATCCTCTGGCTCCATTGCATCATCATCTGAAACGTAGAGAGAGAAAATGTCACTACACATGATAGAAGCACACAACACACACACACATAGACATCACACAGACACCAAACACATCAAGCTGACATGTCACACACAAAAAAGAACCTGCCATGCATGCTGGGTCAATTTGACATTGTTTCTGTGATTAGGCATGTAAAAGGATGTTATACTCCTCTGAAGTGGGACGATGCAGTGCAGCAAATTTGTACATTACTCACTATCTACATGTACAAGTACTTCATGATGTGTATCAGAAAATGTGAAGGCAGTGCAAGGTCAACTTCAGGCATCACGTGCAATGTGCATGCAATGGGTAGCATGGCTGCAAGCAAACCACCCCTCCCCCCCAAGTGGAAATGCAGGGATGCCTTGCATGGTATCAAAAGGATGACCATAGACCTGTGTATTGACAGACAGCGTTGACTAGCATCAATTGCATCATGTGAGTCAAGTGACAACACAGCAGATGATGATGGGACAGTAAGCAGGACACATGATGAAACGTCCGGAGTACACCCACGTGTGAAGGAGACACTACACCAGTTGGACAGAGTAATTGGACCTAAAACAGGCTGAGACCTGTGACCCAAACAGACTGTCACACCATAAACATGTGTGGGACGCAGGACTGAGCCACAGTGGCCATGGGAAGGCTGATGAAATGCCATGCAATGTAGGTCACCCTTGACACGTACTACAATGATCATCCAGTCAAGGACACATAGGGGCATGCATGGAATCCACATGGAGCATGAATGGGCACTCATGTCCCTGCGGGGTATCGGACATCTGCACAGTCCAAGTGAGACACCCTGCATCAAGTACAAAGGATGTACCCCACAGCATATGTCTGCCAGATTGGCTGGTGGAAGTTAGCATGTACACAGGACGCATGAACAGGCAAGTACTTAACGGCAAAATTGATGCAGACCAGTGCAAAAGTGAAATTGGGGTGCAGAGGGGGCATGGAGAGGCAAGGGAGCATGCCTACGTGGAGTACCCGCATGCAGGCAGAGGACACATGCACGTCAGTCATGCTATGACATAGTCCCAGGGCTGAGAGGAAGGTCACCCCAGGCTACATGCAAAAGGGCCAGTGAGCTAGAACATGGACCGGAGGGGCATCCTGGTGACCAGCATATGAGTCTGGTGCAATAGTGGTGATGCGGACAGTCCCCGTCCGCTCCACATGTCCACCATCCTGCAGAGCAGCCATGCATCAGTGAAGCATTGCATTACTTGCAAATCAGAACAATGTACACATGACATGTAGTGGCAGTCATGCACAACACATCACACAAGTGAAACACACATGTCCTCAACAAACACCCAACAACACTCACTTGACTGGGCATCAAAGTCTGGCATCGCTCCCACTCCTTCGACCGATTCAGGTGGTATGAACTCTGCAACAAGTGACACGTGCGGAGTGAGGTCTTCCTCCTCAGGTGCAGGCCCACTGCCAGTCACCAGAGTCAAGTTGTAATTTGAGGCACGCTTAGCCTTAGCGCTGCGTTTGAGGTAATTCCAATGCTTTTTGCACTCTTGCGCTGTGCGCACCTCATGGTTGAATGCACTCACATGTTCCGCAACTTGCTTCCAGTGGGTATCACAGAGGGCAGCAATTAGGCCCCACTAGCATGTCACCGCTGTGGTCCCGCACGTAGTCCACAATGAAGTCCAGTTCCTGGTTGCAGAAAGGCTTCTTCCTCGACATGCAGGAGGTCGTGGCTGTGTGTGGGGTCCCAGCCTGTGCTGCAGGTGCCACCTTCCTCCTCTTCGATTGTGGCGCAGACGGTGGCTGGCAAATGCCGCCCTGATCAGAATGGCCACTGGCACCGGTGGATTGAGCCAAGGGAGTGGCAGGTGGAGGGACGACCAAAGGCCTGACTAATGGACCCTGTGCAGCAACATCTGCTGTGGCAGGGTCATGGACCGCGACTGTCCTGGTTGGTAGACTCACAACCAGGGTGTTGTTGGCTGCATCTGCCCCTGCACTTGCCAACACCCGGCTGGTCGGGCCAGCAGATGACATCACTGCCCCAGGGACACGTGTCTCGGTCAGGGCAGCCCTGCGTGCACCTACGATTTGCCTCCTGACCTTTTGGAAATCTTCCAAGAACTCATGAAGTGCTAACGCAGCCTGCGCTGGCAGACCCTGAGCCTGGGTGGTGGTGTCTACAGCTGCACCTGCAGCTACCACTACCTTTGGGCCCGTGGCAGTCGATACTGCCAGGTCACATGGGCACCAGTGCCAGATGCAGAAGCTGCATCTCCCGGAACCACAGGGGGTGGTGGCATGACTGCACCGACACATGGCACAACATTGTGCACCCCTGCCTCTTCCCCCCTCTGCAGCCACCCTGGACACCATGGAGTCCCACTACTCCCTGGTCACCCTGGCCACGAGGAGCATGCCCAGCTGAGGTGCCGCTCACCTTTGGTGGCCTCCCAACCATGGCGCAGATGGAGTAGTGCCGGCAGAGATGGAGTAGTGCCAATGGGAGGTGTACACCACAATTGTCCTGGGCAATTGGGGTGAAGGGGGTGGGATGCAAGATGTTAACAGCACCCCTGCACTTGCAAGGCTGTTTGTGACCCCAGTGATATAGTGACAGGTCACGCAACACTCAGGCACCGCTAAACTGCAGTAGATCCGTGCACGCAACCCCTGCAGCCTATGTGCGTGTAATTAACCTCCCGCAGTACGTGCTGGCACCCAGGAACACAAAACACGCATACGTGTGGGACACGCACGCTACTATGACCTCAAAAACGGGTACGCGATACACAGGGGCACCCGCAGTGGGAAAAATAGCGTGCGCGACTCACTGTCAGACTGGCGCCATGATGAAAAACATGCGTAGCCAATACCCCCGCCAAAAAAAGAGATACGTCCTTGATCTGCTGTGAAGTTGTGATGGCGCGCGAATCAACACGAAGTAGCAACACACACGTCGGTCTCCACGAAAGGCACGTACAGCGAACTGCTGGCCCCTCTCACCTTTAACCCATGCTGAGGGAAACGCCCACGTGCATCGCGTCACTTACGCGTGTAGGCCCTTTCCTCGGATTACACGCATTCAGACATGGACGTGCAGTTTTTTCACGCGCTGAACCACTATGCACACATCACAAGGGAAACGCCCACACGCATAAACCTCACAGACGCGCTTACGCGCTAAGGGCCTTTCCTCGGATTTCACGCTGGCGTGCAATTTTTTCACGTGCCAAATCACTTGGTATCAAGCTGGCCATGCAACAACACACGGAAGACCACACTCCTGCCCAGAAGGCCATTTTCCTGCCCCCCAGACCCCCGAGCACGCTCCCACCTGCCATCGGCTGCTGCCTGCCTGCCTGCTGCCCATGTGCCCTGCTATTTGCTGCCTGCACGTCAGCCATCTGCAGGGGTGCAGTTGTTGTGACCACCCCTGCTGGAACAGAAGACTCCCGACTGGGTATCCATCGCTCCACAGCCCAGACCCAGGACCCAGTTGCACACCCACACCTGCCTCTGGGGTTGCCATGTCGGACACAACACCATCTGGCACCACTGGCAACCCCCAGCCAGAGAGGCAGAGGGCCACCAGCTTCAGTGCCAGGGAAGTTGGTGTCCTGGTGGAGCAAGTCCTGGGGCAGTATGATGCCCTCTTTGGAAGTTTGCAAGCTGACAATGAAGGACGGAAGAGGATCTGATGGACATCGTGACTGCCATCAACGAGGAGGGGGTGGCAGTCCGCGAGATCAAACATGTCCGGAAGCGCTGGGAGGACTTCAGGTCCAGGACCCTTAACAAGGCCCAGCGCCTTTTGTAGGCAGCGGATGCCAAGGGGTGCCGGGTCCACCTGACCAACAACCAAATGAGGGTCCTGGAACGCATACGCCCAGCGCTCCACGTCCAGGTCCTTGAGAGGCAGACCCGTCTGGAGTCGAGCGGTAAGTGTACATGCATACTGATTGGATGCTGTGCATGTTGTGATGTGCCAGTAGTGTGCAGGTTGCACATATGTCTTTGTAGGGACATGTATGGCTGCGTATGTACAGGGCCGTGACCCTGCCACATGTGATTCCTCTCAAGTGTGAGACACATCGATGGTGTATGTGTTGGTAAGCATGCTGTGTAAATGTATGTGTGGGTGCACACATGTAATGAATTATGAATATGTACTGTGGCATGGTTGTGGTGTCACACATGGATGCTGGTTCCTGCTGCATGTATCTGCACTATGTACATGTGCATGTGTGTGTATTTGACAAGTGTGCAACTGCGATGCAACATGGATGCATGTGACACTGACATGTAGAAGGCTGAATGCGAGATGTGACATGGATGGCGATCTCATCACTGCAACAGTTGGTGGAGAAGAACACATGCATGTAAGTCTGGTGGCGTGTGTGCATGTTTTGTGCATGCCCCGTGTTTCATGTGACGTCAGACTCACCTTTGGCTGCTCGTGCTGTTGTTTGTGTATGGATGGTGCTGCCTGGTGCAATATTCCTGTTGATTTGCTCATGTGTGTGAGTTGAAATGACATATGTGTTGGGGAGTGTGATGCCATGTCTGTAGTTTTACACTGCCACTCATGTACAACTGTCATGTGTGTATCAGTCCATCGTACAGTGCCCTGATGCCTGTGTTCTATCTCTCCCTGTCTGCAGCCTCAACTGATGAAGAGGGCGGAGAGGGTGCTATGAAGCACAGCAGCAGGGATCGCACCACCAGCCGGCGACGCAAGGCCCGGCTTCCCTCCCACGTTGTCATCTCGTCGGGAGTGAGGAATCTGGTGCCGCGTCCCAGGCTGCAGCTGCTGAGGGTAGGTCCAAGAGGCGGAGGTCGGAGGCGGACTCCTCGGCAGCAGAAGGGGCAGCTGAGACCCCTCAGGAGCTGCACCAGCAGAGATGCCTACGTCCAGACCAGTTTTCAGGGACGGGATGAGCGCACAACAACTGGCCTTCCTCTCCCTGCAGACGTGGCAATCAGGGACCGGGTTGAGCCTGTCCTGGCTGGGTTGGCATTGCGTCAACGGGGCATGCGAGGTGACCTGCAGTGTTTTCATGAAGAGACTGCACGTTATCTCGGATGCCTCGTTGACCGCGCTGACCTACTGGGACAGGTGACCATGACTGGATTCCTCCGTATGCTGGACCTTCTTCCGACCCCCTCCTCACCTGAACCCCCTATGCGCCAGTCGTCCTCCATGCCATCTTCCCACCCATGTATCACCTGGATACCCTGTGGAGCTGCCTCTGACCCAGCGGCCAAAGTCGGGAGTCGGACGTCCAGCAGGAGTGGCCACCACGACAACTGCACCCCAGCCGGAGGAGGACATGCAGGCAGCAAGAGCCAGGGCACAGGCACAGCAGCAGCAACAAGGTGGGAGCGATGATGGCTCGGGGCCATCAACATCAGAGGGGCAGGCATCGGCCAAAGGGCAAGAGGACCAAGGATTGGAAGTGTCTTCCGTGTGGCAGCGGTTGGGCCAGGCCAAAGGTGCGGAGCGGAGGCGGGCGGAAGAGGCACGCTCACAATGGTCAGGGTGGAGAACTCGATGCGGAGGGCACTGCGGCAGGCCAAGTGCCTCGAGGCTATTCGCAGGGAGTTGGAGTCCAACATGGCATCATCCCTGCGAACCCTCAGGGCCATGGAAGAAGACCGCCTCCAGGACATTGAGCAGGAGTTCGATGATGCCTTGGCCTGGGACATCGGAAAGTAAGCTGTCGGACTAGCCCGCCGCCATTGTAAATAGTTTTTAGTGTTAGGTTTCATTTTCGTTTTGCTTTATTTTGGAGTGATTGGACTATGCCCCACACTTTTGTATATATTTATTTCTTAGGTAGTTTCTTTGATAGGTTTCATTTCCTTTGTTGGGCTCATGAACCCTTTGCTTGTACATAGTGGCGTGCTGTGGTATTTTGGTGCACATGAGGCCCAACGTTGTGCAACTTCCTGTCGTGTTGCAGGGGGACATGAGTTGTGGCCGGACCCTCAATGCTGGGTGGATGGGGATGCTGGGGGACATGAGTCAGGGCCTGACCCTCAATGCTGGGTGGATGGGGGTGCTGGGGGACATGAGTCAGGGCCTGCTGGCAGGTGCCCCTCACTGCTGGGTGGATTGGGGTGCTGGGGGACATGAGTCAGGGCCTGCTGGCAGGTGCCCGTCAATGCTGGGGGGGACGGTGCTGGGGGACATGAGTTGGGGCCTGACCCTCACTGCTGGGTGGATGGGGTGCTGTGGGATATGAGTCGGGGCCTGCTGGCAGGTGCCCCTCACTGCTGGGTGGATAGGGGTGCTGGGGGACATGAGTCGGGGCCTGACCCTCAATGCTGGGTGGATGGGGGTGCTGGGGACATGAGTCAGGGCCTGCTGGCAGGTGCCCTTCAATGCTGGGTGGATGGGGGTGCTGGGGGACATGAGTCGGGGCCTGACCCTCAATGCAGGTTGGATGGGGGTGCTGGGGGACATGAGTCGGGGCCTTCTGGCAGGTGTCTGTCAATGGTGGGGGGTGGGGGTGCTGGGGAACATGAGTCAGTGCTCACTTGTGCGTGGTGACATGTGGGCTGGCTGGGGGGCTTTACCAGGGTGGATGGGCTGCCTGTAGGGCATGGCCACGGGTGCAGTGTGTACCCCTGTGTTGGGGTCTGCCTGCAGGCCCTGGGGAAGGGGGAGAGAGCACACCTGGGAGGACACACACTGCCAATTCGTTGGGGCACCCCCGTAATACACGTACCACACACTCGCACAAGGCCAATCGTGTGTAAAACTTACCGCGCACCCACAAAATACACATACCCCACTCGCACAGGGCCAATCGCATGTGAATCTTCCTGCGCACCCCCGAAATACACGTACCCCGCTCACAGAAGACCAACCGTGTGTAAAACTTCCCGCACACCCCCAAAATACACTTATCCCACTTGCACAGGGTCAATCGCGTGTAAAACTTCCTGCGCACCCCCGAAATACACGTACCCCACTCGCACAGGGCCAATCGCGTGTGAAACTTCCCACGCACCCCAGAAATACAGAAATGGATTTTGGGGCACGCGGCTGGGGCAGACTGCCGCAGACTGCCGCACGCGCACTGTGTGCGCCAGCCGCGTGCGCCACTTGTGCGCTGAATTCTATGAATGACCCCTTTAGTGTCCAAGTGTTGAAATCCTTTAATATTAGCTTAGTGAACATTTTCCCAGGCGCATCTAATAGCGAAATCGGCCGATAATTTTGGGATGACATTCGGTCGCCTTTTTTGAATATTGGGATGATTAAAGAGGTTTTCCATGAGTTTGGGATGTGTTGTTGTTTTATTGTTTGATGGAAATTAAAATATAAGGTATGTGCCCATTCACTTGGACTCTCTTTAAACATATAATTTGTGAGTCCATCTGTGCCCGCGGCTCTAGATATACTAGCATGCATGATTAGCTCTTCTATATCTGATGAGGTGAAGTTCATCTTCCACTTTTGCTTGTTTAATGTGTGGTTTGACAATGGAATAAACTTTGGATCGTTATAAAGATTGCTAAAATGTTCGATCCACTTAGCTTCACTGATAATGTTTAATTGCGCATGCGCCTGATTGTCTGAGATCTGACCATTAAGTAGTTGCCACATTTCGGCATAGTTTTTATTGGTAATTTCTTGTTCCATACGTTACCCATCATTTTGAAACATGAGATGTTTATAAGATTTCAACCAATTCTTGTATACACATTTGGTATTGTTCAAAGCTTGTTGGCAATTCGGCAGATTTGCGGCTATAATGCGTCTTCTTTGCTTACGATATACTGTCCTTCTAGATGCTATTTCCAGGTCAAACGTGTGTTTGTGTCTTGGACGACCATTTATCAACACTGCACAAGTGTTGGTGTAGAAATCTAAAAGTTCTACATAAGATAAAGGTTTCACTGAATCTGCATTTCTTTCTAAAATAGTCCTGTATGATGTAAGTTTAGGAGCCGTCCATCTTAGCCTGTTCTTTGCTGTATTCAATAATACATTTTGGTGGGGGATAGACACCCTAGCTGGTGGTGGGGAATTCGTAACAGTCAAGACCAAACATTTGTGATCACTGAATGGGAGAATAATGGTTCCTAGCATTTGTAATTGTTTAAATAATAATCGATCGATATAGATGTCGTCAATTGTGGATGCTGTGTTATTACGAAGCCAAGTAGTATTTGCAGGTATATCACCTTTAATAGCTCCATTCACCATAATGAATTGTCTTTCTTCCATGAAGGAAGACCAACTCTGAGCCTGCTGGAGGTGGCGTTTTGGGTTTGCACAGTCGAGATTAATATCTCCTAATAGGATGGTAAATGTGATTTCATTGGCAATGTGTACCAGATGCATAATGCATATTAATCCTGTATAGAAGATTTCATCATTTAAGGCTGCTGGATTGCGGTACACATTTATCAAAGCAAATTTCTTAGAACCATGGTTGATTTTAACTAACAAAATATGTTCACCTTCGGTACTCCGCTTCTCAAGGGAGAAACCGGACTTTAAGTCCACCACCACCAACAAACCAGAGGCGGGTCTACCTTCAGTGGGTCTGGCAGGCAGCAATACAATGTCATAACCGTCCCATATTGGTGCTGTTATTAACCACGTTTCCTGTAGTGCTATTATTTGAAACATATATGGGAACATAGATATTGCAGTTTTTAAGTGTAAGTTACCCCTTGAACTCCAGCTAGCAATGTGTAGTTCTTTAGATGTTGACGTCACTAATGGTTACTGCTGTGGCATCATTTGTGCGTTTATATCTCTGATTTCAGAGGGGTGACAGGGCCATGCATCCATGGGGAGTGTGTTCAGTGTGGCTTGTCAATAGGGATGGCACCAGACACATTTCTTACAAGGGGGTCAGTGCCATAGCTGCGGCAGGGATTTGCATAGTGTAGTAAAATGCTTTGTCACTCATGGCACAATGTCTCGCCCACTGACAGTGTTCATGGAAGGCTTTTATAGCATGAAACCACCTATAGACATGTGTGGATGGATTTTCTACTACATGCAGGGCATGATGTATATCATGTGCTTCAGACACAAGAACTTGACTGACATAGCTGAGTCACTAACATCACTGATGTACATAGCCAGATGCCATGTTGTGTTGGCATGCTGGAAATGTGTTTTAGTATCTGACGGTTGTGGATGGCTACTGTCCCGAAGCCATGTTCAACCGATGTGCAGCACATGTGTTGTATGCACTCTGCAGTGCACTAAGCACGAGTCAGTAGACCATGACGTGGTTTACCCATGGCAGTCATACAAATGCAGACAGAAGTGCCACACAATCATACCTATTCATTCAATCTACATACACATATTCAGGATGCACATGCCTCATCACTCACCAGACATTTCCTCGTAATCTGGCAGTCCTCTCACGCCTTGCACCTGATCCACATGAATCAACTCACTCATGGCCTCTTCATGTGGAGTGAGCTCCTCCTCCTGTGGTGACCCACCTCCAGTCACCAGAGCCAAGGCGAAGCTGGCACCCAGCTTGTGTTTGGTTCTATGGTGGAGGTCATTCCACCACTTAACGACCTCACGATCAGAGTGTCCCTCATTGTCCAAGGCGTTGATGCCATCCTTGACTCTCTGCCAGTAGACCATACGCTGAGCAGGCGTATGTGTGCTCCCTGCCTGTGTGTGCATGTCACAGTGGTTTGCACGCACGTAGTTCACGAGGAAATGGATTTCTTCATCATTGAAGCTACTCTTCCTCGATGTGGCAGTCTCCTTTACCGTGCTTTGGGATTGAGCCTTTCCCTGTTCTGCACGCGTCTGCCTCTTGGAAGGTGGTTCAGATTCTGTGTGGCTGGGACCACTCAGGGCATTAGGGGCTGGACCACTAGTGGCCTGGGCCATGACACCACCCACTGATGCTGGGACAGTAGATGCCCCTGGAGGTCCCCGTACCTGGCTGCTGGGGACAGGTATTTTAACTGAACATCCCTTCCCCTTGGACGGACGGACAGCATCTGCCCCAGCATCTCTTTGTACCTGGTTTGTGACCACTACATGGCTGCAGATCCCTGAGCCTGGGTGTTGGAGACAAGTGTTTTGCTTGAACGTCCCTTCCCCTTGACGCAAGGACAGCATCTGCCCCTGCGTGTCTGTGTACCTTGGCAGGGGGGCAACAGATACTGATGTTGCTCATTGACCCTGGTTGGTGGGGGCATCAGCATCACCTGCAGCCCCCTGACCCTGCTGGTAAGGGGGCTCTCGCTGGACGTCCCCGACCCTAAGCACCTCGGCCACCTCTGCCACCTTTCCCTCTTGTGGCTTTCCCACTCGTGGTACAGATGGATTAGTACAATGGGAGGCACACCAAGCAATTGTCCTGGGCATTGGAGTGAGGGGGCAGGGTACATGATGTAAAACGTACTAGTATGGTCCATCAAGGCTCAATATTACCCCTGGTGAAAATATAAACGGGAAGCGTAACCCACAGGCACCCCAAATATAATAAATGTGTGTATGCAAACCCTTAATAACTCACATGAAAAGAAAAAGCATTACGCGGTATGCTGTGGCACCTAGCAACACAAAACATGCGTATGCAAAGCACACTTAAGCTACTGTAATGTTAAGAATGGGGGTACGCGATACACAGAGATACCAGAGTATGAATAATGCATACGCGACTCACCATTAGCCTCTGGAAAAATAAAAATACAAGTGCCTTTACTGTACTGCCTGCAACTGTGGTTGTGTGACGCACACCACGGTACCTCCTGCCCACACTGCTGCTTGTCTTGCCTCTTCTGGCCCTGCTTTGCCCCATTCACCACTACAGTGCTGCTACATGCTCGGGTCTGAGTGCCTGCCTGCAACCTGCACTGTCTTCTTGTGCCAGCTGCCACACTTTTGCGTGCAATCCTGTGTTAGCCCTGCAACCACCTCCACTGTACTTTCAGGGACTTTCACCTTTGCAAAGACCACCTCTGCTCCATGACACTCATCCAGGACCCAGGAATCCCATACCTGCCTCGTGGGTGCTTTGTCTGCCCTATCTGCATCATCTGGTGAGGGCCGCACCCTCACTTCGAAGCAGAGTGCACCCAACTTCACCGACATCGAAGTTAAGATCATGGTGGATTGGGTCCTGGACGTGTATGATGCCCTCTACAACCCAGGGATGCAGCTGGGCTGCGATGCAAGGCTGAGGATCTGGGGTGAGATCACAATGACCATCAACGCAAAGGGGGTGGCAGTCTGCACCAGGGACCGAGTGAGGGCCGGGTGAGGGAATGTTGGGACGACTTCAAGACCCGCAGCCATATCAAGGTTTTGGCAGCCCTCGGAAGGAACCCACGGTGGAGGTGCGCCGTGCAGGCTGCCACCACTTCCACAGAACACAGCTGCAGGAATTTGAGAGGTTCTACCCGGAACTCCACTCGCAGTACTTGGCCTGGAAGAGACGTCTGGATGACGTTGGTGAGTACCCATGTGGGATTATGCCCTACGGCGTATATGTGGCATGCATGTTTGCAAGTGCCACATCCTCTTTGTGTCTTGTGAGTGTTGTGAGTTGCAGCTGATTGGCATCTCATGCCAATGGTCGACATTTGTTGCGTATGACATTGTATTACAGAAATTGCGTGTCGACTGGTGGATGGTTCAGCCATGGCTTGTTGTTGGTCACATGCAGGGTGTGTGTGTAGTGTAGATGCTTAGATATGGCAGATGTGGACTGCATGCGTTGTGGCTGTGTGAGTTACATGCATGATGTTCAAGTCTATGTGTGGCAGTAGCGCAAGTGCATGCATGCATGCACATATGATGGATGTGACACAGGTGCTCTAATGCCTGCATGTGTGCATTGTGTGTGACTCAGTTCATGGATGTGACATGATGACTGACTTGCCATGTTTATTTGTTGTATGCCAGACATCCATTGGCAACCATGACTGATGTGTTTTGTGAAGGTGTCGTTGAGGAGCATCATGGCAGGGACAAGACCACCAGGCGTAAGCGCACTCCCCAAACAGGCCTGACATGACCTCATCTGAGGGTGAGTCAGCTGGGGGTGTGCATGCTCGATTGAGCGCAGCTGCTGGGGGTACGTCCCAGGAGGTTGGTGTGGAAGGGGACTCCTCAGTGACTGTCGCCCAAAGTGCAGGAGCGGAGGGGCGATCCAGGGGGGTAGGTTCTCTGGAGTCATCGAGGGAGATGATGGTGGTGGTGGAGGAGGAGGAAGATGAATGCCAGCGCACATGGTTGGGTGAACACATCCAGGAGTGGATTCAGGCTGCACCCCTGTAACAGGGAAAGGAGGATGTGCAGTGCAATGTGGAGGGCATTGACCAACCTCCTGTCCTAGATCCATCTGATGCAGCACCATTCAACCTTGTGGATGCCTCCACCCAGGCTAGGCCCCCATTTGGGGCCATGATGGTCACCCCAGAACTTTCGCACACCCTGCTCACTGTGATTGCAAGGCGGGTGGGCATGATGATGTGAGTGTAATTTGTGAGGGACTCTCAGATCATCACGGATCGATGAGCAACTACCAGTCGCAGCTGGCATGTGCACTGCCCTCGGGTGGTCTATGTGCACTGGCACATTCAGCTGCCCACTCCTCCACTGCCACCTCTGTGCCCCAGTCGTCCTACAGGGGGCCTTCCCTGCAGGTTCCCATCACAGCCCACTCTACTCCTGCCCCCGGTCTGGTGGTTGGAACTTTCCTGCCTGAGGTGGATGTCCAAGGGAGTACAGTGGAGGTGGTTGCTGTGCCTGCCCAGGCTCCGACACAGGAACAATCACCAGTGGGGAAACTTGCACAGCAGGACAGTGCTGGCACTGTACCCCCCCCCCAACAACCAACATCAAGATGGTGGCAGTGCATGTGCAGAGCACACTGGAACAGGCAGCTGCAGTATGACAGCGGTCAGGCCCACTCTTCCCAGGGCCAATTTCCATCGAGGAGGCAAGCTGCACACAGTTCAATGGTGACCCGGCAGGAGGAGCACCGCCGCTCAAGGGACAAGGGAGTGTGTCCAGGTGGAAATGTCGATGCTGCTGGTTGCGGAGAGGGAGCGGGCTTGGGAGGCACACATTGCTAGGGCAGAGGCATTGGAGAGGAGGGCACAGAGGCAGGTCCAGATCCTGGAAGAGGCTTGAGGGGTGCTGGAGAGGAATGTCTGTCAGCCCTGGATAGCCTAAGGGATGAACAATGAGCCCTATACCTTTGTACATCGTTTTTTAGATATATGTTTCCTTTGATATTGTTTATTATTTGGAGCTTTTGGACATTGCTCCATTTTTTTGTACATAGTTTTTTGGTGTGTGTTTTACAGATCCCGTTTTCCATGTGTAAATGTAATTTTTATTTTTTATTATTTTATTGCACATATTTTCTTACACGAGGATATATTTATATTTATTATTTTTATATTCACAGGTTTTGACATTTCATTTGCAGTATGTATGCAGCTAATACAACTGTTTAATATATTTTTTTCTCTCACACTCATTGTTTGACACAGTTATTTTAGCAGTGTGCCGGGTTGGTAGTCCATTTAATAGCACTTATTCTTAGCATTGTTAGTCATGTGTGTGGGTCCTTATATGCAAGTGTAATGTTTGGTGTTCAGTTGCAGGGTGAGTATACACATGTGGCTGACTGGTGCTGCTGTATGAAGTGGGAGTTTGGGTGTGCACGGTCAAAGGGCATTTCATTTCACATGTTCAGCATCACTGTGTTTTAGCCCTCACTGTGTTTGTGAGGGCGGTGGGTGGGGTGAATGTGCGAGTGTTGCATGTTCACAAGATTGGAACATGATTTGCTTGATGCTGTGTAACACACATGTAGTGCTTTCCTCTTCACCAGCATGTGTTTGTGCAGTTAACATTATCTCTGGTGTTGGTCAACCTCTTGCAAAGTTATACACTATTGGCATTTCTTTGTATTTACACATCGGCTGACCAATGCAGCTGTCTCGGTGCGTGGTGCACTGTCTGATTGCCATGTCCTTCACACATGGGAGAAACAGTGATGTGTTTATTTGGAAATCTTTTCTAGAAATAGCAGCTCATTGAGCCATAGCTGTGAGACGCCTGGCCAATGTATGCTCATGTGGTACACATTGAGGCTGATTTTTATTCTGTCATTGTAGGACTATTTGTCCCTGGTGATTCTTCACATGACATTGTCACGAGGCCAGCAAGGCCTCACTTTGACGTTGTCTTGTGTGGGATGTTTTTACCCATGCATCCAAGCCCTACCATAAAACTGTGCATTACTGGCATTGAAAACATCATGATGGCCAGAACTCCCCAGAGAGTGCACAGGGAAAACATGAACAATAGGCTGCCACCCATTTTTGCCTATGTTGTGCCTATGTTGTGAGCACAGGAGGGCACTGCCTAAAACCACTATTGGGCTACACACACAATAGCCTGAAACCATTGGGAATGGCAATGCTGATTGCCAAAAGCAACCCAGAACTGTGGGGAATTCATTTTCTTAATGTAAAAAATGGATGCAATACTGGTGCTCACCACTATCAGAAAGCCGGCGTTTTAAAACCACCAGACTTTTGTGTAAAACTGAACAAATGAACCCAAACCAGGCCAAGGAAAGACTTGCTATGAGGTGGATACAATATAAAACTATATTCTGAAATGATTTGAAGGAAGTAATTATTTAATGTATATATAAAAATAACTGGGGATGTCAGCAGCTGAAGTGAATTTGGGTTTAAAGCCACTAAAATCGAAATGTTTAAAATAAATGAGTGACCTACTTTTGAGTGTAACATACACTGTTAATGTCATAGTTTTGAACTTAGAATCAGCATTCTAGCTGCATGTGCAAAAATTGTAAGTTGGATTTGAATGTAGAAAACTGGGAACTAAAGTGACATTTAGCTGAATTCTGCCTGACAACTACCCCTGACAGGAGTTGAACTGGCTCAACCACTCTTCCCAGGCCTGGCTGCATCCTGCTGCCCCCACCAAAATGAGGTGACACCTCTCTTATTGAATTAGGGGAGTGGTACCTGCAGACTGCAGGAAGTTGAACAAAGCCCTGTCCTGGACTCAGGCAAATGTTATATTAGGGGGGGGTCGTAAAATGGCTTCCTCTTGGGAGAAACTGGGAGGGGCAGTGCCTGTGAGAGCCAGCTTAGCTTGCGGGAAGTGGATAAACCAGAAATTCCACCATGTGCTTTCGAAAACCACACCCCTTTGGGGCCAGAGCATGATTTTAAAAAGATGGATAATTCACAGTGCGGACTTTTCAAAATTATATAAATAACATCATCATTTTTGTGATTTTTCTGTGGACATTTGAAGAGGTGTTAGGACCCTGTGGTATGTTCTTGGGGATAGTAGCGGAAAAAAAGGTTGTTACTCCAAATGTATGCATGTTAAAAATCTGACACTTCATCATCTGAAACCCATATCCTTGGGGCACATTTGTGTAAAATCTGGAAAGGTTTAGAAGTCGTTATCTGGATGAAAAGGGGAGAATTCTGTCATAAGTGGACACAACATCGTACAAAGACAGGGATCGGATGGTTTGGTGCTACAGAAAATATGTTAACTGGACCTATAATATTAGAAAAATGGTACATAGATAAATATGTATTTGGATCAGAAATAGATGTGTGTGCAATTCGACAAGGGGAGGTTCCTCTGACCATAAAACCTACAGCATCACTCTGACACTCCATTTCTTTCCCCCAATCAAGGAAGAGAGGAGAAACTGGCCAATGATAAGTGAGAGGGGCAGGCTTAGCTAGGCCCAGGCACACACACATTTTAAAAACACATAAAAAGGAACATTGAAACCCAGGTAGAGACATTCACTTTCCACTTTCTTGCGGGACGCTTTGCCGGGAGACTTCAGACTTCACATCCAGAGATCCAGACTTCAAATCCATCAATCTCCAGGGACCAGAAATTAACTCCAGAATTTGTAGCAGAGAGGTCTGAATCCACGAGCTGAATCCTCTTCAGCAGGCCTCAAAACCAACCAAACTATTCAACAGCCGGGCGAGCTGTTTGAATTCTTTGCCAAGAACTTTTGCAAGAACCTGTAGCAGTATCCAGAAAGCAGTGCTGTATCCGGAACCAGAGAGAACCAGAGACCAGATCGCTGTGAAGAACTGCTAGCAGAAGTCCAGTCAATCCTGACCCGATCGGGGACGAAGTCGCATTCCTGTCCAAAATCTAGTCTGAGTACCCAGCTAGCACTGTGCCAAAACCAATCTCTTAGTTTAAAATAATCTAGTCCAAACTATTTTAGCCTATTAGAACTGCCTCCTAGAATTGTGTCATTCTGTCATGTTTAAAACTGAAAACTGTCATCTGTCATTCTGAGCTTTAAAATTTCAAATCCGAAAAACTACCTTTACTAAATCAGCCGTATCTCCGGAACCGTTTATGCTAGGAGCGAGTTTTAACTGTCATCTTAAAGCTAAGATTCTAAGCCTTCCAACGAGCCTACTTCCTACTCCTTATAATGCCTCTGTAATTGCGCTGGACACACGTGATTAAATTTGCCGTGATTTGACATTTTGCTTAATTTCAGCCACGTGTAAAAATATTTGTCCTTGCTTTCCTTGCTGAAATTCGTGTGCAACCTGACAATCATTCATAGAGCATTGCTAAAGTGATCCTGAATTAATTTAAGTATCTCTCACTCACCCTGAACCTCCTATAGGGAATTAAAAGCAATTTCAGTATATTTTTCACTTCATTGCCACCACATTTAAAAGGATTTTGCCTGTGTTTAAAACTCCTACCTGTTTTCCTCTAAGCTTGCTAGGGGGGAACTGAATTATATGTGATTGCATTCCTGAGAATTGCGTGCTTTCCTTCCATCCCTTTACCTTGCATAAAGGGGGGTGGGGTGAATTGTCAAAGAAAAGTGATTACATTGTCTTTTGTTGAAGTCATATCAAGTTTATTTTCTGTACTGCATTTTCATTCATCATTGCATTGTCCTTGAAGCCATAAAAGCATTCTCAGCTACTTCATCCTCTCTATATCACTTCTAAGTCATCAAAAAGAGTGTACCACTGTAACATTATCCATTGTTGATCACTATCATCCTCACAAGTGTGCTATCAAATATTAATTTACTATAAAAGTGTGATAGATATATATTGTTTAATTTTCAGATAAACCTTTTAAATTTGCAAAACAAACCTACTTCTTGGCTCAGCAGGGTTGGGGGGATTCTGAGAGAGGGGTGTTATATAAGGGTTGTCATCCAGAGTAAATGAACTGGACATAAAAATACATCAATCAGGGCTTCCATCAGCATCCCAGACTAGGCATTGACTTAGCTGTAGTGTTGAATTGAAGTCGCTTACACTTGTTACATGTGTATGTTGGCAGGTGGTTGCGGACAGCAATTGTGTTTGACCATCTAGCCTTCACAGTCATGTATGTGACCCAATTGTTTGTGTTTATTTTGCATTTTTGCAGGATACATGTTCCAGTGTATATTCGGGGTGGTGTCACAACACGGCAGTCAGGGTGCACGACACACCATCGATGGATTGATGATGTGTCACTATGTCAGTGTACAGCATGCAGATGATGTCCTATCTGGAGAGGGATGCCTGCAGGGTGGGGGCATGGGTATCCCATGAGGAGGGGGCTGCCTGCAGGGTGGGGTCATGGGTGATGGGGGCTGCGGTGTCCCATGTGAAGAGGGTTGCCTGCAGGGTGGTGTAATGGCTGATGGGGGCTGGGGTGTCCCATATGGATAGGGGTGTCTGTAGAGTGGGGTCATGGGTGATGGGGGCTGGGGTATCCCATGTGGAGAGGGCTGCCTGCAGGGTGGGGTCATGGGTGATGGGGGTTGGGGTGTCCCATGTGGAGGGGGCTGGATGCAGGGTGGGGTCCCGGGTGATGGGGGTTGGGGTATGCCATGTGGAGAGGGCTGCATGCAGGGAGGGGGTACAGGTTTCCAATGTGGATGGGGCTGCCTGCACTGTGGGGTCACGGGTCATGGGGGCTGGGGTATTCCATGTGGAGAGGGCTACCTGCATGGTGGGGGCATGGGTGTCCCATATGTATGGGGCTGCCTGCAGGGTGGAGACATGGGTGTCCCATGTGGAGGGGGCTGTCTGCAGGGTGGGGTTATGGGTGATAGGGCTGGGGTATCCCATGTGGAGAGGGCTGCCTGCAGGGTGAGGGCTGGGGTATCCCATGTGGAGAAGGCTGCCTGCAGGGTGGGGGCACAGGTGATGGGGTCTTGGGTATCCCATGTGGAGGAGGCTGCCTGCAGGGTGGGGTCAAGGTCAATGGGGGCTGGGGTGTGGGTGTCCCGCCAGGAGGGAGCTGCTTGCTGCTTATTGCTAGGTGCAGATACACGATTTGGCTGGGATGCAGTTTGGGATTGCAAGGTGTTTTCACACGATTTGGCTGGGGTGCAGCCAGGAATTGTGAGGTGTTTTCGTGCGATTTGGCTAGGGTGCGGCATGGAATTGCAAGGTGTTTATGTGCTATTTCGCTAGGGTGCGGTCCAGGATCACGGGGTGTTTTCGCACGATTACGCTGGGTGGCGGCAGGAAATTTCAAAGTGTCTACGCGCGATTACGCCGAGATGCGGGCCGGAATTGTGAGGTGTTTATGAGTGAATTCGCTGGGGTGCGGCTGGGGATCGCAGGGTGTTTTCCTGCGATTATGTTGGGGTGCGGCCGGGAATTGCAAGGTGTTTACGTGTGAATATGCTGGGGTGTGGCCTGGAATTGCGAGGTATTTATGTGCAATTTCACTCAAGTGCAGCCGGGGATCGCAGGGTGTTTTCATGTGATTACGCTGGGGTGTGGGCCGTAATTGTAAGGCGTTTACACGCGATTTCCCTGGCATTCGGCCGGGCGTCAAGGGGTGATTTCGCGTGATTACATGGGGGTGCATCCGGAAATTGCGATGTGTTTACGCGCAATTACGCTGGGGTGCATGCCAGAATTGATCGGTGTTTACACGTGATTACGCTGGGGTGCGGGCCGGAATTGTGAGGTGTTTAGACGCGATTTTGCTGGGGTGCAGTCGAGGATCGCAGGCTGTTTTCATACGATTTTTCTTGGGGGCTGTATGCTGACCCAGGGATGGCACAGAGGCTTGCACAGTGTTAGGCATTTCCTTTGCTTTTTACTGCACATGGGGGCATGTTGCGGGCGTTACTGGCGCAGCTTGCTGTTCCCTGCGCCACGGCTACTGATGCCTCAGGAAATCCATGAATACGCATTCCGCGCAATCATTTCACTGCTATGAATCAGGCCCAATGTCATGCTCTAGTTTGTTTTAAGACCACTGTTAGGAAAAGGGACCAGCAGAGGGGACAGTAGAGAATACCTAATCACTGCAATAGATAAATGTTGCCATGCAGTATTGATGCTCCTCGACAACTGCAGAGAGATATATGTCTGTAGGGTGCTGATCAAAGAGTTTAGTAGCAGAGGGACATCATCTAAATTCCACATTGCAAGTTCAATCTCTCATTTTTTCCGTTCCCTTGCCATTTATACCTGTGCACCGCCTCAAAATCGCTTGCATTTTTTACCATCTATTTGCGTGAGTGCGCTCCATGGCCATTATTTACACATGCTTGGCCATATCTGTTCATATGTTTTTACATCTCCAAACATGGCCGCCCGAAGATTGCTCCTCTCGAGCACTACCTACAGCAGGCTGATGCTGCTGTGTGATTGGCCTTTCTTCATCTAAAAATGGCCACTCCGAAGCCGGCAGGCAAACGCTGGCCCCCTCTCCAGGGCCCACTTTCTAAGACCCTGTCTGCTCCCTGTTTCCCTCACTTCCTCCTGGGCCTGCACTGGACCTGATGAAGCACCATCTGTGGGATGCCCAGAGCCTCGGCCAACACCACGAGGCTTCACTTTCACACTGGGGACTACAGCCATCATTTTCATGCAGGTAGACTCCACTTGGAGCTCATTGCCTGAGGGTTGCTTTTTCTTCGTTTTTAAAATGCAGCGCTCACTGCCTCAATATCGCTTGCATTTTGTACCATCTATGTGCCTGTGTGCGGTCCATGGGCATTACATGGGCGCCCAAAGATTGCTCCCATCGAGCAATACCTACATCAGCCTGATGCTTCTGCGTGATTGGCCTTTCTTCATCTAAAAGTGGCCAATCCGAACCCAGCAGGTGAACGCCGGCCCCCTCTCCAAGGCCCACTTTCTAAGATCCTGTCTGCTGCCTGCCCGCTGACTGACCAAGTCTGAGGGTCCACTCCTACCCCCCCCCACATGCATATGGAGGCTAAGGTGAACTCCACACTTTCTGGACACACTGAACTATTGGAGCAATGAACATCTCTGAAGGTCAGTTCCCTCAACTATCATCATCGATCCTCTTCACCAGAGCTGGAACTGTACCACCTCTCACTCCCTCTCATCTGGACTCCCACTTATTTTGCTGTGCCCAGTTGATTCATGTGCTTCACCTTGTCCTGCCATAATTTGAATATAGCTGTGCCCAGTTTCTGCATGTGTTTCACCTTCTCCTGCCATCGTTCAAATTTAGCTGTGCCTAGTTGCTGCATGTGTTTCACCTTGTCCTGCCATAATTCGAATTTAGCTGTGTGTTTCTCCTTGTCCTGGCAAAATTCTATTTTTCCCTATGCCCAGCCCCCTGTTTCTCCTCCTCCCCAACCTACCCCACCCTCCCTGCTAGCACACTCATCTTCTTCTTCTATCCTCCTGTATTGTTGATGTATTGTCCCTTCCCTCTGTTTCAATCCCCCCACACCATCCTCATCTCCTCTCCACTCTACCTGCTCATTTCCTTATACCTTAAAACTGCTTGTACTACTCGGAGCAAAGTAATGTCCAGTAGTCTACCTTTCATACACTCCTCTTCCCTCCCCTCTCAATCCAAAATGTATGTATATCACACCGCTATATAACTGTATGATCCACTCCAACTTAGCATTGTATAGTAGCATCTGTTCTTCTCTGCCCCCCGACCCCCACTTTTACCCTATCTGTGTAAGGCACTTTGAAAAACTAAGGACTGTCGTCACACAGGAAAGAGTTGTCTTCACTGTTATATGTATTATTTGCACTTATTCCTGCACTTACCCTGCTCTGTGCAGGCTTGTATCATTCAGAATGTCAAGGGCACTGAATGACTGCAGTTTTTTTCGTGTTGTTCCTCTCCCCTCCTTGAGCGCTTTGAAACACTCTTCTGTGTATAGACACTATACAAATAAACAATAAAGAAATAAAATAAAATATAAAAATAAATAAATGTACAAACAGGATATGTAGTTTGTGAGCCCAATCCCTGGTGATAGTTTTTGAAGATTGTTACACACACCATACGGGCTAGCTGCATGCGAGTTATTGAATCTTTCAATAATCATAATAATATCCAATATAGATGACTTACATTCCCATACAGCACAATGCAGGCTCATTTCACATCACTAGGCAAGACTGATCCTAAAGTAGGTTCAATATCTACTGCCCATACATATCCAGGCACACCATTGATCGGCAGATTTTTTTTTTTTTAGCGCATCTTATCACTTTCCATATGTCCGTTGCATTACAAGATATGGCGAGGGTGGCAATATTTTGCCACCTCTTCCTTTCACGTTTGGCTTTATAATCTTTCAACCATTTCCGATATGTCTTTTTGATGGATGTGATAAAGTTGTTGATCTCATTAGTCCTATAAATGTCTAACAAAGGAAATATCACAGGTGCAATTTTAGTGCGCACCTGTTTTTTTGCTGCAGCAATCCTTGAATCGTATAGATGACGTTTATTATATACCCTTTTGGAGCGTTCATACATACTCGTATAGCTTCTTTTTGTGCTGGTAATTTTTTTTTATACTAGTGATCATAGACGAAAAGGAGGGCTCTGTGCAGGCTATATCATTGTCACTGGGAACAGCATAGTGCTGTATATAAGTAGGGGAAAGTCTTACTACAGCATTATTTGCCTTACCTAAATTCAAAACATTCCAGTGTATGCGATTTTGACCCTTATTTGAATATATATTGCCATTCAAATCATACCTAGAAGGCACAGTTTTCACTTTTAATGGCTTAAGCAATACGCATAGCGGAAGTTGATCACTCATGGGGTACAATAGCCATGTCCTCCACCAAAGCTAGCCCCCGCTGATTAGCGACCACCTCTATGGTAGATGAACTACTGCTGCTCACGCGCGTATACACTACGTGAGCATCTCCAGAATAATACTCGTTAAGACGTGATAGGCGATACTCATCTAACATGTTAGCCCACTCCCTACCTTGACAATTGCTCGTAATCTGTCTGGCAGGGGCTAACTTTACAGTGATGCAGGGGTCGGTATTACCTTCATCGATATGGGCGTTGTAATCACCCATTAACCAAACTGGCAAGTTGTGCGAATAAAGATCTAAAATACACCTCACTGACTCAACATTATTTCCAGAGGCCACCCTATTAGGAGGATCATATATATTTACCAGAATAACGGTCAGCTGCATATATGTTATCTTAACTGCCTGCACCATTGAGGTGGAGCCCTTTAGTTCACTGATAGCCCAGGGCTGGTGAACTGAAATCAATAAACCACCTTTTGGACACCCTCTAAAACCATGAGTCGCTAAGCTCTGCAATGTGATTTGTCCAGCGAAGTGAGTGGGGTAAACCAACAAAGTCTCCTGCAAGACAATGATTGAAAAAGTATCCATATATGTCACTAGATCTTCATCACTGAAAAGATGACTAAAACAAGTATTCCAGGAACAAATTAAATTAAAGTAATCGAGACAGGGTGGAAAAGTGAGGCTTGAAAACAGATGGCAGCCGTTGTCAATATCCATCGCCTACCATTTCTACATTGAGACCCTTTTCAGTCATAGAAGGTACAGGAAGAAAACAGGGGCACAAGAGTTTATCACAATCACGTGCAGTGGTAATGCCACCCTTCCAATTGGGATTAACCTTACTGTTTCTCATTGTCGAATTGCAGCTACTAGATAGTTTGGAAGGACGCCTCGTATTATGACCTTCTCTAGGTGACAGACTTCTAATTCTCTGTTTAATTCCGAGCATTTGTAGTATTTTACAGGAGTAACCAAGCCTATACAATTTGTCTTCATATTTCAACATATAATCCAGCGTGGCCTCAGATTTAAACCATAGATTAGATATATAAGTAGAAGTGTGTTCAACTTTGTCAACAATGTTTATGTCATCTGATGAAATGACCCTCAAAGCTGCAACAGTGTGTAAAATACAGAGTATCACTGCTCTATTAAGCAGATGCAGAGTTACAGTTGATACACAGGCTGCAATTGGAACGCCTTAATAATTCAATATATGTACTAGAGGTAGTATCATAATTAATGTTCTTCGGATTGGATACAATAGCTCCCCAGATATCTGTGAGTTTGGCTTGTGTCTGGGGTCCAGTGAGAATGTGACAATTATGGCCCTGAACAGGACACCACGCAATATAGTCCACTAGCCCTCAAGCTATTACAGGGTTACCAATCGGTGTGGCACTCATTCCTGGTGGTAGGATTGCCACAGGTGGCGTCTCACACCAGATGGTGCAACCTCTAAACCCAGCACCGGACCCAGAGTGGGAGTAGTCAGCGCCATGAGATTGGGTTTACCACTCATGGAATCAAGTTCTATTACATTACCTGACATAATTTTATCATCCACTACACATGCATTCTTACGCAGTTTTATCCGTTTAGTATACATAAATGCTTGCGAGGTTACTTTTGTCTTGCGTTTTACAGCTTCTCTTTTCTTTACATTATCAACACTAGGTTTTAGAGACACGCCTCATTGTGTAGTGTTTTTCTGAGCTTTGGTCTCACATACCAGAATTTCAATTACATCAGAATTCATACCTTGTCTTTAACTGTTTTCTGGGTGTGATGTATGCTCTTGTGTAAGAGAATAGACTGGACATCCAGTTTGTTCTCCAAGCGCTCACATTTAGTCACTAAAGAGGTAAGGAGATTTTCAAAAGCCTAAAACATATCATTGGAGGTTATACTGGTATTGCTCATATTGTTACTACATTTGTCAACCATTTTGTGCGATCAAACTAATATTTCAAGCCTGTTCACACTTACTTTATTTGGGTTGCCATAGTCTCCTGCGTATCGTCATTTCTTACATAGTGATTAGGGAGATCACAAGTTACAGCTGAGCGTGACTTGAAAATGGTGTGCTAATCAATAGTAAGGGGAGAAGGAGTAGGTGACAAATCTCTAGACCTCATTCACCCTCATTGGAGATATCTAGCCTATTAGTGGATTCAGGGAGAGTATCAAGAACATAATTTGCTGTATCATCACAGTCACAATAACTTTTTCAGAGGACAGGTCATGAGTCACATCTAGATTGTCAAGTGGGAGTTGTAATTGTAGGTCCTGTTCCTGTTACTTACTGAGCAACCCTGCGTGTTTACTCGCTAAAACCATACTATTGAAAGGCACTCAAGTAGATTCATCCCGGCCTTTACATTTACTATTTCTTCATCATACAGTGTCTCCTCAGGCGGTACAATGACTGCTTTAAGGAGCTTTGTCCCAATACAGCCCAATGAGGTATTCAGCTCTGCAACAATTTCCTCTGCAGCAGCTTCCTCATCAATGCGAGTTAAGGGGTGAAGGCCTTGGTGGTGGGCTTGAATATGATTTTAGGAGGGAGGTCCGGTGACAGGGCCTTATAGGTTTCTGCATATACAATGGTGGATTGTTGTCGCTGGTCTCTAAATAAATAATATCACTACAGTCCACCGTCAAGGACTCTGATTGCACCAACATCACAAACAACACAATGACACCTGTCTATTGTTTAGAATTGCGTGCGAGACCTAACCAAAGAGAGGGTATAGCGTGCATTGGAGGCACAAAGAGGAAGTATCCAACAAGCATTTACGCTAGCAAAGAAACAGAAGAGTACAAGTAGAGGTACAAGTAAGAACAGGCCTCATAATGTCTGTTGGCTTGCCAGATAATATTATCACCATGGGGTGCGGCCATAAGCACACTCTCAATCAGCCAACCTCAGCAGTAAGAGATCAGATGGTATGAAGGGCAGTGATAAGCATCAACACCAGCATGAAAAAAGAAATAGACGCACTTACACATGCAATTCATTAATGCCCAGATTCAGACGCAACAGTCTGAACTGAAAAATCCCTGGAAGTCTTGTGAAAGCCACCACTTAGACCTGTGAAAGTGGGAAAAGCTAGATAGTAATTTCAATGTGCCATGCGCCACGATCCTGCACACAGCATGTCAGTGCTAATATGGTGCTTCTGGGTAGAGGGGGGAGGAGCCTGTCAATTTCCTTCCTAGAAGCAAGCAAAACATATAATCAACCTGGTGTAGAATGGTCTAAAGACTTCTTAATAGCAGTAGGAGCATAAAGGTCCATCAAATTACATACAAATTAAATGGTCCATACCACTCAATTCTTCCAATAGCACAGGCAGAGCAGGCAGCTAGTACATCGAACATCACTTTCAAAAATAGCACTTCCAACAATGCTCACGTGGGTAAGGTGAAGGAGCTGCTCCAGGGAAATATTCAACAGTTCAAGTGGTACTACTAGTTTACCTGTGTATTTTTGTCTCCACAGCATATCTGTCCATGATGATAATGTGTATCCTCTCTTCACCTGTAGTGCTTTCCCCTCAGCAGATATGATTTTGGTAACTGTTGCTGGTGTACTGCTATACCATGCATGTCACTTTCCTTTGGAAAGGTCATATACACTGCCTATTTGTTGGCTGTGTCTGTGGGCCGCCTGTCCACACAAAATTGTGCTTTCCCTTTTAGGTGCGCTGCACACTTCACGATAGCTACATAAAGTCTGGTGAGTAGTCCAGCATGCTGGACTGGCGATCCATCAGACCTCCTGTATCCTTTCCTTTTCCTTGTCCACCTTGATAATCTGGAATAGACTGTGAATGTTATGTAAGCAGAATCTGTGACATCATCCGAAGACCCCTCAAGTGCTTCTATGAGTGCGACAAGTTCTGCAGCTCATGCCGACATGTGTGAAGGTATTCTCTTTTGCATCACTATTTGAAATCCTTCTTCCAGATCTTGTGCATATCTCACCACTGCTGCACCTGCATGACCATCCGCCTCGTTTATTGATGGGGACCCATCTACATAAATTGTTTCTCTTGTCTCAAGTGCATCTTCACCTACTCTGTTTCTGTCTTCTGATTCTCCCACATACACTGCACAATCATGTACCTGATCTTGTGGCTCTACGAGCTGGCCCACAAATGTTGCTGGGTTTACAATGTTACATTACATTTTACAGTGTGAATGGCTGGTTTGTACAATATAATCTCATATACTGACGCTCTTTGTAGTATGAGGGTGGATTTGCTCCTCTCTAATATGTGGAAAACTGCATGTTCAACATATAAAGTTATTGGGCAACCCATGGTGATGGTTGCAGGTTTCTGGATTGCAAATGGAGTGGCTGCTAAAGCCTGCTCACAAGGAAAATGTCGCTGCATGATTGGGCCAAGAGCCCACTATAGTAGGGTGGGGTTTGTGTTTCTGAGACAATTTCTGTCTGAGTACTTCTGTCATTACTGGTCCATTTGCATGTGAAAACAATTAGAACTGTGTGCTGTAGTCTTGTGTTGCTACAATCCAAAGAGAGTATCTAGGGCCTGTAGAAGACTAGAGACCCAAGAGAGCAGTAACTTAGCTTACAGTGCCCTCTTGTGCCATGTTGCGCGAAAGCTGCAACATGATAAAGGAACTACGGAAAACAACGTTTCCCAGTACTGACTGTCTTAAGGGCATGTCAGTTTCCCCGTAAGAATTGAGGGAAAGCCCAGAGGAGTGCGGCAGAAGGCTGCACTTCTCTGGCAGAGTCTAGATCATGGTGAAAACAACAGAAAAACGTTTAGGGGTTGCCACATGGAAGGAAAATTACCCAGTATTAAGAAATCTTTCCTAACAATCAGCATTCAGTCATCACATCTGCCCATTGAAGGTCTGTATCTTTTTCTGGGCATCTTGAAGTGCATGCAGTAAGCGCCTGACATATGTGGAATAGTCAAAGATCCATGTTCTGCAATTACTACATAGCCTAGGAAATGCTGCATTTTTTTCACTGTTTTGAGTTGTGATGTGTTTCTGACTATTGTCGCTCTGTCTTGGGTTACACTTCACCCTGCTGCTGAGGGTATATGCCCTAAGTGCACTACTTCTTTCTGGCAGTATTGTAATTTCTCTTTGTCTACTGTGTATGCTTTGCCTGCAGGGAGTTGCATGAGCTTCATAATGTCCTCCCTGCACTGTTCTTCTGTGGTGCTGCATACTAGCAAGTCATCTACACATTGAAGTACTGTGCTGGGCATTTGTACGTTTCCTAGGTCCATCTGGAGGACCCTGTTGAAGACACTCATGGACTCACAGTACCCTTGTGGTAAACAAGTATATTGGTACCTCTGGACACGACTGTAAAATGTGGTAAGGTACTGGGAATCTGGATATAATGGCAATGAGAAACGTACATTTTTTAGGGCAATCACTGAAGTATTTGAAGTTTTTAGAGATGTTTCAGAGTAGTGATGCTGGGTTGGGCACTAGTGGAAAATTTGCTTCCACTATAATGTTAAGAGGAATAAGGTCCTGTATAAATCTCCAAGATGAGATTTTTGGGTAAATAGCCATGTTGCACACTGATTTGGTTGGTACTATGATGTCCTGCTCAATCAGTGTTGTAATTGTGTCTCATATTTCCTCATGTGCTTCACGGGAAAGTAGGTATTGTTTTACGTGTGGAAGTTTTGCTCCTGGTTGGAGTCTGGTTCACACTGCTCCTATGCTGTTTAGTAACCCTACAGCATGGGGCTTGTCTGTCAACAGTCTGCTAGTCACTGCTGCCAAGTCCTCGTCTAATTGTGTTGGTGGTGTTGTTAACACCAACACATCTGTGGTATCTTTCTTTGTTGTATTACCATGTGGCATGGGCCACAGATTTTGAACAATAGTTCCCCTTCAGATTCTGTGTCTGCAAATAAAATGTCATCAGTGATTTCTCTCAATGGTAATGTGGGGTATATGCACAATTATGTGTGCCATTCTATTTCTTCTTCATCTGTGCCTCGGAGAATTAAAACATCATATAGTAATTACTGCATCGATGTGTAACATGAACTTTGTACCTGGTGTTCTTTCGTGTGAGATTGCTTGTCTGAATAGGAATTCTGCTTGCAAGCAAAAATCATGGTCTGGATTCCTGGGAGCCATCCAATCAGGATGGTCACTGGGTATAAGAACATTTGCTTATGCAATGGTAGGGCTTGAATTGCATTAGTGCTGTTGTGGTTACTCTGGTGTAATGCATACCTGGTGTGGAGCACATTATTGATTTGTCTGAAAATAATATTGTCATTCAATTTTTGGAGTAAATCCTTACCCAATAAATTTGCTGGTGTCTCGTTGCTCTACACTAATGGTGGTAGCATCTCTTGTGTCCCTGTATTCATGGGTAAATCATCTGTAAAAGGAACCTCTGTTACTATGCCAGAGACACCCTATGTGTCCACAAATCTGTTAGTTAAGGGGAACCTTACTTCCTTTTTAAAGGACATTGTAGCTCCTGTATCATGAAGGTAAACATTCTGTCTCCTATCTTCACTCCCACTTTAGGTTCCTTTTATGGGTTCAGTGTGATAGACATGAATGGGTAAATCAGGGGTCGCTCTGGGCTGTCCTACTGTGGATACATATCATTCCCTGGGTGCAGAGATGTGTTGTCCCCCATGGCACTCACCCCATGTAGTGTGTTACTGTCATCTCGCTGTAGTGCATTTTTCTCCCAGAGTGGTGTAATTGATTGGGATGGTGTCTGCTGTGCAGTGTTTTGCGCAATATTTTGGGTTGAGTACTGTATGGGCCATCCCTATGTGGGTGCCTCCATTTGCTGTGGGCCTGGATACTGTGGCTGTGCTGACCCTGGGGTATATCCCCCTCGGCTGGTGCCCTGTTTGATGAATATTAAGCTCCGTACTGATCTGGGGGCACACCTGGATGATACTGCATTGGTTGCCTACTTCTACAATCTGATGCTACGTGACCCAGTTAACCACATGTCAAGCATGCCCCTCGAAACCAGGGTCTCAAACCTCCAAAACCTCCTCCTCTCCCTCTTTGGGAATAGTTCCGTGCACCTTGTACATCTCCCATGTTTATCCTATCATTTCCCATATTACCTACCCTTCCTTGCTGAGTCTCTTCGCCTTGTTGATTGTTGCTGAAATTCGTAACCATTGCACCTTCCATACTCACCTTTGCTAATCTTTTCTGCACTAGTTTTGCTTGAGCATGCTGTGCCGCTCTTCCTCTCTCTCTCTTTCTCACAATAATGTTCTATGTGTGCTTGAATTTCACCCCATTGGCCTTAATACCGACTGTTTTGTCTAACCCCATTTGTAACTCTGATGACACACCCCTCTGCAACACATTATAAAATACTGGCACGGTTCTATTTTATGATTGACCTGTCTTTTCCCACCACATCTTCTAAATGGAATACATTTGTAATGCTGGATCTTTGTCAGCTGGCATTTTGTGTGCCATAATTGCTTCTATATCATGTTTGTCTGGGTATGCCCTTCTCATGCGTGGGCTCTGCAGCTGTTGAAAGCAGCCCCATCATTTCTTTATTTTAATTCTTGATAGAGCGCCAAATCGCCTGCAGGCCTCATGGCGCACATAAAACAAAACAAAACAGACGATGAGAAGTGATAAAAATCACAGTCAGAGAGAGAGCACAGAACTAGGGAGCAGAGAAGATATAGGTCTTCAAGTTCTTCTTAAAGTCGGATAAGGAAGGGGAGGACTTGAGGTGAAGTGGAATCAAGTTCCACCATGCTGGGGTAAGAACATCAAAATTTATTTTTTCAAGTTTGGCAAGATGGAAACGAGGCTGAGAATGTCTTGCCTGTTCCACTGACCTGAGAGAGCATCCTGGGGTGTAGCGATGGGTCCGTACTGAGAGGTAACTGGGCATGATGTCGTTCAGGCATTTAAACATGTGTGAGTATCTTGAAGGATACCCTGTGCCGGATAGGAAGCCAAAGTAGTTTTTTTCGGGCTTCGGTGATGGAGTGCCATCTTGGTAGACCAAATAGGGCACGAACAGCAGCATATTGAGTGGTCTGAAGAGCTGCAATGTTGGAAGAAGACGTACCGGCCAGAAGGCTGTTGCAGTAGTCTAGCCTTGAGTTAATGAGGGCATAGGCCAGGAGGGACATGCAGTTTACAGATAGAAAAAGACGTAATGAACAGAGCTGTTTGTTGATCCAGCTGCATTTGGCTCAGGTGTTGGACACATGAGGACGCATAGAGGGTTTGACGTTAATAGTGACCCTTAGCATCTTGAAGCTTTGAACAAAAGGGATGCAGACATTGGCTATACAAAATAAAGCATGTGTGTCATTTTCTAATCGGACTCCAGGGTACCCTGCTTTTTCCCCAAATGGTGTTTGTCTGTTCCCTCAATATTCTGGCGAGTAAGCTTGTCATGTCACCCACTGCTAATGTGGCTACATTTTTCACCTAAATTCCCACCCCTGCTGAGTGCACACTGGCCTGGCCCATTCCAGGTGACAATCGATGATGACAAAGGGACAGTCAACTGTCACAACCTTACCACCCTGAGAATGTGTCCTTGGAATTGCAGCATTGTGTGCATGCCTAGCCACTGAAACAACCACAATCCGGTGTGACTGAAAGGCACACATGCAACCTACAGATTCCACCACCCACATGTAAAACAGCACAGCAAAATCCTGGTATGTCACCTAAACCCCCCTCCACCTCACGTTACCTGCCCGGAAAAGACTGATCCAAAATATCCAACCTATACCAAAAGGATGTAAATGCATGCCACGAAAGGTTAGAACACCAAAAGTTAGAACCTTTGGTGGCATGCATTCCATGCAATAAAAAAAATAATAATAAATAAATTGCGTGTGCTGCATGGGTGTCCCCTGCAACACCCTGCTCACTACACTACACAGTAAAGTGAGCGGGGATTGCGGGCTGGAAACCCCTGCAGCTGCTGGAAAAATATTCAAAATAAATGAACCTGCAGCGCCAGTTCCCAATCACGAAAGTGAAAGTGAACCTGCGCAGCAGGGACACAGCATGTCTCTGAAGGCAAGTAGTGTGTGCGTAGGGGTATGTTGGTGTGGAGTTGGGGGTGGGGGTGGGGATGTGTTGTGTGTGTGTTGTGGGTGTGGGTTTGCAGGGTTATGCAATGCATGTTTGCATGCGGAATGTATGAACCTTCAGTGTGGCATACATTTCCATGTGAACTACTCTGTTATGGACTCATCAGCAACGGAAAAGTCTCCCCGATCCCCTGACACATCAAAATCAAACCCAACACAGGACTATCTATTTACCAGCATAACATATCATGAACACAGGACCCAACAGTGACAATGTCAGACAGTGACAAATCACTATAGCAGAAGTGTCTCAATGTGACATTGCCACCACACGGCCCCCTTCCATCTTGAGTGTGGCTCTGACAGCTAAAGCGGCCAGGGTACCACATACAACATGAAGTGCATCAACAATGTAGACAGGCCAGGCAATACATGAATGAGCAACATGAAAACCTGCACAGTTAACAACATACTCACCAAAATGCAGGCCAACCATGGACTCAAGAAACCATCATGAATCCCCACTAGGGGTGTATACACATGTTGGACTTCAGACTGGCCACAGATATGATGGTAGCCCAATGCCACTGTGTAAGTTACCGTCACACGGTGCCATCCTTGCAAGCCCATAGAAAGGGGAAGCAGGAGTGGGATATGGGTCCAGACCCCAAGCCACAAACACTAACATGAGAGAAGCCTGTATGGGCCCAGCTGGAACACACAGTGAATGCCGCCGGATGCCACAAAGCAACACACTGTAACATGAATGCACAATAGACAAAAAACGACGACCGGGGGCGGTGGCAGCAGTGGTGGGGGGAAGGAGTGTTGATGTTGAGACAAAAAAAAAATCCTCCATGGGCTCATGGTCTGCACGGCTAGGCCGAAGTGAGAGATCAGTCATCGCTGCTGTCACCCTCTGGTTGAATATCAGGAGGTGTGCGTGGTAAGGGTGCCTGCCCACACATAGCCCCGGCATGCCCCTCCATGGCAGCAAGCATGCAGGTCTGGTAAGCCTGGTCCTGCAGGAAGATGGCACGGAGGTCCCCATGCAGCCACTCATGTATAGCATGGATTTCCTCCTGCAAGGTCTCGCGTGTAGCACAGAGTTCTGCCTGCATGGCCTCATGTGACAGACGGACCTCCTCATGGCTTGCATGCAGTTCAGCCGAGATGGTGCGTTCCAGCTGCTCCATCTGCGGTTCCGCCCGTGTACCCTGGCCCATCAAAAGTGTTGCCAGAGTATTTCTGAGGGAGATGTGCTCTTCCCTCAGGGCTTCCCTGTGGGCCTCTGCCTCAGCAGCAATATCTGTGAGCAGAGCCTCCAGTTCAGCCCGTCTGTCCCTGTTGGTGGCCAATCTGTCTAGCCTGTGTGAGCGGTACGTGGACCACGTTGCCTGCTGCTGGAGCTCCACCTGCCTACCAGGGGGGAGAATTGAATCGGCCACATGTTCCATGACCTGAGCCATCATCTCAATAGCTGCTCCCTGTTGCTGTGCAATGGCATACATATGATTCTCCCACACAGTGTTCCCCGGTGGCACACAGCCACCGCGTTGACGGACAGCACACCTGTTTGGCCTAAGGAGCCCTGGTCCTTGCTGCGCTGGCGTTGCCTGTGGCTGCAGGACTGCTTTCCTCCATTGATCTGCTGCGCCAGGAACAGGAGCAACTGGTGTGGAGGGTGACCCTGCACCTGTCACCACCACAGGCAGACATTCCAACACTGACTGGCCCCTTGAATGTTTTACCCCCACTACAGGTGTGTCGGGCAGAACAGCCCCCACTGCAGAATCACTCACTTGCGACGGCATGGATTGATGAACATCTGATTCAGCATCAGAGTCAAAGAGATCCTCAGAGGTGTAGCCAGAGCCAGTCTGGGACAGGATGGTCTGGAGCACCGATGGATGCTCATGGCCTACCACACCATGCCCTCCACTGGTGCTTGGTTGGTGCCCTGAACACTCCACCCTCTATGCCATCTCCTCCTTCTCCTCTGCTACCAGTGCCTCATCACCTGTAACAAAACATAAAAAACATGAGCACACATGTCACCAGCATATACCACACACATAGACATCACAATATTGACAGCCAACACATGAAGCAGCCATGTCACACATGACACAAACTCTGGCATGCATGCAGTGGAAATAAAATGGAAGGGGACCCTGAAAGCAGACATGGATGCGTGTCAAATGTGAAGCCTACACATGTACTGCATGTTGCATAGCACCTGCATCACACACAAGCTCCTGCATTGCATAGACCTTCCTCAAAAATGACAGATGCCAACAAACACATGGCACATAGCATAGGCATGGCAAAACTGTCAACCAGCCCCAGATGGAAGTCAAATAAGTGAATTGGCATGTAGAAGGCTGAAACAGGGCTCAGAAGTGTGTGGGCACAGTGCAGTACATGTGCACGGTCTCAACTGTCAATCGAAACACAAATGCAGTCATGTCAATGTTGTGTGATGATGGCTGTGTAAAGACAATTGCCATCATCATGTGCAAAGTGTTGGCAGTGGATTGTCGGGATACAGTAACCACCCACCACCCAATTCGGGGAATGGCTGGGAGGCAGTGCATGTCTCAGAATGGTGGATCAGAGTACTGTGTTGTACCAGGCAGTGTGGGCAGGTGTCTATTGCATCACCTCAGTCATCTGGGACTACAGCAGATGAGAGGAGGACAGAAAGCACCACACGTGAGTAATTATCAGAAGCTCACCACAACACGGAGAAGCTACAACACTAGTTGCATAGAGGCAGGGATGTTGTACCAGAGGGAGTCTTACACTCGAGACAGACGAGGACACCCAAAAAATGGGCGTGATGAGGCACTGACCCTGAGTGAGCATGAAAGTGATAACCAAATACCATGAAACTTATGAAATACCGGAGATGAAGTAGAATGAGTAGCTTGACCTGGACCCATAGGGGCTTTCTGGGAATGCACATGGTCCATGAATGAACACTCATGTCCACTGTGAGCCTGTGCCATCTGCACAGTGCAAGTGAGACACCCTGCATCAAGGACAAAGGATGTACCACACAGTACAGGTCTGGCAGAGTTGCAGAGGGTAGTGTGCATATACACAGAATTCTGGGACAGGTCATGTCATGAGTCCAACATGTGAATCACCAGTACCATGGAGACAGTGAGCTTCTGGGGGATAGAGAGGCAAGGAAGCATGCCCCTGAGGGGGACCAGCTCACAGGGTGACCTCACAAAGACGTCAGTCATGTGATGACATAGGCCGAGGGTTGAGTAGAAGATCAGAACAGGATATCAGAAAACATGTCTGGGAGCAACGATATGGACAAGAGAGGCTGCCGAGTGTCTTGCATGTAAGTAGGATGCAGGTGTGTATAGGAGGATTGGCTCTGTTTGCAGCACATGGCCTGCATGCAGACTGCATCACAACAAGCACGCATCAGTCAAGCATCACATTGGTCACACATGGCACTCATGAATACATAGCCTGAACTGGCAGTCAATCACAACACATCACACAGGCAAAAAACACATGGGCTGGACACACAGGCATCAACACTCACCAGACGTTGCATCATGATCTGGCATCTCTGCCACTCCTTGGAATTGACCCTCATCGATGAAGCCTGAAGCTATCTCCTCATGAGTAGTGAGTACATCGTCCTCTGGTGCTGACCCACCACCAGTCACCAGAGTTGAGGCATAATTAGAAGCCCGCTTATTTTCTGCACACCGTCAAAGGTCAATCGAACGCTTATAGCAATCATCAGCTGTGTGCTTCTCAAATCCCATGGCACTGACACTTTCCGCAATGCACTGCCAGTGGGCCTTACGCTGGGCAGGCGTAGTTTGGCACCCTGGCCCCACCAGCATTTCTCAGTCGTGTCCCTACACGTAGCCCACAAGTGTGTCCAGTTGAAATGTATTGAAACTCTTCTTCCTTGACGTGAGCCGTGTCTGGGGTGCCAGCCTCTTGCGCAGAAACACGCTTCCTCCTCTTGGCGGGTTGTGCGGACACTAAGTGGATACTGCCGCTCTGTTCAGTAGGGGAAGGGGCGCTGGTGGACTGGCCAATGGGAGTAGGCAATGGCATGAGGACGGAAGGCATGACTTGAGTCATTGGCTGCTGGGTGCTGTCACCAGAACCCAGTGGCATGACTGTCTCAGTGCCAAGGGCTGTGACCAACACAGGCCTGGCTGGCAGACTCACATCGGGGTGATGTTGGCTGCATCTGCCCCTGCAGATTCCACCACCTGGCTGCTCGGGGAAGCAGATGTAACCACCACCCCAGATACACGTGGCTTGGTCACAGCAACCTTGGACACACGTAGCTTGACCTTCCTGACCTGGGGGCCCGTGACAGCAGATGATTATGCCTGTCGGGTCAGATGGGCGCCGGGGATATCTGCCGCAGCAGCATCTCCCTGAGCCGCGGGGGTGGTGGCATGGCTGTCCCAGCATGTGGCTGTACATTCTGCCCCTGTGGAACACCCTGGCCACGCCCCCCTCCGCAGCCAACTTGGCCTCCCTGGAATCCCTGGACTCCCTGTCCACCATGGCCACGTGCCCCAAAACGCCCACCTTTGGGAGGTCGCCCAGCTTTGCCACCCTTACCTTTTGGTGGCCTCCCAACCATTGCACTGATGGACTAGTGTGAATGGAAGATGCACACAACAATTGTCCTGGGCAATTGGGGTGAAGGGGGCAGGGTACGTGATGGTAGACAACCCACTGTGCTCCTGCAAGGCTGTCTGTGACCCCTGGAGAAAAATGACGGGTCAGGCAATGCTCAGGCACCCCAAAAAACAAAACAAACATGCACACAACCCCCCGGTACCCCACGTGCATGGAATAAACATCTTGCAGTATGCCGTGGCACCCAGGAACACGGAAAATGCATATGCCTGGAACAAGCAGTCTACTGTGACCTCAAAAATGGGGTACGTGACATCACAGGGAAACCACAGTGCGAAAAAAAGCATGTGCGACTCACCATCTGCCTTGCGTGGAAAAGAAAAACACATGCATGCATGCAACTCCCCCACCATAACAAGAAGTACGAACTGTAACCGCAGTGAAGATATCGCGTGTGAAGCCACAAGAAGAAGTAAAACACGCGTTGGTCGCCACGGATAGCACTTACAGCAAACTGGTATCCTACGCGGGCCTTTAACCCGTACTGAAGGCAACGCCTGCGCACGTCACATGCACGCGCATCACGTCACTTACGTGCTTATGCGCTAAGGGCCTTTCCTTGAATAACACGCTAACACGCTGTTTTTTCATGTGTGCAGTCACTCTGCATCAAGCTGGCCATGCGAAAACACACAGAAGACCACGCTCCTACCCACAAAGCTATTTACCTGCCCCCAATGCCCCGAGCTGCCTCCTACGAGCCATCTGCTGCTGCCAGCCCACTCAGTGTGCCTGCTGCCTTTGTGCCCTGCAATTTCGTGCCTGCACAGAAGCCATTGCCAGGGATCCTGTTGCAGAGACCACCTCTACTGACACAGAAGTCTCCCGACTGCTGTACCATTGCTCCACAGCCCAGCCCAAAAACCCAGCTGCCCACCCACACCTGCCTCGGGGGTTGCCATGTCAGACCAAGCAACATCTGGGGCCAGTGGCAACGCCCCGGCAATGTGGCAGAGGGCTGCCAGCTTTGGTGCCAATGAAGTTGGCATCCTGGTGGAGCAGGTCCTGGGGCATTATGATGCCCTCTTCTCAACATTGCACCTCAACAAGGAAGGACAGAGTAGAATCTGTGCAGACATCGTGGATGCCATCAACACACAGGGGGTGGCATCCCACGACTACCAGTGCGTCCGGAAGCACTGGGAGGACTTCGGGTCCAGGACCCTCAACAAGGCCTGGCACCTTGTCAAGGCTGAGGATGAAGTGGGGTGCCGGGGCCAGTTGAGCAATAGCGAGATTAGGGTCCTGGAGCATATACGCCCAGCGCTGCACACCCAGGTTCTAGAGTTGCAGCTGCGTCCGGAGTCGAGTGGTAAGTGTCCATGTGTTCTTGTCCAGTGTTGAGGTGTGGCTGGAGTGTGCACCTTGGCCTCATGTCTGGCATGCAACATGTACAAATGTCTGTGTGCATGTCCATGACAGTGCTGCATGTGAGTCCAGTCGAGCCTGTTCCACATCAATGGTGTCTGTGTTGCAATGCATGATGTGCACCAGCATGTAACGATGCATACATGTTTGTATGCCTGTATCTGGACTTGGCCATGCGAGGGGTGTGAGACATGGATGCTTATGTCACCTTCATGTATATGCATGGTGTACATGTGCGTGTGTGTGAGTAGTGAGTGTGTGACTGGAAAATGCCATGGATGCATGACACATGAGCATCACGATGTGTGATTGACTGATGTAGCACAGTTCTCCATGAGTGCACTGTGACGGGAGGTGGACATGGCCAGATGCATGACTGTCTGGTGGTGTGTGTGCATGTGATGTGCATGTCCCATGATGCATGTGAGGTCCAGCCCCGCTTCTGATGTTCCTGCAGTGTCTTGGACATGGATGCGTATGTCTGTTGCACGTGCCATGCTTGTTTGTGCCTGTGTGTTGCTTGCACTGACCCGTGTACTGTGGAGGGTGATGATGGTTATGACGTTTGACAGTGCCAATCATGTGCATTTGCTTTGTGTCTAGCAGACATTTGTTCAGTGCCCTGATGCTTGTGTTCAATGTCTCCCTATCTACAGCTACGATGAAGGAAGAGGGCGGAGATGGCGCTGTGGAGCCACGTGGCGTGGATGCCTCCACCAGCCGGAGACGCAAGGCCCAATATCCTTCCCAGGTTATGACATCTTGCAGGAGTGAGGGGACTGGTGCCGTGTCCGTGACTACGGCCGCAGCTGCCAAGGGGAAGGCCAAGAGGGCGAGGTTGGACGTGGGCTCCTCAGCAGCGGAAGGGACAGGTGAGCCCCCACAGGGGCATCCAGTGCAGAAGACGGTGCAGAGGCATCCAGGTTGGTGGTGGTTGAGGTGGAGGAAGAGGCCGCATCAGACCTGCACATATGGTGCTGGACTGGGGTGATGCCACTACTGCAATTGGTGCAGTCCAGGGGCAGGGGCAGGAAACCGCACAGGTCACCGCAGAGGGGTCTGTGCCTAATCCTGTCCCTGATCCTGCGACTGCATCACTGTGCACCAGCATGCATGCCTCCGTCCAGATCGTTCCGCAGGTAGAGGATGAGTCCACGTCAACGGACCTTCCTCTACCTGCGGACCAGGCAATCCATGACAGGGTTGTGCCCGTGCTAGTCGGCGGGAACACACACGTCATCACGAACAGGTTTGTGCCATCCTGGACTGGCAAGGATGGCTCATTGTCGCAGTTTTGCTACATGTGCAGGGCCTTGCTGCGACCCACTCGTCCTCTTTATCCACTATGCGCCAGTCGTACTCAATGCCGTCTTCCTGCCCACATGCCACAAGGGTCCCCCTGTGGACCTGCTCCAGCCACTGCGGCCAGTCTGGTGGAGATCCCATCCCTGCCACAGTCAGGAATTGGAGTTTCAGCAGAGGTGGTCACCCTAGCACCAGGACCACTGCCAGTGAAGGTTGTGCAGGCACCTTCGAGCAGGGCGCATGCACGACTGCCCCGGGGGGGTCAACATCCCGGAGGCAATCCTGGTGGCACAGGCACATGGCTACAAGGCGGCAGCAGGCTCAAAGTAGGAGGCGTCAGGACTCGGGGCCAACAACATCAAGGGGGCAGGCATCAGCCAACGGGCAGGAGGACCCAGGGACAAGTGTTTCTTCCGTGTGCCAGCAGATGGGCCAGTGAATAGGTGCAGAGCGGCAGCGGGCACAGAGGGCACGACTTACCATGGCCAGGGCAGAGAACTCCATGTGTAGGGCAGAGATGTGGGCAGAGCTCCTCGAGGAGACTCGCAGGGAGTTGGAGAGGAGCATGGCGGAGTCCCTGCAAGCCCTCGAGGAGAGAGCTGAGTCCCGACACATATACATGGAGTTCAATGATGCCCTGGCCAAGACTCTTGATGACATTGGTGAGTCATAGGACTAGCCCGCGCACCATGTATATAGTTCTGTAGGGTTAGGTTTCCTTTGTTTTATTTTTTAATTTGGAGTACATGGTCTTTGCATTTTTGTGTGTAGTTTGTGTGTGCAGTTCTTTGACTTGTGGGATCATGGACCCTTCATCCTTGTAAAGAGTAGTACTTTGTTGACAATTTTGATTATTTTGTTTTAAGTCATGAGGTAATGGTTTTTAATTTTTTGGAATTGGAACTTGGCGACGGACTATGGATATGGACCACTTTCTTGAATTTCATTTCATTTTGGATTTCAAATTATTTTTGGATTTGCATTTCTTTTTCTTTTGCATTCAATTCAATTTTATTTTCATTTTTTGTGTTTTTGTATTTTCAATACACTTTCATTCATACATATCTAAGTGGTGTCTGCTGTCAATGGATTTCACGCGATTTGGCTGGCGCGAGCCGGGTACGCTATTTCGGGGAGCATGTGAGCCAGTTTTCACGTGATTTGGCTTGCACGAGTGGGGTGCCTGATTTTGGGAGGGTACGCGAGCCAGTTTTCACGCTATTTGGCTGTGCGGGTGTACGGGAGGGCCTTTTCACATGATTTGGCTGGCACGAGCAGGGTGCACGATTTCGGGGAGTACGCGAGCCAGTTTTCACGCTATTTGGCTCGTGCGGGTGCACGTGAGGGCATTTTCACGTGATTTGGCTGTGGGGTGGTCCCCCCCATCACCCGTGACCATGCTCCGCAGGCAGCCCATCACCCATGACAATGCCCCGTAGGCAGCCCACATCACAGGGGACCCCCCATCATCCATGAACATGCCCCGCAGACTGCCAACACCACAGGGGACCCCCAACACCCGTGACCATGCCCTGCAGGCAGCCCATCACCCCTGACCATGCCCCACAGGCAGCCCTTCACACATGACCATGCCCCGCAGGCAGCCCACACCACAGGGGACGCCCCATCACCCATGACCATGCCCCATTGGCTTCCTACACCACAGGGGACCCCCAACACTCGTGGCCATGCCTCGCAGGCAGCCCACACCACAGGGGACCCCCCCAATACCCATGACCATGCCCCTCAGGCAGCCCATCACCCGTGACCATGCTCCGCCGGCAGCCCACACCATAGGGGACCCCCCATCACCCATGACCATGCACCGCAGGCTGCCCACACCACAGGGGATCACCCAACACCCATGCCCATGCCCCGCAGGCAGCCCATTACCCATGACCATGCCCCGCAGGCAGCGCACACCACAGGGGACCAAAACACTTGTGTCCATACCCCACAGGCTGCGCACACCACAGGGGACCCCCCAACACCCATGTCCATGTCCCGCAGGCAGCCCATCACCCATGACCATGCCCTGCAGGCAGCCCACACCATAGGGGACCCCCATGACCATGCCCCACAGGCAGCACATCACCCGTGACCATGCCTCGCAGGCAGCCCACAAGACAGGGGACCACCAACACCCATGACCATGCCCAGCAGGCAGCCCAAGCCACAGGGGACCTCCCAACACCCATGACAAAACCCGGCAGGCAGCCCGCACCACAGGGGACCTCCCATCACCCGAGACCATGCCCCGCAGGCAGCCCATGCCACAGGGGATCCCCAATACCCATGACCATGCCCCTCAGGCAGCCCACACCACAGGGGTTACCCCAACACCCATGCCCATGCCCAGCAGGCAGCCCACACCACAGGGGACCCCCCATCGTCCATGACCATGCCCCGCAAGCAGTCCATCACTCATGACCATGCCCCACAGGCAGCCCACACCACAATGGACGCCCCTTCACCCATGTCCATGCCCCACAGGCAGCCCACACCACAGGGGACCCTGCATCACCTGTGACCATGCCCCGCAGGCAGCCCACACCACAGGGGACCCCCCATCACTCATGAACATGCCCTGCAGGTCACCCATCACCCTTGACCATGCCCCGCAGGCACCCCTTAACACAGAGGTCCCCATCACCCATGTACATGCCCCACAGGCAGACCATCACCCGTGACCATGCCCCACAGGCAGCCCACATCACAGGGGATCCCCCATCACCCATGACCATGCCCCGCATGCAGCCCACATCACAGGGGACCCCCATCACTCATGACCATGCCCCACAGGCAGCCCATCACCTGTGACCATGCCCCACAGGCAGCCCACACCACAGGTGACACCCCAACACCCATGACCATGCCCCGCAGGCAGCCCATCACCCATGACCATGCCCCACAGGCAGCCTACACCACAGGGGACCCCTATCATCCATGTCCATGCCCCACATGCAGCCCATCACCCATGACCATGCCCCACTGCAGCCCACACCACAGGGGACTGCCCATCACCCGTGGCCATGCTCCCCAGGCAACCCACACCACAGGGGACCCCCATACCTCATGACTATGCCCCGCAGGCAGCACATCACCTATGACCATGCCTCGCAGGCAGCCCACACCACAGGGGACACCCCAACACCCATGACCATGCCTCGCAGACAGCCCACACCGCAGGGGACCCCCATCACCCATATCCATGCCCCAGAGGCAGCCCATTACCTGTGACCATGCCCCGCAGGCATCCCGGACCACAGGGGACCCCACATCACTCATGACCATGCCCCATAGGCAGCCTATCACCTGTGACCATGCCTCGCAGGCAGCCCACACCACAGGGGGCACCCCAACATCCATGACCATGCCTCGCAGGCAGCCCACACCACAGCGGACCCCCCATCACCAATGTCCATGCCCCGCAGGCAGCCCATCACCTTTGACCATGCCCCACAGGCAGCCCACACCACAGGGGACCCCCCATCACCCGTGACCATACCCTGCATGCAGCCCACACCACAGGGGACCCCCCTCACTCATGACCATGCCCCAGAGGCAGCCCATCACCCGTGACCATGCCCCACAGGCAGTCCACACCACAGGGGACCCCCATCACCCATGTCCATGCCCCGCAGGCAGCCCATCACCCGTGACCATGCCCCACAGGCAGCCCACACCACAGGGGACCGCCCATCACCCGTGACCAGCCTGTACTACACAGTAATGTGGTGGCAGTGGCTGAGCAGCCAGATTTATCTCAAGAGTAGTGCAAGAGTTTACACAAGGACTAGCAATCACAGTGATTCATACAAACACTTAGTCAAGGTTTCTTGGTAAAAGAATATACATTTATTTACGCAGTCCTTTGGAAAACATCCCACCAGTAAGAGCAGCTCAATACACTACAATACACAACCAATCAGTTTCTGAACAAGTTCAGCTCCCCTGAAATTGGAGCAAAATGGCACTTCAGTTACATTATAAAAGTGGTAAAAAGACAAGGTTATAAGAATGAAAAGCACAAATACTTTCAGAGGTGGGGCAAATAGTTTCAGTTCACTACAACCAGCAATTCAATTCAATAGGCCTGGGCCAAGGTCAATGGTTCAGAGTCTTGCATAGGGTAGCATTGTTCTGGTAGTAAACGGTTATGTCTTTGTCACAGTTCTTAGAAGAATTTGGTCAGGCAAAAAGTTATATGTTGGTTTAGGGAAGGACAAGCCTTCAAGGTCGCGAAAGTTTCACAAACTTTCACCGCGGCCGAACAGAGTTCTGCACCGCACTTGCACAGTACCTTGTAAGTGAAAAAAATCTGTAGCTGAGTTAGTTGTTCCTGGCAGTTCTATCAGATCTCGCTGTTCCTGAGTTTCAGTTGTGGGGACAAGAAGGAGGACATCAGGAGGTTCCTGCACTGCCCAGGGAAGAGGCCACAAACTTGGCAAAATGTCGGTTTAAGGTGTGAGTGCCTTAAAGACCACAAACTGGTATCCTTCCCACTGGTTATCCGGTTTTCAACAGCACTCTGGAGACAATTCGACCAGTATTGGGACGGTGTCCAGGCAGCTTACGAGTTGGTTGTTCCCACCAAACTCAAGGGAAGAGGGTAAACTTGAAGGCCTTCTCTGTCGATGGAGTTTCAGGCAATTTGGACCTGCAGCAGGACTTCACCGGTGGACCAGGAGTTGCAGCAGTCCTCTTCCTTCAGCTCGTCTTCGGTTCTTTCATTCCAGTGGTCGACTCTGCTTTCCAAGTCCCAGAGACCTGCTTTTAAACAGTTTTCCCCCATTCATTCCAGCCTGGCTGTCACTCACACAGCAGGGTGGCGGTCCTTGCCGGACAGCCAGCCAGCCAATCATGCCAGAGCGCATTCAGGTCTCCTAGGAGACTAAGCACAGGGAGTTTCAGGCACCTCCCTCACATCCTGTCCACCCCAGACACTCAGGCGCCATAGGAGGCCTTCAGCACTGAAGGCCGCCAATGTACAAAAGGACCAAACCTGGTTTGGCGCGCAGCGTTAAACATAAGAAGGACCTTTACAAAAAGAAACGGCAGAAAAAGATGAACCGAGTCTGTTTTTACAGATAGGTCTTGGGCGCCATATTGGAACACATGGCTGAACTGATTTTTAGCTACAGTCGTTCGTAGTTGGGAAAAATCATGGTAGTTTGATCTAAACCACTGCCACCAGCCATTTCAAGTGGGAAAGGGTAACATTTGACTGTTACATGAGTGTTTAGACTCAGGGGAAGCTAGGCAACCCCTCCAGCACTCTATAGGAAGATAGTGTGCTGGGTCTGTAAATTTAAAAAGACTAGTAAAGTCAATTTAACTTTACATGCTCTGGGAGACAGTAGTCAGTCCCGGAGAAGGTATTGAAAACTTGGGGAGTCTGAAAGACACCCCTGTGCCACTGCACTGAAGGTGCTGTGTGACACACAAGAAAAAGATGATGCCTATGGAGTTGTTTTAAAACTCCATATCCAAAGAACACAAAAGTAAAACACACATCAAAATGCATGAGAGAGTGGGAAAAAAGGCTCACACTCTTTCCAGGTAGAACTTAAAATCCTAGAAATCCAGCAAAGTTGCTAGGGGTCTCAAAAGGTAAGGGAAATTAGCAAATTCTTGAGAATTCTCCCTAACAAGGTGGAGCTGTGCCTCTCTAAGAACAGTTAGCAAGGGTTCCACGTCTGGATTACCCTAGTAATTTAGGATGAAAACCCAAAGCTACTTGATATGCAAAAACAAAGGGGTTCTGGGAGTTTCTCTACTACCGGACTATATCCCGGGTTAGAGTCTCAACCAGGTTCTTTAGCTCACCATCCTTTCACAGAAGAGAAATGTCCACTACATATCAGTCTTTGTCCAGCACCGAAATGCCTGGCAATTCTCTTCTGAACAATAGTACCAACAGCAACGCTACTGGGTGACAAACATCCTTGCACAAGCTCTGCTACAATGTCAAGCCACACAATGCAGACATGGGATACCTTGGTGATGGCAATCCTTTTGCTTCACTTGGCAAAATTGAGGTTGACAATATCTATGGGTTTGCACGCATGTTCACCTCTTCTTTTGGATTGACACTTCTCTCCACTTTCTTGATTCAGTTCCAATAACTCTTTGCTTATAAACGTAATAACTTGTTTTTTGCAAAATGTCTAAGTTTTTTTTGCCAAGTAATTTTGCAGTAAAGTACTGCTAAATAGTGGCTCGTTATTGCGGCTATTTGTGGTGGAATAGTGCCTGGGTAAATACAATCTCCGTTGGCAGCACCTGTTTTCCCTTCTGTGCAGTAAAAAAAAGTTCCAAATACTTGTGAACCAATTTAAAATATAAATTTCCTACACCAGGTTGCAGGTAAAAATGGCAAATGTCCATTTGAGAACTTGAATTACCTCTGCTGTCAGAGGCATTTCCCTGCTCAAGTCAGAATTCGCTGATCGGTAAAAGGGTCAGAATTTGGCAAATGCCACTGTTTTTAACATTAATGCCCCACTCGTTATGACCCCTTTAGTGCATCAACTGCATAGAAAAGAAGGGAGCCTAGGTTGAACACTGATCACAGTTGCACGCTATCTATTGTATAGTATAGTTCATATGTTGGCATCGACGTTGAGAAAATGTGTTCAGTTTCTTTTATGGCACACGAGAAATGCAGGTAGAGATGCAAGCACTGTAACAACAAGCTTAAGCTTTTTTAGTTTGGCATTGCGGCTCGTGCCCCTCTAGCAAGCTTTCATCCCATTAGGTTTCTTCTTATTTAAGATCCCCAGCCTTCTGCTCACAAAGCAAATTACCTCAGGCTGTTACAAGTAGACGTGTGCATCGGAGAACAGATTTCTTTTTGATATCAGGTGAAATATCAGAAGGGAGGCCGAGGGAAACAAATTAAAAGGGTGAGGCATTCGAGGGAGGACGGAAAGGGCCCTCACATACGATCCTTTCTTTGGTACATTAGTTCAAAGGAATGCTTTCTTTTTTCCAAAAATGATTTTCCCACCCCTCCTACCGCGACCTTTCCCAGGTTCTCGGTCCTGCTATCTCAAGCGTTGCTGCCCTGGTGATGCAGCAAACACGCTGAGATGGAGCCTCGGGCTGGCCTGTTTTACTCTTGATGAATTGGACGCATTCTCTTGACGACCGGTGCAGGCAATGGAAGGATCCTGGGCTCGTGTCCCTGCGACGTTCACAGGCTCTTCTATTCCGCAGACACGCTGTCAACTGCCGCTGCTTTCCGTTCTGATAAAGTCAAAACGCGCATGAATTACACTTTCCAATCTACGAATGTTTGCTGCTTGCACCAAAAGTTTTTTTGTTTTTTTCCACATATAGCAAAATGTAAGCTAACATGCATCAACAAAACAACATTTAAGTTTTTCGATGTAATTCTCGATTTGTGTAAGCAGCAATATGTGTGCCTGGGTACACAACGCAAGCCTTCTCTCTAGAGTCATGCACACATATGGGCTTATAACGCAGGCAACGGGCATGCAAATCGCCCTCATCGTTGCCATATTTCATTATGAGTCAGACCTTCGGGCAGTGCAATTAAACGTAGAGTTGCAAGTCAAATGACGTCATATTGTGAGCTTGCATGCATCAGGCCTAATAGCTCGTAAGGCGCAAATGTGTTTTAAATTACCGTAGCGCAGCAGGAAATCATCCTTCGAGAAATGGCCTCACTTGTGTAGTTGGGAGACATATCTTCCTAATTTGGCACTGAGCATGTCTTCATGTAATCGCGTTCAGTACCATTTATCAACAGAAACTGTATATTGCACAACTGTGTATGCACACGCTAAACCCTGCGCACCAAAGTCACGCATCTCATGGCAAAACAAACAGCCATACTTGTATGTTATACTGCAGTGCACTTTATAAATCGAAGGGTGAATAATTCTGCCCCGGAGGCTTCATCGAGACTGGATCATGCTTCAGCAGACACCCCATACTAATGATTTCCGAACACGTGCTGCTCATTGTCTTGGGAGATCTTTTGGGTTCCGGAGAATCAAACACCAACGCAGGGGAGTAATGCATACGTCCAGTGGCAGCTGTGTCTGGAGCACTGCCTGTGCATACTGGTTCGTGTAACTATTTCCTAAGCTCACACGTTCGACCGGCTGGGTAAGACATTCTGATCTGTTTCACCTGGCCTGTGTTTTAAACAACACGCATTGGGGCAAACTACGATTGTAGCAACCGAATGGCAAAGGACACGATTTAAAACTGAGGTAGTCTCATACTGCACCCGAGGTCACAGGGAACACACATGGTGGCTCACAAAGAATCCCATGCATCCAGTCCATTGTGCAACATTAGGGGTTAGTTCAAACCGAAGGTGCAAAAAAATGACGTGCATATTTTTTATTTACAGTTTTTTTTAAATAGGGAATTGAAACTGTTCCACGACAACATGTAAAAAAAAAGTGTTTAATTTCCCTGTTAATGCACTTATAGCCATGTACGAGCTTGTAACAAGGGCACATTGTGATCAGGGAAAACAGAACAAGCGAGTTGCTCCTTTTTGTGAATCAGCACACTACATCTGTTTTTGTAGGTGTGCCCCTGATTTGCATTGTCTGTGCACTGCCACTCCAGCGCACACTGTATCAGATGTGTGATATTTGTAAATGTGCACTGTCATTGGATCATACATAGTTTCATGGTGACCAAGTGGACATGATCGTTTTTCTCCCAGTGTTCAGGAAAACACATCCGCTGTCTGACACAAAGGCAGCTGCTGCACTTGACTGCTCCTCCTGCAGAACTATGTTACTCCAGAACGGCAAAGCATGCATTTGATGATGACAGTTGTGTATGCCTGTGTTAGGGGAGTTTTGTTAAAGTCCACTTGAAGTAAGACTTCATAAAACTCTCCCTTGGCATACAGGTTCCCAAATCTTGGTACACGTCTCTACTACCCAAGGGATCTTGGTAGAATGGCAGAGCAGTCAGGCTTATCATTGGAGGAAGATGTGAGTTGTAGGTAAGTACGCTGAACCCAGTAAATACAATAGTCCAAAGAAACACTTACACATAAAATTGTTATATTAAAATGCACATTTATTATATTTACAGAAGTAAGGTAGATAAATACTTAATTCACTTAACCACATCGGTATGAGCGTAATACACATAATATATCAATATCAATATCAATAACCAGCACACAAAGGAATTCTTAATAATAGTTTTCAAAGGCCATTTCTTCAATGGTAGTTGCTTGCAGTTGCAATTGTTACAGAGTTTGACACTAATCATAGTTCTACAATATTATCAGTACTACCGCACACTCGCATTACTTCACAGATATATAGTAATTGTATTTATTTGGTTAGCAAAACCACATAAGATAAAGTCTTTTAGGAGGGAAAAAGGTTGTTTAATCACACAGCAGCAGTGCTTAACATTTAAGAGACACTTTACAACTAATGCTTTAAACATCCAGTTCCTAACTATATGAAAAAGTCAGTGTAGGAGTGGATCCAAAGTCTTAAAAAGTAGCAGAACAGCAAAAATTCCGCAGGATACTGTCAGTCTCTAGGAAGCGTTACCTAGGAATATAACACAACAAAGGAAACCCTGCAAAATTAGTCACTAAAGGGACACAAGCTGGCAAGCTTGAGGCAGAGTTAGGGTGGACACTCTGGACACCTATTCATGCAATCCACTCACTCTGGACCAAATTCTCAGTTCAAATGAGTTACCTTTCACCCCACAGTACCTTAGTTTAAAAGAAGTGCTCCCAGCTGGATTCTCCTTGTGCAGCAGCGACTGACGCAAACTCCTTATTCCTAATTCTGGTGATGAAAGGAAGGACTATGAATGGGATGTCTCAGCAGCAGTCTTAAGAGAAAGGACCTTTGGCACAGATTTCTTTAGTCTCCCTGGTCGGTCTGTGGTTTAGCACCTTTTTCTCAGCACCAACATAGGACAGTATTTGCCCGGTTGATCTTCTTTAGTTCTGAAGTCCTGCACTCTGGTGAAGGGACTTAGTTGAGTTGGATCATGCCTATGGAGGTCCAGCTGGTGCTTGTTATGCTGGAAATGCACGGCCTCCTTTTATCACTGCCTTTTATCGTGTGTTCTGAAGTGTTTTCCGTGCAGGAGTTCATGTGGAACTCCTGGCAGTGCAGCTCTCTCCTTTGGTTTTGGTGAACAGACCCATGAGATACCCTTATGGCACCCATGGTTGGGGGTACAACCCTGTGCCCATAGTGTATGTTTTTGGGCACCTGTGTGTGGCCCACAGAGCAAGGTATGGGCTGGTGGCAGCTCCATGCTGAGTTTGACAGGTGCTCTGAGTATCCTCCATTTTGGGATACCCAGGCCCTGCCATTGGAATCAGTTGATTCCTGATAGGAAACAAGATGGCCCCTGTGGCCTCTTGCTTTCTATTGCCTGTTACCTTGTTTTCCCAAATTTCTGGGAAGCCCTGAATCTGTCCCTCCCCCCTGACTGGCTGTTGGGTGGAATTTCCATATATGGTGTTGTTGGAAAGTCCAGGCCAGACTGGCTGGAGCTTTCCCAGTGACTGTATGTTGTGGGTACACCCTGTGGGTGGGATCTGGGTGAATGTAATGTGTGAAAAATACGCATTCTGTGTTGTGGATGTCTAGTATCTGGTGTTTAAAATAATGACTGAGACAGCCGTGTCCGAAACTGGTATGAATGCAGTGTGGAGTGTTGAATGGCTTGGTATTTGTCCCAATACACATAACTTGTTGTGAGTGTCTGGAGAGAAGTGAATGGCCTGAATGCACTATGCTCCTGTTTGGCTTCCTGCCTGCATGAATGCCCATCTGACCGATTGGTTGCCTGAGTGTGACCAGCAGAATGAATGGGAGACCAACTAGTATATCTGGGGGCCTCTCACTGCTAGAATGCGTGTTCAGAAGCTGAAGAATAACTGGAGTGAAACTGAAGCTTGACCTTGAAGCCCTGCTGGAAGAGAAGAATTGCTGTTGCCCTTCTTCATCAATCAGAAAGCTGCTCTGTCTCCAAGGACTGACCCAGAGAGGACCTGGTAAGGTGCCCTCTTCCCGAGCTACGAGGGACCATCGTGCACCAGCTGATCTTTGCCAAAGCTCCCTGGTAGAAAGACCTACGACAGGCTGCCGACCGGAGATGGGGACTGCTGCAGAATCCCAAAGAGAAGCGTCCCCGGACTATTGTCCATCACGTCGACGACCGCTGTCGCCGACCGGAGCCGCTGCCTCCCGTTTGCCTAAGAACTTCATTTGATCCAAGGACATTCTCGTCCGCACCCTCGACCACTTTTTCCCACCGGAGAAAGTTGAGGCCATCGACGCGCAGAGGAACATCTACCAGTGGGTTTCCCGCCACCCGACGACCACGGAGACACCGACGACTCGACGCCCTTGCTGGGCCACAGTTCTTCCAACTCTTTGCGTTCCAGAACTATTGTCACCGAGGGGCCCCGCACGCCTGTTCCTTGCAGGATGCTTACGCTCCGTCGTCGATGAGCACCGCCAGGCACGAAGCTGCCACTTCACTGCCGTGGTTCACCCTTCCTCTCGCCGGACGTTTGACGACCCTTGGCTCCTGCCTTAAAGGGAGTGCTCTCAAGAAGGGCTGTCGATTTCCCGGTGAGGAACTCGCCAAAACCAGGTACTTTGGGGTTGCTGAACTATTGGAAAGACTCTTGTAAACAATATATGGACTGGGCTTGTGGTATATCTTTATTCTACAGGTTGCCAAGGCGGGGGGTTCTCCACACAGAACTGTGTCTAGTGGTAGGGGCCAGTATTCTGCCTATTGTTCTAACCAACTGCTTTCCTCTTATATCTGTTGTTGGTTACTGTTATTCCTTGATCTTTGTTGCATTTGACCAGAGTATAGTTGATGCACTTTAATGAGATCTGATAATAATTGTGGTATCACTTTAGAACTGTATATATTTGCCATTGTAGATTTTCTGAGCACAAAGTGAGTTATTGTGATAGTTTACATAATCTTGAATATTAATTATATAAAGACTGTATTATAACTAATACAGTGTGTGGACATTCCTTTGTGGGGCCTGAGGACTACACTGTACCTAAGAACCAGCCTGCCTCACCTCCTGAGAAGCTAGGCCTTGATTGCTCGACTACGTACCAATACTGGAGAATCTTGGCTGAGGTCCTCTGTGCCTCTCCTCTAACATATAGAGAGAAGACTTACAGACACTCCCCTCCAGTCTTTACACTGGTGGCAGCAGTGGGATGCTTATGGTTTTAAGAATCAGTGTATAACTGTGCCACTTAGAAGGATATCGGCACTTTGTTAAATTGAGGTTTAGTTGTGTACAAGATAACTGTATTACAAGCAATGGAATCTATTGTGAATGGTAAATTGACTCGGATGAGATTAGAGGCTCTCCAAGATGCTTGTGAAGCCCGGGAATCAGACTTTGTGGATAAGTCTAGGGCTGAGCTGATAGCTGCCCTGGTGGACTACCAGACTGATTGTGAAACTCTTGAAGGTGGGGATGCAACCAATGAGGACTCTACCACGAGGGTTGTCACCAAATCTGTTTCTGGGAATGCCACCATTCCTGCTGCCTCTGTTCCAAACCCCAGCAATTCCTTGGAGCTTGAGTTATTAAGGATGAAATTGTCCTTTGAATACCGCAAGTAGGAGATAGATGCTGAGTTTAAGAAAGAGGAGTTGGCACAGCAAGTGGAACTCAAGAATAGGGATTGTGAACTCAAAGGCAAGGACACTGAATGTCAGTGAATCCAGTTAGAGAAAGTTTGAGTGTCAGGTTCCCAGCAACCAAAATTATGAAAGATTTGGTTGGTGCGTATGCGCAGGGTTCTGATATCCTCCAATGGATTGAAGTGTTTGAAATGGCTTGTGCAATTCATGATGTTGATAAGAGAGATTGGGCTAAGTGTTTGTTAAGCAGAGTGCCTCAAACTGTATATGACTGTATTCTGAAACTGATTGTGGAAGAAAGGGGTCAGTATGAGTGCATGAAGTCTGATTTAATTGCCAGGTTTGGCAAGACACCTACCCAATACCTTAGAGGTTCAGGGATTTTAGGACACGAGAAAATGTGTCTTGGATTGACTGGGTGAGTGCTGCGCACATGAACATGATGGGGTGTATTGATGGTTACAAAGTGAAAATGTTTGTTGAATTGTCCCACCTTTTGTTTTTGAGCATTTTTTTGAAGCCTGTTCACCAGAGCTGCGTCAGTATGTTGCTGACCAGAACATTTTGGATCCCTTTAAGCTGGCTGGTTTGGCTGACAAGTGGGTCTCCCACCGGTGTCCCCTAAGGACTCCAGTGGGAAGGACAAGGGCAAAGAAAAGGGGACCTCTCAGAAAGCTGAGGAGTCCCAGAAGCAATCACAGTCGGGTAAACCAAAACTCTCCTCTCTTAAGACCCAAAAACCTAGTGGGGATAAGTCTGTTGTGGGTGGGAGTAAGAGTAGTGGTCCGCCTGCTGCAAAGCAGGGTCCCAGTGGCTCCAGTACAGTACCCTGAACTCCTGGCACTTGTTGGGATTGTGGGGCTCTGGATCACCGAAGGGGTGACCCCAACTGTAAGGGTAAGGCACTTGGAGTCCAGGGTGTCAGCCTGACCTACGCCTAATTGGTACCTGAGGTGGAGGCCACTGTCCTCCCCTCCTCTACTGGAATCACCTTCGGTGCTCCCATAGAGATTTCTTTAGTGTTCCTTGGGACCTGGGACCAGTACGCAGAAGTACTGACGACTATCCCACAGAACACTCATAGGTTTTGGAGAAGTGTCCTCTTGAATGGCCAGCCTTCTACTGGTTTGAGAGACACTGGGGCAAGCATGACAGTGGTGGACACGACCCTGCTCAAGCCAGAGGACTATGTAGGTGCTCCTCTGAGAACCACCAGGTTAGCTGGTGGGCCTCCCAAATTATCGCCTGTAGCCTTAGTCAACATTACAATTGAGGACAAGACAGCAAAGCTTCCCGTCCTGGTTCAGGACAACGTGCCTGCGAACATTTTGTTAGGAAACAATTTGGTTGAGTTGGGGATGATCGCAGATGGTCTACCCATGGCTGCTGTGGCGGTCACCCGATCGCAGGTCACACAGGGTCCAGCTGCGAGCCCGGTACCCTCACTGATGGCGAAACACAAGGCACGAAGGAAACGGAAGAGTAAGAAGGCCACCTCTGTGGAGGAAGACCCTGCTCTTCCTGCTGTTCTGAAAGCACCCATTGGGATCTAGGCTCTGGACGGGCTGGGTCCAGTGGTGAACCCCGTCTCTACTCCTGTGGGAGAAGAGCCAGAAGACTTTCCTGTGGGAGAGGTACTCAACTCAGAGGACCACCCTGACCTTCAATGCTTGTTAGCTGAAGGGGGACACTCCTGGGCGGACTTCTGTAAGGGACAGAGAGAGTGCCACTCTCTTGAGGGCCTGAGGAAACAGGCCCTGTCCCAGGCACAAGGAGAAGTGCTTAGGACATTCTGGATTTATTGGGAGGGTGGGCTCCTTGTTAGTGAGCCCACTAAGCCTGAACCTGGTGCCCTCAAGAGGTTGGTGGTACCCCAGGTTTACAGGCCCTTCCTGCTGCAGTTGGCACATGAGGTGCACTTAGCTGGTCATCTTGGTACCAAGAAGACTAACCAGAGGCACTCTGCCCATTTCTACTGGCCTCGGATGGGAGTGGAAGTGGAGTCCCACTGCAGGACCTGCCCAACTTGTCAGTTGTCTGGCAAGACTGGAGGCAGTGTTGTTGCCCCACTGCAGCCATTGCCAGTGGTTGGCACACTGTTTGAGAGGGTGGTATCGACATTGTCGGTCCCCTTGACCCTCCCACTTCAGGTGGACATCGGTTCATCCTGGTCTTGGTTGATCATGCCACCAGGTACCCTGAGGCTATACCCCTTCGGACTGTTACTGCCAAAGTGGTTGCCACGGCTCTCCTGGGCATTTTCACCCGTGTTGGATTCCCTAAGGAGGTTGTGTCATGATCTCTGCTTCCAAAAGATCAGATGAATGGAAGACGGCCTTCCGCACCAAGTATGGGCTATTTGAATATCAGGTCATGCCCTTCGGACTTTGCAATGCCCCGGCCGCCTTTCAATATTTTATGAACGATGTCCTCAGAGAGCTCATAGATGTGTGTGTTGTTGTTTACATTGACGACATCCTTGTTTATTCTTCATCGGAAACTGAACATCGGAAACATGTGAAAATGGTCCTCGAGAGATTGCGTCAACACAAACTTTTCGCTAAATTGGAAAAATGTGTTTTCAATGTGACTGAAGTTGAATTTTTGGGATTCATATTATCACCTAGCGGAGTGCGTATGGATTCAAAGAAGGTCGATGCAATTCTCAAATGGCCATCGCCATCCTCCGTAAAAGGTGTTCAAAGCATGTTAGGCTTCGCTAACTTTTACCACAGGTTTATCCCCGAATTCTCTCGAATAGTCCAGCCCATCACCGCCTTGCTAAAGAAAAACAAACGTTTTGAATGGTCTACCGAGGCGGAACAAGCTTTCCAGAATTTGAAGACTAGTTTTATCTCTGCACTGATCTTAAAACATCCTCGCCCAGAACTCCCCTACATCGTTGAAACTGATGCTTCGAGCCTTGCCATGGGGGCAGTTCTATCACAAAAGGACCCAGTAACCAATCAGTTGCATCCCGTGGCATTTTGGTCCCGCAAATTCTCACCTCCTGAAATCAATTACATTATTACTGATAAGGAACTTCTAGCTATCAAGTCCGCCTTTAAGGCTTGGCGGCATTATCTTCTGGGGGCCCGACACACCGTTACTGTGATTACAGATCACTGAAACCTGCAATATTTGAAAACCGCAAAAGCTCAATCCTCTAGGCAACTCCGTTGGGCACTATTCTTTGCCGAGTTTGACTTCATAATTACCTATCGACCTGGTACAAAAAACGGTAAAGCTGATGCCCTTTCTCGGATGGGAGTGGAAGAACATTTGATCAATCCTAAACCTGTACCTATCATTCCCGAACAAAGAATTCTAGGTGTAATCGCCAAACAATCCATAGAGGAAGTTAAGGATAAAGCCAGGCTACTGGTAACTCCAGCAGACATACAGAATTGGCATCTGCAGGGAAAGGACTTTACGGTGAAGGACAACCTATTATATTTCCAAGAACGGTTATACCGGCCCAGCACAGATTTACAGAAAAAGGTAATCTCTTGTTATCACGATTCTTTAATGGAAGGACATCCCGGTATGACCAAGACCTCGGAAAAGATCAAGCGCTACTTCTGGTGGCCGTCTTGGAAAAAAGATATCAGAGACTTTATAATGTCCTGTGGAGTATGCGCCCAAAACAAGAGTCAAAAGGAAAAACCAGCCGGCCTCTTACGCCCTATTGACATCCCGCCTCGCCCTTGCATTACGCTTTCTATGGACTTCATCACCGATCTACCTCCATGCTCCGGATACAATACGATCCTATTAATCGTGGACCTATTCTCCAAGATGGCACATTTCATTCCACTCAAAGGCTTACCAACAGCAGCAACTCTGGCCCGAGAATTTCTCGAAAACATCGTCTGACTGCACGGTTTTCCTTCAGTTCTAATTTCGGATCGAGGTAGTCAATTTATTTCTCAATTTTGGCGAAGTTGCTGTCGGTCGGCTCAAATTGATGTGAGACTTTCGACCAGCCACCACCCTCAAACCGATGGACAAACCGAGAGGACCAATCAAACTCTGGAACAGTATTTGCGCTGCATGCTACAACAAACTGAAAAAACTTGGAAAGATATCCTTTGGATAGCTGAATATGCCTACAATAACTCTGTCCACTCGGGAACTGGGAAGACCCCGTTTTTTCTTTTATACGGTAGTCACCCTCAAACCTCGGAGTTGGATCCACTCCAAGATCTTGGAACACCAGCAGTAGACCACCTGCATTCTACAATCACCCAAGCCTTTAAGGAAGCCATTTCTCACCTTCAAAGGGCTAAAGAACAATACAAGAAAGGAGCAGACCAACATCGGAAGGAAGCCCCCCAATATCAAGTAGGAGATCAAGTCTGGTTATCCACCAAATATCTACCTCTAAAAGGACCACGCACATTCAACCCAAGATACCTTGGTCCCTATTCCATCACTACCATAGTAAATCCAGTAGCGGTCAAGTTGGACTTGCCCCCTCACATGAAGATACATCCGGTCTTCCACGTCTCTCTATTAAAACCCGTGCAACCTCAAACCCGACTAACTACATCTCCAAAACCTATTCTAGTTGATGGAGAACTCGAGTTTGAAGTCAAAAGCATCCTGGATTCCAAGATCTCCAAATCTAAACTATTTTACCTGATTGACTGGAAAGGCTACGGTCCCCAAGAAAGATCCTGGGAACCTGCAGAATATGTCCACGCGCCTCGTCTAATCAAAAAATTTCATCGAACATTTCCTAACAAGCCCAAATCCCCGGAGAAGCCCGGATTTGGAGGGGCCTTGAGGGGGGGTGCTGTCATGATCTCTGCTTCCAAAAGATCAGGACTTGCCTGACTCCCTTGGAAGCAGACCCATAACCCCGGTTCCGAGTGCCAGCCAGTCCCAATTGGGACCTTTTGGACCCTGTCCTGGCGCCAGTGGCACCAGGCTCATAAAGATGCCCAGTCCCAGCGCTGGAAGCGCCAGGCTCATAATGCTTGGGTGGACTTACCTGCAGCAGACCATGCTGCTTACTTACCTGCCAGTTGAACCTCTGATCCTCTTCTGTTTGGGACTACTTTTCCTGTTGGGTGGGGCAGGAGCCACTCCCTAGGTTCAGAACACTGGAACTCTTCTGGAAAGCAGGAACTATTTTCTTACCTAGGCGTGGCTGTGGAAGGAGACACCTAAGCACTACAGGAGGCTATTTAAACCACACCCGATGGATGAATCTTGCTTTGCGTTATTCTGCATTCTCTGCAGCAGAACGCTCATCATGTCTTCTGCTTCTGATCCTGGGCCTAAGGGAACAAAGGCTTACCATCCTGGAATCCAGTCTTCAGCAGCACCTGTAAAGACAAAGAAAGAACAAGTTAGCACTACGGTCTTCAGTGGCAGCGCATCTCTTACCTGGTCCATCGGCTGTCACCAACGCCTCGCGCTGCATTCCGGCATCTGAAAGACAAAGGCTTACCTACTCTTCGCATGCTCCGGAGGTCTTCGCACGGCATTCCGGCATCTGAAAGACAAAAGCTTACCCGCTCTTCGCACGCTCCGGAGGCCTTCGGCGCTGCATCCCGCATCTGAAAGACAAAAGAAGGTGCGTTTAAAGACATTGGGCAACTTTATTACTCACGTGCCATTACTCCTTCCCATGCCGAATCCAGTGGGTATTCCAGCACCCTTCAGCTTCTCTAAAGCTCCGAACTTGTACCTGCAAGATAAAAGGGACAGTTAGTGCGCATCGTGAAGCAGGCTACAAGCGCTTACTTACGTACTTCCAGGCGCTTCTATTCCTCACACGGGTTCGATCCTCAACTCCAGCCCGCCATCCGCCATCGCCGGAACCCTGCAAAACAAGAGATATCATTACAAAAGACTTTTAAGACATTTGAAGTGCCCAGAACTTACCGTTCGTGCAGTTAACGACGGACAGCAGTCCTCTGAGGTCAAGAGGCCTGCACCCTCATCCAGTGAAGAAACTGGTTACGGCACCCTGCCCCGAGGCAGATGGAGAGCCCGGCGTTCACTTACCTAAGGTGAGGGTGTTAACCTTTGGGGTTCTACAGGAGAAGAGAAAGGGAAGAGGAGAGAGGCACCCAATAACCCCAGTTCATTAATCCCATATTTTCTATATGCAGACATCTTACTCTTCAAGTCAGACATACAGTGCACAGAGGTCCAGCCCAAAGAGCCAACCGTGTGTTACACATCACCTTTGAAGATACGGCATTCACCCAGTCAAGACCGGCGCCTCTGCGGGAATCAGGTGAGCGTTACAGGTTGTCTCTGACAGAGGATCCAACTTCATGTCTAGTTACATGAAAACCATGTGGAACGAGTGTGGGGTAACCTACAAGTTCTCCACCTCTTACCATCCCCAAACCAATGGACTGGTTGAGAGATTTAATAAAACTCTCAAGGGCATGCTAGGTGCTTTGGAAGAGCCCCTAAGGAGGAAATGGGATCTCCTCCTGCCATGCTGGCTGTTTTCTTACAGAGAGGTACCTCAAGAGGATGTTGGTTTCAGCCCCGTTGAGCTACTCTTTGGACATCCCGTGAGTGGGCCCCTTGCCTTGATCAGAGAAGGTTTGAAAGCCACCCCTCCAGGTCGCGCCAAGCAAGTGGGGGACTATGTGTTAGGTCTCCGACGGAGGATGACACAGATGATTAGTCAGGCAACCGCAAATCTCAAGGCCAGCCTGGAATTGAATAAGTACTGGCATGACCTTAAAGCCTCGCAAGTGGATTGGACTCCAGGACAGGAAATATTTGTGATGGAGCCTACCAAGCCTTGAGATTTGGCAGAGAAGTGGACTGGGCCCTTCAGGATCATCTCCAAGATGGGTGAAGTCAATTATCTGGTTGACATGGGAGACCCGGGGGTAGCCCTTCAGGTATTCCATGTTAACCGGCTCAAGTCTTTCCGGAGGCGTGTAGAAGTCTCATGTCTCTTGCTAGCTTCAGAGCAAGAAGAGTGTTAGAGTGAGCCCCTTCCTGACTTGCTGCATAACAACCCTCAGGATGGCTCAGTGGAGTGAGTACATCTCTCTCCAGATCTGATGACAGAGCAGCAGAAGGCCTGCAGGGCTTTGCTCCGGCAGTGTACCTCTCTGTTTTCACTGACACCAGGCCTTACACCTAGGTTATGCATGGAATTGACACTGGTGACAGTGTGCATGTCAAAAGCAGGTGCTACCGTATGTCAGATACAGTTAAGAACCACATCCAGGCTGAGGTCGCCAAGATGTTGGATCTGGGTGTTATTGAACCCTCACACAGTCCCTGGTCCAGTCCAGTAGTCCGTGTCCCCAAGGCAAGTTCCCAGGCAGGGAACAAGGATTGGAGGTTCTGTGTGGACTACCGAGGAGTTAATGCCGTCACCAAAACTAGTCTGCACCCATTGCCCAGGGCTGATGAGCTTGTGGACACCATAGGTGCTTCCAAATTTGTGAGCACCTTTGACCTTACCTCAGGCTATTGGCAAATAGCTCTGACTGAACGTGCCAAGGAAAAGACGGCATTCTCAACACCTGAGGGACTCTACCAGTTTAGGATCATGCCTTTTGGGTTGCAGAATGCCCCTGCCACCTTCCAGAGATTGGTCAATCATGCGCTCAGTGGGCTGGAAGCCTTTTGAGTGGCTTACTTAGACAACATTGCCATCTACAGTTCCTCCTGGGAAGAGCATTTGACACATCTGGATAAGGTGTTGCAGGCCTTGAAAAGGGCTAACCTCACTATCAAGGCCATCAAGTGCCAGATATCTCAGGGGAAAGTCACGTATCTTGGTCATGAGGTAGGAGCGGGTCAAATCCAACCTCTCCCCAGTAAAGTACAGGATGTACATGACTGGGAGACTCCCACTACTGAAACCCAGCTGAGAGCCTTTTTGGATCTCCCTGGGTATTATCACAATTTCATGGCAGATATGGAACCATAGCTGCACCTCTGACTTCACCCAAACAGCCTAGGAAGGTTAATTGGACTGAAGACTGTCAGAGGGGCTTTGATGGCTTGAAAGCAAGTCTGTGTAGGGAATCTGTGTTGTGTGCGCTTGATTACAGCAAGCCCTTTATCATTCAAACTGACGCTTGCAAAACCAGAATTGGAGCTGTCTTGTCATCTTGTTAGATGACAAAGGAAGAGAACATCAGATCATATTCATCAGTAGACAACTCAAGGGTAGAGAACTTAGGTGGGCTACTGTTGAAAAGGAATGTTTTAGTATAGTTTGGAGCCTTAGGCGTTTTAGACCATACCTTACCGGTTCTAACTTCAAGGTCCAAACAGATCATAAGCCTCTGAAGTGGTTTATGCACATGAAGGGTAGGAACCCGAAACTGCTCAGGTGGTCCATTAGCCTGCAAGGGCTAGACTTCACCATAGAGCATAGACCAGGGAAGAGTCACGATAATGCAGATGGCATTTCCAGAAGGTATGTTGACCGTCTGGATGAGGGTGTCTATCTCGAGGGAGATTAGGCACCCTAACCTCAGTCTGGGGGGGCGACTGTGATGCTGGAAATGCATCGGTGGGACAGGGCCTCTGTATCCTTGTCCTTTACTGCCTTTTATTGTGTGTTCTGACGTGTTTTCCGCGCAGGAGTTCATGTGGGATTCCTGGCGGCGCAGCTCTTTCTTTTGGTTTTGGTGAACAGACCCATGGGATACCTTTATGGCACCCATGGGTGGGTATATAACCCTGTGCCCCTAGTGTATGTTTTTGGGCACCTGTGTGTGGCCCACAGTGCAGGGTATGGACTGGTGGCAGCTCCATGCTGAATTTGACAGGTGCTCTCAGTATCCTCCATTTTGGGATACCCAGGCACTGCCATTGGAATCAGTTGATTCCTGATAGGAAACAAGATGGCCCCTGGGGCCTCTTGCTTTCTATTGCATGTTACCTTGTTTTCCCAAAAACCTGGGAAGCCCTGACTCTGTCCCTTTCCCCTGACTGGCTGTTGCATGGAAGTTCCATATATGGTGTTGTTGTGAAGTCCCGGTCAGACTGGCTGGAGTCTTCCCAGTGACTGTATGTTGTGGGTACACATTTGTGGGTGGGACCTGGGTGAATGGAGTGTGTGACAAATATGCATTCTGTGTTGTGGATGTCTAGTATCTGGTGTTTGACACAATGACTGAGACAGCCCTGCCCGAGACTGCTACGAATGCAGTGTGGAGTGTTGAATGGCTGGGTACTTGTCCGAATACACATAACTTGTGAGTGTCTGGAGAGAAGTGAATGGCCTGAATGCACTATGAACCTGATTGGCTACCTGCCTGCATGAATGCCCTTCTGACCGATTGGTTGCCTGAGTGTGACCCAGCAGAAAGAATGGGAGACCAACTAGTATATATGGGGGCCTCTCACACCTAGAATTTGAGTTCAGAAGCTGAAGAGTAACAAGTGAAACTGAATCTTGACCTTGAAGACCTGCTGGAAGAAAAGAATTGCAGTTGCCCTTCTTCATCAATCAGAAAGCTGCTGTGTCTCCAAGGACTGACCCAGAGAGGACCTGGTAAGGCACCCTCTTCCAGAGCTACAAGGGACCATTGTGCACCAGCTGATCTTTGCCAAAGCTCCCTGGTAGACAGACCTTCGACAGGCTGCCGACCGGAGATGAGGACTGTTGCAGAATCCCAAAGAGAAGCGCCTGAACTGTTGTCCATCACGTCGACAACCGCCGTTGCCGACCGGAGCCGCCACACTCCTGTTTGCCTAAGAACTTCATTTGATCCAAGGACATTCTTGTCCGCACCGTTAACCACTTTTTCCCACCGGAGAAAGTTGATGCCGTCGACGCGCCGAGGAACATCCACCGGTGGATTTCCTGCCACCCGGCGACCACAGAGATGCCGATGACTTGACTCGCTTGCTGGGCCACAGTTCTTCAAACTCTTTGTGGTCCAGAACTATTGTCACTGAGGTGCCCTGCATGCCTCTTCCTTGCAGGAGGCCTACACTCCATCGTCGATGAGCACTGCCAGGAACAAAGCTTCCACTTCACTGCCGTGGTTCACCCTTCCTCTCGCCAGACGTTCGACGACCCATGGCTCCTGCCTTGAAGGGAGTGCACTCAAGAAGGGCCTTCGATTTCCCGACCAGGAACTCGACAACACCAGGTACTTTGGGGTTGCTGAACTATTGGAAAGACTCTTGTAAACAATATATGGACTGGGCTTGTGGTATATCTTAATTCTACAGGTTGCCCAGGTGGGGGGATCTCCAAACAGAACTGTGTCTAGTGATAGGGGCCAGTATTCCACCTATTGTTCTAACCAACTGCTTTCCTCTTATATCTATTGTTGTTTACTGTTATTCCTTGATCTGTGTGACATTTGACCAGAGTATAGTCGATGCACTTTAATGAGATCTGATAATAATTGTGGTACCACTTTAGAACTGTATATATTTGCCATTGTAGATTTTCTGAGCACAAAGTGAGTTATTGTGATAGTGTACATAACCTTAAATATTAATTATATAAAGACTGTGTTTTAACTAATACAGTTGTAATAGATTTTTTTCTAATTGGGGTAAATTTGTGATTTGTCATCTTTGTGATGTCATCTTTGATGTCCTGGGTGTTAGTCTTAGCAGTGCACGGTGGTGGCGCGAGTTATGGTTGCTTAGCTTACCATAACTGGTGAATTTCAAGGGTTTTTCGGTTTTACTTGGAACCATAACGTCCCTTTGACAAAGTTTTTTCACTGAATTTCACAGGTTTTTAGCAGCGCAACTTAACCATAACGTCCCTTTAACAAAGTTTTTTCACTGAATTTGAAAGGTTTTTAGCAGCGCAACTTAACCATAACGTCCCTTTAACAAAGTTTTTTCACTGAATTTCATTGGTTTTTAGCAGCACAACTTAACCATAACGTCCCTTTAAGAAAGCTTTTTCACTGAATTTCTTAGGTTTTTAGTAGTGCAACTTAACCATAACGTCCATTTAACAAAATTATTTCACTGAATTTCATAGGTTTTTAGTAGTGCAACTTAACAATAATGACTTTGACTTTATATACATGTCATATGGAACTGACTGAATCTCTTCTACTGTACTTGATGTCCGCAAACTCATTTAATGTTCGCGGACATGTTCGAAGAACAGTACCACTACCTGAAAACTCTGGGGGGGTATGTTTGATTGTTATATCATAACATAGGAACATTTAACACATTCAAAAAGGAGCACACAAACACATTATATGTACTAATACATAAGAAATGTAACCCATATATACAACACACTAACCATTCATTTAAATGCACTATGTTCTAAAATGGAATATACCACAAGAAGATAAATTGGCTTCCAACATAATTACCTCACAAACACGACAGAACTGAGAACAAGAGCAGACCCACTGAGTACATAGGACATATCTTACGTGAAATATTAAGTGCACTTAATTTTATTCATATATTTATTAACTTTCTGTATTAGATAAAAAAAATGTATTATCTTTTTTTTTCTCTCACAGAAATTTCTAGTACTCTGGAATGGCTAGAGGAGCATTTTCCACATGAAGAAATGTCACAAGATAGTGAAACTAATGGTAAACACTTTATAATATAAACCATTTAATTATTATTATTTTGTATACATTTAACATATATATATTTTTTTTTTGTACAGAGCATACCAAAATAGAAAATACTTAAAAAAACCTGTTATGGATAACACTTTTCACAGTATAGAAGAAAAAATGGATATATTGTTGACAAATTTTAATAATTTGAAAACTCATGTGGAAGATCATTTTAAACCAAAAACCTCGTACCATTGCCCCACATGTACTTGTCCCTCCTCACCATATCCCAGTCAATTATCCCCAAACCCTCTCCATAACCCAAAATGTTTTGATAAGACTTCCATCCCTTCTTCACCTAATAACAATCATGTTGAAACCCTTAATTCTCCTGTTTTTGTTTCTGTTTCTGCCTCACCTTCTCTGTCATAAATTATTAATATATGTTAAATAAAGTTTAATTTTTATATTGTGTTGTAAATCGTTTTTTTTGTTTTTTTTAAACAATGTAGGTGTCCGCGGACAGTGCAGGTGTTCGGAAATGTTCATAAATAAACGAAAATGGAGGTGTCCTGAAGAAAACTTTACCTGTTCGTACTGTTCGCTAGCAAGATGAAACTATTCGAAGAACATACGCGGTGTCCTGAAATGTTCGTAATTAAACGAAAATGGAGATGTCTTAAAGAACACTATACCTGTCCGTACTGTTCGCTAGCAAGTTGAAACTGTTCTAAGAACACAATTGATGTCCTGAAATGTTCATACATAACGAAATTGGAAGTGTCCTGAAGAACACTATATGTGTCCTTACTGTTCGCTAGCAAGTTTAAACTGTTCTAAGAACACACGCAGTGTCCTGAAATGTTCGTTTCACGTGTGATGCATTTTTAATTAGTTCAGGACCCGAACAGTGTCTGTAGAACATCAACGCGCATGTGCTAGCCAATCTCCGTGCATTTGGTGTCCTGCGGACATGCGCTTCCTTCGCGGACTTGTTCGCAAATGGATCATATGACCGCGCCCACACTGATCTCGCGTTCTGAATGTGGACACTGTTCGTGTCCCCGAACAATTTAAAAGTACATTTTCAATTAATCCATAATATTTTTCAATAAAATCTCACCATGGCACAAGTCCCACATAGTAATCCTGAGTTTCTACATACCTTTTGAAACTTTTCAAACTTTTTTTTGTGTTCGATCTGTCCGCGGACAGCGCGCTTGTCCGCAGACCGTGCACAAGCACCCCTATAAAAGACCACGCCCTAGAGCTTATTCTCATTGTGTTTCTAGCTATTCTTCAGAACACAGTGATTTTTACTGCCACCTGCAGATTACACCATCATCGAGATGCATCCCTGGCTGCTGAACTGCCACCTGGTGTTGCACCTGCTCCAGCACCACCCCCACCCCCTCCACCACCACCACCTCCCCCAGGACCTGAAGAGGGGAACAGGAGTGAGGATGCAGAGGAGGAAGAAGAGGATGATGAGAATGAGGTAGAGGAAATCCCTACTATCCACACTAGGCGTGAGTCTTGGGTGTGGCGGTTATTTACCATTCATGGGAATGTTCCTAAAGCTCGTGCGAACCGTGTTACCTGCAATGAGTGCAAAATGATACTCAGTCGCGGGAAGCACGGTAAGTACAGCTTTGGGACCACTACCATGAAGCGACACCTGAGGTCATTTCACTCTGGGGCTATTCGCAGGGTTGTACCTTGCGAAGAACGTAGCAGGTTGATTTCCTCTACTTCATCCTCTGTTTCTGATCCTGTCACCACAAAGACCACCTCTGTGGGACAGCGTCTTCCTCAAGCTGCCTCACAGGCCATACAGAATGCTGATGACCCTTACCTTTCGAAGGTCACAGTTGTATGTATGTACTGTGACACAGTACTCTGCAGGGGGGAGCGACTTTGTAGTGCTTTTGAGACTATCGTCTCAGAGCACGAGAAGATCTGCTCACTACCCAAATAAAACCCATTCTACATCTTCCTCTCTCAGCTCGCCCTTTCTTATCCCTGTGGTTGGTGTCCTCCCTTTACCTTCCTTTCCCCTCCTCTCCTAGTGTGTCGTGTATAAAAAACCCAAAAAAATACAAAATATCAAAAATCAAAAAGAAAGTAAGGCTCTTTTCAGAGCCGCCTTTCACAGTTAAAAAATAGAAGTGAAAATAAATGAAGCAGGGCCCTTTGTATTTTTTAGAAGTCCGCGGACAGTCCGGGAACATTTAAAAAATTGGGTTGCTTCCCTATCACAAACATTGCAATTTTCTCTGGGAGGAAGTGGTGGCTCTGAAAAGAGCCTTTGGGGGTGTTTGTAAGTCAAAAATTATAAATGCTTAACACCTACTTCAAAATGGATGTTGTAATTCCAAAAAAGGTCGCAATGCATTTTGTATTTTTCTCAGAAAAATCTGATTGCCACCATAAGTAAGTTGGACTCCATCTCTGCGAAAAATGTTTGTACTACGAAACAGAATATTTTCATTGTGAAAAGAAGACATGCCAAAATCTTTTAGAAAGGCACAAACATCTTTATTAACATTGCGCCTTGCTTTTTCCATTTGTGGACCAAATGAAGAAGAACGAAGCCACATGTGTCTCTGCGCAATCCGTGAAAATATCACTTGAGAATTAGGAAACATGTCCATAACCTTCCCAAGTCCTTCTTTCATAGCAAATTGCAAATAAATTCCAGTCACATGTCCTAAACTGTTCCCTCCACAATGAATTACAATTATGTCTGGATATTGCTCTGTCTCTAAAGTAGCACAGAGAGGTAGCAAGTCCAACCACTTCATTCCACATACTCCATGCCAGTGTACTTCCACATGTGGGAATCAAAGATCTACAGCTACTCCACAGCTTACCTTCAACCAATGTATCCATGAATCTCCCAAAATCCATACAATCTTTTTCCTAAAACACACAGACATAGCTATCTGTTGTTCTCTCAGTAAAAACAGTATATGAGAAACTATCTTCTGGCACAACACACCCACTAAACTTTCCTGACCAATCCCTTTCAGTACTCATTCTCATTTGCATGACTTCTGAACCCAAAAATCCCCGGATGTAACTCCCGATGTCCGCGAACTACCACCATGTACGTGGACATATCATAACATGAACAGCCCTTCTACCATTTCCACTTCACTTTCTCTGCCATTCCCTCATTGGATAAAGCTAAGAAGTCACATAACCATGCACTAATCACATTCAAGACCTCTACATCTAACTGTATCATCATAGATCAGCACTGCAAATGTACTGTGAATCTCTCTGAGTGTCATAGTGTCATATCATTGGCAAGCACCATCTACCAGAAATACTGTACAAGTCTCCAAGATTTCTACTTGCAGCTCCATGCTTATCCATATGCATGAACACAAACTTCTGGTTTGCATATTTTCTGTACAGTAGATGAACACATTTTCAAACTGACTTTTAGCTTGTGTAATCTGTAAAATGAATTTACTGTATTTTTTCAATTTCCTAAAATCAACTATCACTTATAAACCTTTATACTATTTACTTTCTTTATACACACACACTCAATTCATGTTAAACTACATTTTTTTTAAATGAAATATATAGTCTACATATATTCAAACAAAATTGCATGCAAGTACAATCTATGTTTAAATCTTTAAAAAAATACTTATGCAATTTCATATTTTTTTTGTTTTTATTTTTCTTTATTTACTTAATTACTTTAATTTAGACATGACATTGAGGCGCTATTACCTAGAACAGCTTAGTTACAGAAATAGTGGTATTCACTGGTATATTATAAATTTCACAAGGCATAGTAAAGATATTTTATTTGCTACAGTTAGTCATTCAATACAATGTGTTCATTAAGAACATATCAAATGTACTGAGCTGATGCATTGTATCTTATGTAAACAAATTAGTTTAATGGTTTTAAAGAAGGTGCTGAGGATTTCAATTAAAAAAATCAATATCTAAATTAAAAACAGCGCTATATACAAACAAAGTTACTAATTTGAAGCTTTTACAATTGCAGTTTTGACCAGTCTCCTGAAAAGAAGCAGCCGAATTCGAAGAACTAAGAAGTTACCTGTTAATTTAAGAAAAAAAGTAAGTAGAATATCACCATAATATTTGTATTATTACTCAAACATACTGTAAAGTTAATACAAGCTATTTCTGTGCCTAAAAATAGAGATTGTGTACCATTTTGTCCAAAAATCTCCATGTCTTAAACAGCGATTTACAGCCAAAATGGCCCACAAATTCTTATTTTTGGACACACAAATTACCCAACTGAACTGCTACAATTTTCATATTATAGAACAAACAACTGTTTTAATTGTATACATTAGATTTACTATTTGTACTTTTCCACACCACTAGCTTACTTTTTCTTTGTCATCTGAACCCCAGTTTAGTAACACATAAATTCAAGAATACCTATCCCTACTAGTTGTCCCAATGCACAATCACACACCATTACATACATCTTTATCATCTTACTCAAACACTCATGCACACAGCACACATACATTGCAGAACACCCCAACCCATACCTTCTTTATTTTTTCAACAGACCCTAAAGAATGCCTACCAAAAGTCAAGTCCGTAGAAAGCAACGCAAAAGTAGAGCAAATGAAAATAAAAGTGTCCAACATAAGCATCCATCTCTAGCAGAATTTGCAAAAAAAGTTCAAACAAAACAGCTAATACAGTCATTTAGTGAAACACAAAAAGTTTCAAGTACACAAACTATGCCTCCTCTATCAAAATGTAAAACAAACCAAAAAAAAATTAACAGAAAATCAGCTATCACAACAGATAAAACTACTTCTTTAAATTTTAATATAGTGCAAAGTAAGCATACCAAGAAAAGTATTTTAGCCAAAATGTACCGTCACAAAGTCCTTCAAAATCTTATAAAAACAGGAGAGAAATCAGGTTCAGTGCTTAAAACCTATCGTAGGAAATTAATCCTAGAAGCGTTGATGGACAGTGCAATTCTCCTCAAAAGAAAGTTATTCATTTTACTGTTAAACAAAATGAAACCACTAACAAAACTAATAACTAAATTACAAAAAAGATTTCTCAATAAGCGAAATGTCAACAGAAGGAACTTCTTAAGTATCTGCGGAGGTGAATGGAATCACAGTACGAGCACAGAACCATATTTTAATGAAGAAGCGTACAGACAAAAGCAAACAAATACAATTGCCATACATAGCAGTGGTCGAGGTTATGAAAAAGTGAATAATACCATAATGGAACAAGAAGTACTCGTTACAAAAATATCCCCTGAAAACTTAACATTACCCCTCCATTCAACCGAATCAGAACGTCTAGTGTTCAAATGGCCATGCACGTCAATGTGTAACATTCTCAAACAATGTTTCAAATCTTTACGCCAATTCCTCAAAAAATATGTAAAAAGCAAAGACAAAATCAAAATTAAATTACTGCAAAATATGGATACCTGTCCAGTGCGCAAGTACACAGGACTACATGGATATTCATTGGCCTGCATTACAGGACCTACTTGTAAAAGCACTTTCCATGATATCAAAAAGATATCAACACATCATTCAACTATAAGAAATCTAGTCTATAAACTGTACTATGCTAAAAGTCCTGCTTTAGCATTAGCAAAGTTAAATAACATCCTTCTACATGGTACAGCAAAAGACCTACTTGAAGAAATTGACTATATCCAGAAAAGATATTTTGGAAGTGAAAGCCATTTACAGAATGAAATAGCTTTAAACCAATTAAGCAACAATTCTACACATGGCAACCTTTTGCTAAACACATACAAAAAAGAAATACTAAAATTTAAAAGTACATCAGCTGAAGTACCAAACCATGTATGGTAACAAAAAAACTGTAGACCTATCATACAAAATAAAAGACAATGAAGATTCTAAATGGTTTGAATTAGCTCTCTACCTTGTAGCAGAAAACAAATACGAAATAACTGAGCCCTTAATACTTTGTAGTTACTGCACTACATAACTTGACAACAACCAAACTCCTTCATGTGCTATCACAAATAATTTGGCATTATACCCAGTACCAAAACCCCTACAACAACTTAATTTATATGAGAGCATCATAATTCAAACAGTACACCCATTTCAAGCAATAATACGCTTTCAACCAAAAACAGCAAAATGACCTCCCTCCGAATTGGTAAAAGGCATTTGTGGAAAAGTAGTTTATTTACCATTAGATCTAAAAGAAAATGTGCATACTCTAGGAGTGCAACGTCCAATGCAGCAATCTTTAATTATCTTTGTGTTCCGACCTGAAAGAACGTGTGTTTTATTTTTTTGCTCTTTTGAACTGTGTACAAGCTGCACAAGCAATTTATTTCTGAGTGGCACTGCGAGCGAGTCGCGCTCTTGCCACTGGTCACGTGCTTCCAGGAGGAGGCAGGATCTGTGTTGCTCCCGTGCTCAATCACGTGACTTTGGAACACTATTTGAGCCACCTGAAGACACCCTTGTGGCGTTAAGCCCGGCTGGAGACAAGCCTATTGGCTGTTGTGCGGCTGTTTGGCGCTGGGGCGCCACATTCAGCTGTGCTATCTGGAGTTCGTATTACACGCTTGATCAGCTCAGCGAGGATATTTGCCACCCACAGGTACTATAAGCCGCGCTCTATTTTACATGTATAGTATACGGGAGACTGCGGGAGAATATAATCTCCTTTGAACCCATAAGCGAATTTGATAATCCAACAATATAGGTATTCTGTCCTACCACTCCACGTAATTGACTATTGAGTAACTTGTTCTGCGTGAAACACCCTTTCTCCCCTGGTTATACATTTTTAATCTCTCTATTAGGACTTTAAATTAAGTCTATATGCCTCCTAAAACACGTGGGGCGAAAGCGTCCTATAACCTGAGAAAAGGTAGGACAAACCATTTTCATATGCCTACTAGCAACGATACTGGGGGTGAGAGCCTGAAATTTCCAGTAAATGGGGGAGCCACCATTCCGGAGCTATTCAAAAAAATCCTTCCTGCATGTATTGACGATCAAACTGAGGAGAGGTTACCGGCAGCACATAATGGAAGCCGACCATTGGATACTACGATCTTTGACGACATCGATAATAATTCATTATTAGAATTATGCCTGTCCATACAGAAATCTATGGCTCCTCCACCTAATTCTGAAGAACAGGGGACCACTGTGATGGGGACAGCCAAGAAAGCTACACGTATTACAGTGGAGGCACAAGTTTTGCAACCCGCGAGTTCCTCTCCGAGAACCATATGTTCTGGTCGATTATCTGAATCACCAAACCTTTTGATCGATTTAGACGAGCAGGGGCAAACCAAGGCTGACCAATCTAACGAGCTTTCTCAGCTTAACTCGGTAGCCATTACCGAGATACAGGCCTCCTTAGTTTCCCTTCAATTTGCGCTAAAAATTCTCCTTAAATTATGTGGGAGAATACATGTGAACACAGTCCTACAGCTGAATCTTCCCACTCCGGATGTCGAATACGAAGGAGCGCTTGCAGAGGCAAAGGAGCCCGAGATGCCGGCTGGGCTACCTAATGCTGAGGAGGCTAAACAACCCACAGGTGAAGAAACTATCCATCTGACTAAGAAACAGTGCAGAATGGCAAAAAGAGCAGCCCTAAGAAATGTCCCTGTAGAGACGGCCTCCCCACTCCCTGACACAGCAATTCCCCAGCAGAAATCGAAAAAGGCAAAAAAAAGGGCACTCAAAAGAAAGAACAATCGAAATAAAGGCCGGGGTACACTCACTAGCTGGATATTAGAGGAGAAAGCTAAAGAAATCTCAGCTGTGAGTAATGCGAGCCAAGACTCCATTCTTACAGACAATCATTCTGCAGTTAATCAATTTTCTACTCCTCAAAGGAACAATTCTAATAGTTCATTTGAAAGTACGGACACTGAAAGGGATATTCAGATACCGGTGAGGGAAGAGAACAGAGAGGAAAACAAGATCTGCATTGTGAAGAACCTAAATCAGCAATGTCGTGATAAATGGCTACCTCGTGCAGCTATGCTCGAGAAACTCCACTTAATACCCCAATTAAGAGTCATCAGATCTGAGGATTTTTCCTTTGTGGAGCCTTTATGCACCACTAATCCTAACGTGACAGCATTGCATTGCACGGTCCTGGCCTCGGCTCAGCTGATTCGTAAACACAGAGTCAACTTAGCGCAGGTAGGACTAGGAGTAGATGTGAACCCTGACGATGCTGACCCCCTGATCAAAGATGATCCCAAGTCTATTAAAATTGATAATAAAACTAAGTTGCCTTCCCTCACTGGAAACCAAGTGCAAATGTGCGACATTCAGAACACTCTCAAGTGGCTTGCGGAAGCTTTGCCATTGGCAATAAATAGACCCTGAACTTGCTCCTTACTATCCTGGAATACCAGGGGTTTTAAGCACTTTACTGTAACTAATGGGTCATTATCTTTTATTATGGATTATTCTTTCTTTATGTTGCAGGAAACTTGGTTGATTGCACCAATCATAATAGATGGGTATAAATTGTACCAGACCTATGCCAAAAAAGGTCCGATGGGGAGACCTTTTGGGGGACTGATGATAGGGGTAAGAAAATCTATAACATCCAGAGAAATAGCTACCGATTCGGAGGATAACATCAATGCGGTGGAGGTGGTTATTCCCTTTAAGAATAACTGGACTAAACTTTTGTTGGTCAACATATATAACCCCTACGATGCATCAAAGAGCGATCAAATACAAGATAAACTGCATGATCTTTTTATCGAGTGGACCAATGAATGTCAAAATAGTTTCATTATCCTTGCTGGGGATTTTAATTGCTCTATGAAAGGGGATGGAGGTACGACCAATAATAAGTTTTTACACCCGCACCCCCTTATGTCTCAAGATCTCAGCGACACTGAAGGGGAGAAGTGGCTGTGTTTTATGAAAAGTTGGGAATTGGAATGCCTGAACGGTCGAACTATGAGTGACCGACCAGGACATTTCACCTGGAGAGCAGGTGTTGCTTGTCGCACCCTAGATTACTGTTTCATCAGTCCTGAGGTGGCATCCTTAGTCAATGACATGGTAATAATAGATAATGATTGGAGTGATCACAGAGGCTTAAGTCTAAGTTTGGATTGTGCTTTTGATTTTCCCCCAAGAATAGCGGTAGGAAGCTTGCTGGTTAACCATGACTGTTCACGATTAATATGGTCTGAGGAAAATATATTTAAAGCTTGTCATGATTGTGGTGAGTGGAATAATGATTACTATACTAAGTTTGTCAATTGTACAGTTGAAGACTTAGAAGGATGGATTTATAATTTTACAGCTAAATATGTAACAAAAAAATCATTATTTGTCATTAAAGAACGGGGCGCGACTGAGGTCTATGACAAGACAATTCGGGATGCTAAACGGGCCCTGAGAAGGGATATACGTAGAATTAGAACTAACACATATCCTATCATGGATTTACATACCAAGGTTAGAAAGGTAAAAAACAGATATAGGTCATGGTTAAAATACTGGAAAAGATCGCAGAAATTGGCTAATTGGCAAAAAACTGTGAGAACTATCTGTTCAAGAAACGCCCAGAACATCTGGGCACTTCTGGGAGAAGCTAGGGGGAACAGGGCAACCCCCCAGATTAACCCAATTGATGCCGAGGAATGGGTTAACTTCCTGGAGACACGCAATGGCACGACAGTAGCTTATCCTGCAATATTTGCTACTACTTGCCATGTCCCTGAGTTGTTCCCTGTTCATCTGGAAGATCTGATAGACAAGATTACCAAACTTAAAGCCTCTCGAGCCCCGGGCCCAAACGGTCTTTCCAATCTTCTTATGAAGAGTAATCCAGTCTTCTGGGCTAATTTTCTGAAAATTCTTTTTGAAAAAGTCCTAAAGGACGGGATAATTCCAGAGACATGGCAAAGAGCAATCTTAGTGCCGGTATTTAAAAAAGGTAACAGGTTTGATCCAGGTAATTATCGTCTGCTCTCCATGTTAGACTGTTCTGGCAAATTATTTGCCTCCTTATTATTGCAGAAATTACAGTTCTGGACAGAGAAGGAAGGGATTCTGGACCGCTTTCAAAGTGGATTCAGAGTCGGTTATTCTACTGTCCAGAATCTTTATATTATGAATAGCCTCAGAGATAAAGCCTTATCCCCTAATAACCCGCCTCTGTATGCCCTATATGTAGATTTTAAGGCTGCGTTTGACACGGTGAATAGAGAGAAACTATGGAGGAGGCTTAGGGGTCTGGCATGCCCTGAAGGATTGCTCTATTACCTACAACTATTACATCATAACACTTCTGTACAGTTGAGGCTGGACGGAAGTGGATCTATTACTAGGGTGGTAGAGCAAACTAGAGGAGTGAAACAGGGATGTGTCACTGCACCCATATTATATAATTTGTTCGTCTCAGATATCCCCGAGTGTTTGGGAATTGTGAGTAATTGCCCTCCTAAAGTTGGTGCTCAGCACTGCTTAGTCCTGGCCTATGCGGATGATGTGGTCATTTTCGACCACACATTCAGTGGCATTTTACGCTCGGCTAAGCGGCTCTGGGAATATGCAGAGGAGAACAAACTCACAATCAACCAAACGAAAACTGAATTGATCCTGTATAGTCATGGCAAAGTGAACCGGCCCAGAATGATAATAAGAGGACAGGAAATTCAATATACCAACTGCTATAAATACCTGGGAGTTGAATTTGATTGTAAGGGAAATTTCCATTCCTGTGTTCAAGCCCGTAAAATAAAAGCAGCACAATTAACCTCCATGATATGTCAGTTCTCGCGCAATAAAAGTGGATACTCTGTGTGGGCAGCTCGCCAACTCTACATCCAGTGCCTAATTCCTATGGTAACCTATGGGCTGGAAGCTTTAGTCCACTTAGATCTGGATTGGCTTCAGGTACTGGAGGGTCGTTTTTGGCGTAAGCTGCTGGGTCTGCCACAGGGAATACCAATGGCAATTCTAAGATTAGAGCTCGGCTTACCCTCCCTAAAAGCTCTGGTCTTAAAGAAAAGAGCAGAAATTTACATTAAGGTGCAGGTCACCCCGATTAATCCTCTCCTGAGGACGGTAAAAGAAGATATTGTTGGGAATAAGCAGGTCTATTTTGTGAGAGAAATGACTGTCTTATTTGAGATGATTGAATGGACCCCTAACTGGGGAGATAATTATGAACATCTGAAGGCCCAAATGGCGGAACGTCTTAAAATCTGGGATTGGCAGAATAATTTCAGTCATCTTGCGAGTCTTCACAGTTATGGGTTCACATCTCATGTATTATACACTTTTAGTAGGGCACAAAGATATCTAAACCTTTGCCCTTCGAATAATATGAGACGTTTTCTGTTACTTCTACGTATCAACCACCTCCCTGCTCTAACGGTGTTGGGCCCACAACGGGCCATCCCCAAAATTGAGCGTTTCTGTAGAATATGTAAGAACAAAACCTCACTTGAAACTGCGAGACATGTCCTCACATTATGTCCTAGACTAAGCTTAATCTATATAAAACACTACAGCAGATATGTACATAATCTTGACCATATTAAATCTAAAGACTTCTGGAATGTATGTATCAATACCTTGAATCCTAGTCTACATTTGGCTCTATATAGAGTATGGTATATGGTTAAGGGAAAACTTGAAATTTAAAACTTGAAATTTGAAACAGGTGGATTAGCCAACCTCCCGGTAAATAACAGAAGGAAATGAGTTGCCTTACGAAGTTATGTGAAAACTTAAAGGTGCTTGTGACCCATGAAATTTGTAATAATGAAATGCAAGTGAATATTTTAAATATATTTCCTTTTTTAATTTCACATTCTATAATTGGTTGAGAAATTCTAAGTTGTTGTTTTACATTATTGTAATAAGAATTTATTTTTTAATTTATGTGTAAAGTTTTTGTTTAAAAAACTGTATCACATTAAATAAAAATAAATAAATAAAATTAATTATCTTAGTAAATGGAGTACCTACAAAAGACAAAAAAATATGGCAACAGCTGGTAGATTTACATAAAGTTAGACAAGCCTTCCAATATCTTAAAGAGAATAATGAATATTACAAAAAAATTAATATTGAAGAAAACTTGAAAGATACAACTGAAATAATTCAAGAAACACAAGAAGCTGGTCAATTTGAGCTACTAAATCCTGCTACAATATCAAATACTTTAGACCATTATACAATTCATCCTTTGCACTCTAATGACACTGTAGAAGATGTACTGGAAACGTACCAAATGCGTCAAACAAAAGGATCGCCAATCAGCATATTCTTTGATACTGGCAAAGGAGGACGGTATGATGATAGACCTATTCAAATATCAGCTTCAGAATACAGCTCATTACGGATGTATTCTGAAGATCCCAGATTTAGACAAAATGTGGAATACATATTCCACCTACTCTTTGAAAGTGAACTACCAACTTTATGTTACGGAGTTGCACACATATTTAAATCAGGATCACACTTTAAAAATATGACAGCTAAACAATTATTAGAAAAAGTGCAATAAAAGGATGAGGTTTTACAATCAAATATTACAAATCTATTAGCAAATATATGCGTGGTACTAAAGAGTACTGGTTTCGACGTCATGGAGATGTACGTTGTATGATCAGAAACCTTGGCCCACCCACTTGGTTTGTTACATTAAGTTGTGCAGAATATGCATGGGAAGATTTACATGATTTCCTACGCATATCAAATAAAAACAAAACAAACATAGATATACTAACACCTGGAGAACTTTGTTCTTTGTATCCTGTTAATGTTTCAAGATATTTTCACCATCGCTTCATTGCTATGCTACATTTCATTTGTAATAAAACTGTTCCAGCCCCTTGGAGAAGTGCAACACTTCTTTTGGAGAAAAGAATACCAAGCCAGAGGAGCACCACATATCCACATGCTTTTAGGGATTAAAGATGCTCCTAAATTTGGTCAAGACAGTGATGTTTTACAGTTTATTGAAAAGTATATCACTTGTGAAATTCCGTCAGAAGCCACAAATAGTGATCTTCATGCACAAATTTTACAATTTCAAAGACACAAATGTGGAAAATATTGTTGTCGCAAATACAAAAACAAAGGGAAATACTACACCAAATGCCCATTTGGTTTCCCTAGACCAGTTACAAATACAGGTCAGTTGAACAACCTCATGTCTTCAGTTAGACATTCTGTTAAAGGTAAGTCACCTAAAAATACATATTACATAAAAAGAAAAGAAGAAAAACATATCAATGATTATAATGCAATCATTGCCCACTTATGGAATGCAAACATAGATGTGCAGCACATTGCAGACAATTCTACTGCAGTTGCACGATATGTCACAGCATACTTAACTAAAGCAGAAAAGACAGAGCTCCAAGACCTCTGGAATGACCTGTCATCAGATAAAACAGTGTCTCAGAAATTATACAGCTTGGGCATAAAAATGCTCACCCATAGAGAATGTGGATCATATGAAGCAGCTGATCAATTAACTGGTACTGCATTGTATGGTAAATCTGAAAATATAGTATGGCTAAGACTTGGTCCATCTAAATCTAGAAAAAGAGTTCTAAAATCATATGAAGATATAGAAACAATAGCCAAACGTGATCCCAACAGCAAAGACATTTTAAAAAACAATGAATTGGACACATACTACCCAAACAGAAGTAATACTTTGGAAAACATGCATCTATACCACATAGCCCAAAACTACACATACAAAAATAATATGAAACCTGATGAAAAAAGGTAAATATAGAGTGACAAACTGTGAAGGCAGCTTAGTTAAACTCACTAAAACAAATTTAATTGATTATATCAAATTGTCATTAAAGACTCCTCAACATAAAGAAGTATATTACATGTCCCTGCTACAACTCTTCAAACCATGGAGAAAAGAAGAACAAATACTAGATAACTATGACTCATATGAGGATGCTTTCAAAGCAAATGAAAACACTATAACTGATGTAAACTTTACACAGTACAAAACAATGTTGCACAATGAACAGCAACACAAAGAAGAACCCCAAGCCCAACTAGATAAGGACACTCCTGACAGTAGTCAACCTTCTGTAACAGGAAGCCAAGAACCACTGGGAGAACCACTAATAATAAATGAGGCAGAATTAGCTATGATAGAAGTAGAAAACACCATGTGTCAGTATGAAGATAAAGAAGACTTAACTATACTACAATCAAAACTAAACAATGAGCAACATAGCATTTTTCAAGAAGTAACAAAACAAATTGCACATGGTGTAAAACATGAAAATAAAGAATGTCCCTGCCATAATTATAAACCTATACTACTGTACGTCAGTAGTGAAGCTGGTTCTGGCAAAACATTCCTAATTGAAATCATTAGTAAGTTCCTTCAACAATTGACAAACAACAAACTTTCGGCTGTTGTCACTGCCCCCACAGGTTTAGCTGCCTACAACATAGGTGGTGTTACATTATACCGATTACTACTATTACCAGTAGAACACCAGAACAAATTAGAGTATTAAAAACTTTCTGCAGAAGCTGCAATCTAACTACGCAGAGTATTGAAACAAATGAAAATGCTACTAATAGATGAAGTGAGCATGGTCTCCAACGTGATGTTAGCTTTGATTCACCTCAGATTACAAGAAGTACTCAAAACAGACTATTCAGAGCTCTTTGCAGGAAAACACATTATTGTTTTTGGAGATCTGCTTCAATTAACACCAGTAAAAGGTGAGCCTATTTTTAAAACATTAGGACACAAACTCTGCCGTAAAACTGTTGGCATCATTGGAAATGTCAACCTTTGGCAACATTTCCAATACAGAAAATTAACAGAAAACATGCGGCAATCTGCAGATCTCACTTATGCCAACATTTTAAAAAGTATCAGAGTTGGTATACTTTCTAAAGAAGCAGAAGCAATATTGAAAACCCGGCACATTAATGCACTTTATGGCGATAATGCATGTGCTACAGATGTTATGGAACAATTAGCCCACAAAAATGTCAATTGTATGACCTTAATGCCAACTCTTGCAAGCTGTTTCAAATTCAATGAAATCATGCTAAGTAAAGAAATGCAACGAATCATGGAAATTAGCGCCACAGACAAACTAGATGTACATGGTATGACACTACCCATGTGTGACCAAGCCACAACAAGACTAAATAGTTTAGAAAAATCAATCTCAAACACAGCAGGCTTAGAAAAGATATTAAAATTATCCTTCAATTGCAGAGTAATGCTTAAACGTAACCTTGACGTGGACCAAGGACTAGTTAATGGAGCACTGGGTACAGTTGTTGGCTTTCAAACATACCCACGCGACAACAAAATTCAGTTTGTCAATATACTCTTTGACAAACTTTCAGAAGTAAAAAGGATAGGACGCTCAACAGCTAGATTCCTTCTTTTCAAAGATATGTATGTACGCAGAGAACAATTTTCTCTAACTCTTGCATACGCAGTCACGATTCATAAATCACAAGGTCTTACCCTAGACAAAGCAATGATAGATATTGGTAACACAGTCTTTAAAGAAGGCATGAGCTATGTAGCATTATCACGCTTATGTACACTTGACGGTCTATTTCTAATCAACTTTTATGCAAGTAAAATAAACGCTGATATTCCTTGCATTTTAGAATACGATAGACTTCGCTCACTATACACCCCCCACCTAAAACATATTCTGTTCCACAAAAAGTAAAACGTTATAAAAGAAAAATAATTCAAACAGAAATGCAATAGGATGTCACTGCAAATCCTCCAAAGAGAGTAAAAGAAACTAATACTTCAACAAGTACCACACGCAAAAAATAATCAATTAGGGAAAGTAAACCAGGTACTTCTTTAAAGAAGGAAGAGAAACTCCAAAAAAAGCAGTTAGATATAGAACTACCTGGATCATTTAAATTCTCAAATATAGTTGGTGTAAGTTGCTACGCAAATGTAGCAATGAATATTCTATTTCAATTACCACCAATTGTTGACAACATTTACTTAAACAGTACAGATCCATTGTGTTTGCAAATGTTAGTACTTCACAGAAATGCAGCAAACAATCCTAACAACACGTATAGTGTTTATGGAATAAGACAGCAATTGGATTACTGTGCTGGAATGGTGAAATTTGTAATAACTTGGAGCTGATGAACACCCGAGCCAGCAGGTAAGTTATTAAGTAGATTTATTGTAGTTCAATCCCAGGAACAAAACATTGGCATGTCCTTTCCAAGTCAGCATAACTCCAACTGCCAAGCATAGAACCCTCACACACTAACACTCCACTCACACTGACATCACTACATTCCATTAAGCAGTGATGTCATCCACTCAGCTAGGAAGCACATTACAACTCCCAGGAAGATCCACAAGAATTTCTAATGTACTTACTACAAGTACTGGAAAACAAAAACATACCTATAAATGAAATCTTTCAGATTTCAAACATGTGGAAACATGCATACACTTTCTGCAACAATGTGACACAAGAAGAAATCTCCAATGAACGCTTCATATATATATCAATACCAAATTCTGAATCCATTCCATTTCAGCGACTTGTACAAAATGCAAACCATGGTAGATTATGATCTACCTGCATTCAGATAATCGCTCCACGTTAGTAATACAAACACATAGTAAATACACAATACTAATGCTTCTAAGTTACAATGCAGATGGTACCAAAAACACCTGCAAGCTGACTGGATTCACACATGGTCAAATATCACTTGGTAAGAAAACTTTCACAACAATAGGTATAATCTACCACACAGGAGCCACAACCAATTCAGGGCACTATACTGCATATATAAAAAAGAAATGTGGATGGTTTGAATGTAATGATAGTACCATTACTCTAAAGCAGATATTACCAGCAAATCTTACAAATGCTTATTTGATGTTCTTAAAACCAAAATTTGATAACTAAACTGTATTTAAACCCTAAGTAAACTTATGTTAAAAAAATATAAACTGTTAGAATACTCCAAAAGCTATCTAACTGCTCAAAGATTCTACAACAACTAATCAGATAAATGAATACCACTAAATTAGACCAAAAAATACACAGTTAGAATACGCCAATTGGTATCTAACTGTCCCAAAATTTAACAATATCCAAATACATAGATCAATACCACTAAAATATATAAAAAAAATAGACAGTTAGAATACGCCAAAAAAATGCAACAAGCCAAAGTATAAAGCATTAGCCAGAAACAACAAGTGAACACTGAAAACAAACAATCCAAATAAACTGCAGCATAACAAAAAAAGGGTTTTTTTAATCCAACATGGATTTTTTTTTCTCCCACAGATCCAATGATTTTAGAAACAAATACAGAAACTGAGCAAATTGCACAGTACTCTGATTTGTAATCTACTAAATATGAGGGTCAAAAAAAAAAAGTATGTTTATTATACAATGTAATAAGTCATTACAAAATACTAATACTAACATGCTATTTTCTTTTATCACAGAAATTAACAAGAAATACATGTACTCCGGTTACTAGACCAAACAGTAAGTATACAATAATAAGGAGAACCATAGCAGCATATCACATCCATAGTATCTAATACCCTTGTTCCTTATACATTTGTTTTTCACCCAAAGTTATAAGCAAATATGAATGTGATATGCTGCGGTGGTTGTTGCCAGGGCATAGAGTCTTGGGTGCATGGCCAAATGGCCATGCACCCAAGACTCTATGCCCTGGCAACAACCACTGCAGCATGTCACATCCATAGAGTCAAACATTTCAACTATGGTCTATGGAAAGTTTTAATGTCAGCGGACATTATGAGTGTTCTTAGAACACTTTCAACTTGCTAGCGAACAATATGGACAGCGTTTTCAGGACACCCCCTACGAACATTTCAGAACAACCCGATAGTTCTTAGAACACATTCAACTTGACAACGAACAATACGGACAGTGTCCTCAGAACACCCCCATTTTGTTTATTTGCGAACATTTCAGGACACCGAGAGTGTTCTAGGAACACATTCAACTTGCCACCGAACAATACGAACAGCATCTTCAGGACACACCCTACGAACATTTCAGTACAATGCAAGAGTTCTTACAACACATTCAACTTGACAGAGAACAATACGGACAGCATCCTGAGGACACCTCCATTTTGTTTATTTGCGAACAGCATTTCAGGACACCGCAAGTGTTCTTAGAACACATTCAACTTGCCAGCAAACAATACGGACTACGCCTTCAGGACACCCCCTACGAACATTCCAGGACACTGTGAGTGCTCTTAGAAACGTCTTTAGAACACCCCCATTTTGTTTATTTGCGAACATTTCAGGACACCGCGAGTGTTCTTAGAACACATTCAACTTGACAGAGAACAATATGGACAGCGTCCTCAGGACACCCCCATTTTGTTTATTTGCGAACATTTCAGGACACCGCGAGTGTTCTTAGAAGCGTCTTCAGAACATCCCCATCTTGTTTATTTGCAAATATTTCAGGACACCGCGAGTGTTCTTAGAACACATTCAACTTGACAGAGAACAATACGGACAGCGTCCTCAGGACACCCCCATTTTGTTTATTTGCGAACATTTCAGGACACCGCAAGAGTTCTTAGAACACATTCAACTTGCCAGCCACAACCCCCCATTCATATTTGCGAACATTTCAGGACACAGCGAGTGTTCGACAATGTCTTCAGAACACCCCCATTTTGTGTATTTGCGAACATTTTAGGACACCGCGAGTGTTCTTAGAACACATTCAACTTGACAACGAACAATACGGACAGCGTCCTCAGGACACCCGCTACGCACATTTCCCGGACACCGCAAGTGTTCTTAGAAACGTCTTCAGAACACCCCCATTTTGTTTATTTGCGAACATTTCAGGACACCGCAAGTGTTCTTAGAACACATTCAACTTGCCAGCCACAACCCCCCATTCATATTTGTGAACATTTCAGGACACAGCGAGTGTTCCTCAACGTCTTCAGAACACCCCCATTTTGTGTATTTGCGAACATTTCAGAACATCGCAAGTGTTTTTAGAACACATTCAACTTGACAACGAACAATACGGTCAGCGTCCTCAGGACACCCCCATTTTGTTTATTTGCGAACATTTCAGGACAACGCGAGTGTTCTTAGAACAGTTTCAGCTTGCTTGCGAACAAAACGGACACATATTGAGTCCTCAGAACAACCCCATTCAGTTTATTTAGAACATTTCAGAACACCTGTGATGTCTGCAGACAAATCGAACACAAAAAGAACGTCTAACACATAAAAAAACACAACTCTCATCCTATCTCATACACTCCCACCCTCCCCAAACACTCCTACACACCAACACACTCTACTAAATACAAATTTTGAACAAAGTTTCACCGCGCTGTCAGTGGACGTCCGTGAATCCAAGATGGCGGGTGCTACTGAAAATCTGACGCGCTTCACGCTCCACGCCGTCCAATCAGCGAACACGTTGCTTGTCCGCGGACATCACGCAAGCAGATTGGCCAATCAGGACACTGTCCGCAGAGCGAACAGGGAAGTGTGTCCGCGGACCGAACACAGATATCACTAATTTTTTTTACCTACTTTTTGGTCATTTTAAAAAAAATACTACTGGACGGATTTTCACCAAATTTGCAAAAGCATGCTTTCGGGACCAAGACGCTGCTCCTGGTCCAAATTTGGTGAAAATCCGTCCAGCGGTTTGGGCTGTAGACCCGAGCAAAACATTTTTCCCATTCAGTCTATGGGAAAAAAAAGTTTTGGGACCCCCCCATAACTTTGCCCCCCCTGGACGAATCTTCACCAAACTTTGCAAAAAAATTCAGAGTGACCCAAATACTTTTTTTTTGCAAAGTTTGGTGAGGATTCGTCCAGGGAGAGCGAAGTTATAAGCCACCCAAAAAGTGCTCTTCCTATGGAAACACCAACTTAACCATAACTACATGGCCACTACCGTGGCCATGTAATGTCATATTACTGCTGGCAAAAAAAATGCCACTACATATTGCAATAAAATAAATGCCATTACATTTTGGTAAAATATATATGTCCTTGCATACCCTCCTTTTCCGACAATTCTGGCTACCCAAATCCAAAATTGGAGGAAACCCAAATTATTTTTCTTTCTTTCCATTATATGAATTTCAATTGAAATAATAGCAACTTAATAAAATGAACATTGAAATATTTCATAATAAACCACTGCTTAATCATAATAACAGTAAAACATATACCAAATGGGTCGGTCCATAAGTCCTCATCATGTGCTTTTTCATGTATAACTTTCTTTTCAACCGAAAGTGTCTGCCATCAAACAACAAAATAAAACAAATAAATAAAATAAATGACTAATATAACTAAAACAAATAATTAACATTAAAAAAAAAACATGTGATTCTCCACCACACTCCCTTTCTGTCCCATAGAATAGTACTATGCTTCATGAGGAATGCTGTAGAATTAAGTTCATTTCACTACTGTTCTTTTAAAAACGATTATAATTTATATGATTGCATCTCTGAGATGTTTTGAAGATCAATTTTTCATCTTCTGGTTCATTCGGTGAAGTTCTTTCATCCTGGCACCCTTGAATGCTTTTCCGTAGAAGTCATATCTTTGGGCGTCCCTGTTACTTTGTCTTCACCTCCATACTTCGGTCCAGAGGCTTTACTCGAGCTTCATCCCGTGGACTCCAGGACTCTGTCATCTCTCGTGACCTCTGGTCCTGCGACCTCCGACCCCAAAAAGATCAATTAAGTTTTCTAAATTAAATAGAAAAGAGACAGATTAAGTACATAGCGCAATACCATTTTTACGCTTTCTACCACTCAAAAACAAAATGCAGTCCGAAACATTCCGCTTTAGTCTTCTCATTTCTGAAACTAAGCATGTTACAGAGAAAACAAAAAATATACATAAGTCAACATTATACATCAAAAATATATTTCAACATTGTATCATAATAATTCAACCTGCTTCAGCCCCTTATGTCAATGTTTATCACCTATGGTATTTTCATTTACATTTATCTCTACAATAAGGATCACATCTATTTTTATTTCTATGGTGTGGAATACTATGAAGACAGCTACTGTGATTTTCTTTCCATATATTCAAGGCACTTAAGCTGTTTCTACTTGCTCAAACTTCCTGATTTCATGTTTGGGATGACAGGGCTTAATTTGGTTAACATGAACACATTGCTTTGTCACCTTTTCACCCTCTGTCTTCAATATTTTGTAAACTACTGGGGACACCTTATCCACAATTTCAAATGACCCTTGCCAAGCCGCATGAAATTTAGAATTTTTCTGTTTACCTTTACCAAAATGAAATTTATATACCTGAACCCCTACATTATACTCTTTCACGGACAACTTTGCACTGTCAGCAGCTCTCTCCAAATTTCGCTGCACAAATGCAAATGCATGTTGTAAATGCTTCCTCAAATCTTCCACATATTCATGATCTGTAGATGCACTTACAAGTGTCTGTTCATGTGTCCTGTATAATAAATGTTGTGGCAGTACCATTTTCCTTCTTGTTAATACCTCATGAGGACTGATACCTGTTGATTTGGTAGAAGTTGATCTGATTGCCATCAACACCAGGGGTAATCATAAATCCCAGCTGGAACCTGCGTCCGCTACAAACATCTTTAATATCTCCACAACAGACCTGTTGCAACGTTTCATATTTCCAGAAGAGGCGGGCCGGTACGCAATATGCAGTTTCCTTTTTTCCCCCAATATCTGCCACACCTTACTCATCAAGGTGCTTGTGAAATGACTTCCTCTTTCTGACTCTATTCTTTGTGGTAATCCAAATCTTGAAAATATATGATTTACCAGTAATGTAGCTGTGGTTTGCGCACTACAATCTGGTGCAGGAATACACTCTATCCATTTCGACATCAAACAAAGCACGGTCAAAAGATAACGGTTCCCCCTACTCAACCTTTTTACAGGCCCTACATAGTCAATTTGCAAATATGACCATGGAAGTGTTAAGCCTCTTTTCATCAGTGGAGCTCTATGCATTGGTTAAGCGGTTTAAATTGTGCACATAGCAGGCATGCCCTAGTGTATAATTCCACATCTTGGGACATATGTGGCCAGTAAGCATAATATTTCGGTATTTCTAAAGTCTTTTGTGAACCTCTGTGTCCTGCAGTTATTGCATCATGTGCATGATGTAGCATTAGCCCTCTGATTGAAAGGGGTACCACCCATTGTATCTGTCCTGTTATGGATTCCCTGATCATGAGTCCATCCTGTAGTTTAATTCATTTTTTATTCTTTAATAATACCATCAACTCTTCTTTTCCTGTACAATCATTTTCAGTTAAAGGATTTTGTTCAGGATCCATCAAATGATTATAATGGATCCCCAATATTGGATCATCCTTCTGTGCCTTAATCAGATCTTGATCTGGTGTATCATAACTCCATTGCACTACTGGTTGTGCTACCTCTTTGGAGCCGTAGAGTGTGTAACTGCATCTATCTGTATTTCACCAATTAAGTGTTCAATGGGTAACAACTCTCCCATAACAGCCTCAATCTTGGCTAATTGATCTGTTTTATCATTTCCCTCCTTATCTTCTCCTGGATTTTTCAAATGCCCACAAATTTTCCTCCAGTACACTGTTAAATCATTTTCTGACACTAATTTGTCTGTAGCCCGTATCATTTTTCCATGTTTGAGGGGCTTTTCATTATATGTAAGAATGCCTCTTGTTTTCCAGACAGGCACACACTCTACAAAGTTATTTCGTGCATAATCAAAATTAGTCACCAGGACAATTTCACAGAATTTATTATCAACTGCAATAGTAATTGCTTTATAAATGGCTGCCAATTCCACTACCTGACTACTCCTAGCCCCAATTCTCATTCCTAAACTAGGAATGTCCTCACATTTCAACCAGATATTTACTATCCCTGATAACAACTGTTTATTGCTGTCATTTTCAATGTGAAAGGCAAACCCGTCAACATATACATTTGGTAAATTCTTACATGTATTTTAATCAAAAGCTTTGTGTGGTGATTTTTCAAACTCCTGCAAACTAGATTCTACTTCTATTTTGTTTGATACACATTCAGCGGCACAGTCATGTAAATCTGCTAACATTTGAGCAACTGGGCCTTATTTTGCCCATATCTCACTTCTACAGGAAAGCCTTGCAATGCCAATGTCCATGAAGTAATTCTTGACTGTGCTAAATTGCCTGACCTAATCCTTTTACTCTGTAAAAACTGCAATGGTTGATGATTTGTCTCAATAATTACCTTTTCCCCTTGAACAATGGGGCAAAAATGCTGCAACGCCCACACAGTAGTCAAAAGAGCCTTTTCACATTCACTGAATTGATCTCAACCTGGGAAAATGCCTTACTTGCATAAGCAATAGTTTTGTGGTTCAAATCATGTTTTTGATACAACACTGATAGCATACAATTTTCAGTGAAACCTATTTCTATAAAGAAATCTCTGTTTTGTATGGGATACGCTAAACACGGTGCCTTTATGAGACATTCCCTCAATTTAGCAACTGCCTCAGATTGCTCATTTTCCCATTTCCAGGGTGTATTCAGTTTCAATAGTTTAGTTAATGGTTGAGCAATTTCAGCAATATTTTCAATACATTTCCTGATATATCCTGTCATTCCTGTCAGAAGCACTAAGCTCCCAAACACACTTTCACCCTCTTCTAGCAGTCTAACTGGGGTTATGTGGACAAGGGCCTTGCACACAAGACACACAAGGGCCTCCTGAGCTCTCATCGGCCCTTTATCATACAGCATTGCATAGTACTTACACTAGTTAGGTTCACTTCCTGTTAAGAAACACCATGTCCTTTTGCCCATTCTGTATGGTGCGGTCTAGTCTTTGGGTGTAGCTGTCTATATAAGCCACACCCAGTCAGTATACTGTGCTTCGTGTGATTTTCTGTTTCGACACTCACCGCAGCTCCGAAGATTTTCTGCTTATCTGGAATCTTCTACCCAGCTTCAGCCACACACCGTCTTACCTTTGCTTTGTAGTGTCTCAGCTTCTTCTACCCGCCACACGCTACACCTTACCTGTGAGGACTCCAACCCGTGGCGCTTTCTCTTTTTTCCAGCTCGTGTCACCGCTTACCTGCAGGAACTCCAGCTTCCAATCTCTTCTTGTCCTCCACTGCATCGCTTTCTCGACTCTGGCCAGCTTCACATCACTGGTAAGCTTACCTGAGAACTCATTGTCGCATCTTTTTCTATCCATGCAGCGCCAATCTCGTGCCTTCTTTCCCACTTGCGGCACCTCGTAGCACGGCCCACCTCGAACCCGACCCTGAAAGACTAAAGACAGTTAATAGACAATTACCAAAAACTGTAAAGCAAGCTTACCTGCTACTTCAAGGTCTTCAGGCAGGAATCCTCGATCCACACCGGCAATAACCACAGCAATCCACGATCTGAAAAGGAAAGAAACACATGTAAGAGGACAATCTCATGTGAAAGACACAACCGGACAAAACTCACCGAACCAGTGACGTAACTGGTTAGAGACTCCTCTCGCTCCAGCACGCACCCCAGCAAAGCTCAGGATGGAGAGCTCACCAAAACATTAAACAAGGTGAGCCCGATAGAACTCACACTCACATCAGGCACTCGGGGAAGGGGTAGGGTGTGACACAGCAGACTAGAGCACTAAACCAACAATTGTTTCCACCGGTATATCTTTGTGGCACTAAAGAACACTAGAACAGAGAACCAGAACCCAATCCAGAGGTCCTACCCATCGCTCCTGCAGAATTCAGGTGAGTGTGACGATTCCTAATAAACTTTTTAAACCTTTCACATTTCTAGGATCTTTCAATTTCTGTATGGCCTCCACCTTTTTCTTTTGTGGATTTAGCCCATGTTCAGTTACTTCATGGCCTAGGAAATTCACCTTTTTCTTGCACCATTGGGCTTTCTGCAAAGATACTTTGGCACCCGCCTTTTGCAATTGGCCAAGTGCATGCCTAATTTCATCAACATGGCCCTTTATGTTTTCATTTTTTATCAGGACATCATCCACATAAACTATATTTGCTCTTTCTGCTGCGTCAGGCATAGCCTTTCTCAAAAATATGTCAAATTCGCTCCAACTATTGACATACCCAAACGGTGTTCTAGCCCATGCGTATTGTGTTTTATCAAATGAAAATTAAAATACATTCTGAATATCCTCTGCCAGTGGCACACACCAATATCCAGATGTGAGATCTAATGTGGTAAATACATTTGAGCCATGCACCTGAGCAAGGCCTTGTTCAATGAATGGCAGCGGCCATCTAGACACTGGTACTCTTTTATTTAATTCCCTCAGGTATGCACACAGACACCATTGACCATTTGGCTTTAACTGACCCAAAATAGGAATGTTGGAGGTACTATGAATGGGCCTGATAATTCCCCTAGACTCCAAATTTTTAATTATCTCTCCAATGACTCTAAGCATGCCAGTGGCAATCGATATTGGTGCACAAACACTGGATTTTTACCACACACCTCAGGTAATGTGGCAACATATAAATTAGTTAGGCCACAATCATGTGCATCTTTGGCAAAAACTTCTTTAAATTACGTAAATATTTTTCTCAACTCATTTCTATCCTCTTTGCTGTCACATGCATCTGCTAACAGAATCTGCTTCTCTAACATGATACTCAGATTATGGTAAGGATTTGGCCTTGGTGAATAGAGTGTACATCATCATCCAAGCATGGATGGCCACATATGGACTATGCCTGAATGAGGATAAAACTGAACTTATCATCCTGTAAACTGGTACTACCACCAGTTTAAAGAAATTAGGCCTTGCCTATTCTTCTTTCACTGTCAATGGCAATAGTATCAAAGTAGGACAAGAGGTTAAAACGCTAGGCTTTTATTTGGATTCTAACTTCTCTTTCAACAGACAGGTGAACTCCCTAGCTTCTTCCACAGCTTCCACGTGTAAACTGATCCGTGCAGCCAAACCCTTTCTGTCCGACACTAGCTGCTTGACCCTAGCTAGAGCCCTCATATTTTCCTGCCTGGACTATTGCAATGCTCTCTATCTTGGGTCCTCCAAAGCCACCATTAGCAAATTACAAACTCTTCAGAATAACGCTCTTAGAGCAGCATTGGGCATCTCAAGGAGAGATCATATCACAGCACATAGCCAACAGAACAATTGGCTCTCTATCAAGGACAAAATTCTCCTAAAAACTGCATCACTTACCCACAAATCTCTCAATAACGCTGCTCCAACCTACATGATCGACGGATCTCATAGACAGTCCTCCCTGAGACCCATAAGAACTGCCTATAAAGACTTCCTTTCTGTCCGCATCTTTAAACGTTCCACCTTAGGGGCAACAGCTTCCCTGTGAAAGCAGCTAAACTGTGGAACTCCTTACCGCCAACCCTCAGAATGGACTTGCCTCATCAAAACTTCCAAACTAAGATTGTTTTATAGTTGAAAACGTAGGCCTTCAAATGCATCCAGGTGTTAAGTCCTTCATATTCTTGCCATCTGTTCATATTGTACCTACTTGTGCTCATTTGTATATATGTATATTATCCTGCCATCAGCTTTACTGTGTGTATGTATATATTTTTGTTGTTGTAACTAAGCTTCGCATATTCATGTAACTGCTGAACCCTGTTACCTTAGGGTATGTTTGCGCATTACAAATAATAAAGCAAACAGACAAACAAACATCTTTGAAAATTATGGGAAATCCTCCAGTGGAGGAACCTCTCTTCTAACTGTCTGGCTCTATCTCTTTGCAAAGCTGCCACTTTTAAATATTTTGGCATATTAGCTACCACATCAATGTGTTGATTTTCTGTTTCATTTTCATTTAAATCAAATACTATACACTTCTGTTGGTGAGAGCACACTGTATCATTTGAATCATAAGGGTACACAGATTGAATTTTAAAGATCCCTTTGGGTTGAGAATCCAGATACTCTGGCAACACACCCTGTGCATCTACATATCTCTCAGGGATATTTCCAATCACCATGTTATTGAAGTCTGCAGTATAATGTGATTTTTCTATAGCCATCCCTAATAAAGCATTTTCTTCTAGGTGAATATCCTGACATCCTCTATTATTCACCATAATTTTGACAGACCCTTCTCCAACATCTATCAATGGATGTATTCATAATCCAGGGCTTGCTGCTTCATGGATTCATTCAAGGACACAAATGCATCAGAAACCTTCATTTGCTGACCACTCTTGCACTTTAGTGTTATAGCAACCTGCCTGGTGAAGGCAGGGATATTAATATCCTTCTTCACCTGTAATTCAATTGCACATGGGACCAATTGTGCACACTGATAAGCCTTTCTCTTGTCTTCAAATTCGGGTGCAGGCCCACCTAGCCGGGACCATATTTTTTGGTTAAGGAAATCTAATACCATGCACATTCTGTGCATAATATCATTACCCATGTAAAAATCATTTTGTGTTCCACTCACTATCCACACATTGTTGCAGATGGTTTTCTGTCCAATATTAATCTTTAGCATGCATCTTCCTGCAATTCTGTTTTCAAAGTCTGGATTGTCCAAACCAGAGACATATTGGTTTTTAATTCTAAATTTTGGGATTTCCTCCCTTTCCATTATTCTCTGCAGTAGTTTCTCATTAATAGAACTCCTTTCCTGTGTAAGCACCAAAGTAGCTTTTATCATTTTAGAATGGTCATTTATACCAATGTGAACCCATGGCTGCTCAACTTCCATGTGTATTTCAGCAAGAGTGGTGACGTGTTTTTCTGTGTCTTCTTTAGGAATAGTGTTCTGTTTGCATTTTTCTCTTTTAAATAGAAGCACAATGTGTATTCATCTATTTCAGTTTTCCATTTCTTCCTGGGATCCATATAAACTGCACAGATTGGTTTTTTTTCACTTTGCATTTTATCCTGACACATCAAAATGACAATGACACTAGGCACACAGCTATTTTGTAGATACACCTCCACTGTATCATTCGTTTTGGCAACCGTATGGCATTCACTTACATTGCTGTTTTGGGACTTTATTTTCTTAGGTCTTAATGGTTTTTTGGTTAAAGACCACAGTACCCCATTTTCTCCATCTATGAGAGGGGACAATCTTTTCAGGTAATCTGTTCCCATTAGGAATGGAATTCCACAAATAGATGTGATCAACACTTGCTGTTTCATTCTACCTGTTTCATTCTGTGTTTTCCTATCTTTATGTCAACCTCAGTGACACCCACGATAGGCACCTACTCACTGTTAAAGTTATGCACTGGGCTATCCCTTTGCCTCACTGTGATCTGATTCGGTGGAGATCTCTCTTCATTGATACTTTTTACCAATCCTTTGGACATAATTGTGGCCTTTGCGCCTGTTTCAATTATTGCAAATATATTGCATTTCTCTTCCACAGTAATGGGAGCATAATATCTGTTTTTAACTTCCTCTAACACACACAAAAAGTGCAAATTATTATTACTGATTTCAGGATTCACTTTTCTCAGACCTTTTTCACTTTTGGCTAAGCACATTGATAAATTAAAGGACATTTCTCCCTCCTTTCTCTCCATTTCCAGTTGAGAAACCTTACTCATTCCCCCATATTCAGAGGTCCTTTGGAGTGCGGCCACTGTTCGCCCTTCCATCCGGGAATCATCAGAGTTCACACTACAATCCTCCAACTGAATATGCGTAGAAACATTACTTGATAATTTGTCTTTTTCTAATTCTGGGCATTTGTGGGTATTTGACATGGTACCAGTCTTTTAATCTTCCTAAATAATCTGTGGCTCAAAGAACTCGTCAGGTGACTGATCTGTACCCTCCTTTTGAGTACTTATTCTTCCTGCCTGTATTTTATTAGTGTCTTGTTTGTCTATGGAGAGAGTTCTAACATCCCCACTTACTCCCTGATCAATTGTATTGCCCATGCATGAGTTATCTTTCTTAAATCTGTTTCTTTGTTCTTTTGGAATTTCATGTTTTCCTTTTTCATTTGTGCAAATTTCCACAGTTTGATTTAACTTCAGGTTAAATCAAACTTCTTTTTTAGATGTATTTGCAATTTCTGTCACATGTTCATTTGCCAGTATTTTCATTTTTAAATCATTATGCATCTCAGAGTCATTATGCAAAACCAGATCAGGGCAATCTGTCTTTTTACCATTGCCGGTATCATCAAAATTTAGTCACTTATTATCAGAAATCACCCAGTCACCATTATGCGCTTCTGCCCCCTCTTTTGATGACTATTTTTGGGCCATACAGAGCTTTCCTATTTGTTCAGCCAACATTTTCACTTAGGCCTTGAGATACTGGAATCTTTCAATCTCTCTAGAATCGTCTCTCTGCGGCCTATGCCGATATTGATTTTTTCCCCCCTGGTTGGATCTATTCTGATATCCCTCAGGAGAGTGATTTCTATTGGTATTGTTTCTGAATTCTTGATTCATGTGGGGCGGGGAGCAGGGTGCATTTATCCTTTGGTTGCAGTCCCCTGGTGGCAGTGATTGATTGTATTGAGGTGGGGCATAATTCATACTCTGCCTCATGTCCTGTCTCTCATTTTGTGAGTATTGTCCCCTTTGCTGATTCCCATTTTCAGTAAATAGATCTACATACCGGGGTCTATCCTGATTACCATAGATCATGGTGTTGGGGTCAAATCTGCTCTGTGTCCCCAATGTCTGGTACGGACCATTATTTCTTTGATCCTGGCTTTGTCTCTGATTATGGTTCATACCTGACATGTCAGGCCGATATCCTGCCCAGGGCCTGTCTCCTAAGTACATAGGGCTAATGTAGCTCTCCCTATTACTAGGATCATGTGATTGAAACATCGGTGCACAGAGCATCAACCTTTGTTGATTACCCCTCTGTTCGGGTATCATATTATTTTTACCTGGACTTTGAGCAGACACAAGTGACATTTTAGCTGACCTGATCTCCATCACTGTTGCTGATGATTCTTTAGATTTTGGTCTAGTATCTTTCATTTTATCACTCTCTCTACCCTGACAATATAGCACTTCATATAGTTTTGTACTTTGGTGCACAATCCACTCAAGGGTCTTGTCACGATCAAATTCACAAACTAACTGTGATATGATGTCTTTCTGCAACCCATAGAAATAGGCAGTTTTAAACTCATTTGAATTGGGGTCAAAAGATACATCAAAGCGAGAAAAAGCTATTTTTAAGTCTTGTCTTGGTGAGGGGACGTATTTGGCCCAACCGTAATTGTGCATGCCACTTTCTTTGCCACCTGTAAGGACTGGAATGGAGAAAAATTATGTCTAATCTCTTTTTCAAACTCTGCCCATGTCTTGTCCTGCTGTTCTTTTAATCCTCTAATGATACTGGCTGTGGGAGAGTCCAGAGTTAAGTGAAAGTATTGTCTGTGTTGTTCTTTAGGTATCTGGAAGGGCTTTAAATATATCGTGCACCGCTTCTAAGTGGTCCTCTATACAGCACTCCCCTCCTTTTTTGAATCGTTTGATGAGGGCCTTGATTGATCTCATTATTTTATTAGGGCTACATGTTGTTATTCATGGGATTGCACTACTTTGTGATTCAACCCTTGTTTCCGGCGTATGGGATTGGTGGCGGCCCGCAATGGGTGTGTCAAATTCCCCAAGGGTGCTGCAACCAAGTTCAGTCACCGGCACAGCCACTGGGGCACTATCTCTCTGTGTAGAAACAGAATTCACCTCAACTCCATTGAATGTGGTGCCCTGTTGTTTGTCCTGGGACCTGGAAATGCATATTTGCTGTTCCAAATCCTTGCACTTTTTAAGGAGTCGATCTGCCTCCTTACGCAAGTAATTGTTTTCATCACCCATCTTAGTAATCACATTTTGCATATCACTCATTTGCATTTAGCATTCATTGAAATTTTTGTCTTGTCTGTCTTTTTCTTGAATCATTTTAACTATCTCTTGTTCAGCATTTTGAAGATCACTTTCTTTCCCAAAATGCTCTTTTTGTAAAATCTGCATTTCCAAAATAACCTTGTCTTTTTCTTGTCTAATATGATCTACCAACCTTTTCAAGTGTTTTAATTCTTGCTCACTATCCTCAAACTGTTTCTTTCTTTGGGATGATTGAGTGTCGAATTCTTTACATTTTGAGTGCATTTCCTTTTGACATACCTCCAGTTCTGCTCTTAACTTTTCCTCTTGTTCACTAGCTCCATCCAGTTCACCTTTTAGGGGCCGATTCATGGAACAAATGTGCGCCGAAAATCGCAGCGCAGGCTGGCGCAAACTTGCGCAAGCGTGAAAAAGCAAGCGACTCAAGGAAAGGGCCTGCGCGTGTTTACCCCAGGATGTGCTCCAAATCCGTGCGTGGTGAACACGGGCGCACACGTCATTGCAACATCCCGAACGCCGTGCGCGACGCGCACAGGAAAAGCGCACAATGTCGGCGCACACACCAAAAAGGGGGCGGGACATGGGACATGGGGCGTAACACGCGGAATGTTGAACAACGCCTGAAAAAGAAGGCGTAACTGGGGAAGTACTGCAGGGAAATACACAGAACACCGACATGCACGCGAATAACACGTATTCATGGAATCGAATACGGGAAACCTGTGCACGCCAAAAGGCGCGCATAGGCATCAAAACATCTGCGACACGAAGGAAGGCGGAAGCATCCCCGCGCACATTATAAAAGTGCGTGCAAACAACAAACAAGTATATCCAGCTTCGATGAATGCCCCATTTGTCGCAGCACTGATCATGGGACACTGCAGGAGGAGGAGAATAGCCAGGGCCTGCATTTTTTTCCCCGCCCTGGACTAGCCTTTTTGGGATGCCTGACAACCAAGTCTATGGCAGGTATAGGTTTCCACCCCATATCATCCTAGACCTGTCAGGGAGTGGGAAGATGACCTTACATCACCCAACCTGTGCTCCCAAGCATTGAGCCCCTTCTCCAAGTGATGGGTCATTTCAGTAAACAACTGCCATAGTGGGGGGGGTCTCACAGGCCACGCAGTCACGCTGCCTACACCAGGTGTTGGCAATCATCACTGCGCGCCCCTCAGTCTGCAGGCACATATACATGCCCAGAACACCCGCAGAAAGGTAGGCCGTGGTCCAGGACTTTTACGGAGTGGCACACTTCCCCAAAGTGCTCAGTGCCATAGATTGCACCCATGTGGCCCTACGTCCACCTAGGGCCACTGAGCACATCTGGGGAAGTACTGCAGGGAAATACACAGAACACCGACACGCACGCGAATAACACGTATTCATGGAATCGAATACGGGAAACCTGTGCACGCCAAAAGGCGCGCATAGGCATCAAAACATCTGCGACATGAAGGAAGGCGGAAGCATCCCCGCGCACATTATAAAAGTGCGTGCAAACAACAAACAAGTATATCCAGCTTCGATGAATGACCCATTTGTCGCAGCACTGATCATGGGACACTGCAGGAGGAGGAGAATAGCCAGGGCCTGCATTTTTTTCCCCGCCCTGGACTGGCCTTTTTGGGATGCCTGACAACCAAGTCTATGGCAGGTATAGGTTTCCACCCCATATCATCCTAGACCTGTCAGGGAGTGGGAAGATGACCTTACATCACCCAACCTGTGCTCCCAAGCATTGAGCCCCTTCTCCAAGTGATGGGTCATTTCAGTGAACAACTGCCATAGTGGGGGGGGTCTCACAGGCCACGCAGTCACGCTGCCTACACCAGGTGTTGGCAATCATCAATGCGCGCCCCTCAGTCTGCAGGCACATATACATGCCCAGAACACCCGCAGAAAGGTAGGCCGTGGTCCAGGACTTTTACGGAGTGGCACACTTCCCCAAAGTGCTCAGTGCCATAGATTGCACCCATGTGGCCCTACGTCCACCTAGGGTCACTGAGCACATCTATCAAAACCGCAAGCACTGGCATTCCATCAATGTGCAGGTCATATGCGATGCAAAGGGAATCATCACCGATGTCTATGCAAACTACCCTGGCTCTACCCATGACAGTTTCATATACAGAATGTCCGCCCTGAGCAGGGCCCTGGAAGCTGGGCAGCATGGCGACACATGGCTCCTAGGTGAGTACAAATACCTGTGCACATGCATGCATTTCACACACAGCCAAATACACAAACCCCAATAGTCACAACCATTGTCACCTCCCCAGGGGACAGTGCCTACCCTCTGAGCAACCACATGATGATGCCAATCTGGAACCCCTCCACCCCACCCAAGGTAAGATACAACGCTGCCCATATTGCAACCAGGGGCATAGTGGAGCACACATTCGGAGTGCTCAAGTCACGCTTCCGCTCCCTTGACCGCTCTGGCAGCCAGCTACTATATGCACCCCCAGTAGTGTGCAGGATCATTGTGGCAGCATGTGTCCTGCACAATGTTGCAACACGGCGGGACGTACCGGTTGACATGGTGGTGCCCCCACATCCCCAACCACAGGCACAGGCGCTGCCCATGGGAGGGGAAAGGGCACGTGGCGAGGCAGCCTGGACCCAGCTTGTGGCCACATTTTTCACCTAAACTCCCACCCCTGCGGAGTTCACACAGGCCTTGCACATACCAGGTGACAATCGATAATGACAAAGAGACAGTCAACTGTCAAAACCTTACCACCCTGAGATTGTTGCCATGGAAGTGCTACATTGTGTGCATCCCTAGCTACTTAAACATAACCAATCCTGTGTGACACCCCCCACAAAACAGGCCATCACAATCCCTGGTATGTCACCCAAACCCTCCCAACCTACATCACCCTTGTCTGCCACACCATGACATGGCATGCAATAGCAAAAGGCCAAAACATGACCAATAAGATACGAAGTGACATGTCATAAATGAAAACCCGCACGAGACAATGATGCCTGACATGGAATCAGATGAAATGACTGACCAACAACCTCCCACACATACAAAGTCAGACACAAATGCTTTACACCAGTCGTAGCATGAACACAACACTGAATGTCTGTTCACATGCACATTGGGCATGGCAAAATCCCTACTCCCGAACCCGTGTGCTGTGTGTGTCTCTTGCAACACACTGCTCAGCACACAGCACATTGAGCAGCCATTGTGTTGCAAATACACCTTGAGCATCACATGAAAATGACAAATCAAATCAATAACCAAATGACGCATGTACAGGATACCCAAATGGTAATAGATCATGTGCTGCAGGGACACAGCTTGCCCGAGAATGCAATCTGTGTGCACCTGTGGCCATGGAAGGGTGGTTGTACGTTTGGTGGATCATTGTGCAACTGTGTGTATCATTAGGGACATGCAATCAATATATGCATGTGAAATAAAGTGACCCTCAGTGTCCTGTACATATCACATGTGATCATTGCCCATGTGAACACCCCAGCATGTCAAACCACACCATTCCCCTGACACCTGAAAGGTAAAGACAACACAGGAACAGGCATTGACCAGCACAACACATCATGTAGATAGTACCCACAATTACAATGTCAGAGTGCCCAAAACACTGTAGCCCAAGCCAACTGTCCAACCACAAAAGTCCCTCCATCATTTACACAACACTGTGACCTTCTGAACAACTGTGTCTGGGGTATGTAGCCTTCTTCCTTCAAGTCTACCTGGCTACAGGATCACCCTACCCCTTGTTTCCATGTTCCAGCGTGCGTATACATAGGTTCCAGCCCCCGAAGATGCCACCTTGACTGGTAAAAATACCAAATTGCAGAGAACTCCAGGGAGCCAAACCCACAAACCAGGGAAAAAGCCTGTAGGCACCAAAAAACCCAGGAAGAGTCTCCAGTAGATGACTTGAAGTAGCAGGAAATGTCAAAGCACATGTGCAAGCACAATGATAGGACAACCAAGGTAGCACATTTGAACAATGGTCCTACAGGATGGGTACCATTTACGGTGCATAACATATAATGAGGATGCAACAACTGATGGGCAGTGTCACAGCTCTGGTGTCCAGGCGCAGGAGTGGCACAAACCAACCACCCCCTCCGTGGTCTGGGTGCCTGCAAGGTCAAACTTACACAGACCTCTGAGACCCCGGCGGGGAAGGAGGGTCAGGGATATGTTGTTTGGACAGGCATTGGTATGCAGGATAACCGGAAAGAGGGGCAGGAGAAGGGAGTCAGATTAGTAAGGGAAAGTAGTTAAAATCCAAAAAAATTATATTCACAATAACACATACTCAATCTGAGAAAACATGTTCATCATGCACATTGTACCAAATGAGTCCAATGCAAGCCAAAGAGAGACTTATCTCTGGGGTGAGTGCTGGCCTCCTGCCTGTGCACTCTCAGGTCTGGTAACAGGAGCAGTTCAATGCTGCAAAGAGAGCGTGAGTTACTAATCTGAATGTGTGTTAACAACACACACACACAACACCATCCATGCCCCAGAGTAAGTGACTCCTCCACAAACAAACACTCCTGTCTGCTGCTTTGTACCCATACGTTGGCTTGGCCCCCCATGGTTCATACATTGTCATTGCAGTAAGGTAGGCTCATGTGGACGCACGGGAAATGGAAGACCAATGCGTCAAGAATCACACATGATACAATGGTCCCTGGATGAGCTGCTACACGCGTATAGCGAGGTGCAACTTCAGTATAAGTTGTGTTCTGGCAGCCGCGGATTTCAATAGGTAGTGCAGGTGGCAATTTCCACATGCAAGTGATATGCACTGCACACGAGTCTGTGCCTCACAGGTTGTCCCTGTGCGCTGTATCAGTTTCTGGCTAGGAACGCTACTGCCCTAATAACTCTGCTTCAATGGAGCAGGGGGTACGCAAGGATATGTTCGATGGCCCCTGCGTGTGCCCCTGACAACTTGTAAAGCCACTTTGCATTTGGCCCACAATGCATGTCAGCTGTACTGTGCACTTCTCCAACAATGCCTGGCAAAACTCCCCAGCACTGGTGCTACTTAGCATGCATGTGCAAGTGGCCTGGTGGAAAGTTGGCTGTGGTGTGGACCTCATGCTGCTCACCTTGCCTGGGGCTCCTGGAAACACGTCTGCTTCTGTCAGAGTCTGAGCACAATCCCTGTGCTTCTGCTTGCGCACACATGCACACGTCTGCACCACCGAACGTTGCCAATCATCAGGATTACTCGTCCCTGTGTCTGCTGGCAAAGGTAGTGAGAAGGCTCATTTTCCTGAAGAAAGGGCATAAAAGATATGAATAAGGCTTGAACGTTCCCTGTGTGTGTGTCTTCATGCTGGTTGTCACTGGGACAGGTTACAGACCTACATCCAAACTCCTCCCACCATCAGTGTGACTTTGACAGGCCAAGGGTGCAGGCTACTGTCTACAGCATGAAGGGCATCAAGCACATATCCAGGCAAGAAAATAACATACATCACAATCCACATCAATTAATGGAGACATCAATCACGTACTCACCTAAATTGATTACAGACATGGGGTGGATAAAACGCTACAAATTACCCACTAGGGGTGTTAAGACAAGTAGTACAGCAGCAGACAGGCCACAGTTATGACGAAAGTCCAAAGCCCTTGTGTAAATGTTTGTTACACCGAACCATCCTAGCAAGCCCATGGATAAGGGAAGCAGGAGTGGCCTATGTGAGTCGGGACCCCAAGCTGAAAACACATACACAAGACAAGCTTGAAGGGCCCAGCTGGAACAGACAGTGGATGCTTTCAAAAGCCACAAAGCACACGAATGCACAATAGACAAACAATATTAAACTATACTAACTAATTAAAACAACAATGAACAACCTACATAACCTAATTAAAATAACTATCAAATAGTCAATATTAACTAACTAAACTAAAATCAAAAATCAAAAATGGCCACATACGAACCGGGGGGGGGGCCATCCAGGAGAGGGGAGGTACCAGGAGGGTGCACCTCAACACCCACATGTGATGATGTTGAGACCAATAAAAAATCCTCCATGGGCTCAATGCCTGCACAGCCCAACCTGTGTGGGAGATATCTAGTCGTCTGAGTCAGCCTCTTCCGCAAAAGGTTGACGTGGCACAGGAACCCAGCCACGCCTAGGCGCAGCTTGCCCCTGGTCGGCAGCAAGATGGGTGAGCCTGGTTCTTTGTGGCGATTGCACGTAGGTCAGCATGCAGAACCTCCCGTGATACACATGCTTCCTCTTGCAATGTAACACGTGTAACACAGAGTTCTTCCTGCGTGGCCTGGCTGGACAACTGATGCACCTCCCGGCAAGCATGTAGCTCAGCCGAGATGGTACGCTCAAGCTGCTCAAACCTCTCCTCTGACCGCACCCTCTGGGACATCAAGAGTACACCCAGAGTGGATCTGAGGGACTCATACTCAGCCCTCAGGGCCTCCATGTGTGCCTCTGCGTGAGCAGCAATTTCTTGACGCAAAGACAACATTTCAGCCTGGTGTGCCCTGTCTGAGGCTGCCATGCCTAGCCTGAGCGAGCGGGCCGTGGACTGTGCCGCCCACTGTTGGAGAAGCACCTGCCTAGCAGTGGGGCCACACGCTCCATACTCACAGCAATGTTTTCCTGGGCTTGACACCTGCTGTCCTTGTCGGGTCGGTATCAGCCGCGGGTGCAGGACTACATTCCCCCATCGAGGTGATGTCCCAGGCACATCAGTTCCCACCACCGTCTGGCCCCTCAGTGCAGGTGTCGCAGACAGACGAGCATACACATCAGAATCACTCACCCCTGACAAATGGACTTGATGCACATCCAACTTGACATGGACGTCAGAGTGGTCATCTGGGCTGGACTCATTGCCAGCCATAGACAAGATGGTCTGTAACACATGTGGGTTCTAGTGGTCTACCACCCCACGACCCCCACTTGTGCTGGGTTGCTGTTGTGATAACAACCCTGTGCCTGGCATGACAACACCATCCTCTGGCTCCATTGCATCATCATCTGATAAGTGGAGAAAAATAACATCAGTACACATGTCAGAAGCACATAACACACACACACGTAGACATCACACAGACAGCCAACACATCAAGCAGACATTTCAGACACAAATGAGAACCTGCCATGCATGCAAGGTCACTTTGACATGGCATCAGTGAGTAGGCATGTAGAACGGTGTAACACAGCTCAGAAGTGGGTTGATGCAGTGCAGTACATGTGTACATTACCCACTATCTACATGAACAAGTGCCTCATGATGTATGTGAAGGCAGTGCAAGGGCAGGTTCAGGCATCATGTGCAATGTGCATCTAATGGGTTGCATGGCTACAAGCAAACCACCCCTCCCCCAAGTGGAAATGGAGGGATGGCTTGAATGGTACCAAAATGATGACCAGAGACCTGTGTATTGGCAGACAATGTTGACTAGCATCAATTGCATCATCTGAGTCTACTGACAGCACAACAGATGATGATGGGACAGTAAGCAGGACACATGATGAACCCTCAGTAGTACACCCATGTGTGCAGAAGACACTAAACCAGTTGGACAGAGTCAGTGTGCCTGAAACAGGGTGAGGCCTGTTCCCCACACAGACTGTCACACCCTAAACATGTGTGGGATGCCAGACCGAGCCAGAGTGGGCAATGCCATGAAATGTAGGTCACCCTGGACACGTACTACAATGATCATCCAGTCAAGGACACATAGGGACATGCATGGAATGCACATGGAGCATGAATGGGCACTCATGTCCCTGCAGAGCATCTGCCATCTGCACAGTCCAAGTGATCTGCACAGTCCAAGTGAGACAGCCTGCATGAAGGACAGAGGATGTACCCCACTGCATATGTCTGGCCGGTTGGCTGGTGGAAGATGCATGTACACAGGAGGCTTCAACAGGGCATTGCATCACGGCAAAATGATGCACACCAGTGCAATGGTGAAATTGGGGTGCAGGGGGGGTGGAGGGGCAAGGGAGCATGCCTACATGGAGTACCCATATGCAGGCAGAGGACACATTCATGTCAGTCATGCAATGACATAGTCCCAGTGCTGAGAGGAAGGACACCCAAGGCTACATGCAGAAGGGCCAGTGAGCTGGAACATGGACCGGAGGGGCATCTGGGTGACTAGCATGGGAGTAGGGTGCAAGTGTGGTGATGAGGACAGTCACCGTCTGCTCTACATGTTCACCATCCCGCACAGCAGGCATGCATCAGTGAAGCATTGCATGACTTGCACATGAGAACCCATGTACACATGACATGTAGTGCCAGTCATGCACAACACATCACACAAGTAAAACATACATGGCCTCGACAAACATGCAACAACACCCACTGGACTGGGCATCAAAGTCCTGCATCTCTTCCACTCCTTCGACCAGTTCTGGTGGTATGAACTCCGAAATGAGTGACTTGTGCGGAGTGAGGTCTTCCTCCTCAGGTGGTGGCCCACTGGCAGTCACCAGAGTCATGTTGTAATTTGAGGCACGCTTCGCCTTAGCGCTGCGTTTGAGGTCATTCCAACGCTTTTTGCACTCTTGTGCCGTGCGCACCTCATAGCCGAATGCACTCACATGTTCCGCAACTTGCTTCCAATGGGTATCACTATGGGCAGCCGTAGTTTGACAATTCGGCCCCATTAGCATGTCACGGTTGTGGTCCCGCACGTAGCCCACAAAGAAGTCCAGTTCCTGCTTGCAGAAAGTCTTCTTCCTCAACATGCCGGAGGCCGTAGCTGTGTCTGGGGTCCCAGCCTGTACTGCAGGTGCAACCTTCCTCCTCTTGGATGCTGGTCCGGACTCAGGCTGGCGAATGCCGCCCTGATTAGTATGGGCAGTGGCGCTGGTGGAATGAGCCGAGGGAGTGGCAGGTGGAACATGGAGTGTGGCCCTGACTTGTGTCAGTGGCTGCTGGGTGCCCTGGAATGGACCCTGCGCAGCAACATCCGCCTTGCCAGGGTCATTGACCGAGACTGTCCTGGTTGGTAGACTCACAACCAGGGTGTTGTCGGCTGCATCTGTCCCTGCACTTGCCAACAAATGGCTGGTCAGGGCAGCGGATGACATTGCTACCCCAGGGACACGTGCCTCGGTTAGGGCAGCCCTGCGTGCACCTACGGTGTGCCTCCTGACCACCTGGGATTCTGCCATGGACTCTTCAATGCAGCCTGTGCTGGCAGACCCTGAGCCTGGGTGGTGGAGTCCATAGCTGCACCTGCAGCTACCACTACCTTTGGATCCTTGGCAGTCGATGAAATGGACTGCCGGGTCACATGGGCACCAGTGTCAGATGCATGAATGGCATCTCCTGGTGCCGCAGGGGTTGTTGGCATGACTGCACCAACACATGGCACAACATCGTGCCGAGCTGCTGTACCCCTGCCTCTTCCCCCTCTCCAGCCACCCTGGACACCCTGGAGTCCCCCTAGTCCCTGGTCACCCCGGCCATGCCCCTGACCACGCCCGCCATGTGGAGTACGCCAGCTGAGGTGCCCCTTAACTTTCGTGGCCTCCCAGCCATGGCACAGATGGAGTAGTGCCGGCACAGATGGAGTAGTGTCAATGGGAGGTGTACATGACAATTGTCCTGGGCAATTTGGGTGAAGGGGGTGAGATACAAGATGTTAACAGCACCCCTGCACCTGCAAGGCTGTATGTGGCCCCTGTGATAAAGTGACGGGTCACGCAATGCTCAGGCACCCCAAAACTGCAGTAAAACCGTGCACGCAACCTCCGGTAGCCCACGTGTGTGGAATTAACCTCCGGCAGTACGCGGTGGCACCCAGTGACACGAAAAACACATACGCGTGGGACACACAGGCTACTATGACCTCAAAAATGGGGACATGATACACAGGGGCACCTGCAGTGGGAAAAATAGCGTGCACGCCTCACCGTCAGACTAGCGTGATAATGAAAAACACGCATAGCCAATACCTCACGCCAAAAGAAGAGATACGTCCTTGATAGCTGTGAAGTTGTGATGGCGCGCAAAACAACACGAAGTAGCAACACACACGTCGGTCTCCACGAAAAGGCACGTACAGCGAACTGCTGGCCCCGCTCACCTTTAACCCATGCTGAGGGAAACACCCGTGCATGTCACTTCACTTACGCGCTTAGGCCCTTTCCTCGGATTACACGCATTAACACGCGGATGTGCTGTTTTTTCACGTGCTGAATCACTATGCACCCGTCACGAGGGAAACGCCCGTGAACGTAACGACACAGACGCACTTACGCGCTAAGGGCCTTTCCTTGAATTACACACTGACGTGCAGTTTTTTCACGTGCCAAATCACTCCGTATCAAGCTGGCCACGCAACAACACACGGATGACCACGCTCCTGCCCAGAAGGCCATTTTCCTGCCCCCCAGAGCCCCGAGCATGCTCCCACCTGCCATCTGCTGCTGCCTGGCTGCCTGCTGCCCACGTGCCCTGCTATTTGGTGCCTGCACGTCAGCCATCTACTGTGGTCCAGTTGCTGTATCCACCCCTGCTGGAACAGAAGACTCCCGACTGGTATACCATCACTCCACAGCCCAGCCCCAGGACCCAGTTGCCCACCCACACCTGTCTCAAGGGTCGCCATGTCGGCGCAAACACCATCTGAGACCACTGGCGACTCCCAGCCAGAGAGGCAGAGGGCTACCAGCTTCAGCGATAAGGAAGTTGGTATCCTGGTGGAGCAAGTTCTGGGGCATTATGATGCCCTCTTCACACCATCGTGCACCAACAAGGAAGGGCAGGAGAGGATCTGGGAGGACGTAGTGTTTGCCATCAACGGAGAGGGGGTGGCAACCCGCGACATCAAACACGTCTGGAAGCGCTGGGAGGACTTCAGGTCCAGGACCCTCAGAAAGGACCGCCACCTCTTGAAGGCAGAGGGTGCAGAGGGGTGCCGGGTCAGCCTGATCAACATCCAGATGAGGGTCCTGGCACTCATAAGCCCAGCACTCCACATCCAGATCCTTCAGAGACAGACCCGTCTGGAGTTGAGCGGTAAGTGGCCGTGCATTGCTGTGTGAAACAGGGCATGTTGTAGTGTGCTGGTAGTCAGCTACTTGCCTGTATGTGTGACATAGGCCATGTATGGATGTATGTGTGCAGGGACATCATGGTACTACATGTGAGACCAGAATGCATGGACCACATGGATGGTGCATGTGTTACAATGCAGCATGAGGTGCAGCATGCGGAATGCACAAATGAATGCATTCCTGTCTCTGTTCTTAGACATGGATGGGGTGTGAGAGATGGTGCTGCTGTCATGAACATGTATGGTGTACATGTCTGTGTGTCTGAGTAGCGTGTGTGTGATTTTGAAACGCCATGGATGTATGACACATATCCGTGACAATGTGTTGATTCACTGATGCAGTCTAGTCATCCTTGTATCCACTGTGTCTGTGGTGTACGAGGCCAGATGCATGAGCATCCGGTGATGTGTGTGCATTTGATCAGTATGACCCATGATGCATGTGAGTTTGAAGACAACATTTATTTCAATAGAGGCCCTTGTACATGGATGCTAATGTTGATTGCATGCACCGTGCCTGTTTCTGCATGTGTGTTGCCTGCATTGACCCATGTGTTGTGGAGGGACAGGATGAAAGTGACGTTTGACAGTGCCACTCATGTGCTATTGCTTCGTGTCTAGGGGACTATTGGACAGTACCCTGATGATATGATATATGATATGATATGATATTTTATTTGTATCGCGCTCATACACAAGTGTTTCAGAGCGCGACTAGGCAAGGGAAGGGAACAAGGGAGAACACAGCACAACATAAAAACGATCTTACTAGGCTCAGTGAAATTGAGAACGCGCAAGTGCATGGGAATGGGAAAAGGGAAAAAGTGCATGGAAATGGGAGAGTGGAAAGTGCAGAAGCCGAGGAGTGCAGATAAATAAAATAAATGGAAAATTGAGCCAAACTGTGGTAGTGCAGCCAGCAAGTGGCAAGTGCTGTGTTTAAGGCAGCAGACTGGGTAAGTCTGAATAAGTGCAGAAAAAGAAGAAAAATGGGGGGGTTGTATGGGTACAGATACAGTCCCCAGTGCCAGGAGGCAGTGCAGGAATGTGGTAGGGTGAGCAGGTACATTGGCCCAGGGGACAGAGAGTGGCCAGGTGCACAGTGCCAAGAGAGTAAATCAGCAGGGGAGAAGGGGAGTGAAGGCAGAAGCAAAGAGGAAGGTTTTGAGGTGCTTCCAGAACTGGAGATGGTTCTCCTCAAGTTTTAGAGTGGCAGGGAGGCTGTTCCAGAGGGAGGCCCCAGCCGAAGATAGAGATCTACCCCCAGCTCATTTCTATGAAAAACGACTGACCCTGAGGAGTGGTAGAGGAGCGAAGAGCACGAGAGGGGAGGTATTTGCGGAGGGATATCTGAAGGTATTTTGGACCCAGGCCCCAGAAAGCTTTGTGGACAATGCAGAGGGTTTTGAATGTAATCCTTGCATCCACTGGGAGCCAATGGAGAGATTACAAAGCTGGAGAGTTACGATCCCAGGGCTTGAGGCCAAGGACAAGTCTCACAGTCCTGTTCTAGATAAATTGTAGAGGGCGGAGAGTAGAGGCAGGTAGATTTAGAAAGAGGCTGTTACAATAGTCCAATCTAGAGAGAAACAGAGCTTGGATACCATGAGCTTCTGGGGGAAGGAGAGGAAAGGCAGAATACCTCTGAGGAGGTGCAGTCGGAAGTTTGACTTTTTAGAGACATCGGAGATATGGGCCGAGAAGGAAAGTGTAGAGTCAAAGATGACGCCATGGTTCTTAGCCTCGCAGGTAGGGGTAGGAGGAGGGCCAAGGGAGGCCGGCCAGAGAGTGAGGGAAAAGGATGGAGATGGTGTGCCGATGAGGAGGATCTCCGTCTTGCTGGCTTTCAGACAAAGATCATTGGCGGCACACCAATTTTGAATGGCAGGAAGGCAGTCAGAGAAGAGGAGGTGGCCGAGGGCAGCCGGAAAATGAGTTGAGTGTCATCAGCGTAGCACTGGAAATTTGAGCAGAAAATGGCAATGCAGTGAGCGAGAATTGCCAGGTATTGGTTGAAAAGCCAGGGTGAGAGGTTAGACCCCTGGGGAACCCCACAGGTGGAGAGGAAGATAGATGATAGGAAAGACCCCAGTTGGACCTGGGAGGGTCGATCAGAGAGGAAAGAGGTCAGTCAGGCCAGAGCCTGATCAGTGATACCCAGATTATCACGGAGACGGTTGAGCAGGATGGTGTGATTGACCGTGTCGAAGGCAGAAGAGAGATCAAGAAGGATGAGGACAGAGGGAATGTTAGAATCAAGGTTGGAGAGCAGATCTTCACGGATATTGAGTAGAGCAGTTTCCGTGCTTCTGGCCGCTCTGAAGCCAGACTGGTGGTCATGGAGACAACCAACAGAATCTGAATGAAGATTAAGCTGAGAGATGGCCAGCTTTTCCAGGAGTTTGCCCAGAAAGGGGGTAATGGAAATTGGGCGATAGTTTGCCAGACAGGAAGGATCAGCTGTGGGTTTCTTGAGAAGAGGATGCACAAGGGAGTACTTCAGAGGGGAGGGGAAGGATCCTGAGGCAAACGAGTGGTTGCAAAAATCAGAAAGAGCAGGAGCGAGGGTGTCAATGTGGTCCTTGATGGTTTTGGAGGAACAGGGATAAACTTGTTTTGACAAGGCTTTCATAGATCGGACTTGTCTAGCGACCTCGTCAGGGGAGAAAATAGGAAAGGTAGAGAAGGATGGTGGGGGGGTGCTTAAAGGGGGGTCTCCAAGCACAGACTGAGAGGGAATAGGAGGGGGAGGGGAGGCGAGGGTGGATGTCCTGGGTTTTAGAGATAAAGTGCGAGGCAAGGGCATTGCAGAGAGGCTGGGAGGCAAGAGGAGGGGAGGAGACTGCTTCAGGGTTGGCAAGCTCCTTGCAGATTTTGAAGAGTTTGGCCGAGTTGTTGGATGCCGCAGAGACACAGGCTTGAAAGTGGGCTCTCTTCTTAGTGCGGACAGAGAGTCGGTATTGCCTTTGGAGCGGGCGACAGGCCAGTTTGTCAGAGGATGAGCAAGAAGATCTCCATTTCCTCTCAGCTGCCCTACACTTACGTTTAAGTGTAGCTAGGTCGAAATCATACCAGGAATTGCATTTGGCTTTGGACTTCAAGCGGATCCGCATGACAGGGGCAAGGGCATCAAGAGTATCAGAGAAGGAAGAGTAGAGAAGGGACAGGGTTGTTTCGGGGTGTTAGTCAGCTAGGGGAGTAGGAGGGAGAGAGAAGGTGGCAGCGAAAGCCTCAGCTGACACACGCTTCATAGGTCGGATGTCTGAGAAGGTAAGTGGAAGTGTTGGGGTGTGGTTTGCTTGGGGAGAAGAGAGTGAGAGATGGGAGGAGAGGAGGTAGTGGTTACTCCAGCAGAGAGTAGTGGTCAGAGGAAGAGAGACGGGGAAGTGCAGATGAGATCAAGACATCAAGTGTGTGTCCTGCAGGGTGCATCGGGCCAGAGGGGAGGATAGAGCGGGAGAGGGTATCGCAGAGGTTCCAAAAGAGCAGCGATGAGGGACAGTGAGAATCGAGGTGAATGTTGAGGTCACCAAGGAGGAGGAGTTGAGTGGTTGAGGCCAGAAGGGAGAAGGAGAGGTCGGCCCACTCGGAGAGAAAAGAGGTGATTTGCCCGGGGGCCGTTAGAGAGTAGCAACAGTAAGAGAGTGGCTAGGAGAGAGTGAGAGCCTGCAGACAAGGCATTCAAAAGAGGAGTAAATCTGAATGGGAATGATAGTGGCAGGAATCCACTCAGGAAAGATCAGGGCTACGCCCCCTCCAGGTCGACTGGATCTGGGAGCAGAGAGGATCTTGTAGCCCTCAGGGAGTAGAGTGTCAAAGCTTGTGACAGAGCTATCCGTGAACCATGTCTCCGTAACACCGAGGACATCGAGGTCCAGTTCTTCAAGGAGGTGGCACATGTCAGAGGAGTGTTTGACAGCAGAGCGAGAGTTGAGATGATGTGATGCTTGTGTTCTATGTCTCCCTCTACACAGCGTTGAGTGAAGAAGAGGGCGGAGGCGGCGCTGTGGAGCAAAGGGGCAGGCCGGTAACGCAAGGCCCATCCACCCTCCCAAGAATTATCATAATCCGGGAGCGAGGGGACTGGTGCCGCATCTGCCACTACTGCTGCAGCGGAAGGGCCGGGTGAGCCGCCACAGGGGCTTGCGATGGCGGAAGATGGTGTGGAGCCATCCAGGTTGGTGGTCTACACAGAGGAGGAGGAGGCCGCTACTGAGCCGCACATGGGGCCTGGTGAGGGTGGTACCACTGGTGCAAGTGCTGCAGTCCAGGGCCAGGGGCAGGAGGCAGCACAGGTCACCGCAGAGGGGCCTGTGCATGTCACTATCCCTGACCCTGTGACTGCACCACCATGCACCAGCAGGGATGCCCCGTCCCAGGCCCATCCGCAGGTAGGGGGGAGGCCCATGTCATCTGGCACTCCACTACCTGCGGACGAGGAGACCCATGACCATATGGGGTCCGTCCTGATTGGTATCGCGTTGCGCACGCGTGACCTTCGTGATGACTTGCGTGCTTCCTGGGGGGACCATGCACGCCATCATGAAGAGCTGCGTGGCAATGTGGCACAGTTGGGAGGGGCCCTGGTCGGAGGGTTCCTACATATGTCGAGCACTCTGGTGGCCCTCTCCTCCTCTGTGGAGACTATGCGCCAGTTGTTCTCCCTGCCGTCTTCCGGCCCAGATTCCATCAGGGCCCCCTGTGGACCTGGCCCGACCAACGCAGCCAGCTTGGTGGAGATCACATCCCTGCCACAGTCAGGAGTCGGAGGTCCAGCAGGGGTGGACACCCCACCAACTGGAGACCAGCAGCTGGAGGATGTGCCGGCATCATCGGGCAGGGCACATGGACAGCAGCAGCCGGCTCAAGGTGGGAGCAATAATGGCTCGGGGTCATCAACATCGGAGGGGCAGGCATCAGCCAGAGGGCAGGAGGACCCTGGAATGGGAGTGTCTTCCGTGTGGCAGCGGTTGGGCCAGCGGATAGATGCGGAGTGGCGGCGGCAGAAGAGGCACGGATCACTGTGGTCAGGGCGGAGTTCTCCATGCGCAGGGCGTTGAGGCAGGCTGAGTGCCTCGAGGCAACTCGCAGGGAGTTGGAATAGGCCATGACTGCATCCCTGAAAGACCTCGGGGCCAGAGTGAGCCGTAGGACTTGCCCGCCACCATTGTATATCGTTAATTAGTGTTAGGTTTCCTTTCTGTTTTTATTTATTTTGGGGCGCCTGGACAATGCCCCACCTTTTTGTATATAGTTTTTCATTAGGTAGGGTTTTTTGTAGGTTTCCTTTCTATGGTTGGGCTCATGGACCCTGGATTTGTGCTTTGTATATAGTTCAACACTTGATTTCACTTCTTTTATTTTTTGATCCATGGATCAATGGATTTGCCTTATTTTTGCACTTTGGATTTGTTTTGACTGACAGACACTTTGGACCCATGTGCTTTTGGATTGATTTGGATTCTGCTTTCACACATTTTTATTTTATATTTTGCACATGCAGCTTCTTTAAAATTATTTCCATTATTGTGGGTTTCATTTCATTCCCTTGCTTTTGTGTTAAATACATTTTTATTTCATACTTCAATGTGTGGTATTATCTCTTTGGTTTCATGCATGTCACGATGTTTGTTTTCTCAATCACATGCACCAATTGTGTGTGTGTGACGGAAATGTGCTGATGTGCATACTTGCCATTTGGGATGTATCATGTGATGGGGATTTCAATGTGGGGTGAATGTAATACTTGGTTCTGTGTTTGGACTGAGTTGGCGTGGGGTGTGATTTGGGTGGTCATAAGGCCCATGATTGTGGATGGTGATGATGTGTTGGGTGGGTCACTGCTGGGTGGTTGAGTGGGTGGGGCGTCATGAGTCGGGGCCTGCTGGCAGGAGCCTGTCACTGCTGGGTGGGTGAGTGGGTGGGGGACATGAGTCGGGGCCTGCTGGCAGGTGCCCGTCACTGCTGGGTGGGTGGGGGTGCAGGGGCACATGTGTCGGTGCTAACCTGTGCATGGTGACATGTGGGCTGGCTGGGGGGCATGGCCTGGGTGGATGGGCTGCCTCCGGGGCATGGCCAGGAGTGCAGGATAGTCCCCTGTGTTGTGGGCTGCCTGCAGGGCTTGGGGAGGGGGGAGAGGGCACACCTGGGAGGACACACACTGCCAATTCGCATTGGGGCATGACAGGAATACACATACCCCTCCTGCGGCAGTGAAAACGCATGTAAAACTCCCCACGCACCCCTCAGAATACACGTACCCCGCACGGGCAAGGCCTATCGCGTGTAAAACGTCCCACGCACCCCTATGAATACACGCTTGACCAAGGACTATCGCATGTAAAATGTCCCGCGCACCCCCAGAATACATGTACCCCGCTCGCACAAGGCCTATCATGTGTAAAAGGTCCCGCGCACCCCTCTGAATACAGGGACGCCGCTCGGCCAAAGGCCTATCGCGTGTAAAACTCCCCGCACACCTCTCTGAATACACATACCCCGCTCGCACAAGGCCTATCGCGTGTGATACTTCACGTGCACCACCAAATACACGCAGGCACCCCATCCACCCTGGGCATGTCCCACAGGCAGCCCACGCCACACGGTGCTTTTTCTATGCTATTTGCCTGGCGCGAGCGAGGTACGTGTATTCAGAGGGGTGCGCAGGGAGTTTTACATGTGTTTTCGCTGCTGCAGGAGGGGTACGTGTATTCTGAGGTGTGCGCGGGCAGTTTACACGCGTTTTTATGGTTAGGGGGCTGTATGCAGGTCCACTGGCCTTTGCGCCATGTACTCGATTTGTGCGCTGGTCATGGCGCACGGGGCGTGGTTGGGGGCTAACTGGCACTGCTACAGGGTCGCTGCGCCACTCTGCGCCATGGCTGCTTATGGATGTTGAAATCCATGAATATGCTGTGCGCTGAAATGGGTTTTGGCGCACGCGGCTGGCACAGACTGCCGCATGCGCACTCTGTGCGCCAGCTGCGTGCACCACTTGTGCGCCAAATTCTATGAATTACCCCCATAGCTGGGCCACATGTTCTGAAATACACAGATTCAGCATATGAATTACCCCCTTAATCTGCTAATCAGCTTGCCATCATTTTCTTGCATTCACAGAGACCTGTTTAAAATGAACCATGTCTTGGCACATAGCCGTATCAGACAATCTTTCTCTGCATGTTTATCAGCAGCATTTAATAATCTCAAAAGGCAGACCTGAATTATGCTACCTTCTGCAAAAAATATTTTCCAATGGTTCTTTCTGCACTTCTGCATATCTGCGGTCATGCCACTCTGTGGTGTTATTTGATGACCATGTTCCATGTGCGTATAACTTTGCCTCCAGATATTGCACTAACTCTGGGAATGTGGCCTCCATTTGAGACATTCTGAAATTCTCTTCTAGTGTTACGCTGCTCACATAAAATGGTTTCCCTTCAATGCACGTATTGTAGTGTTAGACACACTTGCCACGCCCAGTAGGTGCTCTACAGTCACTTTCCCGCCCAACGCACAATTATCTGTAATAGATTTTTGTCTTATTGGGGTAAATTTGGGATTTGGCAGTATTTTCTTACTGTAAAAATAGTGGCGGTTATTTGGTGGTAATTTAGTCTTGCCCTTAGATCGGGTTTGGCATCACATTATTTTAGTGACCATACTTTGTTAGCTTATATTGGTGGTGATTTTAGTGGTATTTTGTTTGGCGGTAATTATTTCTGTGGTATAGTGGTGAACATGGTTTTCTTCTTTATACTATAAGCCCATCATAAAACAAAACGTTCCCTTCTATTAGAATACCTCTTAGTGGTCTGTAGAGAGCCCCCAGACTTATGCACTTTTAGAACCCAATGATTTTATTCAGAGCGCCACCTACAGTTTGTGACTGGTACCCCTGGCTTATCGATATCCAGTAATCTATCTGCCCTTAGGCATTACTGGCTCATGGATGTCCAGTAATCTAGATATCATATCAGATTCCTGCCCATCCGCATGCAAGGAAGGCTCACACACACACACACACAAACCTGCCTTATCACTGAATATTATTAGCTTCTTCTGGGTTGTTTTGATTGCTTGACCACGTACCAATAATAGAGAATCTTGGCTGTGGTCCTCTGTGCCTCTCCTCTACCATATAGAGAGCAGAAGTTCAGACACCCCCCTCCAGTCTTTACAGTGCTCACCAAAGTTCTGGATGGATTCTGCATTGCAAAGACATAGCACTGCAAATGGGTCAGAGGTCTCCTGATATATGCGGTCTGCAGCTCTGGAAAGGCACAGCACCTCGGGAGATAGTTTATTTTGTAGTTTGTCTCAGGGCTGTTTAGTCCCACCAGCCAAAAGGAAGGATTTGCCATCTTCATAGCTCCTCTGTCAATTAGAAACAGGGCCAGGACAGCAGTTGTCGCTTCACAATGATTGGAATGGTCTGAAAACGTCTCTGGTCATCTTCAGCTTTGGTTCTTCTATTCCAGTGGTTGACTTGCCCTTCACCTTAGGAACCTAATCTTTTATACAGCTTTCCCACTCAATCATCTGGAAACTCTCTCAGCATTTTACAGAAAGGGGCGGAGGCTCTCTAATCAGGACAGCCAGCTCCCCAGTGAGAACTGGTTCAATTCAGGCACATTGGCAGACAAAGGGAATGGCAGTGAATAACTCGTATCTCACTTCCTGCCTGCCCAGACACCCTGGAGCCTAGGTTGTAACACCCAAGGGTCCCCGCCAAAAGCAAAAACACACACAGACCTCGCCCTTCCCAGAACGGTAAAGGAAGGTCTAAAAAGAACAACCACAATAGGAATGGCAAAAAAAGAAAGGAGCCACCATGTTAGAAAATAGGGGACCCTATTGTGCACATCTAAGACTGTGAATACAGTCTGCAGTATAAAATAGCACAATAGTGGTAGAGCATGTCCACTGCGACCAGCCATAACTTATGGTTGTCTATGTGACTAAAAAGTCACAGGAGCAGAGAGAAGGGGTAGCACTCCACATAAGGCGGTGTGTGCTAATCTCTCAAAGTATAACGTTTTAGGAAGGATACAAAGTATGTTTCTAGGCTTAAGAACTGTAGTTACTTGAGGATAGTAAATGAATCTCAATGGAGAACCCAAAGGGTTCCCAGCAACTCTGCACATAGAGTGTTGTGTGCTGCAAAAGTTAAACACAGATGCCTTTAAAGTGATATGGAGAAAAGCAGACTCCATAAGAAAGTTAAAACACAGAGAACAGAGTTCCAAAAGTCAGAGCAAATAACAATGAATGAGGGGAAAAAGGCTTGCCTCATTCAGGATAGAAAGAAAAAGGTCCAGAAGTCCAGTAAAATGTTTTGTTGGTCTCACTAGTGGAGGTATGGTATGGTAATGTTTGTTTGTAAAGCGCCTATACACAAAGCAAGTGTTTCAAAGTGCTCAAGCAGGGAGAGAAAAAAGGGGGGGCAACAGTCATTCAGATCCCTTGAATTTTTGAATGATACAAATCTGCACAGGCAGAGTAAATGCATATAATACAATTAACATTGTAGATAAAAGCAAATAGGTCTGGCAACAATTCTGCAGTTTTGCCAAGTGCATTGAGGTGCCACCATGCAAGGAGGGGGGGCAAGGGAAGACAGATACACAGATATTCATGACATGGTGCGTTCAGATCGTGCAAGTGAACAAACAGTACAGGAGAGGGAGGAGGTTATGGAGGACAGTGCAGGAGGGGTTGGGGGGGGAGTCCAAGAGCTCTCAGTCAGTAAGAAGCTAAGGTAAGTGCTGGCAGATGCTACTTGGACATTGACCCAGTGCAGTAACAATGAGGCAAGTGCAAGGCCTGGAGGCAAGTGCGAGAGGACTGGCAAGGGTGCCAGGGACCTGTGAGACTCTGAGGTACACCGGCAGCCAGTCAGCAAGCTGTGTGTAAAAGGAGGGAGAGAGAGATAAAGTGGAGAGAGAATAGCAGGGTAGAGGGCATACAAATGATAAATCTCCCAAACAGCCTGTGTGAATGTATTCTTGTCATTAATCTGGCGAAATAACTGTCCTACAAATCTGTGGAGCACCCTTTGGTGAATGTGCTCTCATGTTTGATTTTGCTGTATCATATGGGATATCGATTGACATGTGTGTGATGACCTGGCATTGACTCTTTCACCCATGCAGTTTGTCTCCCTCATGTATGGCTGACTGGTCAACCACCTCACTGAGAATGTCGAGGTATCTCGTGGATTAGCCAACTAGTCATTAACTGTAGCCTTTCACGCACTGGAGGCTGCAACCCCCTCATTAAGCTGGAAAGTCTTTCTGTATCATCTTGTCACTTGATGCCAGCATTGATGGTATAGAGAGAAACAGCAGCACATTTGGGGCAATGATGAGGCTGTGGGGTGTACATGGTGCTCATATAGCAATTTAGATGACTTAACAATGGGAAGCTGCAGTACAAATCGGACTGCATTCCCTTTGCAAGGACTGCTGTGGACAGAAGAGCAATGGTAATAAGTGGTCAGAGGGGATACATTTTACAATGTTTAGATAAGGACACCAAGGGGAACAGAAAGACTGCTGATATGATTATTTGGATAAAAAGAAGGGCAACTGTCCATCTTGGGAGGCCAGCTACAGATTGGACTTTCACAATTATCCTATAAAAGAAGGGATCTGCTAGCAAGAACACACTTGATAACCACATGGATTTGAATCTTACTAACAGTGTAATTCCTAAGGGATACCCAACCTTGTTTCACATTCCTTTTGGTAAACAGTCACAAAAAAAGAGAATCAAGTCCAAAGCTATGATGGATAAACCATTGAATCCATATATCACTGATTGCATTAATGCCTGAGAAAATACACTCCTACCTTTTAATTACCAGGGAAGATGTGAACTCACATGGGAAACTCACGTGAAATCATCAAACCCATGTCACGCAGACAACACGAAAGGGCCAACAAATTCTGTGCGTCCATTATTCCCAGAACCCGTCCCAGACACTCAAGTTTAGCAGCAGCTCCAGCATCAATTGCAGTGGCCTCTACTTCCCGAGAATCCATCAAAGTTTGAGTTCTCTGGTCAGTGATGCATTCGCTGAATATACTAGAACGTGTGCCTGGCAACCTGAACAAAAGCCCCCTCCATAACAGCACAGCATTCACTTAACACATATTGCTTCAATTGCTGGAGACAGACATGGAATGAGGCTGGACTCTGTTATAGATGGGGAATATCACCATGTTCATCAGAAATTACAAGTGACCAGCAGAAATGAAGACTTGGAAAAATGGGCTGCCTCATTAGCCTGACAAATTTCCAGTGAGGGGATTCACTAATATTCAGGGTTCTTTAATTAAAGCAAGCAGATACTGTCACCCATGGTGTGATAATGTACCCAAAGGGGGTATACTGGGATACCCAGTCCAGCCCACCATGCCCCAAGTGTTAAGGCACAGGCTTGTCACTGGCGGTGCCCTTTAGTTCTCCCTTGCCTTTAAGGGATTATCACAGGTCTATTGCAATCCCTCTCTTATTGAACATTTATTGAGCATTTATTTTGCAGACTAACTGAGGGAAAACTCCTGAGAGGTGGCCTCTCTAGGAGTGTGCTGATGGCATCCAAGGCAAGTTGTACATAGCCACCAAAATGCCACAAGAATAAGTAGGAGTGTGGTCAATTCAGAGATATACTGAATGCACATGTAATTGCCAAGATGGCAGATGGGTCCTCTCACGACTGTCACAGTGTACCACAGAAGAGTTTCGTGGTATGCAGCAGAGATCAAAATCCAAAGACCCTCTGCTCCAATCTCATTGGTTTGGTTATCAAAAAATGCAGATGTCAACAGCCCAATTGAGATGGTCCAAGGACAGGGATAATGTCCCCATGAAGCAATTCATGTCCCCCTGGTGGTTGGAAAGGGCTGTGGGTGGATGGAGGTAGCTAAGGCTGCTGGAGAAGAACAGCATAGGCTGAGGTGGAGGCACAGAGGAGAAGGAGGAGAAGGAAAGAGGAGGCAAGGGTGGACGAAGAAGTATAGGCAGGGCTGAGATGGAGTTAAGGAGTAGAAGGGGAGATTGAAGGGAGGCCAGGAATGTAGAATAGGTTAAAATTAGGTTTCAGAAGGACATGTGTACAAGAGGAAAAGAGGTAGGAGAATTGGATAAAGTAGGAGGAAAGAATATCATGATAGAGGCAAGTGGAGGAGAGAAGAAGGTTGGGAAAAAAACTGCAGGAAGAACGTTAAGTGGAGAAAAGGTTAGGAGCTTGGTGGCAATAACAGATAAAGGGAGAAATAAAGTAACACACTCCCGCCTCCCTCTCCCCCTCCTTCTATACATTTATCCCCTTCTGATCTTTCTATTTCCACCCATGCCCAGAATCTAGGAATCTACTTTGACTCTTCTCGTTCCTTTACTCACCATATTTCCATTACTACTCGCACATGTCGCTCTCACACCTTTAATATCCGTAAAGTCCATTCTTCTCTCATTTTCCATGCTACCAAACTCTTAATCTCTTCCCTCATCTTTTCTCGCCTTTTCTACTGTTCTTCTCTCTTTTTCGGTCTCCCCTCCTCCCATCTCACCCCCTTTAAATCCCTCTACCACTCTGCCACCTGTACCCTCTGTCTTCTCTCGCCCCATGATTCCATCTCCAACTCACTTTACAACCTAGGCTGGCTTCATTTCCACTCCCAACTTAAATTCACTTCCTTTGTCTTTTCTTTAAATCTTCTCATGACCTTGCCCCTCCTTACCTCTCCTCTCTTCTCTCATTCTATACCCCCTCTCGCTCCCTGCGCACTGCTGATCTCTTTTTACTCTCTGTTCCCCCACCTCCTTGTGCCTCTTCTCGTTTCCGCTCCTTTCAGCTCCTTGCCCCCCTACATTGGAATTCCCTTCCGTTCACTATCTGCTCCATGTCCACCTATTGCTCCTTCTGTTCCTCCTTGAAATCACTCCTTCTTCACCCCACTCCCTGACTCCCTGACTCCCTTCCCCTTCCTCCTCTTCTTTCTCCTCCCAATACCATCTTCCTGTTCCTTTATCTTTCCCTGTCCCCCTGTCTCCCCTATGATCTCCACCCTCCCTACTACTCTATTTACTCCCATTTCTCTCTCCCCTTTCTCCTCCCCCCTCCTTTTCTCTTCCTTCTCAAATGAAAATTGTTCCACATGCTCTTTTTCTGATTTGTTCATGTATATTATTATTGCTTCTATGTTCTATGTCCTATGTTTGATGTTTTCTTCTTGTCAAACTGTAAAGCGCTTTGGATTAAATTGCTATATAAACAATAAAATACAAATACAATTACAAATATTTTTAAGGTTTGGAGATACACCAAAGGTAAGTTGGTGAAGGATCAGAAGCAGGTAAAGCCAAACTCTAAAAATGGTCAGCCAGGGATGGGTTGTGGCACACACATGATAGTACATCAAGGAGGCACAGGAGGAGGGGCAGATAGCAGAGGAAAGAATAGGAGGTGCAAGGGAGTTCCCCTGACACATGAAACATGTTGTAAGCCAAAAACATGGAATGTGAGGATTGGTCACTGGGGAGAAGTGTCAGGACCGTGAGAAATTGAGACGGTCAGAGCACAGAAATACATTTGACTCCCTCAGATTTCTGGAGTTAGTTCATTACTATCCAACCCCTGATCATACCCGTGCCTAGGCCAGGCATTCCCACACTCTTATGGGATTGGGGAACTTGGAGGAAGCAAGCTAGTGAACCAGAGACGAGAAGCAGAAATCCAGGGCAACAAAACAATATGGACAAGACAGGCGTGTCAGGAATACTCAAAAATTGCAGGACGTTGAGTGTCTGTTAATTGGGAAGTGAACCCAGAATGAGGTTTGCAATTTGAAAGACTGGAACTGTTGCAAGTGTTGGGATGCAAGTGCAACACCCCAATGTGCTGGAAGGTTTAGGCTGCATAAATTGCATTAGCAAAGAGAGCTGGTAATTTAGTGTCCGTATTTTGCCATTTGGATTGGCAGTTCTGCACTCCTGTTATTTATATTTAACGTTGACACACGTTTAGAGAATATTTTACACCGTTTACACAATGTAAAAAAAGAGCATCAATAGTAGTTGTGTTGCTTATATAATTTGAGGTTAGAGCTAGAGTGTGTTTAATAGTTTGTATCGAATAGTAGTGGTAATTGAAGTGATTCAGGCTGTGTTATAGATGCATGAGGGCTTTCTGCACGTGAGTAAGAGTTACACCATTTAGTACTAGGCTTTGCTAGGAATATCAGCTGTGTAGTTGTTTGAGAATTAGGTCAGCCGTTGAAGCTTTTGCTGTGTTCATTTAATCAGAGCCTATGCACCCTTCCCCGCAGCAAAATATCAGACAGCAAAGGCTGAGGGAAAAAGGCAGATGTGTAGCGCAGATAGCGGGTAAATTGTGTCTGGCTGAGCGGCGCACAGTAGTTGAGAACGGAATGCTGGTTTCAGACGATTAGATCAGTGCTGCAGCTGCAAGAGATGATTGTTATGATTACAGGGCCTTGTATCAGGCACTGGCAACAGGTAGAGCTCGGTTTTGGAGTACTACTACCTCCATTGAGAAGTGGCGGGTCCATTTGAACTACAGGTATTTGAGCAAATAGAGTAAATACATATTATAAATAATTTCCAAGAATGGTGCCTCAACTGTATTTTTCATAAAGCATCCCTTTCCCAAGAGAGATAGAGCAGGAAGCATGCAAGGGGTGCAATGTGTTCTCAGTTGGGAGTTGCAAGAGGTGATGCCAAAAGAGTACAGCCACAAGGTCAAAAAAGCAATTCAGGAGTGCCAAATTGTCTGGTCTTATGAGGAAGCCATTGCATTACCAAGCAGGGTTGGCCTCATTATTCACACTAGCTCCCTGGTTGGGTCTTCTCAGGAATATGCACACCACAAGTTGGCCAAAAGTTATCTTAACCAATAAGGGGTGTCCATTGTTGCAACAAAGTAGCTGAATGTAGTGGACCATTCACATTAATCTTTTCTGATGACTGCACAATTATGTAATTTTGTAAGGGGATGAATTTAGATATTCCTGACCAATGGGGTGATAAACTAAGGGGATGTTTAGATTTTTTTATAGTGTTAGTCAATGGGGAGCATCAGATCATGCTGTATCTGATATGTTTTGCTTATTCTAATGTGCAGCCTGACACTATAAATGATCTAACATAGAATAGGCGTGGTGAGTGCAGTTTCAGTTTTCAGTTCTGTGGGACTGACACTTCTAGCCGTATTTGCATGTAATAAAACTTTGTATTTTCCTGAAAAGTGTGCACTTATTGTTGACCCCTTGTAGAGTGAATTATTAGGTCTGCCCTACACAAGCCATCAGTTTGTTTTTATTTGAGTTTTATGTCATATTATGGCTGCTTTGACTCAACCCTGTAATAAGCCATAATATTGATTTGTTGAACTAGAACTTCTTTTGTATGCCTTATTTTGACTTTGGGCCTGTTATATGTTTATTGTGTTAGTGAATGGGTAGCGATGCTTATTAGGTTTACTTTCACTATGTTCTGTGTAGGCACTTACATTTAAATTCATATTCGTGTGTGTATTATTCAAAATAAAGTTCAGATTGTTGAATTCGATTTACATGTATTTGATCTGCATTATCACACATACTTTGACTGATTATTCATACTATATTAGTGTTCATATATTGAGTTGATCTTAAAATTGCTTGTTTCTTCTCTTCCTGCCATTGGAGTGACCAATAATAATGCACTATTCAATTCTGCCGATGATGTTGCTGTGGAACTTGCTTCTGGAAGGCTGACTCAGGGGCAACTGCTTGTCTTGGAAGCAAAACAGTTTGAAATCCGGTCCGACAATTAGAGGCCATGAAGCACAATATAAGAACCTAATTTAATCTTTCTTTTTTTAAATATAATTTGTGTAGAAGAGGAGTTATTTGGCATTCAAACATTTGAAACATTCGAGTGGACGCCCACATTCACCGGTTATATTTTTTCTGTGGCAATATTTTTCATGATTATGTGAGCCACAGAATGTGTCAAATAAACGACATATTTGTTGAATTAAAAACTATTTTTCTTTCATCCGTGACGAGGAAGGTAAAAGTATTATAGTTTCAGTTTAGCTGTTTGGCTATTTGTCTTCCAGATTTTGTTCAAATGGAATAATGCAAATTCTGCCCGCTTTGTAATTGTTAATTGTATAGCAAGGACAGTAAAGGCAATAGTGTGAATTGGGAGATTCGATATCAGCTTTGTTTTTTAATGTCCCAATTTAAATTTGTGTTGCTTTTTCTAAAAGCAGAACATTTTCTCAACATCATTCCCTTTAAGAAACATTTTCTCAGAAGTCTATACAATTTCCGTTGATACAACAGAAACATGGTTATCTTGTTAGAAGATATTTCCACTCTGAATTGTCTGAATTCTTACAACAACAAAAAAAAAAACAGCTTGACCTTTAATACCTACCTTGAGATTTCAACTCAGGTAGTTCCCGTCCAGTCAATAAACCTATTCTGAACAGTTTCCTCACTCCACTCTCACCCTACAAATTTGCCTAATATGTATCTTACCTCACACACATAGCCAGAAACCACCTGAAATCCTCTGGAAATTAGGTTTCTGTGCAAAGTGGAACATGAGTGTCGATGTCAAGCAACTTTGTCATCCACTTCATGCTCAATCTCCCACACATCCCTCTCCCAACCATACATCTCCCCCATCCCTAAGACAGACAAACCAAACCCATCACAAAGATGGATCTCATACCACTCATACCATTGCTCTGTTCCTTCAAACCAACCTCACCTTACAGCTTACAACACCTTAGAATACCACCATCACCAAAGCATTACTCCTAATAGCCCCCCTAAAAAAATATACACACAAAGATTCATGTGTCATTAACAAACAGAAAGAGCCTGGAAAAAGAACCCATGTGCCTCTACCAGAAACCCATCAAAGACTGCTCTTTCAAATTAAAGATAGCTATATGTTGCACCAAAGCTGTACAGTTCTTCCAAGAAATATGCCCCAGTCCCAACCAGAACCTTTTCATTCTTACCATAGCGCTCTATTAATCACCATCCACCCCAAGTTTCCCCCTCCCCCATCTACCACAGTATGCAGCTCCTGTGTGGACTATCTTCACTCCAAAAGGCACATTATCAGACATCCTCTCTACAAAAAACACTCTGATCCCCTATCCCCACTAAAAACATGGGACACCGCATCGCATCGACCAAAGCACACTCATCACCCTCAAAGTTTATATGTATTTTTATTGCATTAGGTTAATTAAACCTTTACACATTTAGAATAGACAGAAAGACACATATACAATATAATCACATAACCATCATAGAAGAGAGAACAAAAAGAAAGAAAATAATTAAGATTAATCAAATCAAACACAGCAGACAGTGCATTACACAAGCGATACTGATAAGAATAGAGCAGATTAAGCGTACAAAGAACCACCTTAACATAGAAAAAAGCATAAAAAATCAGGATGGTTGTGAATGACATGCCCCCTAACACAGTTAATAAAAGATAAGGACAACATATCATAATAAAAAAATAGAGAAACTTTTTATCCATTCCAGCCTTTACTTAGAAAATACAAAGAAGGGTACATTAGGAGTCCAAGACTCCAACCCTATCCCCAGGACAATCAGTCAGACTCTCATTATGACCTTCATATTCAGGATATATACAAATGAAGACTTTTAATGAAACCTGATAAGGCCAGGCCCTCATGTACATTCTGGATACCGTGCAATTCTTCCAAGCTGTATCCTCACTACAGAATAGTAGTTTCAGATCTAAAGCCGACAACAATTTAGACCTTAGCAACTTGAGTGAATCACAGCCCAAGACTTTAAGTTTTGTAACGACTCAGGTTTCAACAGGCAGAACCTACAGCCAACGGCATCATTCATTATTAAATGCCTCCTGAGCTGGATTTCCTTGGTAGGTAGAGGATTCCACTGTACCCTAAGTAGAATCCCACAATAATACCAATTTGGAAATTGGAGCAGAATATTAGATGGAGATCCTTGGCGTGTATGATCGTGTGAAAGATGACCCAAAGATGTGTATGAATGGAAAGCATCAGTCGTCTGAATCCAATCAAAATCGAACAAGACCCTTTTTGTCTTCAAAGGGTTACAGACCAAAGTCTCAGAAATTCTAGCCAATATCATGGAGAATAGATTCACATCTTTCCATGAGGGCAGTTAACTCTACAGAAGAGTTCACATTTTCACCCATCATATGATACAAGGAGTTGGGTATGGGTGCCATGTTTTTGGCATATGAAGTTAAAAGGCACCATTTCACCCTTGCCCAAATTGAAGAGATACCTAATTCAAATCTTAGTGCAGGTAATAGCACTGCATTAGGTACACCAAGGATCCGCCTCCACATTCTGTCCTCAATTTTGTCCAGTAGTTTCGGTATTATCCAAATTGGCCTTTTACAATTGACCTTCTGCACAATTGAGCTTTATATTATTTTAGTTATTTTATATATGTATTGGGTTGCTTTTGGATTATAAATAATATAAGGGGATTGGGTGGGGGATTGTGGTGGGTTTTGGATTGGGTGGTGGGCTGTGGGGGGTTTCCCCCCGCATATATGACCAAATTGACCTTCTAAATTAGGTCAATTCTCCTAAAATCAATTCTCACGAGGTCAATTTTGAAAAGGTCAATTAGTATACAACCATATTTTCTGCACTTTATCCGACATTAATTCAAGGGCATATATTAATTTTGACACTACCTTCTCTTCGAAGAACATTATTTCCAGTTTAAGGGAGAATTTTGTATTCTAGGAGATTAGCCTTATGCGACAAGGCCTCCGAGACCAGTTTAGAAACTTTATGTGATCCAAAATTGAAGTCCAGATACCTGACACTCTCCGAGAGCTTCAGAGACGTACCTTCTATATAACATACAGGTCGGATGGTCTTCGCCCTCACCTTCCTGAAGGCAAGTATTTTCGTTTTGTTGTGGTTAGTAATGAGCCCATTTTCTTTTGCGTATCCCGCAAATAAATTTTAGAGTATCTGCAGACCAACCCTAGTTAGGTCGAAGGTCATACGCATACCCAAGCCATGTGATTTTTGCCTGCCCAGCTTTAGGGGCAATCAACCCTTCCTTAGCTAATATGAGCACAACATCTGACATGTATTGGTTGAACAGCCTGGGGGCCAGAACACATCCCTGTCTGAACCCCCGGTAAAATCTAATTCTCAGAGAGACATCCCCCTTTTGACTCAGGCATACTTGTATCCTTCAATTCTCGTATACTCCCCTAATGAGCATCAGAAGCCCCCCCCGGCATACCCCAATTAGTCAAATTTGCCCAAAGTTTACCTTGGACTATGCAGTCAAATGCAACCGATAGATCGATCGAGGCCATATGTGTACATACCTTTGGCCTCCTCCGAGCATCTTCCTGGATGCATTTGAGAACAAGCCCATTGATGTTTGTTGAGTGCACCTTCCTAAAACTGCCCTGAAATCGATCAAGAGGATTTGGCCCACTCTTCTAAGTGAGAGAGCAAGAATGCCGAAAAGATCTTGCAGTCAGCATCAATGAGTGAAATTGGCCAGTAATTCATTGGATCAGCCTTACTTCTGCACTTGTAGATGGGGATCACATGTGTTATGCTCCAAGACTGTGGCTTTACCCTCTACCAATAATATCCTTAAATTACGGGTATGGTAGGTTCACCCAAATGTTTTGATCAGCCTTGAAGGTATTCTTTGTTTGGCCATTTGTGCTCAGAGATCCAGACTTTTTACATTTAGTGCTGATATCTAAGTGAGGATCCCAGATGGTGCTATCCGGAAAGCCAGCTATCACAGGAGGGCTGGGCGTAGGAGGCCCAAACCTTCCCTCAAGGAACTCAACCCATTCCAACTCAGAGATAGTGTTTAGTTGGGAAACTAAATAGTTTGTATCTTGCCATTGATAAGATGCCAGAAGGCACTCACTGACCTGTGCATTGATTAGTACCCCCAGCATAGTCTCAGCATCCTGTTGCAATGGAGTTTTTTTTAATGACTTGCAGTATTTTTTATACGACTGCTTAGTTTTGCTAACAAGCTCAGAACGAATACCTCATCCATGTGTGTTCGCCAAATCAGTCCATTTCCCTCCTCATGGTACTTTACACAGAGGCCAGATCCCCATCATACCAATGAGTATGTCTAGAGCCATTACCTCTAATAGCGCAGACACAGGAAACCAGGAACCCAATAAACCTCTGGATCACAATTGCTTTGACATTATTGATTTTCCAATTGAGGGTAAAAAGATTCAGGGTATCCCTCAGATTCTGATTCAAAGTACTGATTTTTATACCAGTCCATCTTACTGCATTGCCTGCCACACTAGCGGCTACCTGGGCCTGAAGTCGAAATTCTCTAGTATCTAATACCAAATCGAAGGTTGCCGTTAAAATAGAGTGATCACTCCAGTCATTCTTTGTCACAAAGAATGACACACATCGATTCATAAGAAAATTATCTAGGTAGATGTAATCCAAAAGGAAGGAGCTTTTTACCCTATGCCAGGTGTGGCATTCACACTCCTTATGATTCTGAGGGCCTCATTAAGGCTTTGGCGGTAGCCGTGTTGCTATTGGTGGCATGGCTGCCCCCAAAACCAGGTCCGAGTTCCCTGAATGGGGAATTACAGGGCCATTCCGAGTTAGGAGGGCCCGGTAATTCCTCCCTCAGGGAACCCGGGCCCGGACCTTCCCCATTCCCATTCGAGCCCCCATAGGGCTCAATGGGATGGGTGCTGGGAGCTAACAACGGGCCGATTACGACCGGCCCATTGTTAGCTCCCTGGTCCCCTCGCAGGACCCAGTAACGACACCTGGTTTTACCAGACGTCCTTACTGAGTCCCGCGAGGGGACCTCGTAATCAGGCCGAATGGGAATAACGGGTCCGCATCCATTAGCGGACCGCGTTAACCCATTCCACCTGACTCATAATGAGGCCCTGGGACTTTTTCCCCTCTAGAAGCTGTAGGCCCAGGGACCCCAACCCCACATACCAAATTCTCCCCAACTGTCACTTCCCAACATGGCCAGCTTGATCCAGATGGACCTTATCGAGATCCCAGGGGGTTATGTGGAATCCAAAGTCGGCGTTTAAATCTCCTACCACTAAGATTCTACCTTTAAGAAACCTCCCAGACTACTCATCAATAGCTTGGCACACTTTCTCGACAAAGGCATCCACCAATGAGATATCTTTATGCCAATATATATTGACAATCAGAATCTTCACAGAACCGTCATCGGAGGTAAAGTCCACCCAAGTACACCAAAGGGCAGATTTTCAATAATTAACCCACTCAGGCCCAAAGTATTTTCTATTGCAATAAGCAAGCTGCCTGTTTTCTTGCAGACAGATACAGTTAGCCTCTCTAAGATTGGTCAGGCAAATTGGGGCAGTAAAGAGATGAACGCTTCCACAGGTATTCAAAGATTTTAGGAACAAGGGGACATTTTCCACTCAGTGCATGCACAAATTAGTTGTTTACGGCACCAGTTTCTGCTACAGGGAGGAGATAATTGCAGCCCCGTCTATTTATTTTTCCACACCCTTTCCAATCCCAGAACTCACACCCATACTCTTATTCCCCACCTGGGGGAGCACAATACTCTGCGCGTCACTTTTACTATAAGGTCCCCCCTTCTCCGTCTCCACCTGCTTAACTTCAAACCCCAGGTTCATTGGACCTTCCCATTGTGTGAGGATCAATTCATTTATCAAAGGAGTGTTTCGATATATAATACTTGTGTCTAAGTGATCTCTCTCAGGGAAAGCCACTCTTCCAATATCCGGTGAGCCCACCAATGCCAGAGATGGAATTTCAGAGAATATCGACAGAATGTTAGTTCGATTCAGACATACCGGATAATCAGGGCCCAACATGCTTGTCATTGTAATTCGTTGGGACCCCTGACTGGCATGCTTTTCATTCATCCTAGTGCCAGGTGCATCCCTCGCCTTTACCCCCCCTAGAATCAGCAACTCGTGGGATCAATGGTGTAGTTCGAGAGCCCAATACTGTCGGCTGCTGATCATTAGATCTATTCCTTAGTACATAGATTGTGGGGAAGTGTAGGCGTTGGAGCAGATCCTTAACTCCTGGAGCCACTCTGGGATAGTTAGACAACGTGGGATATCAACTGGCTTATCCAATAACCAAGACTTACCACTTCCACTTCCCACCCCGAAAAGGAATGGTCCCACACCAATGTTCACTAAAGAATATTATTTCCCAGACTGCTCCAACCTTATGTCCGCATGGGCACCTGCTCAACTTGATGCCCCCACTGTTATGTCCCAAATAGATTCCTGTTCACATAGTTTCACCTTCCCAGTTCCCCCTCCAGAGGCAATCTGTCCCCCCAGCTTTTACTGCGGGCTGAGCCGAGGTAGACGCCTCCTCACTTGGTCCCCAGATAGATTCAGTCGGGCCAGCCATGGCGACCTGTGTACACGTTGCTGCAGACCCCCCAAGGAATAGGGGGCTCTGTCATTGACAGCTTCCCTTGGGACACCACATATGCCACCCTAGCTGCCAGGCCAAAGCACAGAGCCCCCCCACACATTTACCCACATGCAATGGGAATTGGGCCAAGGGATTATAATCACTCAGGGCTGGTTTTAAGTCTGCCTCATATTGAAATATCAAAGGGTTAGGATCAGTTTAAGCCATGGAATCAACACACAAAGCTTTAGATGGCACCTCCAGACTCTATCTTCCATGCTCAAATACAGGGGACAGCCTGGAATGAAATAGAGATGTGTGAGCAGCTCTAATGCTAAGGATACAATTCCTTCATACAACAGGTTTCCACTTTAACAATTTCATTTTTTTTACATTATTTGGTTTAGTCGAAGGGATCTCATCCTCGTGTGCTGCCACAACTAACAAATCCCCCCACCCCCCGACACTGCAGAACCACCCCCACATTGAGCATGATCATTAGTTAACTCAATAGTTGGGCAAAGCCCATTAGAAACCTTTGAGGGGGATCTTGTTGGTATCAGCTCCAACCTAGACCCCGGCAGAATTGTAGGACAGATTAGTGGCCCCTCCAATGGATTATTGTCTGAGATTTCAATGATTTCTGCGGAGCTTTCAACAAGAATGGGCTGGAGATGTTGCCCCCCCCCCCCCACATCCACACCCAACTCCCTTTGACATGTGCCAATAATTCCACAGCGCAGTTCAAGCCCAATATCCTCCAATTTTCTAGTCACGTCTGCCATCATTGCATTAGTAGATTTTAACTCTGCCCGGATATTATCGTACAATGAGACAAATGAACTCAGAAGCATGTTCAGTGCAGACACTGTAGGGTGAGTCAGGCATATTTGCTCATCAATCTCCCTCAGAGTGTGATGGAGTAGTGGGGAATCACTTTGAGTGCCAAATGTCCCTGAACCATCGAATTGAGACTGAGCGTGGCCTTCTTGGTCGTATCCAGTGACACAACTATCAATTAGGTTAGTAAGTGCCGATGGTGAGTCCTGCAGCGACGCATCGCAGGGTTTGTTGCACCACACTTTCAGCGCAGTTGCAAGCAGACAGTTCATGATTTGCCTCTTGTTACACTGCCTGATCAGCAAGTTTGATAAAGCTATGAGTCAGATCCTTTGGACTGCACAAATGGGCCTGAGGATTCATAACAGAGTAATCCAACATCGCTTTTCCTTTCAATGCTGGAAAAGATTTCAGTTCAGTGCTAGTTGCAGCAGCCTTCATGAAATAATGGTCCATGACCTGTTGTCCTGGAATTGGCCTGGTCCCCGATTAACTCTGGGCGTTTTATCGTCATCCAAGGGCATATTAAAGGCTGTGCTTACAGGTGCCCGCCTGTCGGAAGCATGGATATCGGATTGAGCCACTAGTGTAGAAGGACAAGGGCATGGATTATATTGATCATTCAAGTTTCATTTCAATTGTGGGACTCACTGTACATGCATTTTTACAGAGCCCACCCCCAGGGCCAGCTTCTCTGCAGAGAGGGAAACGGGTGAGAATCTACATAATGAGGTCAAAACTGGGGGTAATACCTCAGTGGTAAAATTTGGAACAGAAGAACCCCCAGTCTGTTCCTCCGTTACCGTAGTGATGCATGTTCCCACCAATAGGTCTGGCCCCATTTGGCTTTGTAGCCTTCACCGCATTCTAATGATTGATACTTGCAACAGTAGTACCACGGCGTCAGACCAAGCGAGCAGTAAGGAGCAGTCGTATTAGTGCTCCGATCTTCCAATCCCACAGCCCGGAGTATATGGAGTGCAATTCACGCGATGCACAGAGGAAGGAATTTCAATGAGTAAAGAGAAAAAAACAATAACAATTCCAAACACCGATATCCTCGATGCTCGGTACAGATCAAAGGGCATCCCCCAATAGGGGTGCCCCGCAGTCTCTGGAAGTGCACCTATGCTGCTCCTTTGTTTTGTCAGGAAGTTGTAAAGGAGAAGATAAGGAAAGGTATAAAGCCAATCCCAGGTCAAATGGGAAAGCCCAATGGCAACCCTTGCATTCCCCAGGCATGTAGCAGAAGATTAGGCAAATGCAAATTAACTTCAAGCTTTTCCACAGTTAGTCTTCAGAACAAAGAAAGACAGAAGGGCACAATTTGAAGATTATCCGAGAGGGACTTACCAGCATGAAACCGTGCAGGTCTTGAGTGTCAGCTGTCAAAGAGCACAGACAATTCCAAGCTTAGTAAAAGAAGTATAATCTGAAGGCAGGATATTGGGCATGAATGTAGAGGAGCCCCTGCTAGACCCAGCTAATACTACTAACTGCCAGATCCTGCCTCAAACTCTGCTTAGCTCCGCGAGCTCGTGAGTAGAAATAGGCTCTTCCTGCTGGTGAACCCAAATGCGATAGACAGGGAAAACAGCCTTCTTCAAGTAACTGCCTCAAAATCTGCCTCAAACTCCTAAGACCCTCAAAGCTAAGACAAAACCGTCTAATTTCCTAGAGATTGCATGCTAAGCTAACGCTTCATCAAACTACATTACAACCCTTGTCAGAAAATGGGTCAGTATTGTAAACCCTGTCCCTTACATAGCACCATTCCTGCCACACTCAAAACTCCACACTTTCCCAAACTACTGTCTCATCACAATCATGCCATCACACACCAGAATAAGGGAACACTGTGTTACAAGGCAATTCCAACATCACATCACAGCAGCAAACGAGCTCAACCCATTCCAATCAGGTTTTCGCCCCAGGCACATCACTGAAACTGCAACGCTGCCATCCTAGATGACTTTCACAATTTTACTGACAAAAGGCTGACAGCCCTTCTAGTCCTCCTCAACCTCTCTCTCAGCATTCAACAATATTTACAGGCCATCCTCCTGAACAACTTATCTGACAAGATCAAAATCTCAGCCACTGTTCTTAACAGTTTTACCTTTTTCCTCAGTTACAGGATGCACTTCATCTCAATGCCCAAATCCAATCAAATCCCACCCTAGTCAAACATGGGTTAGGAGAAAGATGTTCTTCCTCTTTCACCTGTTGATCCTATAGGTTGTTTCGCTCAAACGAAACTCGAAGCTTCACCAATATTAACTTTCACCAATACACAGATGACACCCAAATGTACTTCAAAATCTCTTCCCCTCACTCCTGCACAACCTCAAAACTATCTCTCGACTATCATCACTTGGATGGCCAGCCAATGCCTAAAACTAAGCTCATTAAATAATCAATTCCTCCTCATCTGTCCTCAGACCTAAAACCAACTTGACTCTGTGGTTAAAACAACTGTCCACAAACAACACAAATTTCCCTTTTCACACCAGTAAAGTTTCTAGCCTTCACTGTCGACCCCCAACTATGCTTCAACAACATTACTGCCCTCGCAAGCAATACACAATGCAGAAACAACATTAATTTTACAATTATCCAAACAATCATACATGAACCAAGCTCTCTCCCAGCTCCATTGGCTCCCCATACTTCAGAGAAATGTTTTCAAAGTAATCTCCACTTGCAAACCCCATCCGACCTCCACAACAAACTTAAACCCATCACCCACACACACGCCACCAGAGAAGCCAAACACAATTGTCTATGGTTTCCACTGTGCAAGCTAACATGCATACAGAAAAAGCTTAACCCAATGGGCATCCAGAGCCACAATTGCCCTTCCACGCCACATCTGCTCTATACTTTTCATCATCACTATCCACAAATCCTCAATACATACTTCGTTCACCCATCAAAACCAGCAAGACCTCCTCTTCTGCTATTCACTATCTATCATGATCTTGCTTTCCTGTTCTGAAAAGGGTTTATTTCTTTTTCACCTCCTACCTTTGAACTTTGTAAAGTGCTTCAAGATCCTACTGGTAGGGCTAGCAATTTATAAATGTATAAATAAGTAAATATATAAAACAACTTTGCAAATATATCTTAACTATTAGATGCCTATAAGAACATACATTCCTTCTCAATCTCATAAAAGAGGCTTACCAATAGGAAGCTGTTATTATAGAAGGACTTTGGCATGGTCTGGAAGGCCCTCAAGGAGAATTGTATTATCAATCCATATTTTCTAAGCAAGATGAGGCCATAATATAGTAGTAATAGCAAAAGTACCAGTTATCCAACGAGTTCTGTGGACAGACATGGTAACACTCTCATCAATTGTTGAAAATGAATGATCCTGTCGGTTGCTGTTCCGCCTCTCCCTAGCGTAGTGCATTTCATTGCGGTGCATTGCAGTGCAAATATCTCGGAATCCGTGCATTCTAGGGTCTTGACACGTAGTGTGTGTGGTCCCATACAGACCTCGTTTTTTTTGTTCCTGGTGTCGGGACCGGTTGAGAAACAACATGTTTTTGTTTCCCTTCCAGTTGAGCATGGTTTAGGGCATTGTAAGGCTTGTTTAGAAACAGCATTTTTTTTCCTTCCTGGTGAACAAGGTATCCGGCTTTGTCGGCAGGCACCATCTAGCAAAAATCCTCTGGAAAAATAATTTCACCTGGTGTGGCAAAATGTGGAAACCTCTGAAGTGCTACCTGACTTCACATTCGCCTCCAAGTCCATTTGTCTCTCATCCATTTTTTGTTTCCCTTCCCAGTGATGATGGTTACCGGCTTAGTTAACAGGCCACAAACCCACAAACAAATGTTGACTTTTGCAGAAATCCAGAGAAAGGGGTGGGGTGTCGAAATGTCGTGTAGGCAGTAATGTCGGAGGGTCCTAACAGGTAAGTATGCAAGATTTGGTGCACATTGGTGAAATGGTGTGGAATTGTGTGAGGAATAACTCTTCTGTACGCAACAAACACATTTTGACTTTTGGTGAAATCCAGGGAAAGGGGTGTGGTGGTGTGTCCAAATGGTAGCTAGTAATGTCCGGAGGGTCCTAACAGGTAACTATGCAAAATGTGTTGCAGATTGGCCTGGAATTGTATAAGGCACAAAGCTTCACGCCAAGCCACAAACCCACCAACAACTAAGTTGCACTAATAAAAACCTCTGAAATTCAATGAAAAAAACTTTGTTGAAGATACATTATGGTTACAAGTAAAATCGGAAAACCTCAGAAATTCGCCAGTTATGGTAAGCTACGCAACTATATCTTGCACCACCACCATGCACTGCTCATACTAAAACCCAGGAGGACATCAACCATGATATCACAAATGACAGTGATAACATCACTGATGACATCACAAGTGCATTTAGTATTAATGAAAAACCTCCACAAGGGATTGTCATTGTAACATTGGCAGAACACTATGAGAGATCATTGGAAGGACTATCATGAGATAAATAGTTCATTAGGCAATGTTATAAACAGTGTTGCTTTACGGAGTTCTTTCCAATACATGAAGGAACTCACGTAGAAACGCAGGCATTGTCTGCATCATGCACCATAAAGGTGCAATCTTCAAAATCGACTCATGTTGCATAGTAAAATGCTGAATGCTTCCGTTTCAGATTTTCCTGCACTGTGAAACAGGTAATACGTAGCTCACAATGCCTTACTTACTACATAATTCTACTACTACCACAACACAGACAAATATGAACATATACAGGGAAATTAAAGTAAGCAAAACTGCAACAGTATTACCAGAAACTGTTCAAAACCTACCTAATTACATTTATTCCCCTACTGTATTATATGATGTGACTGGACTGTAAGGATAGTAGTGTAAGAACATATGAGAAGGATAAGGTCTACAAATATAGTACCTTTTACATTTTTCATCTCTGACTGTCACTGCGGAAAATCACTTGGCCTACATATGTCAATGAAAAAAAGTGGGTACCAGACATGTGATGTCATCAGTGATGTCATCAATGCAATTTGTGATGTAATGGGTGTTAGTCCTTGCGGTGCACAATGGTGGTGCGAATTATGGTTGCTTATGCTTACCATAACCGGCGAATTCCTGTTTTTTTTGGTTTACTTGTAAACATAATATGGATAGGTTGTTATTAGTGGAAGGTAACAGTAATTTCCCTGCAGAAAGGTTTCTGCACCTACTTTGATAGGTTTTTCTTAGGGTAACTGAACCATAACGTCCCTTTAACAATTTTTTTTCACTGATTTTGGTAGGTTTTTAGTAGTGCAACTTAACTATAATATTCCTGCAATAACGTTTTTCACTGAAGCTGCTAGGTTTTTAGTAGTGCAACTTAACATAACATCCCTTTAATAAAACATTTTCTCTGCTGATATATATATATATATATATATATATATATATATATATATATATATATATAGTTATGGTTATGTTGCTAAACCGATAGGAAGGGCACTTTTTGGCAGCTTTTAACTTCGCTCCCCCTAGACAAATTCTCACCAAACGTTGCAGAAAAAGTATATGGCCCACTCTGAACTGCACAGTTTGGTGAGGTGTGGTCAAAGGGGGGGGCAAAGTTATAGGGGGGGTCCCAAAATATCTTTTTTCCCATAGACTGAATGGAGAAAAACTTTGCGCACGCCTACAGCCCAAACCGCTGGATGGATATTCATCAAATTTGCGACAGGAGTGGCGGCTTGGTGACAAAAGCACACTTTTGTAAATTTTGTGGAAATCTGTCCAGTAGTTCTTTTTTAAAAGACCAAAAAGTAGGTCCCAAAAAAACTAGTGATATCTATGTCCGCTCCGCGGACACTCTTCCCTGTTTGCTCCACAGACAGGAATCCAATTGGCTTAGGCAATGTGGTGTCTGCGGACATCGGACGAGCCCACAGGTTGGGTGATGAAAAGCATGAAGTACGTCAGATTTTTGGAAACGCCCGCCATCTTGGATCCGCAGACAGCAACCAGTGTCCACAGACATCACGGTAAAACCTATAAAAAACACAACATTGCACTTGTGAAACTTATCAAATAATCTCTGGGGAGGTGAGGGGTGATGAGGATGGAATGGGATATGGCTGCAAGAAGCAAAACATGGGTGTTTTTCACCACAAAAGACTGTGAGAAGTTTGCGGACACCTCAGCCTTACAGGGTTGGTGAAAAGCAGTTGGAAATTCTAATTGAAAAATGGCACTCATTGATGCACCACTGCTCCAACATTCACTCATGGACAGAAAACCAACATTTTCAGAAATGTGAACATGGATTTTTAACGGAGGAGCAGGTTTGCAAGAAGAAGTGGTTGGTTCCATCTTCACCTGCACACAAAGCTCTTGAGAAGATCGTGTTTGATAAAACTCTATCAAGAGATCTGAAGGGACTCAAAGAATTCTGTCACACAGGAGATTTGGAGGTGTTCAACAATATGTGCGTAAAGTACCAGCCCAAGAGATTGCATTTTGGTCTACAAGGTATGGAATCTTGCACACTACTTGCTTTATTAGCGCATAACAAGAACATAGGCAGACAACAATCTAGAACTGCTGGGAAATTTGGGATGCTTCGATCAAGGAGCTGACTTATGAATTTCCTGGGAGGTGCCCAAATATAGGAAGTGACATCACCGGAAGTTATGACCATATTTGCACGTAGTCGCCAACTTGGTGCAAGGGGGGCTAGGGAGTGCAGAACAGTGGAAACATTGGCTAGCATGTACTGCATACACTAAAGTCAAGTAAGAAAGAGGTTTAAGCCTTCCAGTTGCAATCCAGTAAGCCATGACTGCCCCTACTCCACCCCTCTATATTCATCCAGGTTGTAGTAGTCCTCAAAAGGCAGGGCAGCAGAACTAGGATGGGAGAACACTAAACAGAAGGTACAAATGTAAGGTGGAGTACCACCACCAAAAAGAAGTTCCCAATTCAAGTTATCTCGCTTTGCCAGTTCTTATTTTCATTCTTTCCCTTTTTGGTTACTTGAGCGCTGGGGCTGTTGAAATTATAAAAAATGTTATTGAAATTAAAGCTTCAAAGACTTATCTAGTTGTCACATTACCTTGACTTGTGGTAATCTAAGGTTGTTGGGACAAATTGTTTACTTTGCTGTGGTATGTTGCAGCTCCAAGTAGTAGTACATCTGGCTCAAACAAAAATACAGAAGAAATTGCGAAGTGCAGTAAAATGAAAAACAAGCACTGCCAGTGTTTTGTGAATAGGTGATGATGAATTATAATGTTAGGGCTTTGAACTGTTTTATGATTCTTGATTATTGTAATATATACCTGAAAACAACATGCAAACTACTGTTTTAATACAGTGAAAAAACAATGCTTCTGGGTAGAAAAAAAGTAGCAGTATATACTGTTTGAGATGTTTCTGGCATAAGAAACCAACACGGAAGGGCCAGAAGAAAATGAATACATGAAAAAGGGTATAGGGACACAAAACATTTATCAAAATTGCAAAGCAAGCATGAAGCTGGAGACCATTTAGGGTCTGTGGTAGGAGCAGGCATGAAACATGCAGCTATGATGGTGCTGCTTTTCCTTGGTCTTTGGGATCCAAAGGATAGCTCAACATCCCTCGACAAGCAGCTCTTGCATTGACAGTTGGGGTACACTCTGCATGTACGTGTAATGCTTTTGGGACTCCAAAAACATGCAGATTTCTTTGCAACAGTACCATATTTCTGAGTTGGTTAAGCTTATGGAATCCATTGTTACCCCGCAACTTTCATGTTACCTTGAGTCAAACTCTCTTCTGGACGCATTCCAGGCAGGCTTTAGATTTCTTAGATGAATGGAATCTGTGAGGATTTCTGTTCTTGATGTCATGGCCATGCTCCAGGACCGCGGTGAGGTCAGAGTTCTCATTTTACTTGACCTCTCCACGGCTTTCGATACGACCAACCATGCCATCCTGTTTTTACTGTGAAGTTGTGGAATGTTCTCCCACCTCAACTTCGAAGAGCTGTTTGACCACATCCATTTTCTTAAGGCCTTAAAGACATTCCTTAATGTTTAAATTTCTCAGTTAGGGGATCTACGGCAGTCCCGCTCCTCAGCGCCCAGATGTCTTCGAGCCTTTGTTTCGGGCTTTATAAATCGAAATACAATACAATGGGCCTCATTACGACCCAGGTGGTAAGTTACCGCCTGGGCCGTGACTTTACCACCATGGCGTAAACTATGTTTACGCCATGGTGGTTGGCGGACTTACCGCCCCATTCTGAGTTTGGCGGGGTGGTAAGTCCCCAATCCCCATTTACCCTTCCCCATTCCCATTTTTGCCCCATAGGGCATAATGGGAGTGGGGAAGGCGTTAATTACGCCACCGTAAATTACGGTGGCGTAATTAACTCCATGGTCCCTTAGCGCCATGGATTTTAACACCTGCTAAAAGCAGGTGTTAAATCCGCCATGGCGCTAAGGGACCTCATACTCAGGCGGTAAGGGTCGGCGCTGTTTACGCCGCCGTAAAACCCTTACCGCCTGAGTCGTAATGAGGCCCAATATCATCTCAAATCGCCACAATTAAGTTAGGTAACAATATTGGTACCAGGGCAAAATAAACAAGCTAGCTAAATGGATTAATGCACCACCTAAGATGTTTGGATTAATAAACCCGGGGAAAGAAGTTGTAAGTTACTAGATACCTGCAGGTTTGGAGCGCTATATAAATAAACAAACAAATTAGCCAGGCATAAAAAGCCAATCGCCCCCACACATACCCATACACCATTTCTTAATTACCACTAGCAAATTACCAATAGACAATAGCTAGTGGGAAGTGCAAATTTTGAGGCCCAAATAAACTCATGGTTAAAGGGTGCTTCTTGGTTGGTGGTTGTTGTAATGTTTATACAGTGCTTGGATATGCCAAAGAGGTCACCTAGCACTGTCCACTACAGTCACACTGATAGAGATGTAAAACACTGTAACCTTCGAATAAAGGACTATTCTAAGGGCTGTGTGACATCTATAGACTCAAATAAAGCTATAGAGAGGGTTGTTCACCAGGGAAACACCCATTTCTTAAGATGTCTCCAAAATCTGATATGGCCTGTATTTGAGTGCCCTGTCAGGACCCTGGTGCATGTGTGAGCGTACCTCAGGGGGTCGGGTCCCACAACCCACTTCATGGTCCTGGAGCAGTGTAGGGATGGACCCCTCCACAACGCAAGTAGTGGACGGCATGGGACGGCTTAATTGTATCATAGAATGATGATAATGGTAGCTGGACTTTCAGTGAGATGTAATGGAATAGAATAGAAATGCCTGCAATATTAGAGTACATGAACATTTCATGACAACATAGCCATTGATGGAACTCTGCTACTTGGTTGGTCATAATTTGGAGACAGTTGGCGAATAGAGCAAGTACCAGAAGGCCTGGCAAATGCCTCCCCAGTGCCTACACAAAAGAGAAAAACTGTGAAGGTTTGCTTCTCCTGCAGTAAACCCACACCTGCTTTACTTCTTATCCATAAACCCAGCTATAATTGCACTGTATATATTTGGGATCATAAAAGTGTATCAATAATCGGCCATCACATTCCACGCTTGATAAAACAGAATACACCCTGTTCAATAATACATTTATCACAGCTCGTAAAATGACCATTCTCAAAACCCTAACTGAAAGGAGCTTTGCAAATATATACTAGTTTTTGCCATAACTGGCCCCTCCTCTATCGTGTACATCCCAATACCCCTCTATTTCACACCATATCCCTCACTTGCATACCATATGCCCAGAATTTGACCTCTATGCCCAATATTTTCAGTCGAACATGCTCCGCAGTTGTGACATTCATGTCTGGCATTTGTTATTTACTATGCCCACACGTGCAACCCAATACTCACTTCCTTTTGCACTCCCACATTCCCCTGATTGAATAGATTTTAACATGTTTCCTCATCATGTGTGTCATTACATGTGCCATCATTAGCTCTTTTACATCCTAAAATGAAACTCTATTCATCAGAAAGTATGCAGGCTATCAGAAAGTATGCAGGCTATCTGTTCCTAGGAGGAAGTACAAATGTTTTCTTTTAACAGGAATTCAGTGCAGGAAGCAGATCAAAGGACATACACATTGTGTATATACCAAGTAGTTGAAGGCACACTTGGTTAAGACATTTTTATTTCACCACAATTTTTTTTAACTTGATGGACATATGCAAAGCAAGGGCCTCTTGCTTTGCATCTGTGGTGGCTCCATTTCTAAACATCGATTTGGGTTGAGTGTACTTCTACATCTGTGCACCCTTCTTGCCAAGAGGGGTACACAGATGTACACATACATACAACCCAAAACGACTTTTAGAAATTGATGGACAGATGCCTCTTGCTTTGCATCTGTGCCTCCTTTTCTAAAAATTGTTTTGGGTTGAGTGTACCTCTACATCTGCATTTATTCATGTATGAATAAATCCAACCCAAAACGATTTTTAGAAATGGAGGCACAGATTCTTGCTTTGCATCTGTGCCTTAATTTCTAAAAATCTTTTTGGATTGGGTGTACCTCTACATCTGTGCACCCGGGTTGCACAGATGTAGAAGTATAACCAACCCAAAATGATTTTTAGAAATTGAAGGACAGATGCAAAGCAAAAGCGTCTTGCTTTGCATCTGTCCCTCAATTTCTAAAAATCGTTTTTTATCCGGCTTTTACCAGGGCCAGAGAGAGAGAGACACAGTATGGATGGAACAAAGGGCCATCCATACCGTGTCTCTTCTCTTCGGCCCGGGGGGGCTCAGCCCCAACTTCATTCTGCCGGTGGGTGCCCAGGCCCTGGAGCACCTGCGTACTCTGTGCCCCTGGCTTCGATACAAAATGGCCTTTGGAAAAAGAACCAAAAAGTGGGTGGTCAACCCAATATATCAGGAAATGGATTTCGATTTATTAAAAGATTTGAATTTGAGTGTGTTGGATATGCATATTCATGGAATCGTTCGTGGTTTGGTTCCTAGGACACATACATTGCCACAAAACATTGCAAATGTGTGCTGTCCACCGAAAGCAGAACTTGTGGAACAGTTGGCATCCCGATACAAATGTTTATCAGCTATTTGTATGTTCACCGATTTTGATAGATTGTACATGACCAATGGAAAACATATGTAACTTGAATTTCAAAGCTATCAAAAGTATAAATTGTGGAAGCAAAACCAATGCACTGTTTGAATTATAACACTTTGCGGTGGACCAGCCGTGACAAATAGATTAGTCTGACACAGGCACTGGAGGAAAAAGGTGAGAGGCAGTCACTGTTCGCTGTGCGCAGCCTTTGCAAATGTGGGGGCTCTTGGTGCACTCTGTGCGCAGAAGTCGCTATCTGAAAACTGGAGACGTGCTCAGCTGACAGGTGGATTATGAATTCCGAGTGTTTTAATAAAAGGAGTAAATATCTGGAAATTTTGGGCAGAATTGGTGTATGCAAGCAAACAATTGGTTTGTTTTTCATAAATATTCCTAATGCTACAATGGTGCACGTGGGAATTGCTGCCGTGGGCCTCACAGTCAATGCCTTGAGCTGTTTACTCGCTCGCATCCTGCCGAGATATTTTGTCGCTTCCATGTAGCAAAAGCAAGATAGGCATGAGCCTGTATTGTTTTTTTTGTTCTTGGAAATAAAGGGAGGATGTGTAAGTAAAAGAAAAGGAATGAGATTACGTATGTAAAAATGTCAAACATGATAAGGGTCAGCATTCCAAAACTGGACAAAGTAACGTTTCCTTTCAATCGCTCATCTGAACAGACACTCCGCGTTACGCCAAGAGAATGGAAATGCTGATTGTTATGTAAGTTTTACTGTAAACAAATTTGTAGACAAAGGAGTCAAGGTTTTATTTTATGACCGGTATGGATTGCTGACTAACATTCTAATGGTTTGTTGTTTTTGGCAATTGGTGAGGAGACTCAGAAACAACCGGTGTGTACTTGTATTTGTCCCATGGTACGTGGCCAGTCCAGCACCAAAATGCATGGAGTCCTCATCAGTGTTCGCACAGGTTCCACCAACACCCAATGCTAGGCTAATGTTACGTTAAAATGCTGTCTATGTGTTATTCGATTTCTTCAGTCAACTTCTGCATTGGCCTCCCATTGCGAGGTAAACACACTGCATAGCACTAACCTCTCAATCATATTGTTGACTCCAACATTGCATGTTGTTTTGTCTGTGTTTACATTGTTTCTAGTGTGTGTTCATCCTTAGTTTTCACACGGTGCATAAGTATGGGATCAATTAGAATAGAATTAGGACCCAGTACTGAGACACATATCTGTTATGTTTTCTACACAGCCACATCCTGCCCTACTGCGAATGTCATAATTTCCAGATACAAACTGAAGACTTCTTAAGACGGCAGTTGATGATACACCTCAATGGTTGGATGAGCATAACGCTGTTTTGGGATGATCGCACCGGACCCATATGCCCTTTCGCGATAACAGCATTAAGGAGCACCTTGACATCATTTACGGTGGTGTAGCAACAAGCTGATGCTGAAGCCTTGCGAATCACAGTGCCTCCATCCATTGAGCTTATACCCAGAGGAACACAGTGAGACTCACAATAAACATTAAACATTTCTGTTTCGAGAACAAAGAAAGCCAGAGACAATTTGGTTGAATATGGAAATCAGTGGATGTTCTCGGAGCATTTATTGTGAAATAAAAGCACATTCTAAATTGCAGAGTATTGTGGTTTCCTTTAAACATAGTCGGGGTCATTCCGAGTTTGGAGGCAGCCATGGTGCTATTAGCACCATGGCTGCCACCAAACTCTGGTCTGGGTCTGGGTAGTCGGAATGGGGATTTACCGGGTCATTCCGACCTTGGAGGACCCAGTAAATCCCCATTCTGAATACCATTCCCCATTCCCATTTGAGCCCCCATAGGCCTCAATCGGAATGGGGAAGGAGCTAATAACGGGCCCGCAAACAGCGGGCCCGTTATTAGCTCCATGGTCACTTAACAGCACCCGCTAAGGGCGGCTGGTAAAACCAGCCGGCCTTAGTGGGACATGCTAAGAGACCTCGGAATACAGAGGTAAGGGGTTACCGGCACCGGCATCCTTACCGGTGCCGGTAACCCCTTACCTCCAACCTCGTAATGAGGGCCAGTGTCTTGTATTCAGAATTGGGATGTGCTGTGCTATGAAAGGATGTGTGTTGATATTCCGGGTTTTGCATCAACTGACGTCTGGACGTAGGTGATGATTGGCAGCATTTGGCTATGCTGCACAATAGCGTCACGAATATAGGCAGAGGATATCGCTAGGAATGGTGATGTCAGCTTCAGAGGGACTATGATTTAGTGCCGAAAGGACACTTGAGCTTAGGGTGATGCGGCAACGGATACGATTAGAACAAAAGGGCTGCACCCTGCTACCTTATTTCACAAATGTAAAAGTGAGGAAAACCACAGTAAGGTGTATAGGAAAAGTTTTTACGATCAATCAACGTATGCTTAAATACACATGCACGAACGCTTGGGACAATAATATTTTTGAGTGCACTACTCCTTTAATGAAACTGCATGAAATTTTGCAATTTTATTTTCCACCTAATTCTGAATGAGTTTGCAAAGTTTGGTGGGATTCTGTCAAGAGGGGGCAAAATTAGAGGGGGGTCCCAAAATAATGCAAACACTTATGAAGGAGGTGCCATTTGGAAAAATCTATAATTACTTTTGCAAACTGATAATAGATCTACATATAAATGTTTTTGCAAAGTTTTGTGGGATTTTGTCAAGAGGGGGCAAAATTAGAGGGGGGGTTCCAAAATATTGTAAAGGCTTATAAATGTGGCGCCATTTGATAAATCTACACAAAGGTTTGTAAAAAGATTATAGATCTGGATGTAAATGTTTTCGGAAAATCGGAATGGATTTTGTCAAGTGGGAGCAAGGTTATATGACTATTGTATGTGAATACATTTGACACTTTTGCAAAAATTCAATGTGGATGGATTTCAGAAAACTTGTGTAAGGAACATTGGCAAGGATCTGAAAGAATGGTTTTGCAAATGTGCCCATGTTTTATTTTTTGACATGTGTCATGATGTAGGTACAAAAAATAGTGATATACCTCTGGTGACTGAGGTGTAGCCTATGGCCATGGGCAGTGGCCAGATTCTCCGGGTCATGGAATAAGGTGATGATCCAGAAAATCTGACTACTCGCCATGACCACGAGGGACAACACATGGGGTTAAGGTGGACATGTCCACGTGGGACTGACTTTGTGGTAAAGTTATTCGAAATTGGGATAGGTTTGTAAGGGAAAAAAATGTGCTTGTGGTAATATAGTCATGGGGTTTTGTTTTCGCCTTCTGCAGGCTGCAATGGAAAGGCAAAGAGGCGCCCTTATTGGATCCTTGTCTTCCCTTTCCATGGTGGCTATCTTCGAAAAGGATTTTCCTTACTACACCGGGACGCCAGAGGCGCCTCGGTGTAGGAAGAGAATTTTTTTTTTAGCACCCCGGGTTCCCGCTTTGGGAACCTAGGGTGCTAATGGCCTTCATCCCCCATTGCAGGGGCTGGAATGGGTGGATAATGGTCTGGAAACTTTGTTATCCACCCTCGCTTTGCTTGGGCTGATCATTTGGGCTGCCAAGCCGGTATCCACCGTTCCAGTCCCTGAAATGAGGGATAAACGCCACAATATTCCCATTAGCATAACACAAAATGCAAATGGAAATGTTGCAAAATCTTATTGAGTCCATGGCCTCATTACGACTTCAGCGGTAGCCATGCCGCTATTGGCGGCATACGTGCTGCCGAAATCTGGTCTGCGTCCGGGTTCCCAGAATGAGGAATAACCAGGCCATTCCGAATCCAGAGGGCCTGGTAATTGCTCCCTCCAAGAACCCAGGCCCGGATCTTCCCCATTCCCATCTGAGCCCCCATAGGGCTCAATGGGAAGGGGAGAGGGTGCAAACAACGGGCCTATTACGAGCGCCCCGTTGTTTGCTCCCTCTTCCCCTTGCGGGACCCGGTAAGGATGCCTGGTTTGACCAGGCGTTACTTACTGGGTCCTGCGGGGGGAGCTTGTAATGAGCCGGAACAGGTTTAACGGGTCCGCCTCCTTTTGCGGAGCCTGTTAACCCGTTCCGCCTCAGTCGTAATGAGGCCCTATGTCCTTTACTGAGAAATATAAAGTATATCGAGTCTTTAAGATTTTTTTTTTAGTTCTATTTTTTAACTGTGGAAGGTGGTTCCTAAAGGAACATTTCTTTTGTTGTTTTTGTATGTATTTTTTTTTTTGGCAGGAGAGGTAAGAATGAAAGGTGGGGAGGAAATGAGGGAAGAGGCACCAAACACTAATATGGAGGGGTAGGTGGACAGGGGAAAATGTTGCATGTGTGTTATTTCTAAGGTAGGGGGCAGTGTTTCTCATGCTCCTTGATTACAGCAGTGGTGGTGACTCTTGGGGAGGAGGGCTGGCATTAGCTGATGCCATTTTAAGATAAATAGCAGTTTTGCTGAAAATATGTACTGTGTACTAGATTGTTAATGGGTAATGAGTAGGAATCGGTGTTGGAGCTGTGCAAGGGAAATTTTAAAGTTGAAAGTTCCTAGATCAGTAGAAAATGCAGTTCCGAACTGTCCATGAAGCACAGATCTTATCATGAAGTGCGGACGGTTTCTCGGACACTTCATCATGCTGCGCTCCAGCGTATGGTCATGTGGCACTGTCCGGAAGGTCCGCAACGAAGTCAGATGTTCGTAGACGTCTACGGATGCAAAACTAGTTGAAAGAGTTGCAAAAAGTGTATACAAGTGTTAAAAATTATTCTAGAAAGTGGGAAATGGCAGAGTTTTAAAGTGACACTTTGTAAATTGGACACAAATATTGCTATACTGGGTTAGTATGATATTAGTAGGTTGTAGGAAAATAGCATGCACTGGTAAAAACCCTATGAAATTCAATGAAAAAAGTTTGTTAAAGGGACGTTATGGTTAAGTTGCACTAATAAAAAACCTATGAAATTCAACGATGGAACATTCTTAAGGGGACGTTATGGTTAGGTTGGACTAATAAAAACCTATAAAATTCAATGAACAAAACTTTTTTAAAGAGATGTTATGGTTACAAGTAAAACCGAAAAACCTCTGAAATTCACCAGTTAGTAAGCTAACCAACCATAACTCCCGCCACCACCGTGCACTGCTAAGAATAACACCCATGACATCAAAGAAGTTATTGTGTGTTATCAACGTCTGATGTAATTAATAATCTACCAGGAATATCACAACATATCCCATGTTAACAGACATTCAAGTACGTGACTTGTGTGACATTCATACAAAAGTTGCATACAGTTGATGTGCATGAGCCAACAATAACCTTTGGCACATGTGCATTTATGTTTCACTATATCAAATGGCTTTCTTTAAGAATGTTGCTGTGTTGCTGTGTTTGACCCAGTTTGTATACTTGAACCATTTATTAGTAAGTACAATATATTCATCATACTTGTTTCAAACATTGATGGTGATAATACATTTGAAATGATTGCATCTGTTTGGGAATGTAAGGAAGCTCAACAGCTGGCCGTGAAGCAAGTCGAGTGTTAATCTCTTGCCTCCCTCCAAATGGGTGGATTGCTAGGATTAGTTGTCTTCGTTGTTCAATTGAACATCATGTAGAGTTACTTCCTTCTTTTCAAATAATTTTTCCAAAAATGTCTTCACGGATCGGTTGTCTGTGCTTGCGGCGGTGCCCTCGGTTGGATTCTCTGGGCGAGTGCAATGCATCCTTAGTGGTGGCTTTTTGTATGCATGCAAGGTTTGTATGCATGTATGTGTGCATGCATGCGAGAGAGTGTGTAAGGTTGTGCATGTTTACGTGTAGGGGAGGTCTGCAACTGCATGCATATTAATTAATGCAGTGGTAATGGTGTAAATGGGTGCTAGTGTGTGTGTGAATGACAGTTCAGTGTGAAGGTTCTGGGTGCTCCTGTGAATGGCAGATAAGCTGCATGGGTGTGGGATTGGGGGGTAAATGTGTATGAATGTGTGTGTATCTGCATGTGTGTGTATATGTGTAAGGGGCATGGGGAGGGACACTGGAGCATGACCATTTTTTGGCAGGAGCATGGCATGTTTTACTTGTATTTTTTGGGCAAAGCAAAGGCAACTTGAGCATTACTAGGTGAAGGAGGGGTTGGAGCAGGGGAGGGTACTACAATGGGGCTGGCTTGAAATGTTGTACTCGTATTACGAGCAAAAGCCAATATGTTGAGTTTATTGCGGAGAGCATGTTTCCTTACTGTGCTATGATATTTTATTTACTGGTGTTATGGTCAAAGACAAATTCCAACATTAACTGTCCTTATATGGGGGAGGGGCATGACGTTTATACTGGCTGGATTTTGGGGGTAAATACAACATGATGAGTGTTTTTATATGGGGGAATGTGTATAATGATATGATATTTATATGGTGCTTTCGCCAGAGTGCTGTACAGAGAGCATACGTACGTGCAATTATCATTGAACAGAAGTTGGTACTCAAATATCAACCTCGATAAAAGGCTGAGGTAGCCTTTCCAGGATTTGAACCTGTGACCTTCAGATCACACTAAAGAACAATAGGTTTACTAGCCCCTCCTCCCCAAACCCCCAAAATGTTGGAGCTGGCTATGCCCCTACATACTGTAAGTTTACATTGCCTTTCAGTTGTTTACATCTTTTCCATATGCACACTCGAATATAGGTTATGTGCAGTTATTAATCTATTTTTCTTATAGATCGTCCTAGCTTTTATGGAGCCCTTTGTTGGCCGTTGTTGTGTGTTAATCTAATCGTCGCTCCGTCGGCAGTTTCTCTCGTGTTACCCAAGGGCGCTGGGGCTCGATTTGCCACTCAATTGACGTTCGGTGTCTGACGTGTCCCGCGCCTTATTCTTAGCCGTTGGGTCGGCCTCACTTATCGAGTCAGTAATTGAACAGAGGACATTCGTGAGAGGGTGGGGAAAAGATAAATGGTCCGAGATATTGTGTAGAATTACTGTGTGTGTAGCCATGGTTTCTTTAACCAGTCTTCGAAAAGCTTGCCGAGAAGACAAACCAGCATATCGTACTGGGTAGAAGATGTATATATGATGTGGGCATAATCGCCAGTCGAGCCTCCCACGAGAGCCGAGGCTGCCGTTAATGGACGTGAATTTGCAGAGACAGACTCCTCCCTTTCATCCGATATGGTGGAGTTGTGGATAGGTAGGAGACAGCGTGTCCAAGTTGTTGCTATGGATGTCGAACATGCCCTTTATATTTACTATTTTGTTAGACAGAACAAGCGGTCTGGCGGAAACACGTGTTATGCATATAGGTATAATATCCAACACATATTGCCAAAACTCAGATTGATTTCCCAACTAATGACTTCTGGATCTGATACTCTCTCCCCGTCCCCCTCCCCCCATGCATTTAGTAATTTCCTCCACCATGTTGTTAACAAGGCAAGCAAGTGATGAGGAAAGGAGCGACTCCAGATTTTCACCTGCTTCGTGCAGGACTCACGCATCGCTGTCGTGCCGCCTGCATTCCGCTTCAGTGTGACCACTCAAATTCAAAGGGCAGAGCCCGGGAGTCGCCCCCACGACCTTCTGTGTCTTGTAGTGTTTCAGGCAGCAGAGAGGTAATTGAACACAGGACAGCAGCAAAGACATTTTGAAAACAAACATTTTATTTTTTAGCAATGGACTTAAAGTTGACATTCCCTCAATCGGGACTACATTCTTTTTAGTTAGGTATACAGATTGAAGTTAAGCCTTTTTGTGTTTTTTTATGGATGCATTTTACCACATTACTTATTTCATAATGTAATCTATATATTAATATGGCTCCTCATAAACCAGATTAAAGCATTTTCTAACGGCTGATGGAGTCAGACACTGGATGAACATGGATGTATTTGTGTACAGCTGTCTGGTTGTCGCTCGTGGTGACAGTCAAGCTTACCTCTTTAAAAATACACGTATAGCACCCAAAGTGGGGACTGCCTTTAAGCATAAATATATTCCATACAACCAACAAGCATTGTCAATGTCAACAGTTTTGTCTTTTGTGTAGACATGGAGAATGTATCTGCCAGGTCTTACCACAATGGAACTAATTGGCCATAAATGGTAGCAGTTTGAACATGGTGCACTTATCTGGGCATATGATAATAGTGTATGTCAAATGCCTACACAAACCTATATACAAGTTGAAACGGTTGGCTTTGCCTTTGCTTGTTTTTAACACGACTTCAGTGAAGGAGATGCATACTGCTGATAAATCAAGTTGCTGAAGGTAGACCTAGTTAAGACATTGTTATTACACCAGTAGCACGTTTGTGGCCCCACTTAAACCATAAGCTCTAAGAAGACAGCTTTAAAAAAAAAAGAAAAAAAAACTGGCAGACACTTTCAGTGCAACATTTGATTTGAAGCCTTTATAAAGCTATCTCAATGAGATCCAAGGAGGGTGTTTTGGGGAGAGGGGCAGGACGTAGATGGGAATGGCCATAGGAATGAGCATGGCCATGGGCAGTCAATGGGTTGGTAAATAACCAAACAACACCTACAATCATTGTCAGGGGTGGACTGTGAACGCAAATGGGCCCTGGAAATGATGTTCAAAGTGGCCCCATATTACACATTTTCAACAATCCCAACCCTTTGCCTATAAATGCATTCGGAAATAAGGTACAGCGGGCAACTGTTAAATCTCCTGAGTTTCCTATGGGCCAGCCCACCACTGAGCATTGTGTACCTCCTCATATTCATCTCTCCCTAGCTGTGTAGGTGACTCTAAAGCACCACCTTATAGGCAAAACTAAAAAAAGAAAAAAAGAAAAAAATCCTATATTCTCAAAGAAAGGAAAGGTAGAGTTGAAAGAAGTCGAATTTTACAGTTACTTCTCTTACACAGATCAGTTGTTTAAGACAGACATTATTGAGGCAATATTTTCTGAAAGGGCAGGGCGCCTGAGCAAAGGGTCCCAGTGAAGCAAGCACCTGTCAACTTGGGGGGTTGTGTCGTTTCTGACATGGTGGCTGGCACTAGACGGTAGTTAGGCCATTAGCACACATAAATGTTTTAACAAAAACCTAAAAAAATGAACGTCACACAGCTGCTCTTATCTGTAGCACATTTTCAGTGTTCATAATGCTGGCCTAAATAACTATAAAAATGGATTCCAACCAAGAAAAGGTAAGTTAATTTTGTAATTATTTGTGGAGGTTAAATAATGTCGTTGGTACCTTCGTTTCAAAAGGCAGGTGATAATGAGGGGGTAGCCAATGAAATATGAGAAAGGAGGCCGGCATGGGATGGGTACGAAGCTCTGAGGCCGCTTCACACCCAGGCTTGTAGAAGTGAATATGGGCTGCATTTGGAGAAGCCTGTTTGGCTGTATACCCCACCCAGAATAGTAATGCACAGAATATGTATACAGGAAGCTGTATAGCTTTGAAATTGGATGTATGTTATATAATAGGTAGTGAATGTATGATATGATATGATAGGTTATTTATAACGCGCTTAATACCCAGAGGTTTCTAAACGCAGACCCTGGGATCAAAACTATGTTGCTACGTGCCTTCTTGCTTCCAAGGCGAGAACGTTGCCCCTGAGCTATCCTCCAGAAACCTATGAAGCTGTTGTTTATAATACAGTGCTTGCCTCATAGATTGAGGTCTATCATTGAATGGTCCTGATAGAACAACAAGAATGCGAACATTGGAAGGCACACCTAGAAACGATCATGCCAGAAAAAAATACAACCCTCTAGGGAAAAAAGGTCAAGAGATTCTTGCAAGGATAACACGTTCTAATCACACAAAAATTAAGTATGCCAGCAAAGAACTTTGCTGCTCGAGAACGTTCTGCCGGAAATTGGTACAGCAGGACCTTAAAAGGGGGCATAGCATCATACTTATACAGTAAAAACCTACATGGATGGCTGGTGTGACCCTATATATGGGCGGCCTGCTCCATAGGGGATACAGGCTCCTATTGGTCCCGGCCCCATCCATCCGTCTTCTATCATGTGGGGTCTGCTGGGCGCATCATCTCCAGGGAACAAAGGTCGAGTTTGCGATTAGTTACTATGTAAGACAATGCTACTCTATCATTATGGCGTGTACCTGGGAGGCTTGGAGACTTGCACAGGGGTAGGCTTACGATCAAGCTGACCCACACATTTTTCACTCGCATTGAATATCCACACCCAAGGCTTCCACCCTCGCTTTGGACTATAATTTATTCCACCCTGTACCTCTCATTACAACCTTGTCATTATGAAATGAGGTGGAATGGTCATATTCGTTTAGATCTTTTATTGCCAGTGGGTTTAGGGTTGGTGGTCTGGGGTCACCTAATATCGTGGAATTCAGGGGCATTGGACTGGGACATTTGTGAGTGTTTTAACTCATGGTTGAGTCGGAGGGCTTCTTTGGCCTGGCTTCGATAAATGTGAACTTTGAGGCACCTGGTACTGTCTCGCGGACTTCTACGGCACATTCCTTCTTGGGATGACACATATTAGCAACAGTTATGGAACAAAGGAAAGTTTCTATTGAAGCTAGGAGCATGGGTCTCTTTATCATGAGCGCTTGGGCCTATTCAGGTTTCTTCGGTGGGTCTGTGTTTACCGCACAGCAATGCAGGGATGAATGTTTCTACCATAATTACAAAAATTGTGCCTACTTATATGTGCACAATAATGGCCCTATTCATGAAATTTTTTGCACGGTTCAAAGTGACTTTTCACTGCTGAAAAGTGACTTTTCACTGCCGACACAAACCCTGATTCGTGGAACTGTGCAAAGTGTATTCCTGCCATGCAAAGTCCGGGCAAAGTCATTTTGTACTGCAAAAATGACTATGCACTGACTTTGCACAGACCTTGCACGGTAAAAACACACTTTACACAGTTCCATGAATCAGGGTTTGTGTCAGCAGTGCAACATCAATTTTCAGCAGTGCAAAGTCACTTTGAACCGTGAAAGAAATTCCATGAAGCAGGGCCTAAGTCTAAGCATCTACATTTTGCATAATATTGTGTCGTGTAGGGTCTCTTAGCACCCCCTCCTCACCCGTGTTACATCGCAAGTGTAGTTATGGGATTCTCCTTACTCTAAAGTGCCTAGGGCAGTGGGAGAGGTTCATTTCCTTCCCAACAACATCAATGTGACAACTCCAGCATAGCTATGTTAGATATTTGTATTTTACTTCCCATTCATGGTATGTGCTGTGATTGTATTTTAAAATGTATCTCATCCTGTGTCGAGTTTAGGCATGAGGTAAGAACAAAATCTCTCTACTGAGTTCTTTCAATTGTCAGAAACTAGAGAATTGAGAGAAAGGCAAATGCGGCTCTTCAAAGGATGGCAGAGTGTCTCTCAGGAAGAAGCATGAAAACGTGCACTTAACAGGAAAAAGCAGGATCTTAGTGTCTGAAAATGATTGGGAAATGGCTTGAGATGGAAGGAAACCGATAAGTACAGTTATCGAGATGATGCCGTAGCTAGAAAGCTACATCAATGCACTCAAAATCTAATTATTGGATTTCTTTATTAGATATGTTTTGCCTCAGTGTTTCTTTGAAAGAATTCAATCCTGTTCCGGACCTTCAAATAGCTTCTATGTTTGCCATTTGAGTTTATAAACGTCAGATTCCTACTGCTTCTAAGTACTGTCATAATAAATTGCGTTAATACCGCACTTAATGGGACTACATTTCTGGACATTAGAAGGGTAAATAAATTACTGGAGCCTTGTCTGAGTTGGAACTTGCAGTGCAGCCTCGTCTTTTTTCGCAGGCATGTGGTTAACTCGCTGAGCTAATCTCTGTCTTATGCTGTATGAAGACAGCTCACTGATGAGCAGACAGGGTGCAGCCGCATACCTCACATTCATTTGTAACTTCATCGGAATGGCGCATATGCATTTACATGTACGGGTCCACAAGGTGACTGCCAGCCCCAGTACTTTTGTCAGCCTTACTGTAGTCCTGCTCTCATATGTGCAGCATGAGCAGGATTTGACGTTTCTTGTGTAGCTGAGCTGTTCAGTAGGGATATATAGTAAAAAAAAAGGCATACCTTTGGAAGGCCTCTGCATGGACTTTTTTGCAATCTCAAGATGTTGGTTTCCGACGAGGTCTGGAGAGATAATAACTTTCTGAAGTTGGACACTGATCTGTTCTCTTCGTTGAAGGAGCCTACAGCTCTTTGATAGATTTACACAGCTGCCCTCCGGTTCGGAAAATTGTGGCCCTAGTCATATTGCGATGTGTGGAAGAACGTAGCTTTCACTACTATAATAGGTTTTGCTTCTCATTAAATATTTATCGTTCACCCGAGTGCACTGTGTGCATTTGTATTGGAGAGAAAAGCTTGCGAAACCCGGAGATGGGAAAATGAGTGCCACTGGGCGACATGTGCTCGGTGCCTCTGGAGGGCCAATTACATCCAACTATCTTGGCAGTGGTGTCCTACTTGGTATCTCCCTCACATAAACGCTAGACACTTTGGATCGAGGTATCTGTTGGAATCTTCCATTACAAATCACTCTGGTCTCTTTAAGGCCCCCGCCCACGGTGCTCTCCAAAAAACACACGTTTTAGGTACGCAAATTCCGGTCTGAAACTGTACGGTTCCTATCCAGAGTGCAGCAGCTTAATACCGTTTTGCCTTACATAACTGGCGAGGTGCGAGATTCATTAAAATTATGTACTACTACCACGCTCAAAAGTGGCCTCGCCCACTTGCTTCTCCTGCTTTTCCTGCTAGCAGAAGCCTCTGGGTAACACAAGGGCGTGCCAACGAGGTGATACTCACTCGCGGATAGAAGAGTCGGATTCTGCCAGGGGTATATACCACACATTTACATAATGCGAGACATCTATCCCTTTGTTGCCCTAAAAGTCTTTACACAGGATAGTTCTCCTTGTTACTGATGCTAGACATTGGTGTGTGACATAAGTTCCAACACGCCCATGAAATGTTATTTGTCCAGTACATGTTTTCCATTACAGCACTGGTAGCTGAAACCCGTTAGTTATTAGCCGTGCTTTAAGTAGGCCGGGGACAGCCACCACATCACGGCAGGACATGTTATCCTGCCACAACCGCAGCCATGATGGGTGATGCGCCCGCCATTGAGTCGGGCAAGATGAAGTGCCAGCCAGCCACAGCATCGCTTTGGATGGCTGGCACATCTGTCAGTCACTGAAACTTCCTCAGGTGAACCATTGCGCGAAGGATCACCAGAGGAAGTTACTGTCCTTTTATTTCCCCTCCCCAGGTCACCAAGGCATCATTAACCCTTGGCGAACCTGTGGGCTCAGTCCCATATTCCTGTGTTTATAAAAGATGGCTTGAAAAGTACACAATTCAAGCCATATTTTATAAAGCTTTGCCGATGGAAAAAGATGCCTTTGTCCATAGTGAAAGCTTTATAATAGATCAATCCTTTCTCCAATGCTTTCGGCATCAAATCTTTCTTCGTCTAACGCTACTCTAGTTGCTGCTGGTATTACTTCCTTTATTGGAAGAATCTCTTCCACCCTATCCCACCATATTTCTGTGTTCGGCCTCATTTCTTCTTTACTAATGAGACTTGTGTCAAGACCTCACTGTCTCATTTTCCATTCTATTTCTTCCTCTACTTCTCTTCGCTTTCTTGCATCCCTTCTAATTCTTTCTTCTTCTTGCCTTAATTCTTCTCCTCTCCTTACTTCTTCCCTTCTTTCCTCTTCTTCCCTTAGTCTATGTAATATTTTGTCCCTTAATCTTTGTGCTTCTTCCTCCTCTCTCTTTCTTTCCTGTCTATCCCTTTCTTCTATCGTTCTCTGTCTATTTAAGTACTTTCTTTGTTTTTCTGCCCGTTCTTCTTTTTTTCTCTTGCTCCTCCTGATATATCTGCTCTCGTCGCTCCCTGCTTTTCCCTTTCTGCTCATCTTCTTTCAATCTCTTCTCTCGTTATTTATCTTTTCTTTCTTGTTTGTCCTTATCTTCTCTTTGCCTGACTTCCTCAATACTTTCCTTATCTATTTTAAGTAATATTTGTCCTCCCATCCATTCGTTTTGCACGAGCACTATCTCAAAAGTCTTATCCTTCTCTCCTTTCCATCTCTTAATCCCTCTGTCTATCTCTGTCGAAAGTTTTGACCATTTTGACCACTCACTCTTGTCTTCCTTGTCTTGTATGCTCTTATACATTTCTTCCTTTCTTTTATTTATCTATTTTTTGCATTTATAAAGCGCACAAAGGAGCCCTTGGGCATCATGGTGCTGTTACAAGCATGGCTTACATACTTACAATAGTATGGCGGTCTGTCTGTGGTTGATGGTTACAGGGAAGATAAATACAGACAGGTAGAGGTTAACTTACAAATTTACAGATGATGGGGGTGCTCTGTGTTTCTAGGGTTACAAGTCAATCAGCGACAACATAGAGCTTCTTGAAACACAGGGTAAGCCGAGGTGTGAACTAGTTGAAGAGCCTCGTTTTGAGAGATTTGCAGAAGGACAGGTGAGATGTCTCGTTTCTCAGTGAGGTTGGGAGGGCATTCCAATGTTTTGGAGCTATGAAAGGGAAGCTAGTGGTGCCTGCTTTGGCCCGTTTGATGGTGGGGATATTCAGTTGGTTAGAGTAGTGTGATGTTTTTGGCCTGGTTGTGGTGGCTCTGACTACTTTCTCTGACAGATATGAAGGGGCTGTGGAGGAGAGGCATTTGTGTGCTATGGCTAATGTCTTAAAAAGGATGAGTTCTTTAACTGGGCTTTAACTGGGAGCCAGTGTGCAGAGCACCTAGCATGGGAGATATGCTCCCTCTTGGGGATTTTTAGGGCTGCTCAAAGGGCATTATTTTAAGATTCTTAGAAGACGTACCTGCAAAAAAACATTGCAGTAGTCAAGTTGCGCCCCTATTGTGGCTCTGGCTATAGAGAGACAGTTCTAAGTGGAAAGGTAGGGTTTGACTGCATTGATCAGTTTCATGGTGAATGACACTGAGGAGGCAATGATGCTAACTTGGCGTGTCATGGATTGTGTGCCAATGAGGTACCCCTCCAAGGTCTTTACTGATGGGGATACTGCGATTTGGGTGTTGTCAATGGAGAAGGAGCTGCATTGTTTGGTGAGTTTATTTAGGGTTTCTTTGGGTCCGACTAGGAGGATTTCAGATTTGCCCCCATTTAAGCAAAGTCTGTTAGCTGCCATCCAGGTTTGGATGGTGGCATAAATATTGTATACTCCCCCAGACTATCGTCACTACTGTAAGCGGGGGGTTCATATATTAGATTACTATACCCCATCACTGCTTTCAATTCCTTTAGAACATACACCCCTATTTCTTCCATGACAACACCCTCTGTTTCAGGTGAGACAAGGGGAGCTGAGCGCTCACCACCTTCCTCCTCATGCTGATTAAGCATCCACTCCTCAGGTGGCAGGTCTTCTCGATACATCTTCCAGAGCTTTAAAATCGCTAATATTCTCTCTAATTTCTTCCCTGTGTACACAGCATGCAACTATGTGGTCTTGTGTTGCAATACCGCTTTTGACAATGATCCCCCTTGTGTCCATGGCATGAACATTTGATCTGCCGTGCCTTTTACCCATTCTGCACTATACTGTTTGAGCTTCGGCATATGCTTTGGTAGTGTTTTCCATAGGTACATAAGTGGATTATCGCCATAATGACAAGTCTCAATTGACTGTCGATAATTACCAGACTTAAAAAAAATATTTGTTATACCTTTGCTCAAATCACCACTTTTCAATGTGTTTTTAAAACAAAAAATATGAGCAAGCACCATCAATCGCTGCTGAATACTCTAATTTCAGCAGCCTATCTATTCTCTTGCTTTAAGTATCTATTCTCTTGATTGGCGCCAATGACTCTACTATACTCAATCTCTGTTGCACCTCAACATTTTCAATTTTTTCACAATATTTAATGCTCTTTGATATTTTTATTCAACAAACAACATTCAGACTAGTCAAACATTAAACATTTATAAAAACTGTGATCACCTTATCTTTCACCTTTATTTATTCCCTATTAAGGGTTTGAAATATCACCTTATGTAATCCTAATTAGGCGTTATATATTTCACTCTACTCCCATTGGAGTTTGAAATGTCTCCTTCTAACTCCCTTGAGTCAGAATTTCTAGGTGCTACAACTTTTTGCACACAATTTCAAGTTACTAAGAATTATCACAATCCCGTCCCCTTATTTGCCATTTCCCTTAGTCTACTCACCATTCATTAATAGACTTGAGGTTTTTGGTATCGATTCCTCCTTCAATCCAACCACTTCGCCTTCCATCCACCTGTGGAAACTGGGTAGGGATTTTGTGAAAGGGGGACCTGCCATCATCTCAGTTCTTTTTTGCAAGTTTATTTCTATCGGCCGTTCTCCACAGGAAACCCTGCAATCTTCTGTCTAATGGTGGAGGATGCCTGATCGTCCACAAAAATCTGGACAAACTGGTTTGGATCTTTAATCCATCTGCACCGCTACCACTGTACTTAGGACCCTTTACTAACATGCATGCAATGGATGGGTTCGTAGAATAACTCTGAGTCCAAATAACCAAACCAACTCAGGAATATTCAAAGTAATGTTTTATTATCAATTATCTAATACAGGGAATTACAACAAACATCAACAGACGTTTGCTCGATTACTCTCAGCAATCTTTTCACAAATCATAGACTTTATACTAAAAATACATCAGAGGTGACATCATACTAGATGGCAAATAATGAAAAACCTACTAGGGATTGTAATATGCTTAAAGGGAACATCGAAGTATACTTTACATAGGAACTAGGATTGTGATTGGCTGCCCACTGTCAGGTGGACAATATATGCCTAACTCTAAAACATGTTATCCTCAAAATCATCAAGTACACGGTTTTCAATTGGTCTTCAAACTGTACGGACCTTCGTTATATGGACCTCTACAATTGGTTGGCATGCTTGTGCCATGTCTGGAACATTCGGTTCACTTAGCAGCATGTAAGCCCACACTCAGGTGCAAGGAGGTGGGCCTGACTCTATTTCCCCACCCAATAAGCCCAACATCTCTCATCGCCCACGCCTTCTACGATAAAGATTGTCTTGGAACTTGGCCTTGCAAAGTATCCTTGTCTCTGGGAATACATGGGAGTGCAGGCACTCACTATTTTTGCTCTAGGACTCCAAGTTTGACTCTATTTCCATCCTTAGCTCACGTAACAGGAGACCATTATTTGGTGAATGTTGCAGGTTTTAAATGTCTTAAATGAATACTCTTGGTGTTCTTTCTCTATACCTTAACAGGAGATAATTCATCCTTTGCACGTTCACTCCTTTCAAGAATAGATAGCAGGCTTTGGCTGCTTCAGTGTTGATGCTAGGCCAGACAGCCTCACCATGCAGCTCCACGATTTCAGCTAATTCTTGCTGCAACACAATTCTCCCTTTCTTCTTCATGGGTCCTGGCTTACTAAAATTCATGATACCAATGTCGCGCTAGTATAAAGTGGTGGCTTCACCTGCATTCTATTCACTACATATAGCCAGATTCTATGATGACTTAGTCTACCTTGTGTTTCTGCATGTGTACAGTTATTGAACGGTTGATTCTCTGCAGCACTTTGTGCACGTATAATCATCTTCTTTGTATTTAAAAGTTCACTTGTCTCATTAATACGTCATTAATTTCTATAGGTTCCATAAATCCTCTTCAGCCAGTATCTCGGGACATCGCACATGTCTCTTATGACGTCACTAGCTTCTCTCTTTGCTCTTTTTCATATCCTCTCAGGGAGTTCCTCCCTTAGATTCTCGTCTCTTCGGGGATACATTCAGTGGGGTCGTCTCAATGGGTATCTTCTTTCATATATATGCTGCAGTATTGGCACAACTGCTGGTGTCAATCACGGCATGATCTCAGGCTTCCAACATATAGGAGGTAGGGGGGTGGGACGTGCTGTAGAGGCATGTAACTGCTCCTCTACATTGAAAAGGCAGAACTACTTGTCGTCAGTATCGGAAGCGTCTCTAGAGGACTTACCACCCAAACCCTGATTGTTCAGTAGGACGTACATGTTCTTTGTAGTTCTAGCTGTACAGACATACACAATGCAAAAGGGCTCCAGATTCTGAGATAGGATCTGATGCAGACAATAAACCTATCTGTAAATGGCTTCAACGTGATAAAAGAAGATCTCCGAGCAGCAAGGTTGATGGCCGCCCAGAATAGATATATTCAAGACCTTCTAATGGCAATGGAGAGAGGAGTTTGTGCCAACATTGGGTCATTTTGATGTACATTAGTGCTCGCAAATGATTCAGCAAATGGCACTCTAACAGAAGCAGTTACCTGATTGTTGAAAATGCAAGCCAATATGGAGGAGGAAGCCAAAGGTACAGGAAAAGATCAAAGCTGGCTGTTGTATATATTTTATGGGATGCCAACATGGGTGGAAGACAGACTAAAAGTATTACTAGGAACACCCATTTTGGTACTGGTAGCACTATGTGTGATTAAGATCTGCATCAAGCAATGCTGCAAGATGACAGAGAAGACAATAGGAAATAAAGCGTTATTGGATACAAATGTTGAAGAAAACAAGATAGAAGAGCAAAGAAATAAAATAAAGCCACAGATAATGGAGAGCCAATTGTCACCATCCGAGATGATAATATTTGATGATCACATGGACAACAGGACAACAGGAAATACTGGGCGAAGTGGGTATGGTGCAGCCCAGAAGGAGAATGCAGTTATATGACACGGAGTAAGAATGACCATGCACATTACTATGGACATCTTGGAGAAATAACGAAGATATTGCTACCAAAAGCAACAGTGACTAGGTTTGGTGGTGTGGTTGAGAGGGGGGACTGAAGAGAGGGTCCCTGGAATGCCACTCTTGACCCCTGTAAGCACGACAGCCAGAAGAGCCTGAAATGCAAGATGCCTGTCACTGTTTGGTCAGGCCTCAAGAGGGGAAGTGACTTCTACATATGCAAACAGATTTTCTCTCAGACAACCATTGAAACCTTATTCTGCTGACGTCTTCATGGATACAGGTGCCTCAACTCTGGACCTGGTTGACTAATGAATAATATCCAGCTGTGCTGACATCACTAGAGACACCACAACATAGTAACGTTAGACACAAAGCAAGCCCTCTTCCCTGCATGAAGTCACAGGGACACACAGAGAGTAAATTAACAGAAAATGTGACAATAAATATAATTTGTTGAATCACGACCAGCACTAGTAGATTATTTCAACATCAATTTACTGGCATAACTCTTTTGATGAATGCAGTTGGTGCAAACTGCAATTATCCCCTCTCTATAAATATTACACAGACACACATGTTCACACACGAAGAACATGCCTACACAGTTCTGTGGATAGAGGACAGACACATATGCATACTGTTAGAAGCCTTTCCTTTTCAATAGCAAAATGCAGAAATGCAGAAATGCAAGAAAGCAAGCCATGCAGCGTAAGCTTGCAGCCGCTTATTGCAACTAATCATATGGAACTAAAGGGTTGTATCATTAACCTAGAGGGACCAAATACCACTAATCCATAAGAAAAATAATACAATATAGACCTATATAAATCATATCATGACTACAGTAGAATTACAAGAAGCCACAGGCCTCAGAATATGGGACAAAGGAAAACAGATTTGGCAGCACACTTCCAGGGCTGGTGCTCACAGTCAAGGTTCCAGGTACAGGCACAGGAATCCTCACTAATTGCAGACAGAAAAGTTAAAGTTTGTGGTCTTCACCCATGTGATCCGGCCGAGCTGAACAATAGCCATTTACCCACAGTGGGAAGAGGAGCAGTTCTCATCAAACAAGAACTGATACATGTTATTTTACAACATTGCAACTTGCAGGCACTCTCCAAGGCAAAGTGGTTATACCAGTCGCTACAATGGGACACATAGGGCCTCATTACACGGTAGGCGGTAAGGGTTTACCGGTACCGGTAAGGGCACCGGTATCGGTAAACCCTTACCGCCTTACTACGAGGTCCCTTTGCGGGTCCTCCCTTAACGCCTGGTTTTTCCAGGTGTTAAGGACGGGACCCGCAAAAGGGACCTCAGAGCTAATTACGGTACTGCAATTTGCGGTACCGTAATTAGCACCTTCCCCACTCCCATTATGCCCTATGGGGCAAAAATGGGAATGGGGAAGGGCCTTGGTGAATGGGGAATTACCTCCCCCGCTCACCTTGGAGTAGGGCGATTATTCCGCCATCCACCAAGGCGGACTCGGTCCGGTGCCGGCGGCAACCATGGCGCTTATAGCGCCATGGTTACCGCCTACCGTGTAATGAGGCCCATAGTCTTTCTCACCAGCTTGAGAAAGCACACGGCACACTGAGAACAGAACTGGATCCCAAGCCTGAGGAGACCCGCTTCAGCCAATCAGAGAACACAAATCCATTGGTGGATGGCAAAGGGCAAAGGGCAAGGGACAATGTTAATCCTGCAAACCTGCATCAATGCTCAGGCAAAGTCAACTGAGATGCAAGGGCCAGTCAGCTAACCTCTATTGGCACCATCTACAGACACTACAACCCCAGCCACCCAATATTGTAAGCTCTTAGGTTTTTGGGGAAGGGCCCCAACTTGTGAGGACACATGCCAACAAAAGCTTCTTACATGATTGCTAGAGATTTTATGTTTCCTGGCTGTTATGGAAAATAAAGGACAGTTCTAACTTGCCCTTAGCTGAGTCCTCCATCATTTACCAGGCAGGGTTCACTGGGCTCTGGGTGCTCTGCTGAATGGTTGTTGTATAGCATGAACCCCAATACTATGGAGAACCATTACACCTGCTGTTCTAGAACATATTTTTACACATGAATCTACCAATTCATATCAATCCTAACAAGCAGCAACCTGTGATATTACCTCCCTTTATTTATTGTGCAGTGTGTTATTTGTGTTGGAGACTAAGGACTCTGCCTGGGGAGTCTGTCTTTGCTTGCTATTCATTTCCCTCAGGAGAGGGTGGAGCCTTAAATAGGGTTCCCTACGCGGAGCGTGCGGTGTGTGCAGTGTGTTATTCGTGTTGGAGACTAAGGACTTTGCCTGTGGAGGCTGTCTTTGATTGCTATTCATTTCCCTCAGGAAAGGGTGGAGCCTTAAATAGGGTTCCCTATGCGTAGCGCGCGGTGTGCGCAGTGTGTTAGAGACTAAGGACTTTGCCTGTGGAGTCTGTCTTTGCTTGATATTCATTTCCCTCAGGAGAGGGTGGTGCCTTAAATAGCAGTACCCCCAACTTTAGGGGACATTGAATACCCCATTCTCCTGTCTTCGGGCTCACAAACAGAGCCTCCCTACAATAGCCCTACGCCCTCACCAAAGGCACCGCGACTATCTGCCAGCACAAACATGGCTTTTGAATCAGGAAACTCGTCACATGAACTAGCACCACCAGACTACAGTACCCATGAAACATCTCAATCTGGAAATGCAACCCTCAATTTTGCCATTAAAATACTGCTAACACTCTGTGGTACTATCTATGAAGACCAAAAAGCACAGGGGAGAGTGGTTCTTGCCCTTTACAAACTACTGAGTGCTCCAACTAAAACACCTAATATCCCTTGCATCGATCTGAGGGGAATCCCGGATATGGCCATCCCACAAAATGGACGCGATAAGGTAATCCCATGCCAACCTCAGATAAGGAAACCACGACCGAGCAGGAACATAGACCCCTGCCTGCAGTAGAGGGGTTCAGGAAAATGGGGCCCAACCTTCCAGGAAGCAGAAAAGACAAGCAAAGAAAAGTGAGGAAGAAATCATCAATCCAACTCCCCGAAATTCTACTCCTTGGCCCCCAGCCAAAAATGTATCCAAGAAACAACGTAAACGAGCTGCTAGAAGGAAAAGAAGATCGGCCCAAACAGTGGGCACCCTAACTAGTTGGCTAATGGACGACCAGCCGGGGCAAGCTAGTCAGCAATCGGAAACCCGGTTGTCTAATTGTACTGATACAGGCTCCGCCATGCAAAAATCGGTATCACTACCTAGGCAGGAGTCCGAGGCCCTCCCAACATATTCCTTCCCAAATGCCCCGTAAGGGAGGTGGTGGGCCTTCGATGTCAGACAAACTGGATATTAAAAATGAGACTATATCCCCGGTTTAGGGAGGAAAAACTGGTATTCAACTAAACAGATCTACACTCTTCTCCCTCTTCTCAAAAATACCATCTCTATGAATACTAAACACCAGTGATGTTGACTTCATGGAACCCTCACAATTAAAGGTAGTAAAACTCACAACAATTCACTACTGCTTGCCTGAGACAGCTGCTATGATATGGGAAAATCGGGTATCCTTGGAACACTTGGGATACGCATTAGACGTCCCATTACCGTCTGCCTCAGGGGTGGATAAGTGCCAAAAATGCTCTTGTGCTTGTACCCCAAGCCCTGTTGTACCTACCACAACAAAAACTGTTCAAAGACTTAGCGATGAGCAAGGGTGGGAGTGGCTGCAAGGAATGTTTGCCCAGAAAAAAAGCGGATGAACCTCGACCATTATCAGCTGGAACACGAGGGGTCATAGCCATTGGATGAATGAGGGAGCCTCTTGTGATCTCCTACTATCTGTTGACTTATTCTTACTACAAAAAACCTGGGTAACCTTTGATGTGGAATTTGATGGCTATGTAACCTACCAATCTATGGCAGTAAGGGGAGAAAGGGGAAAACCAAAGGGGGGGTCTTCTAATTGGAGTCAAATCATCATATAACCCTAAACTGATTTACCAGGATAGCCCAGGAGGAAATATCTTGGTGATTCAAATAAGCCCGCCGAGTGGCTGAGCAGGTGCTAAAGAAATGTTCATAATTAACATATACAAGCCCCCTGGTGATCAGAATACGGAAACATTAGGAGACAAACTTGACACATTGATGACCGCCTGGTGCACAGGGGAAAAAAAGTCAGCGGTCATACTCTGTGGCGACTTGAATGCAAAGTGCCTTGATTTGGAAGGGTGTGGGAACTAGCGATATGTTCAGAATATGTGTAACCTGCCCCTGTCTAAGAGTAATAACAAAGGCAGCCTATGGTTAGATATCCTAAAGGAATGGAATTTGACTGTACTCAATGGTTGCACAAGAGGGGACATACCAGTGAAAGAATCCTGGGCAGTGGGGAAAAAGTATTCTGTCCTTGATTATGTGGCTATATCAGAGTGTATCCTAACCCATGTCATGCAACTAAGTATTAGGCTGAATGATTTTAGTGATCACGGAACCCTCACGCTGTGTGTAGAGGGTGGTGGTGACATGGTGGAGGTTGGCTCCTATAGGGAGTTGGTACCTAATCATGCAGGAAACAAGATTAGATGGACCCAGAGAAACATTGAAAAAATGCTCATTATGTCCTTCCCCAGTCATAAAACCATTAAACAACTAATGTGGGGTAAGAGCCCTGAGGAAATTGAATGTTGGATTACACACATAACACATTCACTCTTTCAAGTTAACCCTACCCCGGGGATAAGCTGGAAGAGTGGGGGTAACCAAACCTTTGATGTAAACACAAGAGACCAGAAACGTGCCATTCGGTGAGCCCTAAGAGCCCTAAGAGTGCAAATAATATCAAATTCTGAGGTGGGTACTTTAAATCTGGAGACCCTAGTGATAAAACAAAAATATCGCAGCTGGCTAAGAAGGTACCGCCAGACACAAAAAAGAACTCAATGGCAAAAGTTTGCAGAAGCCCTATGTAGTAAAAATAGCCATAGAATCTGGCAAATATTGGCACGGGCAGGGGGAGAACAGCATTTGAAGGTCCCAAATCCCATCCCGGGTGAAAAATGGTCTGAATACATCTCTAGTAAATTTTATAGAGAGAACATGCCAAACACTCAAAGTATCATGGGGGTTTCAAATTGGACACTCCCCCTTAGCTATAAGAGTATAAAACAGATCATTTTGAATTTAAAAACCTCAAATGCTCCTGGGCCAAATGGATTAGCCAATGCGGTACTGAAGCAGGATCCACATGACTGGGCGCAGATATTGCTTACGCTATACGCTAGGATATGTAGATCCTGCCAAATTCCATCATCCTGGAAGAAATCTGTCCTTATACCAGTTTACAAAAATGGGGAGCGAACTCTACCTGCCAACTACCGCCAACTCTCTATGCTAGATGTAACTAGCAACATTTTCAGCACTTTGTTGCTCAAAGAGATTGAAAATTGGGTCACTGAAAGACAGATCTTGCACTACGCACAAACGGGCTTTAGGCCAGCGGCAAGCACTACCCATAACATCAGGGTCCTAGATCAGCTAATTAACAATTCCATGAGCTGCAAGGACGCCACACTATATATTGTCTTTGTAGACTTTAGCAGTGCCCTTGACCTGGTGGGCCGTGACATCCTGTGGTCAAAGCTGAAAGACATAGAGTGCCCAAGATGGATCCTAAACATACTGATAGCCCTGCACAGTGAAACCAGCACTAGGGTCCGTCTTAATGATCGGGGGGAGGTCTCAGAGGAAACTGCACTAATATGGGAGTTAAGCAGGGGTGCGTAACTGCACCGATGCTGTATAACCTATATATAGCTGATCTGCTGGACCGTATGGCATCAAAGTCCAATTGTCCTCCCAAATTGAACGTAACACTGATTACATGAATGTTATATGCGGATGACTTGATCCTCTTTGACCGTACAATGTCTGGCATAAAAAATGTACTTAATGAGCTACAGGTATACTCCTCACAGTTGGGCTTGGTTATAAACCTGGAAAAAACAAAAATAATGGCTATTGCAAGAAAAGGGCCAAAACGAACTGGTATTGATACTAACTTGGGAACAATTGCGGTGGTGGAGCAATATCCATACCTGGGTTTGGATTTCAAGGCTTTATCCGACTATGAAGCTATAATCAGAAACAAAAAACGGAGAGCAAAATTGCTCACCATCCAGGCCTGCAGATTTGCAAAGGGCACTGCAGGTTTTAGTATGGCCGGTATTATGAAATTGTACCAACAATTCTTTGTAACCGCAATACTATATGGCTTGGAGGCATTAGCCATGCAAGATCTAACTTGGCTCAATATTCTAGAGGGACACTATTGGCGCAGTGTTTTTGGCCTGGGACCTTCTAGCTCAGTACAATACCTAACACTAGAACTGGGGTTAATCTCCCTGAGAGGTATGGCACTGCGTGCACAAGGTTCCTTCTACTTGAAAGCATTAGCAAGTCCCGGTTGTAAATTGCTCAGGTTGGCAGGGCAAAGCTACGATTCAGAAAAACACCCCAGTGGTAGGTCATATAAAGACTTGAATGAATCATTATTTGAGGAGAATGACTGGCCTTATGAAAGGCTAAAACATTTACCATATATCCACCAGAAAAAAGTATTCCAAGATAAAGTAAATAAGTGGGACTGGTGTATGAATACAGACCACTTAACTACGCTCAGTGGATACGAGGCAGTCTCTCACGTCACTCACAGATATTTAAAAACTCAGGTGTACCTATTGTTATCACTGGCACCTTAAGTTAGACGCTTCTTGTTGCAATTAAGAACTAACCAGCTACCGGTCCTTACCATTATTGGGCCAAGGTTGAACATCCCCCGAGAGGCCAGGACCTGTCGAATTTGCCAGGGGACGGGAGTACTGGAATCCGCTCCATATGTCCTAACACCCTGCTCAAAAATTGGTCCGACATATATGTGCGCATACGAAAAATGGGTCCATAATTACAAGGCGATAAAATATGAAGCCTTTTGGTATGGCTGCCTGAATACAGTCTCTTTAAGCCTGCAGTTAGCTCTCTTTAGGGTACGGACCCATACAAAGCTCTTACTCCAGCTGTAAAGTCATACTTATCCATTATGATGACCTATGTTGTTCATGTGTGTGCACACATGCCAGCATAAATCATGTTTGACATTAATTTACATGGGGCATGGTCTGGTGTGCATTGAAGTGTATGTGTGTTGGGGTGTAGTTCGAGTGTGCACCGTATATTGCCATTTGATTTCACATGTGAAGCATGAATGTGTATTGGGCCTCTGTGTGTTTGAGAGGGTGGTGTGTTGGGTGAGTGATGTGAAATGATATTTTATTCATATCACGCTCATACACAAGTGTTTCAGAGCGCGACTAGGCAAAAGGGGAGGGGAACAAGAGAGAAAAAACGAAAAACGAAAAAGCAGCAATCTTACTAGGCCCAGTGACAATTAAGAAAGCACAAGTGCTTGGAAAAGGAAACAGAGGAAAGTGCATGGAAGTGGGGGGAGTGGAAAATGGAGGCAGAGGAGAGAAAACATAAATCTATAATAAATAGAATAAATAAGGGCGATAAACCATGGTAGGGCAGCTAGCAAGTGGCAGGTGAAAGTTAGTCAAAAAAGTATATCTGATAAGTGCAGAAGAAAAGTTGGAGGGGAACTGTATGAGTACAGATACAGAATCCTAGTGCAGAGGGTGACCTGGAGGCAGTGCAGGAGTGTGGGAGGGTGAGCAGGTACCTGGGCCCGAATGACAGAGGGTGGCCAGGTGCATGATGCCAAGAGGAGGAGAAACAGATCAACAGGGGAGAAGGGGGGCAAAGGGTAAAGACAAAGAGAAAGGTCTTGAGATGCTTCCAGCACCAGAGATGTCTTTCCTCAAGGTTCAAGGTGGCCAGGAGGCTGTACCAAAGGGAGGCACCAGCTGAAGACAGAGATCTACCCCCAGCTTGTTTCTTTGCAAAACTACTAACCTTGAGGGAGTTAGAAGTAGAGGAGCGAAGGGCTCAAGATGGGAGGTATTTACGGAGGGATGGTTGAAGGCATTTTTGACCCCGGCCCCAGAAAGCCTTGTGGACAATGCAGAGGGTTTTAAATGTAATGCTTGCATCCACTGGGAGCCAATGGAGGGATTTCAAGGCTGGAGAGATACGATCCCAGGGCTTGAGCCAAGGACAAGCCTAGCAGTCCTGTTCTGGATTAGTTGTAGAGGGCGGAGAGTGGAGGCAGGTAGGTTTTGAAAGAGGCTGTTACAGTGATCCAGTCTGGAAAGAACCAGAGCTTGTGAGACAGTGAGCTTTTCAGGGAAGGAGAGGAAAGGCAGAGTACCTCTAAGGAGGTGAAGTAAAAAGTGTGAGTGTGATGTGTTTACTAGTTTGGCACCAAATTCGGTTGATGCAGTGTAAGGCACATTGAGCTTCACTAGGATGTGAAACACTTGTGTGTTTAGGGAGTTATTGTATCAGGTGATGTGTGCTCATTGATGCTCATGCCATGACACACTATTGCAATGTCTGTTTCTGTGACACATATCTAGGGTGCTTCGTGTTCTGTCACAGTGTGAGTATTTGTACTGTGGATTCTTGACATTACTTTGTCACATTGCATGCTGGGCCTCACTTTAACATACACTTTTGTGATGTGGATGTTGGGATATGTTTGTAGTATGCAATTGCATGTGATCAGCTGGGACACAGAAGCTTCTGGGCCATGTGTGTATTTTTTTGTGGTTTGCTGTATATTTGCTGAGAAGGAGGTTAAGGGTGGGGTCACTAAACAGCAAGCAGGTTCATGAACACACCATCATTGGTGTGAAGCTGTGTCACTACGTCAGCATCCATCATGCAGGTGGTGTCCAGTATGGGGGGCCCGCCTGCAGGTTGCCATCACAGGTTTTGGGTGGGGGGAACATGAGGCAGGGCCTGCCTGCCTGCAGTTTGCCATCATAGGTGTTGGGGGGGACATGAGGCGAGCCTGCCTGCCTGCAGGTTGCCAGCACAGGTGTTGGGAGGACATGAGGTGGGGTTGCCTACCTGCAGGTTGCCATCACAGGTGTTTGGGGGGAACATGAGGCGGGTCCTGCCTGCCTGCAGGTTGCCGTCACAGGTGTTGGGGGGTACATGAGGCGGGTCCTGCCTGCCTAGAGGTTGCCGTCACAGGTGTTGGGGGTCACATGAGGTGGGGCCTGCCTGCCTGCAGGTTGCCATCACAGGTGTTGGAGGGCATATGACGGGGCCTGCCTGCAGGTTGCTGTCACGGGTGAATGGGTGTCCCATGTGGTTTGTGCTGCCTGCAGGGTGTTTTCACGGGTGATGGGGGATCCCATGTGGTGTGGGCTGCCTGCAGGGTGTGGTCATGGGTGATGGGGCTGGAGGGTCCCATGTGGTGTGGGCTGCCTGCAAATTTGAGGAGGACTATGTCTTGCACCATCCAGTCTAGCAAAAGAATATTAAACACTGGGGTCGTTACATAGATGACATTTTTTTGATTTGGAAAGACACAATGGAGAATTTTCAACTGTTTATGCAATATCTCAACACGATTGACACAAGACTTCAGTTCACATCAGAAATTGGAAATCCTGGTTTACATTTCCTAGATGTACAGATCACACCATCTGCCCCTAACTTTGAGACAAACATTTTCCACAAACCGACAGATAGGAACAAACTCCTTCACAGTTTTCACCCACCCAAAACAATCAAGAGCTTACCATACAGTCAATTACTAAGAGTAAAAAGAATTGTCAACACCAACACAAATTGGGAAAGCGAATCGACAAAAATGCTTGACAAGTTCAGATCAAGAGGATATAACGAACCAGAACTACAAGAAGCCAAGCAAAAAGTGGATCAAAAAGAACAAGCTCAGTTGCTAACACCTAAAACTAATGATAGTAAAACTGACCCACAACTGGTATTTGTAAGTAAGTACAGTATCCAATCCAACAGGATCAAGAAAACAAAACTTAAGCATTGGCCAGTCCTAGAATGTGACACAAGATTACAAGGTAACTTCAGTAATAAACCGATTTTTGCTTTTCAAGGAAGCCACAATCTAAAAGACCTAGTCGATACCAACCGCAATTGGTTAAAAAAAACAACGTAGCAAACATCCAGGAACGTATCCATGTCTTTCATGCAATAACTGTAATAATGTGACCAAGGGCAATATCATCACTCATTCATGCACTGGCGGAAAAATTCAGTTGAAAGATCACGCTACATGCGAAACGCAATATGTAGTAAATGCAATCAAATTCCCAGGTGGCCTTACATATGTTGGACAAACCAGCCGTAAAACACGTATACGCTGGAATGAACATAAATCCAATGTAAGAACAAACAATCGTCATTCATCTGTAGCAAGGCATTTTCATGACCATCAACATCAGTTATCTCAAATGAGGTTTCAAATTTTGGAAGTAATTAAGACTAAAGATTTACCCATGAACATTACAAAGAGACTCGAACAACGAGAAACGTATTGGATTGATAGACTTGGAATGGTTCCTCCCACAGGTTTGAATGAAGAACTAGACTTGTTTTGTTATTTGTGAATTTGGCATAATGAAAAAAATTTACTTACATTTACCGTTAATGAGTAGCCAAAAGTTTGGCAGTATTGAACACAAAGCTGAGACTGATGAGTAACAGCTGACCAAGATTCAGGGCAAGCTACCCTCATAATGCACGGGAACAATTATGAGCCATTATGTGATACAAGAAAGAACATGTGTCAGTGAATAACCTTGCCATGCCATAATATCTGTATGCACAATATGCACTAAGTAATTTACATGGAAGCATATGAATGGATATGCACATTATGCACTGAGTAATTTACATGGATGCATAGGAACGGATATGAGGTGTGATCTAGCAATAACCATTGTCAACCAATTACCTTGCCACTTCGGAATAACTGTATGTATAACATGTATACATGACTCCACATTGAGCAGCCAAGGAAATAGGCAAGTAATATTAATGCGTTTATTTAGAGACACCGACAGGATACATTTGATATCTTTATTATAGAAATCACCATAATGAGGTTGGGTAACATCTATTGAGCTTTAGGACGTATTAAGCACACACCATCATATTTCTCCTCACAGCGTAGGAATTACGGATTGTCTTGCACTCAATACAGTATACAATTATCATGGTTACACCACGAGACACAGTTAACACTTCTAACATGCCTTACATCACGTCGAAAGATAGTCACAGATATTTTAACAGTTAATGACGCACAGTAGCCCTTTCATTAAGCAGAGTTCGGTTCACCTCATGCATAGATACCTTATACAGGGACCTACAATTCCCTTGTTCTTTTGAACTACCAGATCACGTCATCCCGCGTACAGGCGTGATGACGTAGTGGATTTAACCGCGACCTGTGGTGCGCAGCGTTCTGTTGTCAAGGGAAACCACAGTTGCGCCAGACATCACAACGCTACGGACCCTCGAGACGACCCCGCAAGGAAGTGCGGATAGGTAAGTAATTGAATGATGCTTGCAGCAGTACTCGTAATAACAGCGCACACACGCTAGTCTCCTGACTTAACATGTGTCCTTCTTTTAGAGAAGACTGGGGACACGCAGCACACCGCATCGAGATTGCTAAATGAGATCAGACTAAGAGCTCTCCTTACCGGTTGCCGGATGAGGTAAGCTAGTAGATATATTTGCCTATATGTCTTTTCACATAAAGTGTGAGTTAGCAAGACTATAAAAACTAAGAATCAGGACATACATTTCAAATGTATGTAAAGCAGAGTACTATTAATTTCTTTTCAGAATTGTGCTGACTGTACCCATACCACAAGTATAACACAAGCAATTCCAGAGCTTGGTATACCCTGGAGTGCTATCATGTGACACGGCACAGAAGTGTATGATAAGAATAGTCCGCAGTTAACGCAGTTGTACAAGAAGAAAAACATACAAAGATTTAGCAGGTATGTGTTATTTCATTGACATGCATAACTACAAAAGAAAAAACATAAATGTGGATAAATGCAGATTGTATTGTTTAACTTAAGTTGATTATATCTGGGGTGAAGCTAACCCCAAGTTGTTAATGTTTTTTAGAAACTCGCCCTGAGGAAGGACATAGTCTGAAATTCATCGGCAAGGGCTTCTGCCATAATAATTACAATAAAGAAAAACTTGAAAATAAAGCTGTATACGTGACTGAAATACAAACAAATAACAGGAGTCGATCTAAGGTTGATTGACTACGAACAAAGCACTACAAAAACTTGAAGTCTGAATGGTAATACATTGGAAGTAGTATTCACTACATAAACAGAAGTCTCCAAAGCTCAGTGGAAGTTCCCAGTGGAATTTTAGTATTCCAACTGTCAGTGAACAAAGCCACCTGACCTAGATATGTCAGTGAACAAAAACAAGTGGCCCAGATATGTGATATCATCAGTGATGTCATCAATTCCATTTGTGATGTCATTGTTGATATCATGGGTGTTAGTCTTAGCAGTGCACGGTGGTGGCCCGAGTTATGGTTGCTTAGCTTACCATAACTGGTGAATTTTAGGGGTTCTTCGGTTTTACTTGGAACCATAACATCCCTCTAACAACGTTTTCTCACTGAATTTCATAGGTTTTTAGTAGCGCAACGTAACCATTACGTCCCTTTAACAATGTTTTTTTCACTGAATTTCATAGGTTTTTAGTAGCGTAAATTATCCATAACGTCTCTTTAACAAAGTTTTTTCACTGAATTTCATAGGTTTTTAGTAGCACAACTTAACAATAATAACTTTGACTTTATGTACATGTAATATGGAACATACTGAACCCGCTCTACTGAATTTGATATCCGCGGACATGTTCGGACAACTGTACCACTACCTAAAAACTCTGGGGGGGTATGTTTAATTGTTATATCTTAACATAGTAACATTTAAAAAATTCACAAAGTAGCACATACTATATGTAGTAATACATAAGAAATGTAACCCATATATGTAACACACTAACCATTCATTTAAATATGTTCTAAAATGGAATATACCAAACAAAGATAAATTGACTTCCAACATAATTACCTCACAGACACTCCACAACTAAGAGCAAGACCAGACCTACAGAGTACTCAGAACATATCTTACCTGAAATAGTAAGTGTACTTCATTTTACTCATATATTTATAAACTTTCTGTATTAGATTAAAAAAGAATATTATCTTTTTTTTCTCACAGAAAATGGAATGGCTAGAGGAGCATTTCCCACATGAGGAAATGACAGAAGATAGTGAAGCTAATGGTACACAATTTACAATATAAACCATTTAATTATTATTATTTTATATATATATATATATTTAACATATATATTTTTTTTGTACAGAGCATACCAAAATGGAAAATACCTCTGAAGAAACTGTTACGAATAACACTCTTGAAAGCATAAAAGAAAAAATTGATTTATTGTTGACCAATTTTAATACTTTGAAAACTTTTGTTGAGGATAATTTTAAAACAAAAACCTCATACCATTGTCCCACTTGCACTTGTCCCCCCTCACCATATCCCAGTCAATTATCCCTTAGCCCTCGCCATAGCCCAAAACGTTTTGATGAGACTTCCATCCCTTCTTCACCTGATTCCAATCATGTTGAAACCCCTAATTCTCCTGTTTTTGTCTCCTTTTCTGCTTCACCTTCTCTGTCATAAATTGTTAATATCTGTTAAATAAAGTTACATTGTTATATTGTGTTGTAATTAGTTTCAGTTTAAAAAAAAAACAATTTAGGTGTCCGCGGACAGCGTGGTTCTTCTAAAATGTTCGTAAATAAATGAAAATGGAGGTGTCCTGAAGAACACTATACCTGTCCGTACTGTTCGCTAGCAAGTTGAAACTGTTCTAGAACACACGTGATGTCCTGAAATGTTCGTAAATAAATAAAATGGGGGTGTCCTGAAGAACACTATACCTGTCCGCATTGTTCGCTAGCAAGTTGAAACTTCTAAAAACACATGTGGTGTCCTGAAACGTTCGTAAATAACCGAAAATGGAGGTGTCCTGAAGAACAGTATACCTGTCCGTACTGTTCGCTAGCAAGGCTGAATTATGTGATACAAGAAAGAGCATGTGTCAGTGAATAACCTTGCCATGCCATAATATCTGTATGCACAATATGCACTAAGTAATTTACATGGAAGCATATGAATGGATATGCACATTATGCACTGAGTAATTTACATGGATGCATAGGAACGGATATGAGGTGTGATCTAGCAATAACCATTGTCAACCAATTACCTTGCCACTTCGGAATAACTGTATGTATAACATGTATACATGACTCCACATTGAGCAGCCAAGGAAATAGGCAAGTAATATTAATGCGTTTATTTAGAGACACCGACAGGATACATTTGATATCTTTATTATAGAAATCACCATAATGAGGTTGGGTAACATCTATTGAGCTTTAGGACGTATTAAGCACACACCAGCATATTTCTCCTCACAGCGTAGGAATTACGGATTGTCTTGCACTCAATACAGTATACAATTATCATGGTTACACCACGAGACACAGTTAACACTTCTAACATGCCTTACATCACGTCGAAAGATAGTCACAGATATTAAGCAGTTAATGACGCACAGTAGCCCTTTCATTAAGCAGAGTTCGGTTCACCTCATGCATAGATACCTTATACAGGGACCTACAATTCCCTTGTTCTTTTGAACTACCAGATCACGTCATCCCGCGTACAGGCGTGATGACGTAGTGGATTTAACCGCGACCTGTGGTGCGCAGCGTTCTGTTGTCAAGGGAAACCACAGTTGCGCCAGACATCACAACGCTACGGACCCTCGAGACGACCCCGCAAGGAAGTGCGGATAGGTAAGTAATTGAATGATGCTTGCAGCAGTACTCGTAATAACAGTGCACACATGCTAGTCTCCTGACTTAACATGTGTCCTTCTTTTAGAGAAGACTGGCGACACGCAGCACACCGCCTCGAGATTCCTAAATGAGATCAGACTAAGAGCTCTCCTCACCGGTTGCCGGATGAGGTAAGCTAGTAGATATATTTGCCTATATGTCTTTTCACATAAAGTGTGAGTTAGCAAGACTATAAAAACTAAGAGTCAGGACATACATTTCAAATGTATGTAAAGCAGAGTACTATTAATTTCTTTTCAGAATTGTGCTGACTGTACCCATACCACAAGTATCAACACAAGTAATTCCAGAGCTTGATATACCCTGGAGTGCTATCATGTGACACGGCACAGAAGTGTATGATAAGAATAGTCCGCAGTTGACACAGTGTGTGATTTGAAAATATTGTACAAGAAGAAAAACATACAAAGATTTGGCAGGTATGTGTTATTTCATTGACATGCATAACTACAAAAGAAAAAACATAAATGTGGATAAATGCAGATTGTATTGTTTAACTTAAGTTGATTATATCTGGGGTGAAGCTAACCCCAAGTTGTTAATGTTTTTTAGAAACTCGCCCTGAGGAAGGACATAGTCTGAAATTCATCGGCAAGGGCTTCTGCCATAATAATTGCAATAAAGAAAAACTTGAAAATAAAGATGTATACGTGACTGAAATACAAACAAATAACAGGAGTCGATCTAAGGTTGATTGACTACGAACAAAGCACTACAAAAACTTGAAGTCTGAATGGTAATACATTGGAAGTAGTATTCACTACATAAACAGAAGTCTCCAAAGCTCAGTGGAAGTGCCCAGTGGAATTTTAGTATTCCAACTGTCAGTGAACAAAGCCACCTGGCCTAGATATGTCAGTGAACAAAAACAAGTGGCCCAGATATGTGATATCATCAGTGATGTCATCAATTCCATTTGTGATGTCATTGTTGATATCATGGGTGTTAGTCTTAGCAGTGCACGGTGGTGGCGCGAGTTATGGTTGCTTAGCTTACCATAACTGGTGAATTTCAGGGGTTCTTCGGTTTTACTTGGAACCATAACATCCCTCTAACAACGTTTTCTCACTGAATTTCATAGGTTTTTAGTAGCGCAACTTAACCATTACGTCCCTTTAACAATGTTTTTTTCACTGAATTTCAGAGGTTTTTAGTAGCGTAACTTATCCATAACGTCTCTTTAACAATGTTTTTTCACTGAATTTCATAGGTTTTTAGTAGCACAACTTAACAATAATAACTTTGACTTTATGTCCATGTAATATGGAACATACTGAACCCGCTCTACTGAATTTGATATCCGCGGACATGTTCGGACAACTGTACCACTACCTAAAAACTCTGGGGGGGTATGTTTAATTGTTATATCTTAACATAGTAACATTTAAAAAATTCACAAAGTAGCACACATACATATTATATGTAGTAATACATAAGAAATGTAACCCATATATGTAACACACTAACCATTCATTTAAATACAATATGTTCTAAAATGGAATATACCAAACGAAGATAAATTGACTTCCAACATAATTACCTCACAGACACTCCACAACTAAGAGCAAGACCAGACCTACAGAGTACTCAGAACATATCTTACCTGAAATAGTAAGTGTACTTCATTTTACTCATATATTTATAAACTTTCTGTATTAGATTAAAAAAGAATATTATCTTTTTTTTCTCACAGAAAATGGAATGGCTAGAGGAGCTTTTCCCACATGAGGAAATGACAGAAGATAGTGAAGCTAATGGTACACAATTTACAATATAAACCATTTAATTATTATTATTTTATATATATATATTTAACATATATATTTTTTTTGTACAGAGCATACCAAAATGGAAAATACCTCTGAAGAAACTGTTACGAATAACACTCTTGAAAGCATAAAAGAAAAAATTGATTTATTGTTGACCAATTTTAATACTTTGAAAACTTTTGTTGAGGATAATTTTAAAACAAAAACCTCATACCATTGTCCCACTTGCACTTGTCCCCCCTCACCATATCCCAGTCAATTATCCCTTAGCCCTCTCCATAGCCCAAAACCTTTTGATGAGACTTCCATCCCTTCTTCACCGGATTCCAATCATGTTGAAACCCCTAATTCTCCTGTTTTTGTTTCCGTTTCTGCTTCACCTTCTCTGTCATAAATTGTTAATATCTGTTAAATAAAGTTACATTGTTATATTGTGTTGTAATTAGTTTCAGTTTAAAAAAAAACAATTTAGGTGTCCGCGGACAGCGTGGTTCTTCTAAAATGTTCGTAAATAAATGAAAATGGAGGTGTCCTGAAGAACACTATACCTGTCCGTACTGTTCGCTAGCAAGTTGAAACTGTTCTAGAACACACGTGATGTCCTGAAATGTTCGTAAATAAATAAAATGGGGGTGTCCTGAAGAACACTATACCTGTCCGCATTGTTCGCTAGCAAGTTGAAACTTCTAAAAACACATGTGGTGTCCTGAAACGTTCGTAAATAACCGAAAATGGAGGTGTCCTGAAGAACAGTATACCTGTCCGTACTGTTCGCTAGCAAGTTGAAACTGTTCTAAGAACACAAGTGGTGTCCTGAAATGTTTGTAAATAAACGAAAATGAAGGTGTCCTGAAGAACACTATACCTGTCAGCACTGTTCGCTAGCAAGTTGAAACTGTTCTAGAACACACGTGATGTCCTGAAATGTTCGTAAATAAATAAAATGGGGGTGTCCTGAAGAACACTATACCTGTCCGCATTGTTCGCTAGCAAGTTGAAACTTCTAAAAACACATGTGGTGTCCTGAAACGTTCGTAAATAACCGAAAATGGAGGTGTCCTGAAGAACAGTATACCTGTCTGTACTGTTCGCTAGCAAGTTGAAAGTGTTCTAAGAACACAAGCGGTGTCCTGAAATGTTCGTAAATAAATGAAAATGGAAGTGTCCTGAGGACGCTATGTCTGTCCGTAATGTTCGCAAGGAAGTTAAACTGTTCTAAGAACAAACGGTTGTCCGTAACTGTTCGTTTGACGTGTGCCGCACTTTTAATTACTTCCGGACCCAAACAGTGTCCGTAGAACATCAACGCGCATGCGCAAACCAATGACCGTGCATTTGGTGTCCTCGGACAGCCGCTTCATTCGCGAACATGTTAACAAAGCGATCATGTGACCGCACCCACTCTCATCGTGTGTTCTGAATGCGGACACTTTTCGTGTCCCCGAACAATTTAAAAGTACTTTTTCAAGTAATCCACAATACATCTCAATAAAAACTCACCATAGCACAAGTCCCACATACTAATCCTGAGTTTCTACATAGTTTTTGAAACCTTTTGAACCGCGTACAAGCACCCCTATAAAATACCCCGCCCTAGAGCTTATTCTCATTGTGTTTCTGGCTATTCCTCAGAACACAGCGATTTTTGCTGCCACCTGCAGATTACACCATCATCGAGATGGCATCCATGGCTGAACTACTGCCACCTGGTGCTGCACCAGCTTCAGCACCACCCCCACCCCCTCCACCACCACCACCTCCCCAAGGGCCTGAAGAGGGGAACAGGAGTGAGGATGCCGACTAGGAAGAAGAGGATGACGAGAATGAGGTAGTGGAAATCCCGACTACCCGCACTATGCGTGAGTCTTGGGTGTGGCAGTTATTTACCATTCATGGGAATTGTCCTAAGGCTCGTGCGAACCGAGTCATCTGCAATGAGTGCAAAATCGTACTCACTCACGGGAGGCATGGTTCGTACAGCTTTGGGACCACTACCATGAAGCAACACCTCAAGTCATTTCAATCTGGGGCCGTTCGCAAGGTTGTACCTTGCGAGGAGCGTAGTAGGTTGATTTCCTCTACTTCATCCTCCGTTTCCGATCCTGTCACCACAAGGAACACCTCTGTGGGACAGTGTCTTCCTCAAGCTGCCTCACAGGCCATACATAATGCTGATGACCCTTACCTTTCGAGGGTCACAGTTGTGTGTATATACTGCGACACAGTACTCTGAAGGTGGGAGCGACTTCGTAGTGCTTTTGAGACTATCCTCTCAGAGCACGAGAAGACCTGCTCACTACCCAAATAAAACCCACTCTACATCTTCCTCTCTCAGCTCGCCCTTTCTTATCCCTGTGGTTGGTGTCCCCCCCCCTTTACCCTTCTTCCCCCTCCTCTCCTAGTGTGTCGTGTATAAAAAACCAAAAAAAATATAAAATAACAAAAATAAAAAAAAATAAGGCTCTTTTCAGAGCCGCCTTTCACAGTTAAAAAACAGAAGTGAAAATAAATGAAGCAAGGCCCTTTGTATTTTTTAGAAGTCCGCGGACAGTCCGCAGACATCTAAAATTTTGGGGTGCTACCCTATCATAACCATTGCAATTTTCTCTGGGAGGAATCGGTGGCTCTGAAAAGAGCATTTGGGAGGTGTTTGTGTTTCAAAAATTATAAATACCTAACACCTACTTCAAAATGGATGCTGTAATTCTTAAAAAGGTTGCAATGCATTTTGCATGTTTCTTAGAAAAATCTGATTGTCAGCATGAGTTAGATGTACTCCATCTCTGCGAAAAATGTATTTACTACGAAACATAATATTTTCATTGTGAAAAGAGGACATGCCAAAATCTCTTAGAAAGGCACAGACAGCCTTATTGACATTGCGCCTTGCTTTCTCCATTTGTGGACCAAATGAAGAAGAACAAAGCCACATTTGTCTCTGCGCAATCCGTGAAAAAATTACTTGAGAATTTGGAAACATGTCCATGACCTTCCCAAGTCCTTCTTTCATTGCAAATTGCAAAGCAATTCCAGACACATGTCCTAAACTGTTCCCTCCACAATGAATTATAATTATATTTGGATGGTGCTATGTCTCCAAAGTAGCACAGAGAGGTAACAAGTCCAACAACTTAATTCCACGTACTCCATGCCAGTGTACTTCCGCATGTGGGAATCCAAGATCTACAGCTACTCCACAGGTTTCTGCATGCACCTTCAACCAATGCATCCACGAGTCTCCCAAAATCCAAACAATCTGTTTTCTGAAACACACAGCCATAGCTATCTGTTCTTCTCTCAGCAAAAAGAGTGTCTGAGAAACTCTCTCCTGGCACAACACACCCACTAAACTTTCCTGACCAATCCCTTTCAGTGCTCATCCTCATTTGCATGACTTCTGAACCCAAAAATCCCCAGATGTAACACCCGATGTCCGCAAACTACCGCCATGTCCGCGGACATATCGTAACATGAACAGCCCTTCTACCATTTCCCTTCACTCTCTGTGCCATTCCCTCATTGGATGTAGCTAAGAAGTCACATGACCATCCACCAATCACATTCAAGACCTCTACATCTAACTGCATCATCATAGATCAGCACTGCAAATGTACTGTGAATCTCTCTGAGTACAAGTGTCATATCATTGGCAAGCACCATCTACAAGAAATACTGTACACGTCTCCAAGATTTCTACTTGCAGCTCCATGCATATCCATATGCATGAACACAAACTACAGGTATGCATAATTTCTGTACAGTACATGAACACATTTTCTAACTGACTTTTAGCTTGTATAATCTGTAAAATGAATCTGCTGTCTTTTTTTCAATCTCCTAAAATCAACTGTCACTTACAAACCTTTATACTATTTAATTTGTTTATACACACACACACTCAAATCATATTAAACTAACATTTTTGAAATGAAATATATAGACTACATATAGTCAAACAAAATTGCATGCACACTCTATATTCAAATCTCAAATAATAATACTTGTACAATTACATATTATTTTATTTATTTATTTATTTAATTACTTACAGTTACATAGGACAAGCAGCCCATGACATTGAGGCACTATTACTTGGAAGAGCTTAGTTAAGGAATAATGGTATTCAGGGCTATATTATGAATTTCACAAGACATAGTAAAGATATTTTGTTTGCTACAGTTACTAATTGCAATACAATTTGTTCATTAAGAACATATCATATGTATTCAACTGGTGCGACGTATCTTATGTAAATAAGATAGTTTTAATGGTTTTGAGGAAGGCGCTGAGGATGCCAATTAAAAATTAAAAACAGTGCTATATACAAACAAAATTACTAGTTTGTTTCTTTTACAATTGCAGTGAAGACCATTCTCGTGAAAAGAAGCAGCCGAATTTGAAGTACAAAGAACAACTAAGAAGTAACCTGCTCATTTTAGAAAAAAAGTAAGGAAAATATCACCATAATATTTGTATTATTACTCAAACACACTTTAAGGTTAAATGATTCTATTTCTGTGCCTAAAAAGAAAGATTCTTCACCATCTGTCCAAAAATCCCCATGTCTTAAACAGCGATTTACAGTCAGAATGGCCAACAAATTCCTATTTTCCGACACACAAATTACCCAACTCAACTGCTAGAATTTAGATGTTATAGAACAAAAAACTGTTTTAATTGTATAGCATTAGATATACTTTTTATACTTCTCTACACCACTAGCTTACTTTTTTCTGTCCTCTGAACCCCAGTTTCGTAACACATTAATTCAATAATACCCATCCCTACTAGTTGTAGTTCCCAATGCACAATCACACACCATTACATACATCTTTATTATCTTACTCAAACACTCATGCACACACCACACATACGTTGCAGAACACCCCAACCCATACCTTCTTTATTTTTTTCAACAGACCCTAAAGAATGCCTACCAAAAATCTAGTCCATAGAAAGCAACGCAGAAGTAGAGCAAATGAAAATAAAAGTGTCCAACATAAGTATCCATCTCTAGCACAATTTGTAAAAGAAAGTTGGAACAAAACAGCTAATACAGTCATTTAGTGAAACAAAAGAAGTTTCAAGTACAAAACTTTTCATCCTCTATCAAAATGTAAAGCAACCCAAAAAACAATTAACAGAAAATCAGCTATCACTACAGATAAAACTGCTTCTTTAAATCTTGATATAGTTCAAAGTAAGCATACGAAGAAAAGTATTTTAGCCAAAATGTTCCATCACAAAGTCCTTCAAAATCTTATAAAAACAGGAAAGAAGCCAGGTTCAATGCTTAAAACCTATCATAGGAAATTAATCTTAGAATCGGCGATAGACAGTGCTATTCTTCTCAAAAGAAAGTTATTTATTTTAGTGTTAAACACAATTAAACCACTAACAAAACTAATAACTAAATTACAAAAAAGACTTCTCAATAAACGAAATGTCAACAGAAAGAACTTCTTAAGTCTGCGGAGGTGAATGGAGTCACACTACGAGAACAGAACCATACTTTAATGAAGAAGCGTACAAACAAAAGCAAACAAATACAATTGCCATACATAGCAGTGGTCGAGGTTATGAAAAAGTTAATAATACCATAATGGAACAAGAAGTACTCCTTACAAAAATATGCCCTGAAAACTTAGAATTACCCCTCCATTCAACTGAATCAGAACGTCTAGTGTAAAAATGGCCATGCACGTCAATGTGTAACATTCCCAAACAATTTTTCAAGTCTTTACGCCAATTCTTCAATCAATATGTGAAAAGCAAAGACAAAATCAAAATTAAACTACTGCAAAATATGGATACCTGTCCAGTACGCAAGTACACAGGACTACAAGGACATTCATTGGCCTGCATTACAGGACCTACTTGCAAAACCACCTTCCATGATATCAAAAGGATATCAACACATCATTCAGGTATAAGAAATCTAGTTTATAAACTGTACTATGCTAAAAGTCCTGCTTTAGCACTAGCCAATTCAAATAACATTCTTCTGCATGGTACAGCAAAACACCCACTAGAAGAAATTGACTATATCCAGAAAAAATATTTTGGAAGTGAAACCCACTTACAGAATGAAATAGCTGTAAACCAAATTAGTTACAATTCTACACATGGCAACCTTTTACTACACACATACAAAAAAGAAATACTAAAATTTAATAGTACATCAGCCAAAGTACCAAACCATGTGTGTGTATGTTGCCGCAGAACTTTTTATAAAAGTAACAACAACTGTAGACCTATCATACAAAATAGACGACAATGAAGATTCTAAATGCTTTGAATTAGCTCTCTACCTTATAGCAGAAAACAAATACGAAATAACTGACCTCGTAATACTTTGTAGTTACTGCACTACAAAACTTGACAACAACCAAACTCCTTCACGTGCTATCACAAATAATTTGGAATTATATCCACTACCAAAACCCCTTCACAACTTAATGTATATGAGAGCATCATAATTCAAACAGTGCATCCATTTCAAGCAATAATACGCCTTCAACCAAAAACTGCAAAATTACCTCCCTCTGAATTAGTGAAAGGTATTCGTGGAAAAGTAGTGTATTTACAATTAGATCTTAAAGAAAATGTACACACTCTAGGAGTGCAACGTCCAATGCAACAATTTTTAATTATCTTGGTAAATGGAGTACCTACAAAAGACAAAAAAAATTGGCAACAGCTGGTAGATTTACATAAAGTTAGAGAAGCCTTGCAATATTTTAAAGAGAATAATGAATATTACAAAGAAATTAATATTGAAGAAAACTTGAAGGATACAACTGAAATAATTCAAGAGACACAAGAAGCTGGTCAATTTAAGCAACTAGATCCTGCTACAATATCAAACACTTTAGACCATTATACAATTCATCCATTGCACTCTAATGACACCATAGAAGATGCACTGGAAACGTACCAAGTGCGTCAAACAAAAGGATCACCAATCAGCATATGCGAAAAAAGTATAGAAGCAGGTGTTTTTCCTCTACTATTTCCTACTGGCAAAGAAGGAAGGTACGATGATAGACCTATTCAAATATCAGCATCAGAATACCGCTCATTACGGATGTATTCGGAAGATCTCAGATTTAGACAAAATGTGGAATACATATTCCACCTACTCTTTGAAAGTGAACTAGCAACTTTATGTCACAGAGTTGCACACATATATAAATCAGGATCACACTTTCAAAATATGACAGCTACACAATTGTTACAAAAAGTGCAACAAAAAGATGAGGTTTTACAATCAAATATCACAAACCTATTAGCAAATATGCATGGTACTAAAGAGTACTGGTTTCAACGTCATGGAGATGTACGTTGTATGATCAGAAACCTTGGCCCACCCACTTGGTTTGTTACATTAAGTTGTGCAGAATATGCATGGGAAGATTTACATGATTTCCTACGCATATCAAACAAAAACAAAACAAACATAGATATACTAACACCTGGAGAACTTTGTCCTCTGGATCCTGTTACTGTTTCTAGATAACTATGACTCATATGAAGACGCTTTCAAAGCAAATGAAAGCACTATAACTGATGTAACTTTACAAAGTACAAAACAATGTTGCACAATGAACAGCAACACAAAGAAGAACTCCAGGCCCAACTAGATAAGGACACTCCTGACAGTAGTCAACCTTCTGTAACAGGAAACCAAGAACCACTGGGAGAGCCACTAATAACAAATGAGGCAGAATTAGCTATGATAGAAGTAGAAAACACCATGTGTCAGTATGAAGATAAAGAAGACTTAACTATACTACAATCAAAACTAAACAATGAGCAACGTAGCATTTTTCAAGAAGTAACAAAAGAAATTGAACATGGTGTACAACATGAAAACAAAGAATGCACCTGCCAAAATAACAAACCTATACTATTGTACGTCAGTGGTGAAGCTGGTTCTGGCAAAGCATTGCTAATCAAAATCATCAGTAAGTTCCTTCAACAATTGACAAACAACAGACTGTCAGCTGTTGTCACTGCCCCCACAGGTTTAGCTGCCTACAACATAGGTGGTGTCACTTTACACTGATTACTACTCCTGCCAGTAGAACACCAAAACAAATTAGACTATTACAAACTTTCTACAGAAGCTGCAATGGAACTACGCAGTATTGAAACAAATGGAAATGCTACTAATAGATGAAGTGAGCATGGTGTCCAACCTAATGTTGGCTTTGATTCACCTCATATTACAAGAAGTACTCAAAACAAACTATGAAGAGCTCTTTGCAGGAAAACACATTATTGTTTTTGGAGATCTTCTTCATTTGACACCAGTAAAACGTGAGCCTATTTTTAAAACATTGGGACACAAACTCTGCCGTAAAACTGTTGGCAGCATTGGAAATGTCAACCTTTGGCAACATTTCCAAAACAGAGAATTAACAGAAAACATGCGGCAATCTGCAGATCTCACTTATGCCAACATCTTAAAAAGTATCAGAGTTGGTATACTTTCTAAAGAAGCAGAAGCAATATTGAAAACCCGACACATTCATGCACTTTATGGTGATAATGCAGATGTTATGGAACAATTAGCCCACAAAAATATCAATTGTATGGCCTTAATGACAACTCTTGCAAGCTGTTTAAAATTCAATGAAATAATGTTAAGTAAAGAAATGCAACCAATAATGGAAATTAGCACCACAGACAAACTAGATGTGCATGGTATGACACTACCCATGTGTGATCAAGCCACAACAAGACTAATAGTTTAGAAAAATCAACCTCAAACACAGCAGGCATGGAAAAGATATAAAAATTATCCTTAAATTGCAGAGTAATGCTTAAACGTAACCGCGATGTGGACCAAGGCCTAGTTAATGGCGCACTGGGTACAGTTGTTGGCTTTCAAACATACCCACGTGACAATAAAATTCAGAGTGTCAATATTCTCTTTGACAAACTTTCAGAAGTAAAAAGGATAGAATGCTCAACAGCTCGATTCCTTCTCTTCAAAGACATGTATGTACGCAGTGAACAATTTTCTCTAACTCTTGCATAGACAGTCACCATTCATAAATCACAAGGTCTTCCCCTAGACAAAGCAATTAAATATGTTGATAACACAGTCTTTAAAGAAGGCATGAGCTACGTAGCACTATCACGCTTACGTACACTTGACGGTCTATTTCTAATCAACTTTGATGCAAGTAAAGTAAACGCTGATATTCCTTGCATTTTAGAATACAATAGACTTCGCTTACTATACACCCCGCATCTAAAGACATATTCTGTACCACAAAAAGTAAATCGTTCTAAAAGAAAACTAAATCAAACAGAAATGCAACAGGATGTCACTGCAAATCCTCCAAAGAGAGTAAAAGAAACTAAAACTTCATCAAGTACCACAAACATAAAAGAACCCATTAGGGAATGTAAACCAGGTACTTCATCAAAGAAGGAAGACAAACTAAAAAAAATCAATCAGATACAGAACTACCTGGTCCATTTAAACTCTCAAATATAGTTGGAGTAAGTTGCTATATAAACGTAGCAATGAATATTCTATTTCAATTGCCACCAATTGTTGACAACATTTACTTACACAGTACAGACCAATTGTGTTTGCAAATTTTAGTACTTCACAGAAATGCAACAAACAATCCTGATAACACGTATAGTGTTTATGCAATAGGACAACAATTGGACTACTGTGCTGGAATGGTTAAATTCACTATAAACTCACAGGAAGATCCACAAGAATTTCTAATGTACTTACTACAAGTACTGGAAAATAAAAACATACCTATAAATGAAATCTTCCACATTTCATACATGTGGAAACATGCATGCACACTCTGCAACAATGTGACACAAGAAGAAATCCCCAATGAACGCTTCATATATATATATCAATACCTAATTGTGAGTCCATTCCATTTCAGCAACTTGTACAAAATGCAAACCATGGTAGATTATGTTCTACCTGCAATTTGGATAATCGCTCCATGTTAGTAATACAAACACATAGTAAATACGTAATACTAATGCTTCTACGTTACAATGCAGATGGTACCAAAAACAACTGCAAGCTGACTGGATTCACACATGGTCAAATATCACTTGGTAAGAAAACCTTCACAACATTAGGTATAATCTACCACGCAGGAGCCACAACCAATTCAGGGCACTACACTGCATATATAAAAAAGAAATGTGGATGGTTTGAATGTAATGATAGTACCATTACTCTAAAGCACAGATTACCAGAAAATCTTACAAACGCTTATTTAATGTTCTTAAAACCAAAATTTGATAACTAAACTGTACTTAAACCTTAAGTAAACTTGTAGTAAAAACATATAAACTGTTAAAATATTCCAAAAGCTATCTAACTGCCCAAAGATTCTACAACAAATAATCAGATAAATGAATACCACTAAATTAGAGCAAAAAATAGACAGTTAGAATATGCCAATTGGCATCTAACTGTCCCAAAATGTAACAATATCCAAACAGATAAATCAATACGACTAAAATATATAAAAAAAATAGACAGTTAGAATATGCCTACTGGTATCTAACTGCTCCAAAATTTTACAATATCCAAACAAATAAATGATATGGTACTGCTCCAAAAAACTGCAACAAGCCAATGTATAAAGCATTAGCCTGAAACAACAAGTGAACACTGAAAACAAACAAACAAATAAACTGTAGCAAAACAGAAAAAGTTTTTTTTTTAATCCAACATGGATTTTATTTTCTCCCACAGACCCAATGATTTTATCAACAAACACAGAAACTGAGCAAATTGCACAGTACTCTGGTTTGTAATCTACTAAATATGAGGGTCCATAAAAAAAAAAAATGTTGACTATGGAATGTAATAAGTCATTACAGAATACTACTACTAACATGCTACCTTCTTTTATCACAGAAATTAACAAGAAATACATGTACTGCAGTTACTAAACCAAACAGTAAGTATATTATAATAAGTACAACCATCGCAGCATATCACACCCATAGTGGCTTATAACTTTGTTCCTTGTTTCTGACTCAAAGTTATAAGCAACTATGAGTGTGATATGCTGCGATGGTTGTGGCCAGGGCATAGAGTCTAGGGTGCATGGCCAAGTGGCCATGCACCCAAGACTCTATGCCCTGGCCACAACCACAGCAGCATATCACACTCATAGAGTCAAACATTTCAACTATGGCCTATGGAAACTTTTAATGTCTGTGGACATTATGAGTGTTCTTAGAACACTTTCAACTTGCCAGCGAACAATACGGACAGCGTCCTCAGAACACCCCCATTTTTTTATTTGCAAACATTTCAGGACACAGCGAGTGTTCTTAGAACACATTCAACTTGCCAGCGAACAATACTGACAGCGTCTTCAGGACAACCCCTACGAACATTTCAGGACACTGCAACATTTCTTAGAACACTTTCAACTTGACAACGAACAATACGGACAGCGTCCTCAGAACACCCCCATTTTGTTTATTTGCGAACATTTTAGGATATCGCGTGTGTTCTTAGAACACATTCACCTTGCCATCGAACAATACAGACAGCGTCCTCATGGCAACCCCATTTTGTTTATTTACGAACATTTCAGGACACCACAAGTGTTCTTAGAACACATTCAACTTGCCTGAGAACAATACGGACAGCGTCTTCAGGACGCCCCCTACGAACATTTCAGGACACCACAAGTGTTCTTAGAACACATTCAACTTGCCAGCGAACAATACGGACAGCGTCTTCAGTACATCCCCTACGAACATTTCAGGACACTGCGACAGTTCTTAGAACACTTTAAACTTGACAATGAACAATACGGACAGCGTCCTCAGAACACCCCCATTTTGCTTATTTGCAAACATTTCAGGACACCGCGAGTGCTCTTAGAACACATTCAACTTGCCATCGAACAATACGGACAGCGTCCTCAGGACACCCCCATTTTGTTTATTTTTGAACATTTCAGGACACCGCGAGTGTTCTTAGAACACAATCAACTTGCCAACGAACAATAGGGACAGCATCCTCAGGACACCCCCATTTAGTTTATTTACGAACATTTCAGAACACCACGGGTGTTCTTAGAACACATTCAACTTCCCAGAGGACAATACGGACAGCGTCCTCAGGACACCCCCATTTTGTTTATTTGTGAACATTTCAGGACACCGCAAGTGTTCTTAGAACACATTCGACTTGCCAGAGAACAATACGGAAAGCGTCTTCAGGACACCCCCTACGAACATTTCAGGACACCGCAAGTGTTTTTAGAACACATTCAACTTGCCATCGAACAATACGGACAGTGTCCTCAGGACACGCCTATTTTGTTTATTTACGAACATTTCAGGACACCACGAGTGTTCTTAGAACACATTCAACTTGCCAGAGAACAATATGGACAGCGTCTTCAGGACACCCCCTACGGACATTTCAGGACACCGCAAGTGTTGTTAGAACACTTTAAACTTTTCAACGAACAATACGGACAGCGTCCTAAGGACACCCCCATTTTGTTTATTTTCGAACATTTCAAGGCACAGCGAGTGTTCTTAGAACACATTCAACTTCCCATCGAACAATATGGGCAGGGTCCTCAGCACACCCCCATTTTGTTGATTTACGAACATTTCAGGACACCACTGGTGTTCTTAGAACACATTCAACTGGCCAGAGAACAATATAGACAGTGTCCTCAGGACACCTTCATTTTGTTTATTTGCGAACATTTCAGGACACCGCGAGTGTTCTTAGCACACATTCAACTTGCCAGAGAACAATACGGACAGTGTCTTCAGGACACCCCCTACGAACATTTCAGGACACCGGGAGTGTTCTTAGAACACTTTAAACTTGACAACGAACAATATGGACAGCGTCCTCAGGACATCCCCATTTTGTTTATTTGCGAACATTTCAGGACACCGCGAGTGTTCTTAGAACACATTCAACTTGTCAGAGAACAATACGGACAGCGTCTTCAGGACACCCCCTATGAACATTTCAAGGCACCGCGAGTGTTCTTAGAACACTTTAAACATGACACCGAACAACACGGACAGCGTCTTCAGGTCACCCTCTAAGAACATTTCAGGACACCGCAAGTGTTCTTAGAACAGTTTCAGCTTGCTTGCGAACAAAACGGACACATATTGCGTCCTCAGAACCCCCTCCCATTTAGTTTACTTCGAACATTTCAGAACAGCCGTTTTGTCCGCGGAGAAATCAAACACAACAAGAGCATCTACCACATAAAAAAACACAACATTTAACTACTTTGTTATTTATATATATATTCAGTGAAAAAAACTTTGTTAAAGGGACGTTATGGTTAAGTTGCGCTACTAAAAACCTATGAAATTCAGTGAAAAAACTTTGTTAAAGGGACGTTATGGTTCCAAGGGAAAAACCCTTGAAATTCGCCAGTTATGGTAAGCTAAGCAACCATAACTCGCGCCACCACCGTGCACTGCTAAGACTAACACCCAGGATATCAAAGATGACATCACAAATGTCATTGATGACATCACTGATGACATCACATGTCTGGCTCACTAATTTTTCTTTTGCTGACATATCTAGGCCACATGGTTTTCTTCAGTAACAGTCAGAAACTAAGAATTTTATTTTATTTGTAGACATATCCTTCTAGTAGGTTCTTACAGTAATTCCCTTAGAGTACAGTCACATCATATGAAACATATACATATGGGAAAACACAAGCTTGAAAGACAGCAATCCTTTTTGTGCATAAAGATAATCACTAGACTTATGAGCACTTTCTGATAGTTCTGTTGTTTGTTTTATGGCTGTACTTTCCCTGTATATGGTCACATTTGTATACATTGTACTCACACTACTTTCCTTAGGGTCCAATCACATCAAGTGATACATATACATAGGGTAAATAGCAGCTATGAAACAGAGCAATCATTTATTTGCATGAAACTAATCAGTTAAGTTATGAATTGTTTCTGCTACTACTTGTGCTTTTTTGCTAACTTCACTTTCCCTGTATATACCCATATTGGTATGTGTTCTTGTGTCTTTGTGTTTTGTCTATAGTAATGCAATTATGTAATACATGGGTTTTATGGGATTTCTTTTTTCTCCCACAGACCCAATGATTTTAGCAACAAATACAGAAACTGAGCAAATTGCACAGTACTCTGATTTGTACTCTACTAAATATGAGGGTCGAAAAAAAATAAAAGTATATTGCTTATACAATGTAATAAGTCATTACAAAATACAAATACTAACCTGCTATTTTCTTTTATCACAGAAATGAAGAAGAACAACATGGACTCCCATTACTAGACCAAACAGTAAGTATACAATAATAAGGACAACCATAGCAGCATATCACATCCATAGTATCTAATACCTTTGTTCCTTATACATTTGTTTTTCACCCAAAGCTATAAGCAAATATGAATGTGATATGCTGAGGTAGTTGTTACCAGGGCATACAGTCTTGGGTGCATGGCCAAATGGCCATGCACCCAAGACTCTATGCCCTGGCAACAACCACCACAGCATATCACATCCATAGAGTCAAACATTTCAACTATGATCTATGGGAAACTTTGAATGTCCGCGAACAATGTGAGTGTTCTTAGAACACTTTGAACTTGCCAGCGAACAATACGGACACCGTTTTCAGGACACCCCCTACGAACATTTCAGAACAACGCGATAGTTCTTAGAACACTTTGAACTTAACAACGAACAATACGGACAGCGTCCAAAGACACCCCCTACGAACATTCCAGGACACCGGGAGTGTTCTCAAAAACGTCTTCAGAACACCCCCATTTTGTTTATTTGCGAACATTTCAGGACACCGCGGGTGTTCTTAGAACACATCAACTTGACAGAGAACAATACGGACAGCGTCCTCAGGACACCCCCTACGAACACACCCTGGACACCACAAGTGTTCTTAGAAGCGTCTTCAGAACACCACCATCTTGTTTATTTGCGAACATTTCAGGACACCGCGAGTGTTCTTAGGACACATTCAACTTGACAGAGAACAATACGGTCAGCGTCCTCAGGACACCCCCTACGAACATTCCAGGACACCGGGAGTGTTCTTAGAAGCTTCTTCAGAACAACACCATCTTGTTTATTTGCGAACATTTCAGGACAACGCAAGTGTTTTCAGGACACATTCAACTTGACAGAGAACAATACGGACAGAGTCCTCAGGGCACCCCCTACGAACACTCCCCGGACACCGCGAGTGTTCTTAGAAGCGTCTTCAGAACACCACCATCTTGTTTATTTGCAAACATTTCAGGACACTGCGAGTGTTATTAGGACACATTCAACTTGACAGAGAACCATACATTTGTTTTTCACCCAAAGTTATAAGCAAATATGAATGTTATATGGTGCGGTGGTTGTTGCCAGGGCATACAGTCTTGGGTGCTTGGCCAAATGGCCATGCACCCAAGACTCTATGCCCTGGCAACAACCACCGCAGCATATCACATCCATAGAGTCAAACATTTCAACTATGATCTATGGGAAACTTTTAATGTCCGCGAACAATTTGAGTGTTCTTAGAAAACTTTGAACTTGCCAGCGAACAATACGCACACCGTTTTCAGGACACCCCCTACGAACATTTCAGAACAACACGATAGTTCTTAAAACACTTTCAAATTAACAACAAACAATACGGACAGCGTCCTAAAGACACCCCCTACGAACATTCCAGGGCACCGGGAGTGTTCTCAAAAACGTCTTCAGAACACCCCCATTTTGTTTATTTGCGAACATTTCAGGACACCGCGGGTGTTCTTAGAACACATTCAACTTGACAGAGAACAATACAGACAGCGTCGTCAGGGCACTCCCTACGAACACTCCCCAGACACCGTGAGTGTTCTTAGAACAGTTTCACTTTGCTTACGAACAAAACTGACACATATTGAGTCCTTAGAACACCCCCCAGTCAGTTTATTTAGAACATTTCAGAACACCCGTGATGTCCGCAAACAAATCGAACACAAAAAGAACGTCTAACACATTAAAAACACAACTTTCATCCTATCTCATACACTCCCACCCTCCCCAAACACTCCTACACACCAACACACTCTAGTAAATACACATTTTGAACAAAGTTTCACCGCGCTGTCCGTGGAAGTCCACGAATCCAAGATGGCGGGCGCTACCGAAAAATCTGACGCGCAACACGCTCCACGCCGTCCAATCAGCGAACATGTTGCATGTCCGCGAACATCACGCAAGACGATTGGCCAATCAGGACACTGTCCGCGGAGCGAACAGGAAAGTGTGTCCGCGAACCGAATCCAGATAGCACTAATTTTTTTTACCTACTTTATGGTCATTTAAAAAAAACCTACTGGACGGATTTTCACTAAATTTGCAAAAGCACGCTTTCGGGACCAAGCCGCTGCTCCTGGTCCAAATTTGGTGGAAATCCGTCCAGCAGTTTGGGCTGTAGGCGCGAGCAAAATTTTTTTCCCATTCAGTCTATGGGAAAAAAAAAAGTTTTGGGACCCCCCCTATAACTTTGCCTCCCCTGGACGAATCCTCACCAAACTTTGCAAAAAAATTCAGAGTGACCCACATACTTTTTTTGCAAAGTTTGGTGAGGATCCGTCCAGGGAGAGCGAAGTTATAAGCCACCCAATAAGTGCTCTTCCTATGGAAACAGCAACTTAACCATAACTACATGGCCGCTACCGTGGCCATGTTATTTATATATATATATTCAGTGAAAAAAACTTTGTTAAAGGGACATTATGGTTAAGTTGCGCTACTAAAAACCTATGAAATTCAGTGAAAAAACTTTGTTAAAGGGACGTTATGGTTAAGTTGCGCTGCTAAAAACCTTTCAAATTCAGTGAAAAAACTTTGTTATGGTTCCAAGTAAAACCGAAAAACCCTTGAAATTTGCCAGTTATGGTAAGCTAAGCAACCATAACTCGCGACACCACCGTGCACTGCTAAGCCTAACACCCAGGACATCAAAGATGACATCACAAATGTCATTGATGACATTTGCTATAGCCAGTGCATGTGCAGTGATAGATCTGGCAATGATGAGCGCACCTTTTAGTAAAGTCTCATAAGCGTTAGCTGGGACCTTCGCACGTGGGTTAGCATCTGTGAGGTGTTTTGAGTAGTCTAATAGGTAAGACATTGGTTGTGTAGGGGTAGGGCAGGAGGGTCTCTCAGGGATAGGTAGATTGTTATTGAGGTGCAGGGCTGGCACAGTGCTAGGGTAGCTGTGCACCTTAAACTTTTGTTGGTTGAGATTGACTAATGTTTGTGACTTGTTGATCCGTGGATGGGAGCATGAGGATAGTCTAAATCTTCTTAAGAGTCCTACAGTAGGACGTGAAGATGGTGGTGGGATAGTAGTTTGTAAGTCAAATGTCACAATTTTCTTAGTGGGTTGAGCCAAAGGTGGGTGAACTATGGAGGGAGGGGTGTATCTCTGGGCTGTCCACACAGATAGACAATATGATCTTGTCTGTCTGTCAGGTGGAAGATTAGTTAAGGGGTAGGCAGTAGAGTAATTGTATGGTCTTGCTGTATTGTTTGTATGCGGGGGCTATTGGGTAGAATGATGGGGTTAGGGAAAGGTGTCACTGTATTAAGGAAGGGAGTTGGAAAATGGATAGGGTGATGACTGTCACAGCGTAGGTGATCTAGGCCTATTCCTATCTGTATATAGGCACCTGCAGGGCATGTTCATGATGTTCATGTGCTTTTTGATAATCATCATCAACCTCATTCAAAGGGATTCGAACTAGATGGTTAATCATAATAGATGTTCCCAGGCTTTGAGATGGAACAACTGAAAGCCCACGGCATAGAGTTTTATTTCAGAAGCTGCACAGTACCTACTCTGCCTCTTTTCTGGAGCAGTGTTCCTTTACTTTGAAGAAGTGCCAACTGTCAGCTGTTTTTTTTTTCATTTTTGTGCACTTCTTCCTTGGTGGTGAAGGATTGCCGACCCAAATGATGATGTTGTCACTACTCAAACTCTCATAACAAGACATGTTGGAATGTCTTAGTAGGAAGGAAAAAGTAACATTTTCAAAAATACAAGAAAAAAAAGACGCTGCTGCAAAAAATGGAAAAGTAAAAAAAAAAGTTGTTTGATTAACTAGATCTGATTGGTGACTTGTTCTACAAGTTTACTTATTCTACCCTATGTTCTCTTGTTCTCCAAGTTTACTTAACCTTCCCATCCTTTGTCCTGCATGCAACTAGTATAATGTTCTTTGTTTATTTTCACTTAGTTTATATATCTGTGTTTGTTTTTTGTAGTGGTATTTTCTTATAGTTTTTTATATTGTTGTGTGTGTATTTTTTTAATCCAGGATGGGTTTGTTTTCCCAATGACTCAATGATTAGTATGTGTAAAGAGAACAACTGTGTACTATGCACTAATGTTGTATCTTTTACATAGTGCATGTGATGCACTGCATATAAAATATGAGGGTAATAAAAACCTGTGTATTAAATTGTGTTTATTAAAGTGTGTGTGTCATTGAACTGATTATATTTTCTTTTTTTCAGTTAGAAGGATATTTTTATTTAAAGATAGATGTATAACCGCGGCTACGGTTTAGCCCAATGTGCCATGGGTGTTTGGAGATGCGGGTAACCGCAGCAATGCCTGGGGGGTTTCATAGGCGCGATTTCGATGACACATACCCGTGGCTATAGCTGTAATGTGTGAAAGGTGCATTCTTTATGTACTCCTTTTTTACTGTGTCTTTTGTTATCAATATGTTGCATTAAAATTATGAATAGAAAGACATGCAATCACACAGCCATGGTTATAAGATTTGGGGCATAACTTGATTTTGTGTTAATCATGGCTATGCATCATTTTGGGAAAACAAGATTAAATGTGGAACATTTAGTTTAATATGTGTTGAGTGAAGTGTTTGTAAATAGTTACTGTAACATTTGAAAAATGTTTTAATCATAAACAATGCATATAAGTGTGCATACCTGAAAAGGGTAAATAAATATTCAAACACAGTTTGTTGAAAACAGGTATATTTGGCAGGGGATGTGTTGTGGGTTTTATGTATTTTTTTAATGAATTGTATATAGTGGAAATATTGGTGTATGTTTTGTTGAATATTGTATTAGAAATTATGTTTTATTTTGAAAAGTTGATTTATTTCAAATAGAAAATAGTTTAAACAAAATTGTGGGTTTTCTTTTTCTTTTTTTCTTTTAGTAAGAACAGATGATATATCTTCTTCTGCTTTAGCCCAATTTTCTGGATTTTACTGTCCATGATTAGTCTTACATGTTGAATGTATTTTTTCATTGATTGCATGTATTTTTGAATATTCAATTAATAGTTATTTTAATTCTGTCAAGGAATCCATAATTAGATGTGTGGGTCCTTGTTGTGGTGATTCATTTTTAAATCTTCTTGAGACTTGAATCACTTCTTCATCTGTTTGAAAATATTTTGAAACAATTGAAGATATAATACACTTTCAATACACAATATGCGTGTTGGTTGTATACACATTTGATAGTTGGATAATAGATAGATACTTTATATGTGCTTGTTGACTGATATTTGTTCCTTTAAATATAATTGTTAGTCTCATTTTGCATGAATATATGGGATGTACGTATAACATCCTGATTGTGTTGTATTTTCTTCTGGACCATTGTTTTCAGCATCTTCTTTTTAACTGTCTTCCTCTGTAGGGTACCTGTCCTCCAGCCATCCCATGTACTGTTCCATTTTAGTACTGGTACCGAGAACCACTTCCTGTGAGTTCAGAGTTAGAATTTGGAATGGAGGAAGATTAATGAGGAGAGAAGGAGGAATGTTTGGGTTTACTTTGTGATTGGTTGTTCATTGTTTGTGTGGTGGGTGGCTATCAATAGGATGTCAAGTACCTCAGATGCTGTTGATTTGTATAGAGCCTTTGAGAGAATTGATTTTTTGAGTGATGTTTATAAATGGCAAGAAAAATGTAGATAATATTGTATTAATATATTAAGAGTTTTTCTACATAATGCATTTGAATTGTTTGAGGGTGAGTTGTATCTTTAGGAGATAGTGCTGTATTGGGTATATGTTTAATTTGATATTTGAAACATAGAGCTAATTTCAGAAGGAGAGGAATATCTTTGCTCAGAATACTGTGGAACGTTTTTTGAGAATGGGGTTAATAGTAATGTTGAAGAGATCTCAAATTTTGGCTAACATTTTTTTTGGTTTCATATATTTTGGATAGAGTCTTTGAAATGAGAGGTATATGCTGCAATTGTGGGAAAATATTTTTGACGGAACACAGGTTTTTTTTCTTTTCTGGAAAGGAAAATGTATTCATCATTTGAAAAAAGAGCACAGACAAGTTATTCAATATTTGTTGAATCAGTATTTTTCTGATTGAAAATATATTTGTGGGTGATATGTTGGTACAATAACCCAAAGCCTCCTTTAAGAGGCACTTAGAAAAGTTTTAAGTATATTGGAAAAGGAAAATACCTTTGAAGCATTTTTTTAAATAGCTTATTGGAACGGGAGGGTGGCGTCCTACCACATAGAGTTATGTTACATTACATTCATACTTTCTGAAAAGAATTACAACATTTGACATGCTTAGTATCAGCAAAGCTGTATCGTTTTGCTCTCTGGCGTCAATTGAGAGTGGGGCGAAAGAAACACATAAAGTGAAATTTAGCTTCTTTATTTAGCCAAAACCAATCATGAGCGGATTTTGTTCTGTAAGGTATTTTGTAGTTTTAGGGCATGGCCTGCTTATTAATTGGCAGACATATTAACAAAACAAGAAAAAGGAAAAAAGAAAGAAAGAACAAAGGAACATGTGAAAAGTAGGTTCAAATCACTTTTGAGGAAACATTTATGTTACGATATACATACATAAATTCAAACCATTTGTTTAGCAATACATGCTTCTGGGGTTGACCTCTATACATATCACATTCAAATAATTATAAATGTTTCACAGGGCCACCACCACATAATATCATAACTAAGTACATCCTTGTTGGTGCTTATAGGGTGCACTACGTGTTGGGAGATGACCTAGCCACAGTTACGGTTGCAGCCAATGAAACATCGTTTCCTGTCAGATATATTATAGCCATAGGTACCAACCATAAAATGGCTTATAGCCATGGGTGCGAACAAGCAAATGGCACCTTGTATATTTTTGACGGGTGTGGCCGCATGTATAACAGTCGCCTTAGCCGTGATATAACAATTCCAATTTCTTTGCATTGATCATGGTGCTCCAATGATTTTACACTGCACAGTTTCACATGTGTTTCTGATTGCATGCCGTCATGCGTACCTTTATGTTGTTTGAATTATTACAGCTTGTCAATATCTCTTTTGGAATCTGTAAAAATGTTACGGGTAGACGCAACTACTGGCGGTTGACTCCATCCACAGTTATTAATGCTCCAATCGCATATCGTACTTTTTGGCAGTCTTTGATAGCCGTGGATATGAATCCATTTGCTGTGCCTAGGGCTATAGCTGGTTTTATTTTGGTGCAGTGATCGTATTATATTGTGGATGACATGTGTTTCTGTTTGGATGTTGTCACCTGAAGACTAATTTGAATTGATTTTGGGGTTATAGCTGTGGTTATGTTATTTGGAAAATTTAGGAAAATAAATTATTTAATGTAGTGTGTACATATTGTATAAAGTATTCTTTGACGGATTGTCTTGGGGTGTATTGATTGATATAGCTTCTAATTAAAATGTGTTTGCCATTTTACGTGTTTGATTTCCACAGTCCTCTCTGTGCTTTTTAATTGTGAAAGCTATGAAAGTGTCAATTTTGTGAACTTTTGACAGTCTGATTTGAGAACGCATGTGCGCATGTTCTGTGTTTGGCTATGGTGAAGATTTATTCATGATTTGGAGCAGTTGAAGGTGAGTGATAGTGTGCTTTTATATATTTAATGTATAGTTTGAATTATTGATAGAAACAGTTGAGGCATTTGACTTTACACATTATTGGGTGAGGATGACTAAGAAGGACTGATTAAATGGGTGTTAGGAGGATGAAGGTTGCCCCATCACCCCCTCTCTCACAGGCACTCCCACTTCAGCCCTCTGCCTCGAGCAGGCACTCACTCTTGAACCCCTCATTAACTCCCTTATCACTCTCCATGTTTCACCTACCAAGGAGACATGTCAGTTGTCCCATGTGTGTGGCCATCAGTGCATCCAGAGCTGTTTCAAAGTAGCATGAAGTCCTGTGTGGACCTAGGGATCCTGGTGAAACAGGGTGTGGATGTCATGTCTGCATCACATGTAATCTTTACATTTGGGGTTTGCTATTTTTTACAGTTGTGGAAAACATGCTTCCTCCCAATGGGTGACACACATGGCATATCGCACATGTGAGCAGTTCAGGAAACCATTGATGTTTGGGAACTGGTCAATCTTTTTATATCACATGTTGCTCCTGGGATTTTGGGTAGCCATGTGTGCTGTTGCATGGTGTAGGGGAGCTACTACCACCTTTGGGAGTATGTGTGCAAATGTTTGCTGTATTAGGTCATGCACAATGCCAGCAGTGCATGTCCTAATGCCAACAGTTCACTGGGAGGAGGCTGTTTTAAAATAATGGCGTGTAGCTACTACTTTCAAATGGTATGACATGGCAGTGTGTATGTTTCCTTTGCATTCAAGGTATCTCTCAATGAGCTGGAGTATGTAGATGATGGTGGGATGGTGCAGCTAATACAGTCTCCTGATTGTGTGCTCTGTTTGGCCCTATGGGGACAGTCTGACTCTCCGTATCTTTGGCCATCATGTTCTCCTCCTTATTTGGAGGGACATCTGTTGCATGAATATTATCATGCCTTTAATCAGTAGGGACAGCTCCACAATATACAGCAGGAGGGTTCCTCCAGGTTGCATGGTACTCTGAGTTTTGTCTGAGGGGCAGGTAAGCTTGTCATGTCCACAGCGGGTCAAGTGGCTGCACTTCTGCTTCCTTTCAGAGCATGTGGCACTTATGCCCCCCTCCATTGTGGTGGACGTAATTTGGGTGGTCTAATGTGCTATATTTGGCACTGCAGGTAGACCAAATGGCTGATGTTCCAGCATATGTTGTGTCAGGTTGTCTACATTCTGTTTTTCTGTTATGGCATGTATTGGGTTTTGACATATCACACCCATTTTTTTCCAGATGTGGTGTGGATGTCAAATTATCATGGTATGTAAGAAATGGGTAATGTGGTGTATAGTATAAGATGTCAAATTGATGGGGGTGCATAGTGGGTTGGGGGAAACAGTATTATTGATGAGGTTTGTTAAGAACGTTTTCCGGGGCTCCTTAGGGCACATGACCATTGCAACTTTAGTAGAGTGGGGAAGGACAGCGAAGGGAGGACATAAATGCTGACATTTTCCTTTGTTGATTATCAGTAGTAGTTAATAGTTTGTAGGTGAAAGGCAGGATAGTGGATTAGGCTATTGTGTTATTATGCTGAAATGGGTGGAATCAGGTGAGGATTGTGCATGCTTTTGGTGGTGGATGGCTAAGGAAGAGTAAATTGGTGCTGGGAGAAGCAAGGGTGTGGTAGGGCCTAGTTATGTGAACACTAATATACTTAATGCTGTCTGCTTGGAGTTTAGCTGTTAAGTAGAGGCTTGTGACGTGTGAAAACTGGAGCCGGGTTAACAAACTAAGTGGCAGTGCATTATCTTGGTGTTACTTTCTCTTATCACATTATTTCTGAATTGAGAACATAACATAGATGAATTAATGGTTGGTATATGAAAGCAAAGATGTGTTACATATTATTTTGGTGCACCTTTATGAATGTGAATGAGGAAATGTCATGTTTTTTCTAGTGAACATTTCTTCTATTAAGAACTTGTTTGGGAATTGTATTCTGAAGTTATTTGTAGAGTATGTGAGGTATTATTTAAGAAGTGTATAGTGGTATGGGGATTACAGTGTTATTGATTAGGTTCGGTAGGGTAGTGTTATGACATTGCTAGGGGACTTAGCCTTTGAAACTGTAGTGAGAGTGGGCAGTGGAGGGAGGATGGACATGCTGATATGTTTTGTTGAGTAGTAGTAATAATTTTAGTTTAAAGGTTCCTTTTTGAATTATGGTGGCCAATTAGGAACATTTATTTTATGTTTGCTGTCATCTGAAAGGGGAACATGTCTCTTTTTGATTTTAATCATACATTTTTTAAGGGAGGTGTACTCCACTTAAGTATATATCTTATCAGGAATAAAATATATATATATATATATATATATATATATATATATATATATATATATATATATATATATATATATATATATATATTCATTCAGTCAGTGAAAAAACTTTGTTAAAGGGATGTTATGGTTAAGGTGCGCTACTAAAAACCTATGAAATTCAGTGAAAAAACTTTGTTAAAGTTTTTTCAACGAATTTCATAGGTTTTTAGTAGCACAACTTAACCATAACGTCCCTTTAACAACGTTTTTCACTGACTTTCATAGGTTTTTAGTAGCGCAACTTTACAATAATAACTTTGACTTTATGTACATGTAATATGTTTTTTTTGTACAGAGCATACCAAAATAGAAAATACCTCTGAAGAAGCTGTTATGGAAAACACGCTTGACAGCATAAAAGAAAAAATTGATTTATTGTTGACCAATTTTAATAATTTGAAAACTATTGTTGAAGATAATTTTAAAACAAAAGCGTCATACCATTGCCCCCCTTACCATATCCCAGTCAATTATCCCCAAACCTTCTCCATAACTCAAAACATTTTGATGAGACTTCCATCCCTTCTTCACCTGATACCAATCATGTTGAAACCCCTAATTCTCCTATTTTTGTTTCCGTTTCTGCCTCACCTTCTCTGTCATGAATTATTAATAAGTGTTAAATAAAGTTACATTTTTATATTGAGTTGTAATTAGTTTCTGTTTTTTTTAAAAAAAACAATGTAGGTGTCTGCGGACAGCGCGGGTGTTCTGAAATGTTCGTAAATAAACGAAAATGGAGTTGTCCTGAAGAACACTATACCTGTCCGTACTGTTCGCTAGCAAGTTGAAACTGTTCTAAGAACACACGCAGTATCCGGAAATGTTCGTAAATAAACGAAAATGGAGGTGTCCTGAAGAACACTATACCTGTCCGTACTGTTCGTTAGCAAGTTGAAACTGTCTAATAACACAATTGGTGTTCTGAAATGTTCATAAATAAATGAAAATGGAGGGGTCCCAAAGAACACTATACATGTCTGTACTGTTTGTTAGCAAGTTGAAACTGTTCTAAGAACACAATTGGTGTTCTGAAATGTTCGTAAATAAACGAAAATGGAGGTGTCTTGAAGAACACTATACCTGTCCGTACTGTTCGTTAGCAAGTTGAAACTGTTCTAAGAGCACACACGGTGTCCTGAAATGTTCGTAAAGAAACGAAAATGGAGGTGTTCTGAGGACGCTATTTCTGTCCGTATTGTTCGCAAGCAAGTTGACACTTTTCTAAGAACAAACGCCTGTCCGTAACTGTTCATTTGACGTCTGACTCACTTTTAATTACTTCAGGACCCAAACAGTGTCCGTAGAACATCAACGCGCATGCGCAAACCAATGCCCGTGCATTTGGTGTTCTGTGGACAGCCGCTTCCTTCATGAACATGTTCGCGAAGCAACCATATGACCGCGCCCACGCTGATCGCGTGTTCCGAATGCGGACACTGTTCGTGTCCCTGAACAATTTAAAAGTACATTTTCAAGAAATCCACAATATTTTCCAATAGAAACTCACATTAGCACAAGTCCCACATACTAATTATAAGTTTATACATACTTTTTGAAACCTTTTGAACCTTTCGGACCAAGCACCCCTATAAAAGACCACGCCCTAAAGCTTATTCTCATTGTTTTTCTGGCTATTCTACAGAGCACAGAGATTTTTGCTGCAACCTGCAGATTTCCATCTTCAACCTGATGGCTTCTGTGGCTCCACTGCTGCCACCTGGTGCTGTGTCTACCTCAGCACCACCCCCACCCCTTCCACCACCACCACCTCCCCAAGGGCCTGAAGAGGGGAACAGGAGTGAGGATGCAGAGGAGGAAGAAGAGGATGAGGAGAATGAGGTAGAGGACATCCCTACTACCCGCACTAGGCGTGAGTCTTGGGTGTGGCGGTTGTTTACCATTGTACCTTGCGAAGAACGTAGTAGGTTGATTTCCTCTACTTCATCCTCTCTTTCTGATCCTGTCACCACAAGGACCACCTCTGTGGGACAGCGTCTTCCTCAAGCTGCCTCACAGGCCATACAGAATTCTGATGACCCTTACCTTTCGAGGGTCACAGTTGTATGTATGTACTGTGACACAGTACTCTGCAGGGGGGAGCGACTTCACAGTGCTTTTGAGACTATCGTCTCAGAGGATGAGAAGACCTGCTCACTACCCAAATAAAGCCAACTCTACATCTTCCTCTCTCAGCTCGCCCTTTCTTATCCCTGTGGTTGGTGTCCCGCCCTTTCCCCTCCTTTCCCCTCCTCTCCTAGTGTGTCGTGTATAAAAAACCAAAAATAATACAAAATTACAAAAATCAAAAAAAATAAGGCTCTTTTCCGAGCCGCCTTTCACAGTTAAAAAATAGAAATGAAAATAATTGAAGCAGGGCCCTTTGTATTTTTTAGAAGTCTGCGGACAGTCCGTGGACATCTAAAAAATTGTGTTTCTGCCCTATCATAACCATTGCAATTTTCTCTGGTAGGAAGTGGTGGCTCTGAAAAGAGCCTTTGGGAGGTGTTTGTATGTCAAAAAATATAAATACCTAACACCTACTTCAAAATGGATGCTTTAATTCTAAAAAAGGTCGTAATGCATTTTGTGTATTTCTCAAAAAAATCTGATTGCCAGCATAAGTATGATGGACTTCATCTCTGCAAAAAAAGTATGTTCTACGAAACATAATAGTTTCATTGTGAAAAGAGGACATGCCAAAATCTCTTAGAAAGGCACAAACAGCCTTATTAACATTGCGCCTTGCTTTTTCCATTTGTGGACCAAATGAAGAAGAACGAAGCCACATTTGTCTCTGTGCAATCCGTGAAAATATTACTTGAGATTTAGAGAACATGTCCATGACCTTCCCAAGTCATTCTTTCATAGATAATTGCAAAGAAATTCCAGACACATGTCCTAAACTGTTCCCTCCAAAATGAATTACAATTATGTCTGGTTGTTTCTCTGTCTCCAAACTAGCACAAAGAGGAAGCAAGTCCAACCACTTCATTCCATGTACTCTATGCCAGTGTACTTCCACATGTGGAAATCCAAGATCTACAGCTACTCCACACCTTGCTGCATGCACCTTCAACCAATGTATCCATGAATCTCCCAAAATCCAAACAATCTGTTTTCTGAAACACACAGCCATAGCTATCTGTTGTTCTCTCAGCAAAAAGAGTATCTGAGAAATTATCTCCTAGCACAACACACCCACTAAACTTTCCTGACCTATCCCTTTCAGTGCTCATTCTCATGTGCATGACTTCTGAACCCAAAAATCCCCGGATGTAACACCCGATGTCCGCGAACTACTGCCATGTCTGCGGACATATCGTAACATGAACAGCCCTTCTACCATTTCCACTTCACTTTCTGTGCCATTCCCTCATTGGATGTAGCAAGGACGTCACATGACCATCCACCAATCACATTCAAGACCTCTACATCTAACTGCATCATCATAGATCAGCACTGCAAATGTACTGTGAATCTCTCTGAGTACAAGTGTCATATCATTGGCAAGCACCATCTACAAGAAATACTGTACAAGTCTCCAAGATTTCTATTTGCAGCTCCATGCATATCCAAATGCATGAACACAAACTACAGGTATGCATATTTTCTGTACAATACATGAACACATTTTCAAACTGACTTAATATTTTTGTTTTATTTCTTTATTTATTCAATTACTTTAATTTAAGCATGACATTGAGACACTATTACCTGGAAGACCTTAGTTACAGAAATAGTGGAATTCAGTGGTACATTATGAATTTCACAAACATAGTAAAGATATTTTGTTTGCTAAAGTTAGTCATTACAATACAATTTGTTCATTAAGAACATATCATGTGTATTGAACTTGTGCGACATATCTTATGTAAATAAGATAGTTTTAATGGTTTTGAGGAAGGCGCTGAGGATTTCAATTAAAAAATTCAATGTCTAAATTAAAAACAGTGCTATATACAAACAAAATTACTAATGTGTTTCTTTTACAATTGCAGTGAAGACCATTCTCCTGAAAAGAAGCAACTGAATTTGAAGAACAAAGAAGAACTAAGAATTAACCTGTTCATTTAAAATAAGTAAGTAGAATATCACAATAATATTTGTATTATTACTGAAACACACTATAAAGTCAATTCATGCTATTTCTGTGCCTAAAAATAGAGATTGTGCACCATTCTGTCTAAAAATCCCCATGTCTTAAACAGCGATTTGCAGACATAATGGCCCACAAATTCCTATTTTTGGACACACAAATTACCCAACTGAACTGCTACAATTTGGATATTATAGAACAAACAACTGTTTTAATTGTATACATTAGATTTACTATTTGTACTTCTCCACACCACTAGCTTACTTTGTTTCTGTCATCTGAACCCCAGTTTAGTAGCATATAAATTCAAGAATACCCATCCCTACTAGTTGTAGTTTCCAATGCACAATCACACACCATTACATACATCTTTATCATCTGACTCAAACACTCATGCACACAGCACACATACATTGCAGAACACCCCAACCCATACCTTCTTTATTTTTTTCAACAGACCCTAAAGAATGCCTACCAAAAGTAAAGTCCGTAGAAAATGTCCAACATAAGCATCCATATCTAGCAGAATATGTAAAAGAAGTTGAAAAAACACATCTAATACAGTCATTTAGTGAAACAAAAGAAGTTTCAAGTGGAAAAACTTTGCCTCCTCTATCAAAATGTAAAACAAACCAGAAAACAATTAACTAAAAATCAGCTATCACTACAGATAAAACTGCTTCTATAAATCTTGATAAAGTTCAAAGTAAGCATACCAAGAAATGTATTTTAGCCAAAATGTTCCGTCAGAGAGTCCTTCAAAATCTTATAAAAACAGGAGAGAAACCAGGTTCAACCCTTAAAACCTATCGTAGGACATTAATCTTAGAAGCGTTGATAGACAGTGCAATTCTTCTCAAAAGAAAGTTCTTTATTTTAGTGTTAAACAAAATGAAACCACTAACAAAACTAATAACTAAATTACAAAAAAGACTTCTCAATAAATGAAATGTCAACAGAAAGAACTTCTTAAGTATATGCGGAGGTGAATGGAATCACCATACGAGCACAGAACCATACTTTAATGAATAAGTGTACAAGCAAAAGCAAACAAATACAATTGCCATACATAGCAGTGGGTCGAGGGTATGAAAAAGTGAATAATACCATAATGGAACAAGAAGTACTCCTTACAAAAATATGCCCTGAAAACTTAGAATTACCCCTCCATTCAACTGAATCAGAACATCTAGTGTACAAATGGCCATGCACGTCAATGTGTAACATTCCCAAACAATTTTTCAAGTCTTTACCCCAATTCCTCAATCAATATGTAAAAAGCAAAGACAAAATCAAAATTTAACGACTGCAAAATATGGATACCTGTCCAGTGCGCAAGTAGACAGGACTACAAGGACATATATTGGCCTGCATTACAGGACCTACTTGTAAAACCACCTTCCATGATATCAAAAGGATATCAACACCTCATTCAACTATAAAAAATCTAGTCTATAAACTGTACTATGCTAAAAGTCCTGCTTTAGCACTAGCAAATTTAAATAACATTCTTCTACATGGTACAGCAAAAGACCTACTTGAAGAAATTGACTATATCCAGAAAAAATATTTTGGAAGTGAAAGCCACCTACAGAATGAAATAGCTTTAAATCAAATTAGCAACAATTCTACACATGGCAACCTTTTACTAAATACATACAAAAAAGAAATAATAAAATTTAAAAGTACATTAGCTGAAGTACCAAACCATGTGTGTGTATGTTGTCGCAGAACTTTTTATAAAAGTAACACAAAAACTGTAGACCTATCATACAAAATAGAAGACAATGAAGATTCTAAATGGTTTGAATTAGCTCTCTAATTTGTAGCAGAAAACAAATAGGAAATAACTGACCCCTTAATACTTTGCAGTTACTGCACTACATAATTTGACAACAACCAAACTCCTTCATGTGCTGTCACAAATAATTTGGAATTATTCCCACTACCAAAACCCCTACAACAACTTAATTTATATGAGAGCATCATAATTCAAACAGTGCCCCCATTTCAAGCAATAATACGCCTTCAACCAAAAACAGCAAAATTACCTCCCTCTGAATTGGTAAAAGGCATTCGTGGAAAAGTAGTTTATTTACCATTAGATCTAAAAGAATAGGAGCGAGTACCGGATTGAGTACCGCTTACCCGCGTTGTATGCTGCTCGTGCTCCTGTGCTCCTGTGCTCCTGTTTCTCCCGTGTTGAACTTGCTCTGGACCCTGGCGCTGGACGCTATCATGGGGAGTCTACTTTGGCGTTCTTGGCGCCGGACCTTTGTTCGAGCACTTCGGCTCCTCCCCTCACCGCGGCGATTGGGTGCGTGGTGACACAGTTTCCTCAACAAATATCCGGCGCACGCGCACAGCGCGCGCGCACTCGGGCGAGTACCGGATTGAGTACCGCTTACCCGCGTTGTATGCTGCTCGTGCTCCTGTGCTCCTGTGCTCCTGTTTCTCCCGTGTTGAACTTGCTCTGGACCCTGGCGCTGGACGCTATCCTGGGGAGGTGAAGCTAAGACTTTTTTCATTTGGAAAAATCATTTGGAAAAAAAAAAACTTTATTGACACTTTTGCATACGCAGGGGAAGTGACTCTGTGTTGTTTGTTTGTCTTCTAGTCTACTTTGGCGTTCTTGGCGCCGGACCTTTGTTCGAGCACTTCGGCTCCTCCCCTCACCGCGGCGATTGGCTGCGTGGTGACACAGTTTCCTCAACAAATATCCGGCGCACGCGCACAGCGCGCGCGCACTCGGGCGAGTACCGGATTGAGTACCGCTTACCCGCTTTGCCGCGTTGTCGGTGGACGGTGGGGGTGAGCTAAACTATATCCTGACCCATTAGTAAGTGTCCTTATATAGTTCCCATCAGTAAGTGTCCTTTATAGTTCTCCCTCGGACCTCAGCTTATAAACTGCTCTGAGCACTTTTGTGCTGTCTTAGCGCTACCTGGCCATTCTATTTTGGGACTTCATCTAGTCATCTTGAAATGTCGATGCGCGGCCGGCTTTATTCATTTAAAACCAACATGCCATCAATAGTAAATATTGGTAATAGTTTTAATGGTCACCAACATAATTTACAAAAAAAAATGTCTTCACATAAGTCTATTGTTTTGACTCCTTGCCCCATGACCCCGAAGGGTTCCAGTACTACCGTGTTCCACCCTGTGTGTCTGTCAACCCCTAACCAAAGCGCCCAGCCACCAACTCAATTCTCACGGCTCCATAAGTCACTCAAGTCTAACAACAACCACGATCTTCCACCCCAGCGACCCTTTATTAAATCTGTAGCTGATCTTAGGACCCCATGCGAACTCTCAGACAATACCATGTTAAATTCACCTTGTCAAGCTCAACCAGTTATAATAGACCGAACTATCCAATCATCCACGTCTACTGATTACAGCTTAGATTTAAATGACTCCAATGAGAATCAAGAGGTATCTCTCTATGCGAGTCAGTGTGAATCCCCAATACCGATTCATAACTCACAGAATTCTCACCAAAACTCTAATGTGTCTCGATCAGCGTCAGTTCATTCTCTGTCTGCGATATCATATGTGCATCCTACACCGCGTCGCCCATGTACCCTTCCTCAAGGTGACCCTGCAGTGGCTCAATCTCCGCTGCTACAAACCACACTGACAGCTATCAACACTACACTAATGTCTCTGTTTAAACTCTTTGAGGTATTGAACTCAAAAATAACAAACCAAGAATCTAAATTAGATGATCTGTTGTTATGGACACAGCAAGTGAAATTGGCGCCTTCACCCCTCCCATGTTCAACAGAAGGGACGCAATGCGGTGCTTCCTCTGACATGCGGATGGCAGCTGCTCCAGTCCCTTTAACTTCCAAGTCCACGCCTTATCTGGCGCTGCCTAGTATTGCACAGATTATCACAGTAAGTCCCCCAAAATTGGCTGTTCCTGCAGCTATGTTAAACCAGTCCTGGGTGAGTGTACAAGACTCACCAATTTCTGACCCTATGTTAGAAAATGTTCTACCTGTTATGAACTCCACAATCCGAGATGAGTGCCACCCTGTAGTCTCTCCGAAACTTAGGAAGATTGTTAAAATCAATGCCAAAAAGAAAAAGACTAAGAACATGCCTGCTGCACGAATGTCAAAAGCCTCCATGCATGCCTTTTTCAAAAAAATCACTATGGTCCGTCCTGAGACTGCGAAAATAGTAAAACCTCTTCCAGCCTGTCCTACATTTACTAACCTTGATGAACATGCTCTTTCTGTAATACCCACGGTTCATGAACCATTGGACGCCCTAGTCGAGGCCCTTGATTTTGGTCATACTGACAACATTGACGACCGGACCCGGACTGACACTCGGGCTACACCCTCTACCCAACAGTTACCAACTCCTAGCGGTCTTGAACCTGAACTACAACGGACAGTTATCATGAGTGAAATGCGTCGCGCATTGGACGCCTATATGGATGAGCGTTGCTCGTTAGCGAGCGACTACCCTTTGAATCCAGCAGTGGATTCCCGGACCAAATCAGTCTCTTGGACCTCTCCGGTAGTTCAATCCAAAATCCCTCCACATCGACCAAATAATAGAGGTCGGCTTATATCGAAACAAGTTTCATGTTTGCTTCCAGAACATCAACAATACACTGCGGAAAAAAATAACATCTCATTCAATAATCTCGAGATGAAAAATGTCAGCAATAAGCAATCTCGCCATCCTATTACTACTGTGCCAGCTTGCCATACACTAATCCTGAAATGTCGTGATGGTCCCTATCCTAAATTCAATCTAAATAGGCAAAGTGTTCTGAACATTTTTGGCGATATATTTGAACTAGAAGATCTAACTTCACACGATATAGCCCAAGTCGAATATATTTCAGACACCACCACAGCAATTGTGAGACTATGGATCCCTTCAGGATTAGTTTTAAATACTATATGGCTTGCTAAAATGTCCTTATTTGAAATGGGGTTCTTGTTGACACAAGACCCGGAGCGCATCACTAAACATGTAGATGCTCCATCAGTTCTTCAATCTCAAATTTATATGAGCTCCCGGGACGACATGCAAACAACTTGGTCTTAACCATTAGTGACACTACAGCCTCATGTAATTAAAATAGCTTCCTGGAATACCCGTGGCCACTCACACTTACACATCTCATTAAAAACACTGGCAGACTATGCTATAATCGCTTTGCAAGAGACTTGGTTTTTGGAATCTCCAATATGGGACAATTTCGATGTCATTTTACTACCTGCAAAGATGGGAGCACGTGGTCGGCCCTCGTCAGGGCTCTTGGTGGCTGCTAATAAGAAATTGGGTTTCAAAATCGAAGCCTGGAAGCATGTCAGCAATTATATGCAGTTGGTGAAAATTACCTATCAAAAACATATAATAGCCCTTGTTAACATCTATCGTAACCCGGTTGGGTTATCAGATGTGGCTTTCTTTGAGGGCTTAACAGCTTCCATTGATCTAATATCAGTCACTCCTGGCATTACTGATTTCCTTATCATGGGTGATTTAAACATGGATTGTTTATCCCTAGCTAATAGAAATAAGACGACGGCGATTACCACGTGGTCACGCATTATGTCTGATTGTAATATGTGTATGATGAATGGCTCTGTAGAAGGTGACATCCCATCGAATCCGACCTGGCAGCGAGGCATTAGCCAAAGTACCATTGATTATATGTATGTTGAGCGAACCATGCTTACTCACATTCTTCTGTTTGAGATAATAAAGGGGACTGTAAGTGATCATCATCTTCTCTCCTTCCAATTAGCTTGGACGCCTACGAATTCATCTAGACAATGGCTTGATCAACATTTCATGGTTAATAATACTAAATATCGGCTTAGATGGACGCATGGAAATCTTATGAAGTTTACGCAGGCAGTTCATCAGCACCATAAATCATCTAAACTGATTGAGTATATTGATTTTCTCGATCCATTTCGGCATACAATTGTCCCAAATCCCAAAGTAAAAACTTATAAGCATATATTTGACTATGCAATTAAAGCTCGCAAGACTGAATACCGCAAGGAAAAAAGAGCAATTCTTATGTCAAATAATGCTAACACTAATGCAATTCTAAAAACAGCTAAATGCAAATATTTGAATTGGATTCGAGGACATCGAGCCAAGCTCTTCCAACAAGATGGTGAAGCGATGTTATCTGCCATCCGGTCTAAAAACTCAGCAGAAATATGGCGATATCTCAATCAAAAACCAATTGTAGCCCAAGCCTATGTCCAATCAAATCCCGTAACAGAGGCCGTTTGGGTATCCCATTTCTCTGATCTTTATAGTGATCCAGAATTTGATACAAATGATCACCAGATCCAGTCCTCTAAACCTTGGGACATCCATTGCTCCCCTGACCTTCTAGAAACAATGATCAAAAATTTAAGCTCATCACGAGCTGCCGGTCCCGATTGGCTCCATAATGTCATTTTGAAGGACAATTCAAGACTCTGGGCATCAAACCTTCATGCAATCTTTATACAAGTGATGATTAATCGCAGACTCCCAGCCTCTTGGCTAAGTTCTGTGATAGTCCCTATTTACAAGAAGGGTGACCGCTCAGATCCTCGTAATTATCGGCCAATTGCCTTGCTAGATACCCCAGGTAAATTGTTTGCAAAACTAGTATTGTCAGAATTCAATCAGTGGACAGAAACCTGTGGTAAACGCGATCCTTACCAAACAGGCTTTGTTGCGGGCATGGGTACCTGTATCAATCTTCTCACATTGAACACAATTAAAGCCCTTTGCCAGTCCCATAAGCAGTCAGTCTATTTTGCGTTTATTGACCTGCACGCTGCATTTGACTCTGTTTCTCGACCTTTATTACTGGCGAAATTAATAAGAGACAATTGTCCATCAGACCTCTTTGACATCATACATGTATTTCATGGTACAACTTCTATTCGCGTAAGGCTTACTTTGGAGGGGTTGCTATCTGCTCCTATTCAGACCACACGAGGTTTAAAACAAGGCTGCATATTAGCGGCAGCAATTTTTAACTATTTCATACATGATTTGAGTATTTCCTTTTTACAGATATGTTCTGATGCCCCTGTCTTAAAAGGGGTTAAAATTACTAACTTGAACTACGCTGATGACATTGTCCTAATTTCTAAGACGCCGAAGGGCCTACAGAACCTTATAGATGTGTTTGACCAATATATATGTACGAACCAACTGGTGGTCAATACTAAAAAAAACCAGATTGTAGTCTATCAAGCTAACAAACTTAGTAAGACTAGGTTGGTGTGGTCAATAAATAATACACCACTAGATATTGTACCAACTTACACCTACTTAGGCGTTGAGTTTGATGGCCTAACCAACTCATGCAGCCAGATCGAACGCATGGAGGCAAAGTTGACAGCGACCATTTCGCAGACCAAAATAATACTGCACAAATTTGGGAAATTTTCCATTCAACCGGCAATAGTTTTCTGGACTGTAAAAGCAATCCCTTCAATTATATAAGGAGCGGAATCCATTTTGAACTGCAAAAATCTCAGAAAATGTGTCTTTGATAAATTCGAGGGAAAATATTGGCGAGCGGTGCTATCTTTGCCGAACTGTGTTCCAGGTCCTTGGCTGCGTTATGAATTGGGCCTTATTTCAATGCATGCTATTTATACATGGCGTTGTTGTATGTTGTTGCGTAAATGCATAGTGGCACCTCAAAAAGTAACTATTTTGTCGATTATTTCTGGCTTTATGCTAACATCGGATAAATCATTTGTGAAACTATGGATTGACTTCTGTTTAGAAGCTCTTGCGGTCGCAAGCATACCAATAACCTTGTTAATCTCTAACCCAACAAAGGCAAAAAATCTTTTATATCAACTAGACTGGATCAAGACCTTAGAGAAATGCCAAAAATACCATCAACCATGTAAATACCGATTCTGGCCCAAAACGGTAAGAAGCCCTGAATCTTATCTATTAAAATTCCCATCAGTTGTACTGAGATCAGGAATAATGAGGGCACGTTTTGATCTATGGCCCACTCACCAAGTTCAAGTGAGACGCAATTTGAGATCTCGATCACTTTTGTCATGCAGATTTTGTAATGATTCAACTACGATTGAAACTCTTGAACATCTGGTCTGTAATTGTCCTCAATTATCTATATTAAGATCAAAACATTTTTCAAAGGTGATGAGTACGTTAACAATCATTGCCTATGATATGCGCTGGTCTTTTCTACTATGTTCCAACAAACATTCTGTCCAGGTGGCCCTAGTTAATTTCTTGATGGCTATAAACTGGAATACTCCTACCTGAGAGGTGGTTTTATGCACAAACAGCGACTGACTTGAGGAGGAGTAACTGATTACTAAGACATCTACCAGATAACCTGTGTATTATGAATATTCTGTTTGTGATGTAATAATTAGAATGACTGATATTTGTTAATTTACCTATATGTCTTTTGTGATGTTAAAGTAATAATAGTTCTGGCGCTGTTTGAGTCGGCTCATCCAATATGAATTTTTAAATGTTTAAATGAAAATGCTCGCTGTTTTAAAAATGTTTAATGTTTGATGTATGAATTTTGTATATTGAAAAGTTGTTTTTAACAGCTAAATCAATAAAAATAAAAAAAAATAGGAGTGCAATGTCCAATGCAGCAATCTTTAATTATCTTAGTAAATGGAGTACCTACAAAAGACAAAAAAATATGGCAACAGCTGGTAGATTTACATAAAGTTAGACAAGCCTTGCAATATCTGAAAGAGAATAATGAATATTACAAAGAAATTAATATTGAAGAAAACTTGAGGGATACAACTGAAATAATTCAAGAAACACAAGAACTGGTCAATTTGAGCTCCTAGATCCTGCTACAATATCAAATACTTTAGACCATAATACAATTCATGCTTTGCACTCTAATGACACCATAGAAGATGCACTGGAAACGTACCAAATGCGTCAAACAAAAGGATCACGAATCAGCATATGGAAAAAAAGTATAGAAGCACATGCTTTTCCTCTACTCTTTCCTACTGGCAAAGGAGGACGGTACGATGATAGACCTATTCAAATATCAGCATCAGAATACCGCTCATTACGGATGTATTCTGAAGATCCCAGATTTAGACACAATTTGGAATACATATTCCACCTACTCTTTGAAAGTGAACTAGTAACTTTATATTATGGAGTTGCACACATATTAAAATCAGGATCACACTTTCAAAATTTGACAGCTACACAATTATTACAAAAGGTGCAACAAAAGGATGAGGTTTTACAATCAAATATTACAAATCTATTAGCAAATATGCGTGGTACTAAAGAGTACTGGTCATGGAGATTTACGTTGTATGATCAGAAACCTTGGCCCACCCACTTGGTTTGTTGCATTAAGTTGTGCAGAATATGCATGGGAAGATTTACATGATTTCCTACGCATATCAAACAAAAACAAAACAAACATAGATATACCAACACCTGGAGAACTTTGTTCTTTGGATCCTGTTAATGTTTCAAGATATTTTCACCATCGCTTCATTGCTATGCTACATTTTATTTGTAATAAAACTATTCCTCCCCTTGGAGAAGTGCAACACTTCTTTTGGAGAAAAGAATACCAAGCCAGAGGAGCATCACATATCCACATGCTTTTATGGATTAAAGATGCTCCCAAATTTGGTCAAGACAGTGATGCCACTTTTTCACAGTTTATTGAAAAATATGTCACTTGTGAAATTCCATCAGAAGCCACAAATAGTGATACACATTTTACAATTTCAAAGACACAAATGTGGAAAATATTGTCGTCGCAAATACAAAAACAAAGGGAAATACTACACCAAATGCCGATTTGGTTTCCCTAGACCAGTTACAAATACAGGTCAAGTGAACAACCTCATGTCTGCAGTTAGACATAGTGTTAAAGGTAAGTCACCTAAAAATAAATATTACATAAAAAGAAAAGAAGAAGAAAAATATATCAATGATTATAATGCAATCATTGCCCACTTATGGAATGCAAACATAGATGTGCAGTACACTGCAGACAATTCTATTGCAGTTGCACGTTATGTCACAGCATACTTAACCAAAGCAGAAAAGACAGAGCTCCAAGACCTCTGGAATTACCTGTCATCAGATAAAACAGTATCTCAGAAATTATACAGCTTGGGCAGCTTGGGCATAAAAATGCTCTCCCATAGAGAATGTGGATCATATGAAGCAGCTGATCGTTTAACTGGTACTGCATTGAATGGTAAATCTGAAAATATAGTATGGCTGAGTCTTGGTCCAGCTAAATCTAAAAAAAAGAGTTCTAAAATCATACAAACATATAGAAACAATAGCCAAACGTGATCCCAACAGCCAAGACATTTTAAAAAAACAATTTATTGAACACATACTACCCAAACAGAAGCAATACTTTGGAAACCATGTGTCTATACCACATAGCCCAAAACTACACATAGAAAAACAATATAAAACCTGAAGGTAAATACAGAGTGACAAACTGTGAAGGCAGCTTAATTAAACTCAGTAAACCAAATTGAATTAATCATATCAAATTGTCATTAAAGACTCCTCAACATAAAGAAGTATATTACATGTCCCTGCTACAACTCTTTAAACCATGAAGAAAAGAAGAATAAATACTAGATAACTTTGACTCATATGAAGATGCTTTCAAAGCAAATGAAAGCACCATAACTGATGTAAACTTTACAAAATACAAAACAATGTTGCACAATGAACAGCAGCACGAAGAAGAACTCCAGGCCCAACTAGATAAGGACATTCCTGACAGTAGTCAGCCTTCTGTAACAGGAAGCCAAGAACCACTGGGAGAACCACTAATAATAAGTGAGGCAGAATTAGCTATGATAGAAGTGGAAAACACCATGTGTCAGTATGAAGATAAAGAAGATTTAACTATACTACAATCAAAACTAAACAATGAACAACGTAGCATTTTTCAAGAAGTAACAAAACAAATTGCACATGGTGTACAACATGAAAATAAAGAATGTTCCTGCTATAATTATAAACCTATGCTACTGTACATCAGTGGTGAAGTTGGTTCTGGCAAAACATTCCTAATCAAAATCATCAGTAAGTTCCTTCAACAATTGACAAACAACAAACTGTCAGCTGTTGTCACTGCCCCACACAGGTTTAGCTGCCTACAACATAGGTGGTGTCACTTTACACCCATTACTACTATTGCCAGTAGAACACCAGAACAAATTAGACTATTACAAACTTTCTGCAGAAGCTGCAATGGAACTATGCAGAGTATTGAACAAATGAAAATGCTACTAATAGATGAAGTGAGCATGGTCGCCAACCTAATGTTGGCTTTGATTCACCTCAGATTACAAGAAGTACACAAAACAAATTATGAAGAGCTCTTTGCAGGAAAACACATTATTGTTTTTGGAGATCTTCTTCAATTGACACCAGTAAAAGGGGAGCCTATTTTTAAAACATTAGGACACAAACTCTGCCGTAAAAGTGTTGGCAGCATTGTTAATGTCAACTTTTGGCAACATTTCCAATACCGAGAATTAACAGAAAACATGCGGCAATCTGCAGATCTCACTTATGCCAACATCTTAAAAAGTATCAGAGTTAGTATACTTTCTAAAGAAGCAGAAGCAATATTGAAAACCCAGCAAATGAATGCACTTTATGGCGATAATGCATGTGCTACAGATGTTATGGAACAATTAGCCTACAAAAATGTCAAATGTATGGCCTTAATGCCAACTCTTGCAAGCTGTTTCAAATTCAATGAAATAATGTTAATTAAAGAAATGCAACCAATAATGGAAATTAGCGCCACAGACAAACTAGATGTACATGTAATGACACTACCCATGTGTGACCAAGCCACAACAAGACTAAATAGTTTAGAAAAATCAATCTCAAACACAGCAAGCTTAGAAAAGATATTAAAATTATCCTTAAATTGCAGAGTAATGCTTAAACGTAACCTTGACGTGGACCAAGGACTAGTTAATGGAGCACTGGGTACAGTTGTTGGCTTTCAAACATACCCACATGACAACAAAATTCAGTTTGTCAATATACTCTTTGACAAACTTTCAGAAGTAAAAAGGATAGGACACTGAACAGCTCGATTCCTTCTCTTCAAAGACATGTATGTACGCAGAGAACACTTTTCTCTAACTCTTGCATACGCAGTCACGATTCATAAATCACAAGGTCTTACCCTAGACAAAGCAATGATAGATATTGGTAACACAGTCTTTAAAGAAGGCATGACCCACGTAGCACTATCACGCTTACGTACACTTGACAGTCTATTTCTAATAAACTTTGATGCAAGTAAAATAAACGCTGATATTCCTTGAATTTTAGAATACAATAGACTACGCTCACTATACACCCCCATCTAAACTCATAATCTGTTCCACAAAAAGTAAAACTTTATAAAAGAAAAATAAATCAAACAGAAATGCAACAGGATGTCACTGCAAATCCTCCAAAGAGAGTAAAAGAAAGTAATACTTCATCAAGTACCACAAGCAAAAAAGAATCAATTAGGGAAAGTAAACCAGGTACTTCTTCAAAGAAGGAAGACAAACTCCAAAAAAAGCAGTCAGATACAGAACTACCTGGTCCATTTAAACTCTCAAATATAGTTGGTGTAAGTTGCTACGTAAATGTAGCAATGAATATTCTATTTCAATTACCACCAATTGTTGACAACATTTACTTACACAGTACAGACCCATTGTGTATGAAAATTTTAGTACTTCACAGAAATGCAGCAAACAATCCTGACAACACGTATAGTGTTTATGGAATAAGACAATAATTGGACTACTGTGCTGGAATGGTGAAATTCACTATAAACTCACATGAAGATCCACAGGAATTTCTAATGTGCTTACTACAAGTACTGGAAAACAAAAACATACCTATAAATTTAATCTTCCAGATTTCATACATGTGGAAACATACATGCACTCTCTGCAACAATGTGACACAAGAAGAAATCCCCAATGAACGCTTCATGTATATATCAATACCTAATTGTGAATCCATTTCATTTCAGCAACTTGTACAAAATGCAAACAAAGGTAGATTATGTTATACCTGCAATTCAGATAATCGCTCCACGTTAGTAATACAAACACATAGTAAATACATAATGCTAATGCTTCTCCGTTACAATGCAGATGGTACCAAAAGCAACTGCAAGCTGACTGGATTCACACATGGTCAAATATCACTTGGTAACAAAGCCTTCACAAAAATAGGTATAATCTACCACGCAGGAGCCACAACCAATTCAGGGCACTACACTGCCTATATAAAAAAGAAATGTGGATGGTTTGAATGTAATGATAGTACCATTACTCTAAAGCAGAGATTACCAGCAAATCTTCCAAATGCTTATTTAAACCAAAATTTGATAACTAAACTGTACTTAAACCTTAAGTAAACTTGTAGTAAAAAAATATAAACTGTTAGAATATTCCAAAAGCTATCTAACTGCCCAAAGATTGTACAACAACTAATCAGATAAATGAATACCACTAAATTAGAGCAAAAAATAGACAGTTAGAATACACCAATTGGTATCTAACTGTCCCAAAATTTAACAATATCCAAACTGATAAATCAATACCACTAAAATATATCAAAAAATAGACAGTTAGAATACGCCTACTGGTATCTAACTGCTCCAAAATTTCATAATATCCAAACAAATAAATAATATGTTAGTGCTCCAAAAAAATGCAACAACCCAATGTATAAAGCATTAGCCAGAAGCAACACGTGAACACTGAAAACAAACAAACAAATAAACTGTAGCATAACAACATGGATTTTTTTTTCTCCCACAGACCCAATGATTTTAGCAATGAACACAGAAACTGAGCAAATTGCACAGTACGCTGGTTTGTAAGCTACTAAATATGAGGGTCCATAAAAAAAAAAATGTTGACTATAGAATGTAATAAGTCATTAAAGAATACTACTACTAACATGCTACTTTCTTTTATCAAAGAAATGAACAAGAAATACATGTACTGCAGTTACTAAACCAAACAGTAAGTATATTATTATAAGTACAACCATCGCAGCATATCACGCCCATATTGGCTTATAACTTTGTTCCTTATAAATTTGTTTTTGACTCAAAGTTATAAGCACTATGAGTGTGATATGCTGTGGTGGTTGTACTTATAATAATATAAGGGCATAGAGTCTTTGGTGCATGGCCAAATGCCACAACCACCGCAGCATATCACACCCATAGAGTCAAACATTTCAACTATGGACTCAGGACACCGCAAGTGTTCTTAGAACACATTCAACTTGACAGCGAACAATACGGACAGCGTCTTCAGGACACACCCTACGAACATTTCAGGACACCACAACAGTTCTTAGAACACTTTCAACTTGACAATGAACAATACGGACAGCGTCCTCAGAAGACCCCCATTTTGTTTATTTGCTAACATTTCAGGACACTGCAAGTGTTCTTAGAACACATTCAACCTGCAAGAGAACAATACGAACAGCCTCCTCAGAACACAAACATTTCAGGACACTGCGAGTGTTCTTAGAACACATTCAACTTGCCAGCGAACAATACAGACAGCGTCTTCAGGACACCCCCTACAATCATTTCAGGACACTGCGAGGGTTCTTAGAACACTTTCAACTTGACAACGAACAATACGGACTGCGTCCTCAGGACACCCCCATTTTGTTTATTTGCGAACATTTCAGGACACCGCAAGTGTTCTTAGAACACATTCAACTTCCCATTGAACAATACGGACAGTGTCCTCAGGACACCCCAATTTTGTTTATTTACGAACATTTCAGGACACCATGAGTGTTCTTAGAACACATTCAACTTGCCAGAGAACAATACGGACACCGTCTTCAGGACACCCCCTACAAACATTTCAGGACACCGCAAGTGTTCTTACAACACTTTAAACTTGACAACCAACAAAACGGACAGCGTCCACAGAACACCCCCATTTTGTTTATTTACGAACATTTCAGGACACCACAAGTGTTCTTAGAACACATTCAACTTTAAAGAGAACAATACGTACAGCGTCCTCAGAACACCCCCATTTTTTTATTTGCGAACATTTCAGGATAAAGCAAGTGTTCTTAGAACACATTGAACTTGCCAGCGGACAATACAGACAGCGTCTTCAGGACACCCCCTACGAACATTTCAGGACACCGTGAGCGTTCTTAGAACACTTTCAACTTGCCATCGAACAATACGGACAGTGTCCTCAGGACACCCCCATTTTGTTTATTTACCAATATTTCAGGACACCACAAGTGTTCTTAGAACACTTTCAACTTGCCAGAGAACAATACGGACAGCGTCCTTAGGACACCCCCATTTTGTTTATTTGCGAACATTTCATGACACCGCGAGTGTTCTTAGAACACATTCAACTTGCCATCGAACAGTACAGACAGCGTTCTCAGGACACCCCCATTTTGTTTATTTACGAACATTTCAGGACACCAGGAGTGTTCTTAGAACACATTCAACTTGCCAGAGAACAATACGGACAGCGTCCTCAGGACACCCCCATTTTGTTTATTTACGAACATTTCAGAACACTGTGAGTGTTCTTAGAACAGTTTAAACTTCGCACCGAACAATACGGACAGCATCCTCAGAACACCCCCATTTTGTTTTTAACAAACATTTCAGGACACCACAAGTATTCTTAGAACACATTCAATTTACCAGAGAACAATACGGACAGCGTCCTAAGGACACCCCCATTTTGTTTATTTATGAACATTTCAGGACACCACAACTGTTCTTAGAACAGTTTCAGCTTGCTTGCTAACAAAAAGGACACATATTGCATCCTCAGAACACCCCCCTATTTAGTTTATTTAGAACATTTCAGAACGGCCGTGTTGTCCGCAGACAAATCGAACACAACAAGAGTGTCCACCACATAAAAGAACACAACATTTAACCTCATATTCTCCCACCCTTCCAAAACACTCTTACACACCAACACACTCTACTAAATACAAATTTTAAACCATGTTTCACTGCGCTGTCCGCGGACGTCCGTGAATCCAAGATGGCGGGCGCTACCAAAAATCTGACGTGCTTCACACTCCACGGCGTCCAATCAGCGAACACGTTGCATGTCCGCGGACATCACGCAAGCCGATGGCCAATCAAGATACTGTCCTCAGAGCGAACAGGGAAGTGTGTCCACGGACCGAACACAGATATCACTAATTTTTTATGACCTACTTGTTGGTCATTTTAAAAAAAACGACTGGATGGATTTTCACCAAATCTGCAAAAGCATGCTTTCGGGACCAAGCCGCTACTCCTGGTCCAAATTTGGTGAAATTCCGTCCAGCGGTTTGGGATGTAGGCACGAGCAAAGTTTTTTCCCCATTTAGTCTATGGGGAAAAAAGTGTTGAGACCTCCCTATAACTTTACCCCCCATGGACCAATCCTCACCAAACTTTGCATAAAAATTCAGAGTGGGCCATATACTTTGTTTGCAAAATTTGGTGAGGATTTGTCCAGGGAGAGCGAAGTTATAAGCCGCCCAAAAAGTGCTCTTCCTATGGAAACAGCAACTTAACCATAACTACATAGCCACCACCGTGGCCATGTAATGTATTTGGACTGTTTTTCCACAGTCAGAATGTGAGGCACTCCACCGCTCTTCGAAGAATTTCAAGGAAACCAATGTCTTCAGAAATATTTTCTTTATTTAAACAAACCATGCGCATCCATGACTGTTGATAAAATCCATCCATTTTGTGGTGCTCCCACATTATATGGCTCAAATTGAAGCGTTTTGCGGTTACCTCATTGCTTGATCACAACAAGTGATCCACACATTGATTGCATTTTAAAATACCCCATGTGACAGGAAGTTTGACATAAACAGAGGACTGAGTGGCTAGCTGACTTGGTGTCCGCCATCTTGGAATGGGTCCAAACGTTTGGTTTGGATATCAATAAACATTCTAAACATACATCGTATGTTGATTATGTATGTCACATTTTGTATGTTGGGGCTCACGTCATGTATAGTAATCATGCAAAGTTCAAAAAATGTGTAAAACCAATATAAAGTGCATAGTGCAAGTGATTCACTTAATTTGTCTAGTGCATCAGAAGTTCCCCCCACTCCATGTGGTAATAGGGGCTCATTCCATGTGCAAAATACTGCAATGTTAAAGTGCATAATGCTAAAATCAAAGTGCATGGTGCTTGCCATTCCCTTAAAGTGCCTAGTGTATCTATGTTTTTTTTGGTTCAATTATGTACACTTAGCATGATTTGTGTCATTTCAGGTAATTACTTTATACTCGCCCCAATAGTTCGTATCAAAGTGTATGTGTGCGCAACAGATAACACCAAATAACCAGTTTGGAGGACCCTTAAAAATGTATACCAATACCAGTCCATTTGTATCTTTTAAGCTATTACATCATAACGCTACCAGGTGTATTACAAACATCATATGGTGTCCATATACCTTCCTTAGAATAAAAAATGAAAATAAATGAAGAATAAACTCATAACGCCCCATTGGGCCAGCCTGTTGTCAATAATTTGACCATTCCATACAGACTTGGAATTCAACCTTGTAAGCTGAGTTTAAATTATTATCATAAATAAGAAGAGAATTCATTTTTAAGCAGCTGCCAACAAATATTTCAAACACATTTTCATTGTTCGCTGCCCATTGATTCTGATGTTTGAAACATTGATACCTAGTAAGGATATATAATTCACAAATAAAAACATTATAAGCTAATTCCAAAATTGGAATGTAAAAGTTCCCCCTGTCGACAATGCTTTGCCAAAGCCACCATTTCTTGTCTTCAAATCTTGTCACATGACTCACCATTAAATAATACAGGCTCACCCTAAGTGTTTTTTTCAAAAAAGACGGAGACCACTGTGGTGTCTCCGCATCAATGAACAACATCATCCTCATACTCATCCATATAAAGGGATGAAAAATAGGGGGGGAAGGAAAAAGGAAAGAGAGAGAAAAAAGAGAGAGGAAAGAGAAAAGAAAGGATGTGAGGAAGTGGAAGAAAGAGGGAATAAAGTTTAGAGATGTATGGGTTACATTTTGTGAATGCATAGGTATTTACCATCTAAAATCGAATATGAGATGTATAAGATCTCGCAGCAAGGAAGGCAGTGAGAAGTTAAAGAACTTTCAAAATCCAAAATGAAATCCAAAATGAAACAAACAATGATGAAGAAAGAGAAAGAAGATTGTCATAGTCTGAAAACTACTGTCCCAGGAATGTGTACATTTCCTCGTCCATAATATGACCGGTTGGATGTTTTGTTTCGAAGTCCAAGATACAACATGTCTCTTTCTGATGAAGTCTTTTCTCTATGTCTCCTCCTCTCATTTCCTTGTCAATTTTGTGGATACAAAAGCAGTAGAAACTTTGTATATTGTTTTCATGATGGTCACTAAAATGTTTGGCCATTGGGTAGTTCGGATCTTGATGTCGAATGGCCCTCACGTGTTGCTGAAATCGTATCTTCAACTTACATTTGGTGCTCCCTATATACCATTTCTGGCAGGCGCATCCCAATGCATACACTATGTATTCAGTCTCACACGTGATTGTGTCCCTAATTTTGATTGTGTTGCCCAAAATTGGGTGTTCATAGGTTGCACAATTTTTCGCATACCTGCAGATGTTACATCTTGTGCATTTGTGAAAACCCAATCTCTGTGTTGTGAGCCACATATTTTTTGTTGATGTTACATTTTTTCTCCAAAAACTTTGGACCAACGTGTCCTTCAAAGAACAATTGAGTCTTAGACTTATTTCTGGGTACAGTTTCTGATTTTTTGCAAGGTCTTTGTCAGCTAGTAAAATCCTCCAATGTCTGCGGAGTATGCTTTTGATTTCTGATGTTTCATTTTCAAAAGTCAAGATCAATCTCGTTGCATCTTTCTCTTTCTGTGTTCTGGCTATTGTTTGCGATTCTGTAAGAAGGATCAATCTCTCCTGTTTTCTGGTTTTCATGTAAGCTTTCTCAATGACTTTCTTCGGGTGACATTGATTCAGGAACCCCTTTACTGCAATCTTACTATCTAAATCGTATGCCTTCAAAGTTGAGCTATTACGTCTGATCCTTATGAATTCTCCATAAGGTATGCTCCAGATGAGAGTTTTTGAATGGCTACTAGTTGCATACAAAGGTGTATTTGTTCCAGTCGGTTTTCTATGGAGTTCCTTTGTCAATTTTTGATCCGCAATTCTGATGTTCACGTCCAAAAAAGTTAAAAAGGTACAACTGTTTGTTTCTGTGAATCTGAGATTATGCTCCTTGTCATTGAGCAATTTTACAAAGTCGACCCATGCCTTTTCTGATCCCTTCCAAATTATGAAAAGATCATCAATATATCTTAGCCAGAGTACAACATTCTCGGTTAGCATACGATTTTCATCAGACCAGACATCGGAAGCTTCCCACGCTCCCATTGTGGAATTCACATACAATGGGGCAAATGTTCTGCCCATCGCAGTGCCTTGCACTTGTCTGAAAAATGTGTTGTTGAATATAAAAACATTATAGGTTTGACACAGGTCAATCATCTCTAAAATCATTTGCATGTGTTTGAAATAGTTGAGTGATCTTGTCTTTAAGAATTTCTCACATGCTTGCTTGCCATATTCATGCCCAATTGATGTGTACAATGACACCACGTCCATTGTTGCCATAATGTAGTCCGGTTCCCATGGCATGTTATCAATATGTTTTAGAAAGTCTGTAATATCTTTGAGATACGAGGGAAGGGATGTGACAAAAGGAAAAAGTACGTTGTCAATATATTTAGACATATTTTCTAGGACCGAGCCCATTGATGAAACTATAGGTCTCCCTGGTGGTTTCTTTATGTCTATGTACACTTTAGGGAGAAAATAAATTGTGGGTATAACTGTGTTGGATCTTAGTAGAAACTTACAATTGTCTTCAGTAAGGATGCCTTTACTCTCCCACTCCATTAGGAAGTCCTTCACTTTCTTTTCCATCTCTTTGATGGGGTTGCTTCCAATTCTTTCATATCATTTTCTGTCATTCAGCTGTTTATATGCCCCCTTGATATAATCAACTTTGTTCATAAGGACAATATTTCGTCCTTTATCCAAGGGCTTTATGACACAATTGGTGAGAGTTTGTAATTCTTTCAAGGCCGTCCTATATTTGATTGACAGATTGTCTTTGAATCTTGGTTTCTTGATCCTTCGATACTGTTTCAGGTCTTCGATCACAAGAGTTTGGAATGCTTCAATGTTGTTACCCAGATTAGCCATTGGGTTTAATTTAGATTTTACTTTGAGCTTGCTCTTTGTTGTCCAATCTGTCCTTATATTGGGATCCTCAAAGTCTATGGTATTTTCTCCAAATCTGTTAATGCTTCTAGATCGTTGACGGTTAAATCCATTTTGCCTCCTTCTTTGAATGTCTTTTTGATGGTAGTTTGATTTATTGCAAAAACATTTTTTAGATGTAGTTTGCGCAGAAAATGGTCAAAATCAATGTGGGTTTGAACACAATTGAAGGATGTAGCGAGCAGAAGTTCAGACCAAGATTTAAAACCCTTTCTTGATGAATGGTTAGGGAATGGTCTGATAGGTCGATAATTTTCTGGCCTTCATTTCTTGCTGTCTCGTCTACTTCCTAGAGCGTTGCAATCTGTCCTGGATATTGTTTGTGGCATTGGTTTCCCCTCTGCTCCCTCCTCGTTTTACATAGCCACCTCTGCTCTTTCCCCAGCTTTGGTTTCCTCCTCTTGACTGTTTTTGTTTTTTGCCATCTTGGCACAAAAGTCTCATTTCGTCTAAAAAATGTAAGCATATGGTTGGCTCGTCATTTTCACTTACTGTGGCATCCGACTCAGATGCTGAAGACTCTGTGTATATATATATATATATATATATGCACCCAGGAAAATCGCAGTGTGCAAATAACTATTACACTTGGACCATGGGTAGACACAGGCTTTTATGTTCTGCAGCTTTGAGTGAGTGTCTTGCTTCACCTACAAATCCTGGGTTGATGGGCTGTTAAACTCCATCTCCACCTCTCAGCCTGGACTTAAAATGTATATTTTATATTGAAAATATAAACAAACATAATCATGAACTTAATCATTTCATTTTATTTTTAATACAGATTTGTTTGTAAAATGCCATCAAGAAAACAACAACGAGCTATAAGAAAGGGTCCTCTGCAGGTAAGTAGACTTAAACGGTATAATTTTTTTTTTAAAGTATTGTTTTAAATCTGTACATAGCAATCCGGTAGATAATGTAACAATTTCTAGTGCTGAGCATAGTGTTAAAAATGTTGAAGTTGAAATAAGAAATATGACAATACTAAGTTTATCTGGAACCAATAATGTTTTTTAAAACAAGAATTTTTTTTTCAAATGTGTTACTAGCTAGTAAAAAAAGAATGATTTTTAGAAAAAATGTTTGCAAATGTGCTATCAGTTTTAAACAGAGGAATAAAGATATATTTAGGAAAATGTATCACTCCCAGGTTTTTACAAATCTTTAGGGAATTGTGAAACCAACATCTAAATATGTGCTAAAACCCTTTATTGCAAAAAGAAAAATTAGAAGTTATCATTAATAAAGCTTTAGATCTGAAAAGAAAAGTGTTATTTTCCCTATTAAATACACTTAAGAAATTCCTTAAGGTAACTGCACCAATTTATACAAATATAGAAACAGTTCATGTGCTTACATGCCACAACTTTTGTGACGTATCTGGTGAAGAGTGGAAACACATTTCTCACACTGAAAGATGTTTTATTGAGGAGAGTTATATTCAAGGAAATAATGTTCCACTAGCTATTAATGAGTGTGGACGCAGCTGTGAAGTCCGAAGTGGTGTGATTTCTAAGAAATTATACAGTGTAATAATACAGAAATGGAAACTGTAGGTCAGTCAAAAATTAAACAAAAGAAGGATTGTAAGGTATATATAGACTTGCAATTTTTCATGCAATATTGATAAGTTTTCTTCTATAGTTTTAAAGAGATTTTTGTAAGTTTTGCACAATAATAATAATGTTCAAAGACAGATCAAGATGCTACAAAGAATAAACGACTGTCAAGTTCATGCAAAAACAGGATGTTGGGGTCAATCTCTAGCTTGTCTTGACAAAAGTAGATGTAAGTGTCAGTTTCATCATATACGGATGCTGGCTGCAGATAATACTAAAACAAGACACCTCCTCGTTAAACTGTATGAGTGTAAAATACCAGATATGTCTCTTGCAGTTTCAAAGTTTTGTTTCTACAGTGGAAATTATATGTCATGCATTTAAAAGAACATATGAATGTAGATGACCCTATGCTTTCAAAAGATCAGGTTTTTCAACAGTATAAAAGAAATATTGCAATGTTTGAGTTGTCATCTACTGAGGGACCGGACATTGTTTGGATATCTTGTTGACGTTCTTTTTTTATAAGTCTCAAGTGCAACTAGTGCACATTAAACACAGTGTAGAGGATGTTTGAAAATAACTTTACATGTATTTGTTTGTAGAAGAACAATTTGACACAAGAGAGGCACGTTATGTCTGTAGACACTCTGTAGGGTTTTATAATCAACAAGGTATTCCTGCAAGAAGTGTTTTGCATTACATGCTAGTATCTGATATCCCTTCTGTGCTTCAAAAATGGAATATGTTTTAAGTGATTGCATTGGAAACTGTTCATCCTTCGCAAGTTCTTGTTAGATTTCAAACAAAGATGTCAAATCTGCCTAAAAAAATATTAGTGCAAGGTCTGAGAGGCAAAGTTGTGTATGTACCTCTCATTTTGGAAGAAAATGTGAAAACTCTAGGAGTGAAGTGTGAAATTGCAGATTCTTTCTTTGTTTTAGTAAATGGTGTTGCCCCTAAAGATAAGAACATTTGCCAACAGCTTATAGATATTGTAAAAGTTAGAAACACATTGTTTGTCTGTACCAGACTTGTCTGTGCTTAATGTTGAGTCGACATAGAAAAGCAGTGAAAGTCAATTTCAACGTCTATCTGTTGCAGAAAGGAATAGTTTGTATCAAGATTACACTATTCATCCACTACACTCATGTGAAGTGATGGGCGACAATTTAGAATTGTATCAAATGAAAGCAACAAAAGTTGCACCAATGAGTGTTTGGGAAAAGATGTTGGAAGCTTGTTGTTTCCCTTTGCTTTTTCCTACTGGTACAGGAGGAGGATTGGATCATCAGAAGGTGCACATCTCTGGTTCAGAATACCGTTGTACAAGAATGTATTCTGAAGATTCCTGATTTCGCATCAATGTTAAATCTATTTTTCATTTATTGTATGAAAGTGAATTTTCAACATTATCTTATGCTGTTGCTCATACACTTCAGACCGGAACTAGATATCAAAATATTTCTACATGTGAGATGCTGCAAAATGTAAAAGAAAAAAAAAGAAGTTTTAGAGGGTAAACTTACCAATGTTCTTGCTACAATGAGAGGAACCAAGGAATATTGGTATAGGAGACACTCTGAGGTTCGATGCATGATCAGAAACATGGGCCCTCCAACTTGGTTTTTAACTTTAAGTTTTGCTGAGTATGGTTGGGATGATCTTGCATAGTCAATTTGTGAAAGTAATACACAAAAAGAAGATATAGAACATATGGCACCAGGAGAATTATGGAACCTTTAAGACAGGGGTGCAAAACTGATTTTGACAGAGGGCCGAAAGTACCTTACATGAGGGCTATAGTGGGCCGAAAAGTAAATGTGGGCGGGGCGGTAAGCGGGGCGTGGCAGGAGGCATTTTCAACCCCCAATTTGAGTTGAACACATGGAAAAAGAATATGTTCTTGAGGGGTAACAATTTTTATTTGCATTTCAAACTTACATTTTGTACTACACATTTTGCATTGTTATAATTTATTTCTATTTAGTTATTGTATATCGTCTGTTTAATTAAATTATATATATATTTTATTGACCCTTGATTGGACATTATTTTGGACTGCTATAGTTTGCTGTTTGGGTTGCCCAAGAGGAGTATGGCCTTCGTTGAGCCAGGTTTCCTCAAAAAGCAAAGGATGTACATCTCCTAACTGTGCCTGTTTTTGCTTTATTATTGGGTTCACTCTTGGAGTGCAACACTATGCCCCATGGCTCCCACCCCCAACCAAACACCATGCCCCATGGCTCCCACCCCCACCAAACACTATGCCCCATGGCCACCTCACCACCCCCAACCAAACACTATGCCCCATGGCTTCCTCAACCCCCAACCAAACACTATGGCCCTCATTACAACCCAGGCGTTAAGGGGTTAACGGCGCCGTAAAAGGTGGCGGCGCCATTAAACCCTTAACGCCTGATTACGAGGTCCCTTTGCGGGTGGCACTTTAACGCCTGCTTTCAGCTGCTTTTGAGAGTGTGCTGATTTGGGGGGTGGGGGGTTCGGGTCTGTATGGGTGCTTGTTTGAGAGTGTGCTTTCAGCAGGCGTTAAAAAACCAACCCGCAAAGGGACCTAGGAGCTAATTACGGCACCGTAATTTACGGTGCCGTAATTAGCGCCTTCCCCAGTCCCATTGAGCCCTATGGGGCAAAAATGGGAATGGGGAAGGGCCATGGCGGCATGGGGAATTACCGCCCCGCCAACCTCGGAATGGGGCGGTAATTCCCCATTCCGCCATGGCGGAGTCGGTAAGTTACCGGCATGGACTATGGTGCTATTAGCACCATGGTCCAGTGCCCGCGTCGTAACGAGGGCCTATGCCCCATGGCCCCATCACCCCCAACCAAACACTATGCCCCATGGCCCCTACCCCTCAAGCAAACACTATGCCCCATGGCCCCCTCACCCCCAACCAAACACTATGCCCCATGGCCCCCCTCACCCCCAACCAAACACTATGCCCCATGGCCCCCTCACCCCCAACCAAACACTATGCCCCATGGCCCCCCTCACCCCTAACCAAACACTATGCCCCATGGCTCCCACCCCCAACCAAACACTATGCCCCATGGCCCCTCTGACCCCCAACCAAACACTATGCCCCATTGCCCCCCTCACCCCCACCCAAACACTATGCCCCATGGCTCTTACCCCCAACCAAACACTATGCCCCATGGCCCCCTCACCCCCAACCAAACACTATGCCCCATGGCTCCCCTCACCCCCAACCAAACACTATGCCCCATGGCTCCCTCAACCCCCAACCAAACATTATGCCCCATGGCCCCTCTCACCCCAACCAAACACTATGCCCCATGGCTCCCACCCCCAACCAAACACTATGCCCCATGGCCCCCAACCAAGCACTATGCCCCATTATCCCCCTCACCCCCAACCACACACTATGCTCCGTGGCCCCCCTGACCCCCAACCAAGTATGGCCCCCTCACCCCCAACCAAGCACTATGCCCCATGGCCCCCTCAACCCCAACCAAACACTATGCCCCATGGCCCCCTCACCCTCAACCAAACACTTTGCCCCATGGCTCCCACCCCTAACCAAACACTATGCCCCACTCTCAAACAAGCACCCATAAAGACCCGAACCTCCCACCCCCCAACTCTGAACCCCCCAAATCAGCACACTCTCAAACAAGCACCCATACAGACTTGAACCCCCCACCCCCAACTCCGAATCCCCAACCCCCCAAATCAGCACACTCTCAAACAAGCACCCATACAGACCCGAACCCCCACCCCCAACTCAGCACACAAACTCTCACACATGCACCCATACAGACCCAACCCTCCCACCCCCCAACTCAGCACACCAACTCTCAAGCATGCACCCATACAGACCAGAACCCCCACTCCCCAAATCAGCACACTCTCAAACATGCACCCATACAGACCCGAACCCCCACCCCCCAAATCAGCACACTCTCAAACAAGCACCCATACAGACCCGAACCCCCACCCCCAAATCAACACACAAACTCTGAAGCATGCACTCATACAGCCCCAAACCCCCCACGCCCCAACTTAGCACACACACTCTCAAGCATGCACCCATACAGACCAGAACCCCCCACCCCCCAAATCAGCACACTCTCAAACATGCACCCATACAGACCCAAACCCCCACCCCCAACTCAGCACACACACTCTCAAGCATGTACCCATACAGATTTGAACCCCCCACCCCCAAATCAGCATACAAACTAGCAAGCATGCACACACACAGACCCTGCATCTCAACATACACCGCACTTACACTCCAAAACAAACATTCATGCACACCCGACACCCCCCACCCCCACATCTCAACATACACAAAACAAACATTCAAAACGAAACATTCATACACATCCGACACCCCTCCCCCCCACATCTCAACATACACAAAAAAAAACATTAAAAACCAAACATTCATGCACAACCGAACCCCCCCAGCCCCGCATCTCAACATACACAAAACAAACATTCAAAACCAAACATTCATACACATCCGACACTCCCCGCATCTCAACATACACAATACAAACATTCAAAACCAAACATTCATGCACATCTGACACCCCCAACCCCTGCATCTCAACATACACAAAACAAACATATAAAACCAAACATTCATACACATCCGACTCCCCCCCACCCCGCATCTCAACATACACAAAAAATCCATTCAAAACCAAACATTCATACACATCCGACACCACACACCCCCGCATCTCAACATACACAACACAAACATTCAAAACCAAACATTCATGCAAATCCGACACCCCCCCACCCCGCATCTCAACATACACAAAACAAACATTGAAAACCAAACATTCATACACATCCGACACCCCGCCCAACCCGCATCTCAACATACACAAAAAAACATTCAAAACCAAACATTCATACACTTCCGACACCCCCCAACCCCGCATCTCAACATACACCAAAAAAACATCCAAAACCAAACATTCATACACACCCGACACCCCCCCACCCCTGTATCTCAACATACACAAAAAAACATTCAAAACCAAACATTCATACACATCCGACACCCCCCACCCCGCATCTCAACATACACAAAACAAACATTCAAAACCAAACATTCATACACACCCGACACCCCCCACCCCAACATACACAACACAAACATACAGCAAAACAGACCCGACACACAAACACAAACAGACCACTTACCGGAGACGTGCTGGAAGGCAGGTAAGCTGGAACGTTGGCGAGGTAACTGGAATCGTACTACAGCTGGCGTGGTCCAAGGCTGAAATGCCTTCCGGCATCAAGCCTTATGGACCACGCCAGCCTTAGTGCTGGCACTCCATTGGTGCAGCACACACACACTACGTGGCTCGTAGGAGCGACGTGGTGCGTGTGTGCTGAGCCAATGAGTGCCAGTGGTTTGTCTGGCCCGAAAGACAACAAAGACTTTCCTAATGGAGGGCAGCCGATGCTGCTTGCGGGCCGCCCTCCATTAGGAAAGTTTTTGTGCCTCGTGGGCCTGACAAAACAGCATGGCGGGCCTCAACTGGCCCGCGGGCCATATGTTGTGCACCCATGCTGTAAGAGTATTACAGTTTTTCATCACAGATTATTAACCATGTTACACTTTATATGTAATAATGAAAATGGTCCATTAGACACTGTGGACAATTTTTTGGGGAGGAAAGAATACCAGGCAAGTGGGCCTCCACATATTCATATGTTGTTCTGGATTAACGATGTTCCTCAGTTTGGTAAGGAAAGTGATGTCTGTGTGATGGAGTTTTTTTAATGCTCATCTACGGAACAAAGTGGAAAGGTTTCAAAGGCACTCATGTGAAAAGTACAGTTAGAGAAAATACAAAAGTATAGACAAATATTACATGCAGTGCAGATTTGACTTTACAAGGCCTGTGACACCAGTTGGTAGAGTAAATAGTTTAGTTTCATCTGTTCGACACCATGTTACTGGTAAGTCGTCAAGAAATAGCTATCTTTTAAAAAGAAGTAAGTGATACCAATTCATTATTGATTACAATCCTGTCATAGCTCAGCTATGGAATTCAAATATTGATTAAAGTTTATTGTTGATGATACAACAGTGGCGGCTTGTTATGTTTCAGCATACATGACAGACGCTGAAAAGAGCAATGCAGCTGAACTGTGGGCAAATATATCAGCAGATAAGACTCTTAGTCAGAAACCTTTAAGCTTTGGTATGAAGATGCTTTCACATAGAGAGTGTGGTAGCTATGAAGCTGAAAATTGGCTTACTAGTTTCCCTCTATATGGCTGTAGCATTAATGTATTTTGGTTAAGTCTTGGACCAGCTAGTAGTAGAAATCGGGTATTGAAGCCTTTGCCTGAAATTGAGCAGTTTTCTGAAGCAGCGCCTGACAGTACAGAGATTTTGAAAACCAACCTGATTGATACATATTATACAAATCGATGTGAAATGTTGGAGGATCTTTGTTTATAAGTAGCACAACGCTAGTCATATCAAAATATTGAACCAAACAGTGACAGAGGACAATTTAAAAGTACATGGATATAGTGGTTGTCTAGTGAGACATGAGAAGGTAAGTCTCATTAACAACATGAAACTGTCTTGCCAAGCTGCTGAGAAAAAAGAATTCTTTTATTTTTGTAATTTTCAGTTGTTCTTCTCATGGCCTGCAGAGAGTGATTTGCTTGGAAGTTTTGACAATTTTGAAGAATAATTTTTTGCAACAAAAAAACAAGCTTAATTAAATATAGAAAATGTGACCAGTACTTGGAGTTACTGGAGAAAGAACTACGTCAAGAGAACCTTTGGCAGCTGAATTGGCAAAAGAGACTCCTGAGGGAAGTCAAGATTCTACAGCAGGAAGTCAAAATGTGCTTGGTGAGCCAATTCAAACTGATGCTGAGTTTCCCCCAGAGGAAGTAGAAGGTGCAATGGAATAAAGTAAAGTTGCAGGTGCACATTTTGATTAAATAATTACTAAACATAGGGGCCGATTCATGGAATAACTGTGTGCCGAAATCGATGGCGCAAGCGAGAAAAATCCATTGCACGCATGCGAATCGCATGCAATCGATTCATCGAAGTCTGTGCGCGTGTTTTTTATGGGTGCTGAGCCAAAACCGTGTGTGGCGCACATGTCACTGCGACATCCCGAACGCTGTGAGCGATGCGCATAGTGAAAATGCACAACGTGTAGCGCACACACCAAAAAGGGGCAGAACACGCGGAATGGGGAACAACGCGTGAAAATGAGGGCGTAACTGGGGATGTACTGCTGGGAAATACATGGAACGCCCACACGTGCGCGAACAACACGTATTCATGGAATCAAATAGGGAAATCCTGCGCAAACCAAAAGACACGCACAGGCATAAACACGTCCACCACATGAAGGCAGGTGGAAGCGGCCTGCACATTAACAAACACGCATATACAGCTATGATGAATGTCCCATTTCTTGCAGCAGTGATCGTGGGACACCGCAGGAGGAGGATAATAGCCAGGCCCTGCATTTTTTTGCCTAGGACCAGCCTTTTTGGTATGCCTGATGACGAGGTCTATGGCAGGTATATGTTTCCACCTCATATCATCCTTGACTTGGTCATTGAGTGGGAGGATGACCTCACATCACCCACCTTGTCCTCCCAAGCACTGAGCCCCTTGGAAAAGGTGTTCAATGTCCTGCATTCTTTGGCCACTGTGTAATTTCAGCGGACAACTGCCATAGTTGGGGGTGTCTCACAGCCCACGCAGTCACGCTGCCCACACCAGGTTTTGGAAATCATGACTGCTCGCCCCTCAGTCCGCAGGCACATATACATGCCCAGAACGCCAGCAGAAAGGCAGGCCATGATCCTGGACTTTTACAGGGTGGCACACTTCCCCAAAGTTCTTAGTGCCATAGCTGACACCCGTGTGGCCCTATCTCCGCCTACCACAACCGCAAGCACTGGCATTCCATCAACGTGCAGATGGTATGTAATGCCGGGTAATCATCACCTCTGCCTATACAAACTCTCCTGGGTCTACCCATGACAGTTTCATATACAGAATGTCTGAGCCAGGACCTGGAAGCTGGGAAACACAGCGAAACATGACTCATTGGTGAGTAGAAATGTCTGTGCACATACATGCATGTCACACACAGACAAATACACAAACCCAACTAATGACAACCATCATCACCTCCCCAGGGGACAGTGCCTACCCTCTGATTACCCACATGATGACACCAATACAGAACCCCACCACACCGCCACAGGTAAGATACAATGTAGCCCATATTGAAACAAGGGCAATAGAGGAGCGCACATTCAGAGGGCTTAAGTCATGCTTCCGCTCCCTTGTCCACTCTGGCGGGTAGCTACTATATTCACCCCAATTATTGTGCAGGATCATTGTGACAGCATGTGTCCCGCACAATGTTGCAACATGGTGGGGTGTACCGGTGGACATGGTGGTGCCCCCACATGCCCAACCACATGCACAGGTGCTGCTCATGGGAGGGGAAAGGGCACGTGGTGAGGCAGCACGAACCCAGCTTGTGGCCACATTTTTCACCTAATCTCCCACCCCTGTGGAGTGCACATCGGCCTGGAACATACCAGGTGACAATCGATGATGACAAAGAGACAGTCAACTGTCACAACCTTACCACCCTGAGAATGTTTCCACAGAAGTGCCACTTTGTGTGCATCCCAAGCTACTTAAACATAACCAATCTGGTGTGAACAAAAGGAACATATGCAAGGTGTATATCACACTCCTCCCCCCTGCAAAACAGCCCATGAAAATCACTGGTATGTCACCGAATCCCTCCCAACCCCCATTACCCTTGTTGGCCACACCATGACATGGCATGCAACAGCAAAAGAGCAAACCAAATGCACAACACATGACAAATTAGTTACAAAGTGCCACGTGATGAATGGAAACAGGCCTGAGACACATGGAATCAAATGAAATGACTGACCAACAACCTCCCACACATACAAAGTCATACATAAATGCATGTCAACAGCGGTACCATCAACAAAAGACAGAATGCCTGTTGGCATGCACATTGGCCAATCCAAATCCACAAATCAGAAAAACGTGTGCTGTGGTTGTCCCTGCAACACACCACTCAGCACACAGCACAGTGAGTGGCCATAGTGTTGGGGATACACCTTGAGCATCATATGAAAAAAGACAAGCAACTAAAATTACCCAGTGACACATGTACACAATCTGAAAAAAATGTAAGTGATCATGCGCTGCAGGGACACAGCATGGCAGAGAAGGCAATCTGTGTGCACGTGTAGGCATGGATGGATGGTTGTATGTGTGGTGGTGCATTATGTAAGTGTATGTGTCAGTAGGGACATGCACTCAATACATGCATGTGAAATGAAGTGACCCTCAGTGTCCTGTACACTTCACATGTGAACGTTGCCCATGTGGACACCCAGTGTGTCAAACCACACCAATACTCTAACACCTGAAAAGTAAACCCAACACAGGAACATCCATTGACCAGCAGAACACATCATGTACATAGTACCCCACATTGGTAAGTGACCAATCACTGTAGCCCAAGCGTACTGTCCGACAATGAAAGCCCATCCCTCATTTCCTCATCATCTTGACCTAGAGAAGAACTGTCTCTGGGGTCCTTCGGCTTCTTCCTTCTAGTCTACCTGGCTTCAGGATTCTCCTTCCCCTTGGTTTTCTTGTTCTTCCTTTCGTGTAAATATGGTCTGCCGACCTTGACCGGTAAAAATACCAAATCACAGATAACTCCAAGGAGCCAAACTCCCAAACCAGGGAAAAAGAATCAAGGCACCAAAAAACCCTGGAAGAGTCTCCAGGAGATGCAGTGAAGTTGTAGAATATGGCCAAGTACATGTTTAAGCTGAATGATAGAATAACTTCCAAGGTTCCACTGTTGTAGAATGGTTCAACAGGATGGGTAGGAATTTCAGTAGACAATAATCAATGAGGATGCCACAACTGATGGGTAGAGCTGAAACTTGAGTAGAAAATAACCAAGGAGGCAGCACAACTGGATGGTTGAGCTGAAACCCAATAAATCCTTGATAGCATGAACGGGGAAAAGCAGAGACAGCACAAGTCTGGAAAGGCAGAGTGAATGCGAGATTGCCTGAAACAGCTGACAGCAAGTTAAGAGCCAGAATAGTTGAATTGCTTTGGTAAAAGGCCTAAGTCAACATAAAGGTATGGATGGAATAGATGAAAGATAAGGGGAGAGTGAGAGAGAGAGATGCTTTGGTACAGAAGTGTTCTGAGGCAAACCGAGGCAGTGTACGAGTACACAGAAATAACTGCTCGCGAGACAGGCGGGCAGATCTGCAACAAGGACAGTAGCAGGAAGAAAAACAGGGACCAAAGGCACCAGAGTGTGAAAAACAAATAAAAGAGCTGTAGTCCAGTAGGAAAACTGCACCATCACGCAGCAGCGAAGTCCAAGAGGGAAGACAGATACAACGTGCCGTCCAAATGGAACGGAGTGCAGAAGTAGTCTAGCCGGCCATTTCAGGTGAGGAAGGCCCATGAGTTGTGGTTCTTGGGTCACATTCCTAATGCTTCCACCTTTGCCACAATTTCCAGGGGCAAAACCTAACACTGTCACCACCCAGCCCCCTCCCACCATCAGTGTGGTTTTGACAACTAAAGGGTGCAGGCTACCGTCTACAGTATGAAGTGCATCAAGCATATATACAGGCAAGAAATGAAAAAAACATTACAATCAACTTCAATAAATGCACAGTTCAAAAATGTACTCACCAAAATTCATTGCAGTCATGCCATGGAGAAAACATCCATAATCCCCACTAGGAGTGTTTAC